>NC_085844.1:222762434-223395350 GCF_035594765.1 Anolis carolinensis | reverse complement strand
TCTGCTGTAACTCACAGATTTGCACCGTTTGCATAATCACTGCTCCACTACTACATTGCAATATTAGGCTAATTTTATTATTTCAAATGGCCCAACTTAATGTCTGTGCATTTATGGGTGTTGAATTAATGTTTGTGTATTTGAACACACAGAGGTCAGAAAAAGTTACATTTTGTACCATAGTTCCCCAAATCCCAAAATCAGTACCCCAGCTGTTTTGGAGACTTTGGGAATTATAGTCCAAAGAGGAATCATTTCAGCTCTCTCTATGTGTATCTCTGTGTGTGGGCATATGAGTACAACATGTAATATATAGATCTCTCCACAGACAGCCTGTCATACTTCTCTATATATCCATTATAGCCAGCATCATAATGCTGCTGCACCATTCATGTTTGAATGAATACCTCAAGTCAGGTAGACACTGCAGGTTAATTAGGGGGCTTGGTAAATTGAATCCTTGGATTGTAATTACTAGCACTCAAGACCTGCAATTTCTGTTTTAATTAAAATAAACAGTGTGAAGAAGATGACATCACAGCAGAGTAACCGGCTTGTAAGTCACAATTAATTATGTTGAACTGTGGCCTACACTGTTGGGAAAGGACTGGTGCTGGTGGCGGCTTGATTTTAATGCACACACTTTGGATCTGATCAGTCATTTTGCTATAGTCTAATTAATGGATATAGACACTACAAATCACCACTTGTATTACTCAGTTTATTAAGGTTATTGTATAAAATTAAATACAAAGAGATTGTTGGCTTCTCTTCTTAAGGTATGATTAAACAATGTGGGCTAGTTAGGTTACAAATCTTTGTTTCTGGTGTCTTTTAAAAATAATAATGCATAACTGAAGACAGCCTTTGATACAGAAGTAGACTTAGGCGAGATGACTCCATTGACTTCATTGGGACTAAAGTACTTGAACTGTCTTGTTCACAGCTATGAATATCTAGGGCAGGGCCATTGTCAGGCATACTAGTGTTCTTCTATCTGCAATGGAAATATTAAGCCATCATGGCAAAGGTATAGAGGATAAGCAACCTCCAGCTTTCTTGGCTCTATGAAAAACTTTTTTTAACCTTGAGACTTTTCAGATTTCCATATATATGATAACTTTCCTTCAAATTATGGTTCTATTCATATATTAAAGGAATTTGTGTTAAGAGGCCTATTTCCATCTGCATGATAGTTAAGGAACTCCATTATTGTTTTGGACTCATATGATAGATATTGGGGGCACATCCCAATAATGAATGTTGGTTTCTACTTTGATTACCCATTACACATATTCTTTATTATCCACTTCAGGGCAGCATTTGGAAGATAATATTTCAATGCAGAAAATTAATCCATGTGTAGAAAATGATGTTTTCAGAGCAGAAAATCAAAATTTTCATACCCATGATGGTTATGGATAATTTCCATGCCCAAAGTTGTTATCATACGAAACAAAACCACGTGTTTTGCTTATGGATTTCCCACAATCCTTTGTGTGGTTACTGTTAAAAGAAGCATGTTGGACTAGAAGGACTATTGGTTTGACCCAACAACACTGGTCCCAAGACCTTGTGATTAGCCAGTTCTTCATGACTTGAGACTGATCACCTGAATACACCTTTCTAATTACTGTATATCCTTGAGTATAAGCCAGCCCAAATATAAGCTGAGGAACCTAATTTTACCACAAATAACTGGGAAAACTTATTGATTTGAATATAAGAAGAGAGTGGGAAATGCAGCAGCTATTGGTAAATTTCAAAATAAAAAATAAAAATAGAAACCAATAAAATTACATTAATTGAGACAGCAGTAGGTTAAATGTTTTTGAATGTTTACATAAAATTGTAATTTAAGATAAAAAGACTTTAATAAGATAAGGCTGTCCAACTCTGATTACTTATATGCTCAAGTATAAGCTGACCCAAATATAAACTGGCCAGGACCCTCACTCGAGTTTAAGCTGAGGGGGGCCTTTTCAGCCCTTTTTAGGGCTGAAAAACTCAGGTTATACTTGAGTATATATGGTATGTATGGTAACCCATTTGGGACTTGGTAAATTTCTTGTTACTACAGAATGGAGCAGAAAAACAGAGGGAGCACCAAACATGTTTGACACCACAGTAGGTGGTGGATGGGGTCAGTGTTCGACCTGGGAGCTCACCATTTGTAAATACTTTCAGTTGCAATTAGAGAACCGTAGTCAATTGGATTTATTAAGTAAGAATGCTGTTGCACATGGGACAACATTACATTAATTTACAAGCATGATGCAACTTTATTCTGATCATGAACACAAACCAGAGATCAAACTGTGGAAATACATTCCACAACTGTAGAAATTGATTTAGTGGAAGTGGTTTGATGTGGATTCTCTTTTATCTTAATTGCTGAAGTTTAAAGAGGAATGGGCGTAGTTTATTCATCCTATAGAGTAACTATTTTAATATCACCCATCTCAGATATTTATTATATAATCCCCTTCCCTCCCTCCCCCCAAAAATGGATTTTCTTATGCAAGAATACTGTAATGCCAGCTTCATCAACATGAACATCCTTGTTTGATCTTATATCCCTCTTGCATTTTGCACTCCACCCAACCACTCCCATCACCCACTTCCAAATCTGTGTCTTCTTTGATGTTGCCTGATGAGCTAGGAACACCCTCCTAGCGAATTCATGCCATACTTTCTTCTGCCCAGTAACTCAACATAGTGCACTCTTAGACTATAATACATCATCAGTTCTCCAGACCCATCTCAGAGCTATGTAGTGCTCGGACAATAAGGAACGTTTAATAACTGTGTTCAGACATCCAAGGAATGGCAACTGTTAGCGACAACAGGTATTACTGCTGCTAACAGATCATAGAATTGCCTTCCACGGTGCATCTACATTGTAGAATTTAACTACCATGGCTCAATGCTATGGAATCATGGTGATGCACCAACACATTTTTAGCAGAGAAGGCTAAAATCCTTATAAAACTACAGTTCACATGATTCCATAATATTGAGTATGGCAATTAAAGAAGTGTTAAACTTCATTAATTTTACAATGTAGTTGCACCCCCAGTCTACAGTCTAGAGGCACCCCCTGGACTTATCTGAGCAGTAGAACAATTATAGCAGAAAATGGCATGCACAAATCTACAATGATTCAGTGCTATAGCATTTGCAATGGGATCATGAAAACGGATTATAGAAAACCATATAAAGGGTGTGCTAGAGCTTCAAAGTAAGCCGCTACAAATAACTAGTTACTTATGATAATTAGTTCCTTTGCCTAGTAACCACATCATGATTCCAGCTTAATAAGGAAAAACATCACTTCTTTTTTATGTTAAGTAATTTTAGTTACTTGTATTGTGGGTGTGTAGAATTGATAAATAGTGCAAGACAAATAACAAATTTGATTCATCAAAATTTTCCTTCACATGTTGAGATGATAATGGCAATGATGTGTGCCAAAAGAAGAGCATGGTTTCTGCCAAGGTTATGATGGTTTTAGGGGAAAAAAATAACTAAAGGAGATGAGAATTATAGTTTAAAGAAATGCATGCAAGAGTTTCTTTTAAAGCAATAACTGCAATTAAGCATTTTCTCTCTCTTTGGACTATAACTGTTTGCAGAAATTAACTTCCCAACATTTGCCTTTGTATGATCATTCTAAGGATATTTATTCCCAGGACATTTCTTCATTGTCTAACATGATTTTAGCTGTCCCGAACTGCTGAACTTGTAAACTGGGTGATTAAATCTTTTTATTAAATTCATATCCTGACTTTCTACCAAAATGATGATCAAGATAACAAACACTAATAAAATATGATTTAAAAACAAAACCTGAATATGGCATAATTGAAAAACAAGTAGATCAAAACACAATAAACAGCATGTCAATTAAAGGTAGACAACTCAGTAAGTTAGAACTCCCTTCCAACCACATAACAATTTACATGTTTCAAACCTACCTTAAATGAAAACATCTTGGCCTACCAGAGAAAGCCACTATTTTGCTGCCTCTGGTGGGCATCTATTTTCAGTGCTTTAAAAATTGTGTCATATTTTTGGAGGCATCTCTATTATTATGAAAACATATAATGTTTGCAAGGACACATCATAGTTTCTTCCAGGCTGAACTTGTAGTGAATTGGAATTCACCAATGAAGTTGGCAGATTTCAATATGGCCAATAGATTTCCTTTTTAATGAAAGCAATATCTCCTATTTTTGAAAATATGGTTTGACCTAAATTCCCCTTTGCAATTATGGGCGGAGTGTACTAGAGTGTACGAATCTTTTAAACATTTGAGAAATGGGTAACCTTTCTGCCAAAATAGCTGGGAAATTTTATGGGGTTCTACTTTTTTGCTTATCCATTTTCTATATAATGATTCTTCCAGGTTCTCATAATGAATCATGGCTGAAATGGGATTTTCAAGTATAGTTATCAGACTACATTTGCAGAGCAATAAGACTCTTAGCCTCAGAAAACCCTGCAATAAGGTCCTTATGGAGCCCCCAGATGGCGTAGTGGACTAAGTGATTTGAAGGTTGGGTTGCTGACCTGAAAGCTGCCAGGTTAGAATCTCACCCCGGGAGAGTGCAGATGAGCTCCCTCTATCAGCTCCAGCTCCATGTGGGGACATCAGAGAAGCCTCCCACAAGGATGATAAAAACATCAAAACATCTGGGCGTCCCCTGGGCAACGTCCTTGCACTCCAGAAGCGACTCAAGTTGCTCCTGACACGAAAAAAAGGTCCTTATAAGTTGGAAATGAATTCAAAGGCACACAACACACACATACACACATTGCACTGGGTATGGTTATGGACATAGGATAAGGGTTAATGATAGTATAAAATAGCTGTGAATGAAATCCTAAAATGTGAGAATAGTATGCAAAGTAATATTCAACATACTAGCAACAACTCAAGTCACAGTCTTTTCTTATGTGTATCGTGCTGCCCATCCATTGCTTTCACTTCTGATACATCATCTTCCATGTCTACCTCATTGCACACTAATAGTAATATCCCCAGCAGATCTTGTGAGCAAGCTGTACAACCTCCGTATAGAATCATAGAAGCATAGAATAGAGTTGGAAGAGACCACATGGGTCACATGGGCCAAATCATATTGACAAAGGTGAGTCAGGTTGGCACTGAACTACAGTTGTTCAACTGTCATCTTTCTAGTGGCAAGTCCATGGATGAGATAGTCCCTGTGATGGTTGTGGGGAACTACCTTGTTTCTTCTGCAGCATTACATGCCAGACAATTAAGGTCAGTGGAGAGGGGTAAGTAAAGTTCAACACAAGGTGCATTATTCTAACACTCTGCTTCCAGTTTGCTTTTGTCAACATCTGATAGTATTTGGCAGTAAAAAAGGTAAAGGTTTCCCCTGACATTAAGTCTAGTTGTGTCCAAGTCTGGGGGCTGGTGCTCATCTCCGTTTCTAAGACAAAGAGCCAGCACTCTCCAAAGACACTTCCAAAGTCATCTGGCCGGCATGACTGCATGGAGCAGTACCTATTGATCTACTCACAATTGCGTGTTTTCAAACTGTGGCGCAGGCTGTTGAGCAGCCAGCTGCAGCCAGCTGCAACAAATCACTCTGACCAAGAGGTCATGAGTTCGAGGCCAGCTCGGAGCCTGCCTTTGTCTTTGTCTTTGTTCTATGTTAAGGCGTTGAATGTTTGCCTTATATGTGTAATGTGATCCACCCTGAGTCCCCTTCGGGGTGAGAAGGGCGGAATATAAATACTGTAAATAAATAAATAAATAAATAAATAAATAAATAAATAAATAAATATAGGTTGGCAGAAGCTGGGCCTAACAGCGGGTGCTTACCCTCCTCCCTGGATTCGAACCACCAACCTTTTGGTCAGCAAGTTCATCAGCTCATTAGTTTAACCCGCTGTGCCACCAGGGGGACCAGGATTTGTCAGTACTGATAAGTAAAACAAGCTGTTTGAGGTTCACTAGGTATACATCTAGAATAAAATGCAGCTTTAGATCATTGGCATGAATTGTGTTCGTGAGTCCAACTTATATCATTGCAACATATTTTTCATTACAGAGGTTGGAATCCTGTGCTGACCATAAAACAACCAACATTCCTTATCAAAATCTACCTGGCTTTGCTTGAAGCTCTTTGCAATATGGCTTCTTCCTGGTCGATGGAGGAGTTGGGTGGCACAGCCAAGGTGCATTCATTTGTTTTCCAATAGCTGAATGCTGACCTCAAAGATCTCTATAGGAAAACAGACAAACATGCCTCTGCTACTCCTACTGCTCCCTACTATGTGATACATTACCCAATCAAGGATCTTAGCCATTTGCAAATTTGAAATTTCTTAATAGTATTTATTTACTTGATATAATCTAATTTCTACAGAAAGTATCATCTAAATACTGAATAAGATGTTTTTTAAAAGTCTTTCCATCCCTACCAGAATCTTTGTTAGGATATTATCTGGTACCAGGCAAGCTCCAATTCAAGCTAGAGCAACTATGGAAGGAGCTACTGTAAAACCTAATGTGCATTTGCAGTCCTTGCAGTAATGAATCTACTTGCTGACCCTTGATGTTGTACAGAATCCAACTGTCTTTGACAAGATTTGAGATCAGCATTCAACAGGTGTAGAATGAATTGGATGCCAAAATACTTGAACAATTACAGCACAGGGTGTTATATTGTGCATTGCCTGTAGTGCCCATCCTTTGAAGTGGCTTAATTCCCTGTTGCCTCCCCTGGGGCATGGTACAAATTTATTAGAATTTAAGCATCTGTGGACTCTGAGATTTCATTTTCTGAAAATACATTTCTATCTGTTTCTTTTGTATGGGACTTCCCTTATCTGCCAAGTTAGAATTATTCCACACATCACATATGTACTGAAGAACGGATGGAGGATGTTTGGGAGTAATATTTTAAGTATAATCTGTTCCTCATTGGTGCCACACTTTCAGTGGTCATGTTAGCTAGGAGATTTTGGGAGCTGGAATCCCAGAAGTGTTTTCAGGGTTGTGCTTGTGCTAACATCCAGGCCATGGGGCAGGAAATGAGAGAGATCCACCCTGCCAGCACAAAGGCAGTTCCTTGCCTTTTGTTTCTGCTAAATACAATGCCTCAAGCTGACACCGTCAGAGACAGATTTGGCTGTTCTACTCCCAGTAACCAGCTGCTTTTGTCAAATCTCATAGGTCTAATTCATAATAAAAGGAATGACTGTTAACACTGTTGAGGCAGCAGAAATCGTGGAAGCCATACTTTTTCATTTCAAATGGTAGTCTCTTCAAATGTGGATGTAGGATTTGAAGAAACTAACGGCTGGAAACAGGTATATTTCTCTTCTGTGAATTACCATAATCTGAACAGAAATCAACCTGCAGAAAAATAAGCATCTTGTTTTGAGGTCTTTGTTTTCCTGTATCAATGGTCCTTAATGCCCTACCCAGGCTTCAACCCATGAGACCATGAAGCAGAGCTGCTACCAGATAGAAAAGTGCCAGTGGGTCCACTTTGAAGGTTATCTGACACTTTACACTCCAGAAATTGTTTTCTAGTAAAGCACAGGACACTGTCATATGTTTTAAACAAGAAGTCAAGAATAACCCTTCGAAAGGCAATTGGTTTGAAACATTTAAGCATCAGTGCTGCTGATTTATTTCCTTACCACGTAAGAGTGCCAAAAGGCAGAATCACACCCATTTTTGCTGAACATACCATTTACTTCTCTCATATCCTCCTTTCTATGAATTTAGTTGAGCAAGAGGCTTTGGTGTAAAAGTGATATTTAAATGGAGTCTATGTGCCAGCATTGTGAAATAATTTCTGCATTAAACTATAAGTCTGATGAACAGGATTTGAAGCTCTGTTCCAACATGGAAACCCACTGGGTGACCTTGGGCAAGGCACACTCTCTGAGTTTCAGATGAAGGTAAGGGCAACCCACCTCTGAATTAATCTTGCTACAAAAACCTTGTGATAGGTTGTCTTAACAAACAACTTGAAATCACACAGCAATGTGAAATTTGTCCCAGGCATCTCAGAAATGTCTATATTATGACACTCCTTGATGATCTTTAAGAATTTTGAATTGAAGAGTATTTATAGCTCTACCAGTACTTAATTTTAGTGATGATGAAGTGAAAACATTTTAGTTTCTCAGGTCCTTTCATCATGCTGAAGAGCCTGGTGAAATCTAAAAGCTGGCACAATTGTTTAAAAGATGATGTTGAAATCACTGAGCAATTAGCATAATTAGAGTCTCAAAGGATAGGCAAAGATTGGAGTCTCCTTCATGTAAAAACATTTTTGCACTAACAATGTGCTTGATTTTTATGGAACAGAATTATTTGGTCCTCTATCTAGAGAGCTAAGGAGCCCCGGTGGCGAAGTGTGTTAAAGCGCTGAGCTGCTGAACTTGTAGACCAAAAGGGAGCAGCGGGAGCGGCCACTGTTAGCTTCAGCTTCTGCCAACCTAGCAGTTCGAAAACATGCCAATGTGAGTAGATCAATAGGTACTGCTCCGGCGAAAAGGTAACGGTGCTCCATGCAGTCATGCCGGCCACATGACCTTGGAGGTGTCTACGCACAATGCTAGCTCTTCGGCTTAGAAATGGAGATGAGCACCAACCCCCAAAGTCAGACATGACTGGACTTAACGTCAGGGGAAACCTTTACCTTTACTTTTATCTAGAGAGCTGGTGAGATGCAGAAGCTAGATAGCACTGGACTTGAACAATAAATTACCCTGCCTGGATTTTGAGATATACAGGAGAATGTTCTCAGTAAGCATATCTTTTCTTTTGGTCCTGCCACCTTCAGAGGCATATTTGGTGAAGACATGGAATTAGGTATTGGTGGCTACTTCCAGCCTATAGAACTCCCTTCTGAGGTAAGTTGTACTGATCACTTTCTTGTTGTCCTTATACTGTGAGACAAAGACTTTTCTTTTGAGTATTAATTGACTGTCATGTAGATGAATCGTGTGGAGTTTGAAATATTTTAATGTTACTTATTATTGATGAGTTTGCAACTGCTTTTTAACTTAAATCATATTTTAATAATTTGGCTCATTTAATTTATATTTTAATACGTTTACAGCAGGGACACTTATTATGTGAGCTTGTTGAATGCAGTTTCAGTTATACTCGAAGAACTTTGAATACCAAAGAATCATGCAGGAGGACCTAGTGATGCCAAGAGAAGTGTACTCTCTAGACCTCCAGCACAACTAATCAATTTCTGCTGGAAGTTCTGTTGGAAGTTGGCTACAGGATTGCACTGGTGGCTTAGAAAAAACACTCCCAGTCATTGTGTTGTCCTCCTTTGCAATTCTGTGGTATGCTTTAGTAGCTGGAAGCAAAAGAGTTTGCTCATTTCAGAGTTACAGATTATATGCAAAAATTCAATTACACTAAGAGTTCTCAAAGGGATTCCTTGTGTAATATGTGGGCATACTGCAATGTCTTGTATTCTTACTGGTAGCTGTTTCTGAATTATGTTGGAAATCACTTTTAATCCCAGACATAAGGGGAAAGTATACATCAAATTAATGAGGCCAATGAATGTTGTCTATAAATCAAATCAATTCAACAATAATCCAGTTCAGATTCTGTCTTTCGACAACCTCCACAGGACAGCTACCAGAAAGGAGAGACACTATGCTGTAGTGATTAGAATGCTAGACTGTGACTTGAGAGATCCATGTTGTCACAAAATTCACTGGCTGATCTTGGGCTTGTCAGTCTTTTTTAGGTGACCTGTTTAATAGGACTGTGAGGTAAAGTGGGAGACAGAGTACCAGGTACAATGCCAGGCAGGAGTGAGCATGGTCTAGTGGTTTGAGCACCAGACTATGACTCTGAAGAACAGGGTTCAAATCCCCACTCAATAGTGAAAGCCCATTGGGTTAACTTGAGCAAGTCATACTCTATTAACCTCAGAAAAATCTGTGACCGGTTTGCTTTCAGATGGCCATATGGTTTGAAGGCACACAACAACAGTGCCAGGAAAGAATATCCACTGGGGGAGAAGGGAGAGATTGAGATTTTGAGGAGCTACATTCTCATAGAAACATTGCAAGAACAAGTCACCTTCAGAGTCCAGAAAAGTGGTTGCCTTATACCTTCAGACTAATTTCAGTCAATCCATAAGGCAGGGACATCCATTTGGTGTTAGTTAATGATTTAACTTTACATGAGAGGAGTTTTGAATACATATTAGCCTAAATACTATTGTGACAAATGACTAGAATAAACTTATTGTATCAATGGAATTTACCTATGTGTAAACACATGCCTCAAAATGGGTCTATTTGGTAATATCCAGCAGGATTCCAATCACTGCATAGTGTTCTGGAAGTCACACACATTTATGCATTTTCTGGGAGTCACTCTCTCCACCAAACACACTATTGTTTTTCTTCCTTGAATTTCTCCAATTTGGAAGTAATTTCAAGCACAAGGGCTGTGTGACATCCAGCAGTTTGTAGTAATTGGATGGCTGCAGTCTCCCTTCCCACAAAAATTCCCATAAATGTTCTCAGAAACTAATGGAATAAAGTTGGTGTTTGCCTTAACAGGCACCAGAATGCAACTCAGCATTGCTTCTGAAGGTTTGTTTTATTTAAAGGGGAGAAAAAAGAACAAGACAGCTATTAAACTGATGAGTGGTAGGAGGAACAGCTCTGAGTCTAAGTAACCTCTTAGCAATGTCAGTGGATGGATCTGACTGACAATAGTTGGTGTTGAAATGAGCCTTTAAGAGAGTTATGCATTAGATTTGAAGTATCTAGACTTCCTGGAACCACAGGTTCGATTCCTGACAAGGTGAATGAGTTCCTCACAGCACTATAGCAGATACATTGATTCTCGACCTTTTGGCTAAGATCAAGCATAGATTCTTTTGCATTCAGTGGTGTGTGGGGAAGGCAGTATTTTTTATTTTCTTATCAAATTCCTTAAATTCCTTTTTGCACATAAACATTGTTTTAATGGTACTATGAAATTATTCCTATGCAGTGAATTCCCCACCCATGCCTATTTTTGCGTGGGTGGGATGGCTTGCTTCATCAATAGTGGCATTGTGTCTTGCTGGCTAAATTATGCCTGGATTGTAGAACCTATTGATTAGAACAAAGCATCTCAATTTGGGAATTAAACTAAATTGCTCTATGGAGATTTGCCATGGCATGCTTCATTTATTTGTGTATCACATTTACATTCTACCTTTATCTCTAAGGAGTACAAGACACCATATGAGAAATAACCTCGTTTTGCCTTTTCCCAAATTGATTGCTTTTTAGTAGCATACACATCTATTATATGTATATCTTCATATGAATATGCAATCATTGAGAGTATAAACACAGTACTCTCCCAATGTTTACACTCTGAGAAATTGTGGGAGGAATTATTTTGTACAGGAACTGCGCTTGTTCCTGGAGAAGTCAGATCTGGCCACGGTGGTACATGTCTTGGTTACTACCTGGACTACTGTCATCCACTCTGCATGGGCCTGCTTTTGAAAAGTGCTCGGAAACTTCAGTTGGTTCAAAGAGCAGCAGCTAGATGGCTAACTGGTACAATTCCTCTGTCGCTACAGCTCCACTGGTTGCAGGAACAATTCAAAGTTCTTGTTTTGACCTAAGAAAACCCTATATGGCTCTGATACAGGTTATCTGAAGGAACATATCTCTTTCTATGAACCTCGATCTCCTGGGGAGAGCCTTCTATTAGTCCCATCATGCTTGGTGGGAACATGGGAGAGGGCCTTTTTGGTGGCTGCTTCCAGACTGTGAAACTTCTTCCCAAGAGAGACCAGGATAGACCCATCCCTGCTGGCCTTCCACAGGCAGGGTAAGATCTTCTTCTGCCGGCAGGCATTTGGAGAAGGATAGGGGCAGTTTGGATGGGATTGGGAGGGGGGGTATGAGTTTTAAAGGCCATTTTAAGTGTATTTATTGTATCTTAATTCTGTTTTTACTACACTGTTATTATTTACATTGCTTTTTAACTTTTGTTTTGCACTTTTAAAACTTGTCTAGTGTGGGATTGTTAGCCCCTATGGGGAGAAAGGCGGGGTATAAATAAAATTAATAAGGATGATGATGATGATGATGATGATGTTCGGGCAGTAAACAGCATTTTCCTTTGAAAAACACAATGTCTATTATCCAATAAATACTTATTTGGTATAAAATATGCTATTTGTGCAAAATAATGGGGGATTGGTTAAGAAACCAATCATGTCTCCTCTCAGCCTGCAGAAGAGAAGGCTGAGAGGAGACATGATAGCCATGTACAAATACGTGAAGGGAAGTCATAGGGAGGAGGGAGCAAGCTTGTTTTCTGCTGCCCTGCAGACTAGGACATGGAACAATGGCTTCAAACTACAGGAAAGGAGATTTCACCTGAACATCAGGAAGAACTTCCTCACTGTGAGGGCTGTTCGGCAGTGGAACTCTCTCCCCCGGACTGTGGTGGAGGCTCCTTCTTTGGAAGCTTTTAAGCAGAGGCTGGATGGCCATCTGTCGGGGGTGCTTTGAATGCGATTTCCTGCTTCTTGGCAGGGGGTTAGACTGGATGGCCCATGAGGTCTCTTCCAACTCTACTATTCTATGATAAACCACATGCAATTTTGTGTAGAATAAGACTAAGCAGGCTTAACAAACTAATGACAATCTTTGCCACTGCACTATTTTTTTTAAAGGGCTGCATTAAGTGCTGGAAAAGAAGTAATTAGTCAGGGGAAAGAATCGTGGTGTATAGTCTTTCCATCCTAAGAAAGGACAGTGAGGTGCTAGATACTGAAGGGGAATAAGGGGATAGACACTGCTATCTAATGTGACTCATAAGATACAGATTGGATGAGATGCATATCCGAATGTATACTAGAATTATAATTAGGAAATTTAATACAATTCTAAAATTAGCAACAGGGTTATTGGCTCCAATGTAGCTATTTTAGAAGTAAAATAGAAGTAAATTTTAGAAGTAAGAAATTTTAGAAGTAAGAAATGTTGTTAAATTCTTAGAAGTTGATATGATTGTATCCATATGAAATAAATCAATCTTTCAGATGTCTGGTAAACAGATTCCAGATATTTTTGATTCTTAGGTTTAGAAGGGTAAGGCCCTTTCCACATAGCTGAATAAAATCCCACATTTTCTTCTTTGAACTGGAATATATGGCAGTGGAGAATCAGTTAATCCAGTTCAAAGCAGATATTGTAAGATTCTCTGCTTTGATATTCTGGGTTATATGGCTGTGTGGAAGGGCCCAAAGAAGAGAAAAGAAGAGAAAAAATTATCCTGACCATAAACCCTGAAAATGGGGTAAAATGGACTCTAAAAGAAGAAAACTCCCACTCTTGTTAAAACTTTGATTGAACCAGGCATGGTTGTTCTAATTCTTCACACTTGTGAAATTGTATGGGCGTGGGTTTATGGCTGTAGGGCTAAGGCAGAATAGCCAAGCAAAACAGTTTCTCAGAACTTGCAGTCATGGAGGAACAAAGGGGTGGGAAGAAGACTCAGGCCACTTCTACACAGTTGTATAAAATCCACATTGAACTGGATTATGTGGCAATGTGAACTCAGATAAACCAGTTCAAAGCAGATATTGTGGGTTATATGGCTGTGTTGAATGGCCCACAGATTTAATTAATAACTCAAAGGAGGTCTCTTTTCCCTTCACATGGACATTGCTCACACCTCAGGCTCTCAGGCTGTTACTAAAGGGCCCCATGTATGTATGTTGCATGTTTTTGTCAACAAGTGACATATGCATATCATCAACTGCCCTGATTTGGCAGGGATAGTCCCGATTAAGCCTCTTTCATTCCACCTTTTCAGTTGTTTTTGAAATGTCCCAGTTCTTCTCTCTTCCCCCACTTTCCCCCTTTTTCTTAGGTTCCTGTAAACCAAGTTCAAAGTACAGTTGTGCTCCATTTACTTGCTGGGGGGGGGGGAGTGTAAATCTTGCTCTTCCTATGAGAATGAATTATAGAATTATAGAATCATAGAATCATAGAATTGGACGAGACCTCATGGGCCATCTAGTCCAACGTCCTGCCAATGAGGCAAAAGGAAATTGCTGTATCATCTCCTAGGTCATCTGTTCGTTCTCATTACTAACGTCTTTCTTTTTGCCCACACTCTGAATTTGCTTGGTCATATGTGTCCAGTTTTCAAAATGTTGGAGGATATACACATGCTGAGTGCTGCTTCCTTCCCAGATATTGGCACTCATTGCTCAATGCTGGCTGATTTCTGCTCAGTCATCATCAGTGTGTCAATGTATGAATTCTATTTTACTGGCTTGTATGATTCATTGCCTGAAAAAAAACATATGCTCGTATATTTTGGCTTCCATATTTTACTGTTACTTCAATGATTAATTGGGAGCTTTTTACACTTCTATACAGTTGTCTCTCTACATTTGCAGGCCTGACTTTTGCAGATTTGATTAAAATGTTATCTTTAGAAATTTTTATATCCTCTAATCTGATTCCATCAGAAGTTGATGAAAGAGTCATGTTAGAGGAAACATTTCTAGAGAAAAAAAATATTTATAAGAATCTCTAGGTTCTCCAGTGCAATTCTAGTGGAAGTTAACTATATGGTTGTGCTAGATGATCTAAAGATTCCCAGAGAGCTGTTCTCTCAGGTTAAAAATAGCACTTTATTTGCAATTTTTCATTTCTGTGAGGGTCCTGTGTTCCTAACTCCAGTGAATGTGGAGGGCTGACTGTATTCAGAAATTATTTGGATTCCTACTATTTCAAAGCTTCTCTGTATCTTCAATAGACAATACTGACTGACTGTGCAGCTTTCCCAAATGTCTATACAGTTGTCATGTATCTATGGAATTACTCATTGTGCTGAATCTAAGGAAAGGAACAGGAAATTAAATCCTTTTCACAGAATGCACTTACACATGACCAAGTACAGGAACAGCCGCATATCACTTCATTGTACCAAGTGACCATAGGACATATACTGGAATACAGCCACTAGTATTCATTTACACTGTAACATGAATCCTGGTTTGGCTATGGCTTGCTAAGGACAATAACTGGTCCAGTAAATCCCAAATTTGGAATATGTGTATATTGGGAAATACATAAGTGGTCATCATGAAAGGGCCATCCTTTACTTTCATTTTGAAATTCTATTAATAATATACCTCACTTTATCTCCCCTGCAGGAGACTCAAAGCCTCTTAACATAAAAACACCAGCATACAATTAAAAATGTACAAATATGCAAACATTTAAACAGTATTAAATATAAACAGTTAAAAACCATTAAAACATATTTAAAGTTTTAAACCACAACACCCCCTGACTTGATTTTAAAAATCTTCATCTTTAAAATCCTGCCTGAATAAAAAGGTTTTAGCCTGCTGTCAGAAGGACAACAGGGAGGGGGCCATTCTGGTTTCTGTGGACAGGGAATTCCAGAGTCGAGGGGCAGCCACCGAGAAGAAAGGCCCTGTCTCTCATTTCCACCAACTGAGCTTGAGATGGAGATGGGACCGAGAGAAGGGCTTCTCTTGAAGATCTCAGGGCCCAGGCAGGTTCATACAAGGGGATGCAGTCAGCCAAATAGCCTGGTAAGAAACATCAAGGGCTTTAAAAGTCATAACCAGCACTTTGAATTGTGCCCGGAAACAGACTGGCAGCCAGTGGAGCTGATGCAACAGGAAGATTGTCTGCTCCCTGTAGCCAGCCCCTGTTAGCAAGCTGGCTGCAGGTCTTTGGACCAGCTGATGTTTCCAAGCACTCTGCAAAGGCTTGTAGAGGGTGTCACAGTAATCCAGATGGGATGTACCATCATGGCCAGGACTTTTCTCAAGAAACAGGCGCAGTTGGCATACAAGTTTCAATTGTGCAAAGGCTCTCCTGGCTACCGCTGACACCTGGGCCTCCAGGTTCAGTGCCAAGTTCACGAGGATCGAAGCTGTGCCTTCAGGGGGAGTGTAATCCTATCTAGCACAGACTGGGTGGGGTTACACTCTCCCTGAAGACACAGGTTCTAAATTCTGAAACCTTGGCTTCTGACAATTTTAATACAATATTTAAAAGAAGAAAGACAAGTTCTTTTTTCTTTGTTCTGTTGCCAATTTTAATGAGTATCTGTCTGGATTAGGGGTTAAATCTCCCTGTCAACCAGTGCAACTCTTTCTGTTGTCACTAGCTTCTTACTGATATGTTCAGATTATTTGGCTTTCTCTGGTTTCTTTCTTTGTTATTTCTCACTCGGAGCAAGAAAAGTAGAAGGAAATACCCTTGGCTACACTGAGAAAGCAGCAATTTTTGCATTTCCATTTTTCGATCTCTTTTTCTCATATTCCCTCTGCTTCTGCTCCGAACTCTCTTTGTATAGACTTTGCACCTAGTCTAGTACTAATTGGAAATACAGGTAGAATATCCTGTATCCGGAAACCACAAATGCTCTAAAACTGTGGACATGAGTGGCTGAAATAGTAACACCTTTGCTTTCACACACAAAATTATTTAAAATACGATGTACACAATTATCTTCAGGATATGTGTGTAAGTTGTATGTGAAAGAAAACATGAATGTCATGTTTACACATGAGTCTCATCGCCACTGGGAATCCCCGGTGGTGCAGTGGATTAAACTGTTGAACTTGCTGACCAAAAGGTTGGTGGTTCAAATTCAGGGAGCAGGATGAGCTCTCGCTGTTAGGCCCAGATTCTGCCAACCTAGCAGTTCGAAAACATGCAAATCAAGAGGTACCACTCCAGCGGGAAGGTAACGGCACTCCATGCAGTCATGCCGGCCACATGACCTTGGAAGTGTCTATGGACACACTGGCTCTTCAGCTTAGAAATGGAGATGAGCACCAAGCCCTAGAGTCAGACACAACTAGACTTAATGTCAGGGGAAAACCTTTACCTTTACCTCATCTCCAAGATATCTCATTCTGTATATACAAATACGGATTTCAAAACCCCTCAAAATCTGAAATCCTAAACACTTTTGGTATGAAGCATTTTGGATAGGGGAGACTCAACATGTGCTGCTATGGCTTCCCTTGTAAGGAAGTGACCATTAGTATATCAGTGAAAAGAGAATATTACTTTTTGACTGGGTGTCAAATCAAGAGAAACTCAACTGAACAGTGTTACCTAATCCCTGGAATCTATGTTAATTTCCATTTTCATTGCATGTCAAACACCTTTCTTCCAATTTTAGGATTCATTCTTGGATTCTAAATTCAGCCTGTAAGAAGCTAATATATATTGAGAGTGACCACAGGCCATCTGGTCTGGGACGACAATTGCTGACGGACAGTGAGGCTCCAGAATTTCAGGAAATATTTTTTGCAGAAATCTAAACGGACTTGTGTTCTACCATTATCCTCCCAGGACAGTTGCCTGATGATTAAAGCAGCACCTAACAACAGGAATACACATGAAACAATTTGTATTGAGGGACTGGGAAACTTAAGTTTACCCACATCTGATCAACGTTCAGCATGTATTTTAAAAATGGTGACAATATCTGTAACATGAAGATGACTCACCAGTTTAGCATGGCTGCAAACTAGTTAGGGTTGGGTGAGGTTGGCATTTCCACTTAGGATGAACCCAAGACAACCAGAACTAGGTTACCATGGTGCTTTCAGGAACATTAGTAAGCAACTTTAAATCCATTTTTGCCCCACTGCATCCTGCTTCTCCACTCTGAGCCATCCCATCTTATTCTAAGTAGTCTCTTTAAACAAGAATTAAGACTCTGATCCTCTGAGCCCTTTCCATGAGAGAAACTTGTAGCATCAGGCCCTACACTGTTTTATTTTTGACAGCTATTAATCTTGTTGACACATCGCGGTTGACACAAGACAAGAGAGTATTTTATTCATCAGCTGGTGAGAAAGTTCTGTCTTTGTGTGTGGGATATGCATGCACACCTCTTAACTGTTTAGCTGGGGCTCAGAATTCATCTCCTCATTAACCGGATATAATTACATCTGACAAACGTACTGAATGCACCAAGGCATGAAAGCAAAAGACAGAAGGATTAAATTGATACAAGTCTGTCACCCTGGCAAATATAGCCTCAGAAAGCTTAGAAAGGAGCAGGATGAATAATTGTTTAAGGATCATGGGCATGATTACAGGGTGTGATCTCATGCAGTACACCTGAAGAGTCAGATAATTATGGAAATTACAAAAGAAAATCAATTGGAGTGCTAAGATATGAGCAAAGTTCTGTATTGAAGCACAGTCTCTGACATGCTATCTAGCAAGGGCCATTTTATTTTATTTTGAAGGATGGGATTTTCAATGCATCAAGGAGTGGAATTAAATAAATGTGGAGTTTTTTTGGCATTTTTTTTAAAAAAAATGGGTCTAAAATAGGGGGAAAATATCCAGAAATCATTTTAATGCAGTACAAACTGTAAACATTCACAAGGAAATGAAAGGAGGATGTGAAAGCAGGATCTACCAAAATGCAAAATGTTCATAGTCTGAAAGCTCACTTTTCAGCACATAAATAGGCATGTTTAGAATTACTGAAATAAATGGATTTAAAGACCCCCAAAGCTGAGTTAGAAGTTACCTATTTCAATGAATGCATGTATTAATATGGTAAGGACAAGGCTTCGAAGAGAAATGAGACAGAGAGAAAGTGAAATCAGCCAGGCCTAGGAGTTCTGGTACTTTGTAGCTAACATCAGAAACTGGCAAATATTGACATTAACAAGTAAAATGTAGAGCTCTATCAGCAAGTGGAAATTGTTAGAAAACTGCAGTGTTTCAATAAACAGTTAAGCCTCCACATTTCCTGGGGTTAGGGGCAAAGGATCCCCATGTAAGTGAAAACTACAAATGAAGAAATTGCTTTTTTTTTTTTTTTACTTGAAGGAACACATCTTTATGAATTTCTAGGGCCCCTTTTACATAGCTGTATAAAATCCAGATTATGCACAATGGGTTAAACCCTGTGCCAAATGAATTGCTGAAATGAAGGTAGGTGGTTCGAAATCGCAAGATGGGTGAGCTCCCGTCTGTCAGCCACAGCTTCCCATACAGGGACATGAGAGAAGACTCCCACAGGATAGTAACACATCCGGGCATCCCCTGAGCACCATCTTTGTAGTCAAATGATTCTTTCACACCAGAAGCGACTTGCAGTATGTTCCCAATTCGTGTCTGACACGCTTTGAACTGGGTTATCTGAATCCACACTCAGATATTGTGGGATTTTCTGCCTTGATGTTCTGGCATATAGGGCCGTGTGGAAGGGCCCTCCGATAATGCAGTTCAAAGCAGATAATGTGGATTTTCTGATTTGATAATCTGGATTATATGGCAGTGGAGAAGAGGCCTAGGTTTTACAGCACAACTTATGGTCAGCCTTCATTCTGTAGATTCAGTTCTGCCCATTAACTGTACAAAGTATTTGGAAGATTCATTCAGCTATCTTGAACCCAGTGAACTAAAATGCCACCACCCATTTTCTGTCTATTCGGGTCTTTTGGCTATCAATGCAACAGATATAGGAATGCCTGCGTTGTGTTTACTTGGTGCCATTGACACACAGGAAATGGACCTGCTGATGTATGGAACTCTTGCAAAATGGGGAACCACTTGCACTTCTTACAAGCATGACTTCCCTTGTTGTTCAGCTAGTTTCTAAAAACAATGGCATCTTAATTCATGGTTGATTTTTGGGTGCATGAACTCCAACTGACATACACTTCCACACACTCAGCATTAACTGGGTTTCTAACTTGGATGAATAAAATGCACTTAAAGATTTTTAAATGGTCAGATGGCAACTCTTTGGAAAATATATCACAATTTGTTATTGCTAACTTACCCGCTCTTTCTGATTATTATGTGTAAAAGAATGTACATAGTCTTTTTTATTTTGTATTGTTATTTTGTTGTTTTATCCCACTCCCACCCTCCCCTCCTTGTACAGGCAATTTATACAACAAACTACAGAAGTTACATTTGAACTATCAATCTCAATCTTAATTCTTCCACTCCACATCTTAGTACAAAGAATGTATATAGTCAAGAAGAACTGACACCATGCTGGCATTTTTTCCTAAATTTTGTGTATCTGAACTTCATCCTAAACACCAAATTTTGAACCAGCTCCTTATATGTAGAGTTGTGTGTGCACATGGATTCTAGGCCCCAGGTGAATATAACTGTAGATAGGCTGGGCAAGTATAAGGTGTGTGCAAGTGGGGACTACTGTCATGATGACAGGTTCCTCTATCTGTGCACATTTATACTATATCCAGTTAGTAACAGAAAGCCTACAGATATTGTTGGGCTACATTCTATTCTTCATCATTGATTATACTGCCTAGGACTAGTTGCAGTTCCATGGCATCTGCAGGTTTGCTAATTGCCTGTTCCTGATTTACTGCTTGGTAGAAAGAAAATATAAATTGGAGAGCAGTAATACAAACAGAGGATATTATCGGTCAGGCAATTCTGATCAAACCTCATTAAAGGTTTTCTAAAGAATCAAAAAGACTATTCTTAGACCCCTTCCACACAGCTGTATAACATCCACATTGAACTGGACTATATGGCAGTGTGGATTCAGATAATCCAGTTCAAAACAGATATTGTGGATTATCTGCCTTGATGTTCTGGGTTATATGGCTGTGTGGAAGGGCCCTCAGATCTTTTTCAAAAGTCAAAGAAATTGCACAAGTGTATTAATCACTTATATTCATCATCATAATGCAACATGTATTGCAACAAAGTAAACATAGTGCTTGCTGGTATCATCAATGATGTATTTCACTTTCACACTGTGTCAATACAAAATCGGTTTGTGGAGGGAAGGAAGACAAGTACTATATGACCACGGTAGTGCAAAAAGAAACACACATCAGTCACACATATTTTTTAAAAAATAAAACTATATATATATATATATATATATATATATATATATATAGAGAGAGAGAGAGAGAGAGAGAGAGAGAGAGAGAGAGAGAGAGACTAGTATTGTTGTGGGGACTGCATTTTGGAAATCCAGATTGCGGTCTTCAGTGAGCCAGGAAAGTAATTGGCAAACTGTTACAGTCAATCATTATCTCTCAGCATGACTTACCTTGCAGGGTGGGTCTTAAAATTAGAAGGGATTCCCACAGCAATACCAAAGATTTAGGCTGGATATACACTGTAATATATTGCAGTTTGAACTGCATTATATGGTCAATGTAGACCCACTTAATTAATTTATTTATTTACTATATTTATACCCTGCTCTTCTCACCCAGAAGAGGACTCAGAGCAGCTTACAATAATTGGCAAAATTCAATGCCGCATCACATGTACAAATAAACAATAAAACAACTCTAACAGCAACCATTAAAACATATAAATATAATAAAACAGATTGAAAACATACTGCCTAGTTCCATAATCATCATTCAATGCAAATTAATGCAGTTCAAACTGCATTATATGGCAATGTAGATACAGCTGTATACAAATGTCAAAGCAGAAAGGAAATTGGGAAAGATGGCCAAGAGCATTAAAGACAAGCACGAAGAGCATGTACTGGAGTTAGGAGTAAAAAAGAAGGTAATGTGGAAAAATAGTTTCAAAAAAGAATCAAAAGCTCAGAGCAGAACAACAGAAGTTTTTTTATGTAGAAGATTTTATTTTTATTTTATTTTATGTAGAAGATTTTTTTATGTAGATAGTTTTCTGGTGCAACCACTAGGTAGCCCTACCTCCTAGGGGTACAGCTACACTATAGAATTAATATGGCTTGACACTACTTTAATAGCCACAACTAGTTTTACCAGGTCTTGGTGCCTCCCCAAACTACAGCACCCAGGATTCCATAGCATTGAGCCATGGCAATTTAAGTTGTGTCAAACTGCACTGATTCTACAGCGTAGATGCACCCTAGAATGGGTGAGTGCTGAGAAAAAAAGTGTGTTTTATTATCAATGCATATGTTTTGTCTTGTTTTTAAATGACTCGGTTTTATTAGGGTGTCAGATCCCCATAAGACTGGCAGGTTTGAGGTTTGCCATGATTGGATTTGGAAATGTTATCTTTGGAGCAGAAGTCTCTGCTTACTTGTCCACTGAACATACAGGCTAGGGAATTCTGAGCATTGTAATTTAAGAAATCAACCTTTCCAATTTTTTCAAATGTATTTAGAATCTATATTCATTAGTATATTTAACTTTGCTAGTGTGAACAGAGTGACAAGCTATCCTTAAGAACTGTCTTTCTATCTGCTCCACATTTTGCTTCTGTTTAACTTAGGATAGAATATATAAAGCTATCCTGATGAGTTATTTTTTCCTCTCTCATTGTAATATCGTGAAGTAGATACAGGGATATAATGTTCCACTGAGTTCCAAAAATTTGTGGCTGAGGCAGAATTATAAACCATTTTCCCTGGTTTCAGTTCAGCAAAACCACTCCAGCATTCTGATTTTCTGTTGAAAGGTCAGACATCATGAGTTCAGTTTTGAATGGAATCCTGTGAACACATGTAAGAGCAGCTTGTCTAACTTTTCATCTGAATTTACGAAGACATTTACAGAGCCCAACCAAAAAATATCTTGGTGTCTTGGTTTTTAGGCCTGTTCCTGGGCTTATTTGGGGTGTTGATGCAGAAAATTTCATTGTATAGACCACATCAGCTCTAGTTCCATAGACATGGTTATCATGATTTTCTATGGGGAAACAGATGAAGGCTGGTATATGGCATATGTTATTTATCTCAAAAACTAGAGCTGATAGGGCAAAAATAGTGCCATTCTGGAATCGGAAGATCAAATAGACCCAGAAACAGGTCTAACATTTGAGACACCAAAGTGTGTGTTGGCCAGTGTTATCTAAGACTTCCCATTAATCAATTAGATGAATGATATATAGATCATAATCTAGATAACCATAAGTCTGGGAACATTGTTTGTATGGAATTCATGAGCGTGAAACATTGTAATGAAAAGCACAACAATAACCTGTTTTTGGGAAGCCAGCATTTCTTAACATTATGCACACATTTGTAATGTGTAAAAGAGGGATTGTATGCACAGATTTTTACCTAGGTTCTTTGAAGGCACCAAATCCTATCTGAATTTGGAGGCTAAATAGGAGCAGGCTTGGTGGAAAAGTCCGACTCAATGGAATACCAGATATTGTGAGCTATATCTAGAGGAAGGCAGTGGCAAACCACCTCCTTCCATTCTTTATGCAGAGATTGATTTCCTGTGTTGACTACAATAGGAAAGTAGCTATGATGATGCAAACTTGTGCATCAAAAGTCTTGCATATCATACAGATCAGTGAACTGTGAAGATGACATTTGCTGGTCACTGTTACCCATATTCCTCCCACCCCTGGCCACCCCATGAAACAGAAACAACAACAACAACAACAACAACAACAACAACAACAACAACTTTATTTCTTACCCACCTCTCCTCATGGCTCAAAACTTGATGTATTGCCACTGGGCTTTTCACTGTAAATATACAGTATTGGACAGTCACTTAAAGATCTCATAACAGTAAAAGGGAACTGAACTCTTTTCAAGCACAAAGAAGGAAACACACCCTGAGGTATTTCCATTATTTTAACTGATAGGGTAGATTTGTCTGTGTGTTTTTAACTAGTCATTTTGACTTCAGTTCCCAGTATGTTCATGTATCTGACATGTCAGAGTGTTCTAAAGTTTCCCCAATTGGTTTTTTCAATGCTAGATCAATGGGTTGTGAGGTTTTGATGTAAAAGAGAATTGATTTAGGCTTTTCAAAGAGCTTCACATGTTCTACTGTTATTGCCATAGTATTCTAAATCATTTAACAGAACTACCAAGAGAGTGATTTCACTGCTGGTTTAAAGTGAAGCCATTCTGATTGAATTTGATCAGACAACGCTGCTTTACAGGGATCATAGCCAGCCTTGACAACACAGATGAGGAGGATCCCATCTTTCCATCAGAAAATATGAAAATGGCATTCACTATGTTCACTATAACCATTACTGGTGTGTAACCTAGAGTTACATATCTGTAATTAATTCATATTAACTGTTGCTATATATTCATGATCATGGCAGTAGTTGTAAGAGCCTTCGACTACTGTGCTACTGGACACAACTTCTATAAACAACAGAAATTATTATTATTATTATTATTATTATTATTATTATTATTATTATTAATTCATTTCTATCCTGCTTTTCTCCCGTGGGTGAGATTCAAAGCAGTGTACAACATATCAAATTCATACAAATACACTGAACAGCAATACATAATCAATTAAAACATAATATCCCGATTAAAACCCAATTAAGATATCAAATAAAACAATTTTAAAAAACTTACAACAAGCACCACATTAAAGATATCCATAACCTCCAGCCACTGAAGTTATTTGTCAATTATTTAAAAAATGATCAAATTGGCAGTGCCTATTTTCATTTGTCTGGGAAGGCCTGGCTCCACAGAAAGATTTTAATTTGCGAACGAAAGGCCATTAAGGAGGGGGCTGACAAATCTGCTCTTATATCTACATTTCCACTTTCTGTACTTAAATACTTCACTAAATTATTATTATTATTATTATTGACAAAAAGACATAGTATGACACAGCAAACGAGATATATATGCTGGATTTCATATCACAAAATCACAAGTTGAACACTTCCCAAGTGTTTAGGAATGTGTGATGTATTTTCAGATGATGTGTGCAGAACCCAGTAAGGTGGCATTTTGCAGGTCGTGATTTTGTCAATGTTTATTGTTTTCAAATGCCGACTGAGATCTTTTGGCACAGCACCCAGTGTGCCAAGTACCATTGGGACCACCTGTACTGGTTTCTGCCAGAGCCTTTGCATTTCGATCTTGAGGTCCTGATAGTGGCTGAGTTTTTCCTGTTGTTTTTCATCAATTCGACCATCACCTGCGATGGTGATATCAATAATCCAAACTTTTTTCTTTTCCACAACCGTGAGGTCTGGTGTGTTGTGTTCCAAAACTTTGTCAGTATGGATCCGAAAGTCCCACATTATTTTTGCGTGTTCATTTTTCATTACCTTTGCAGGTTTGTGATCCAACCAGTTCTTTACTGCTGGGAGGTGGTACTTGTGGCATAAGTTCCTATGAATCATTTGGGCCACATAGTTGTGCCTTTGTTTGTAGTCTGTCTGTGTGATTTTCTTACAGCAGCTGAGGATATGATCAATAGTTTCGTCAGCTTCCTTGCACAGTCTGCATTTTGGGTCACTGGCTGATTTTTTGATCTTGGCCTTAATTGCATTTGTTCGGATGGCTTGCTCCTGGGCTGCAAGGATCAGGCCTTCTGTCTCCTTCTTCAGTGTCCCATAAGTAAGCCATAGCCAGGTCTTCTCCTTATCAACCTTTCCTTCAATTTTGTCAAGGAACTGTCCATGCAATGCTTTGTTGTGCCAGCTGTCAGCTCTAGTTCTTAGTGCAGTTTTCTTGTATTGATTTTTGTCTGCTATTCTTATTCTTATTCCTCTTATTATTATATTTATACCCTGCTTTATCTCCCAAAAGGGGACTCAAATCAGCTGAACATCTGATCTAGGTCCTCAGCCATTACATCTTAAGACTATAACTCCAATTGGTTTTCTAAAGGTAATTAGGTAAATTAAACTGAAATACCCATTAGCCAGTGATTTTGGTGATTTCTTTTTGCATCCTTAGAACAGAGCTTTTTTAGAATTGCCATTGCGGATTAGCAAATCTCTGTTGACCAGATGTCCAAGGGTAGGTCAAGCCAAGGACAATTTTTTTTTGCTGTTGTTTCTAATGATCTAGCTATCAACACATGTTATCTCAACAGAAATTTTGCTAATGTTGCTGAAAATCTTTGGACGTCACTTATCATTACTACCGATATTTCAACTGGTCAGAACTATTTGAACACTGAATTTAGTAAATTTTGTGTTATTTGACTTTTTATCTAAGCAATCAAAGACATACTATTATGAGCATGAATACTATTATGTATTTAGTGATTATCACATTCAGAATGTCACAACAAATTCCACAGGTTAATTGTTATTGTAATAAATATATTGTACACAATGATCTTACTATCAATGCTTTTGATCCATGCTTAGTAATGCTTAGCTTGGGAGACTGATGAAAAACCATGATATTTAAGTCATGACTAACTTGCTCCATTAATTTCAATGGTTTTGATAAAAGTTTGGAACCAACCCAATTAATATTGTCACAAGTGCAAGAGTGATCATTAGGCATTTGCTGTCTGATTGGAGATACAATAGGTCAGTTGCTATGATTTCACCCTAAAGTGATGCTTGATGAGCCTCCATTTTGAACAGAATCATCATAATGTTCCTGTAATCAGTATGGAGGTCTCCTGGTTGGACCATTTACTTGGAAGGGAAGGTATTGGGAAAAGTGTGTGGCATATTGTTTTGAAAAAACAGATGTTAGATATTTTGACTTTGAAGACAGAGCGGTGTCACTTTGCTTGCACTTTTGCAAATAAGGCAGACATTGCACTGATGAAATTACTTGTTGGACTGGCATTGCGGGCTGAGAAAATCATCAGAGTTGGAATCCCCAAGTAATAGCTCTGTCAATGACGATAGTTTCACCACCTCTCTCTCATCCAAAGCAGTGGTGCCACTAAGGTTGGTGTCTCCCAGTGTGAAATCTCATGGTTTTACCCACATGGATCCATACCACACTATACTATACCATATCATATCATACCATACCAATGGTGTAACTAAAACACCAGAAAATTTGACAAAATTAGCAACCATAAATGCAGATGAAATCATGTGATTCAAACTGTCCTTGTAATAGGGTAATGATGACAGCTCTGACTGAAGTTCATGCACATTAGAAAATTCAAAATGTAAATTAACATAAAGGAATAGCTTTATAGATATATGGATAGAGTACATTTAAACTGAGTTTACGAAATATGCTTTTTTAAAATAAAAATTCATTTCTACTTAAATAATACCCCCAAATTTAATAGACAATCATTTTGCTGTCACCTCCTAAGACGGTGTCATCTGATGTGGTCCACACATCACCTGCCTCCCAGTGACTCCACTGATCCTTGCCCCTTGGTTGTCAGAATGATGTTTTTCTATCAGCAGTATTACTTTCAGCTGTGCCTATGGAACCTGGGAAGATCTTCTCCTGGAAAAAAATGGAAAGAGAAAGAGAAAGAGAAATTGAAAGAGAGGGGTGGGGAAGAGCCTTGGACTCCATATTATTGTGTTTGAGATCATTCAATGTTTTCATACATGACTGGCAACAAGGAGATGCTAATAAGGAGTTCTCCTTGCAAATCACAACAGGACGCATTTGCATGGGCAGGAAATCCCAGAGTTGTCAAGGACAATAGACTGCACAAGCTTTGGGGGCAGCTTCACTGCCCACCTCTGTCCCCAAGTGGTGGTGGGACAGAATCTGGGCTGTCTAGTGGGTTTGGATCCCTCCTTCCTTCTCTTTCCTCTCAGAGTTGCATAGGAGACCTTGCAAACATCAGCAATGGTTTCCCGGGACAGCCAGGAGATCTTTGGAGTTACATGGCCATTGTGATGACAGTGACAGGACCACCAAGGCAGGTGCCATCCCTCTGTCACTGCAGCATGGGAAAGTGGGTGGCTATGTAAACAGCAGGGTCATTCCTGATTCAGAACTGGCCCAACTGTTTAATAATCCCAAGTGCAGGGCTGCTTGGAACTTTCCTGGAGCTTCCAATATCCCTACTTTGGCTAATGTGGGGCAAACTTGGTTAAGCGGCCTTATCCATCATTGGGGGCAAGAAGGACCCATACATTATAGTGGCCATGTAGATATGTCCATGAAAAATCTCATGTGGGTTTTTTTTTAGGACAGGAAACTCTACTGTACTTCCTCTCCAGCAATGGCAAACTCCATAGAACCCTGCTTGAAATACTACTATAGAAATTCCAATTTGTAATTCTTCCTTTAGGAGTCAAACTGTTTGTGCTTACGCCAGAGTGGTAAGTACCTATCTGTTCTAAACACTGACATTCTTTATATCAGCATGATTGATGTGCTGGTATGAAGCATAACTTATGTCATTTTAAAATTATTCACTTAGCTTGTCTCCCAAATGTACCCTCCCTTCCTAGTATTTATCTAAAAGACACAGAGTAAAACAATATTGACACCTGTCAGTCATGGTGATCAAGAATCATTTTGCATGGTTAGGGCTTCTCATTACTTAGGGAGTTCAAGTATATTTGTAATCTATTTAGTGCAGAGCCCATAATAGTTTGGCTGCTTGTTACAGAGATAATCTTGCTTTGCTTATTTGATTTGGGTAATATCCACGACATCTGCTTTCATGCAAAGACACCATCCATGCTGAGTATATAACTGGCACCCTCTGTGGCTATTCACATCTTATTCCCTTAATGAAAGAGACGCTGGAGACTGTTCCATGGCAGAAACCACAGAAAATTGCTTAACATTGTCAATCTGCAAGAGAACCTACAAAATAAACAGAGCACTGTCAGCTGTTTCAGAGAGCAGCAAAGCTAAATATACCAGAACAAAAAAAAAAAGAGTTTCTTTTAAAAAACAACAACAAAATTCTAGCATCCTGGGGAATTCCTGGCAGACATGTGAAAGGTCTTCCAGAGCACTGATTAAAGCACAGCAGAAAAATCCTCCTGGCCAGTTCTCACTTGCTAAACATGCTTCTCAGCTAATGTTTTGAATTGATTTACAGAGCTTTTTCAGTCTCTTTTTGTTGTAACAATTTATGAGCCTTGGAAAGGAAAGTCTCTACTTTGCCAAATCTTAAACCAAAGTGGACAAGCTCAGTAGCCAGTGAGGCTAATTGAGCGGTTGTTTAAATTTTATTTTGGCTCCAAATGCATTTATCTTACTGATTTGTTTTAGTATCCACAGCTCTTCACTTTGCAAAGACATTTGGATCCCCCCCCCCCTTATGCTGCTGTTGCCATCTGGAACTGCCATTCTATATTTATCCACCATCAATTATTCTGATTAAAAAGGTAAAAAAAAAACCCTTCCTACCTAACCCCACAATTTCTAGAAACCTCCAGTCACTAGTACAAGTACAGACTTTCCACATCATTCCCCCTCCTGTTAATCCTGTCCCTCGTCACTCCTTGTTGAGAATGTCCTAAAACATCTGTACTTATCTTAAGCTGCACCTCTCCTTTCAGTGCCAAATGATACCAATCCAGAGTTTGGATACATTCCTTTTTGCATTACAGCTTCCAAAATCCCCCAGCATGCTGGCTGGGAAATTTGAAGAATTGAGGTCTCCAAAAATAACATTTCCAGCACTTGGTCCAACCCCTTCCTTGATCATCTCCCCAAATTCCTGATTTAATCTTTATAATTAATATATGAGAACATCATTTGGTGGTGAATCAACAATGTAGAATTAATGCACCACTTTGACACCACTTTAACAACCATGGCTCAATGCTATTGAATCCTGGGATTTATATTTTGGTGCATCACCAACACTCATTAGTAGAGAAGGTCAAAGCATTGAATCATTGTGAATAAAGTAGTGTCAAACTGTGTTAGTTGTACAGTGTAGCTGCACCCTTAGTTTCCCATTACTTGATGATCCAGCAGTTGCCTGAATATGTGAATGAATTTCACTGAAAAGTTTTATATATGATTAACTATAGCTGCAATGATGGTGTTTAAAATTGATAGGGCTTTTTGTGTAACATTCCATATTCAGGCTATAATCTTTCTGTGCAGGAATTACGTCCCATCTGTGTTCTATACAGCACCTGGAATTGCTGATATTCAAAATGTCAAGTAAAAATGGTAGCAACTACAGCAACTCCAATTGCAAGAAGAATAACTAGCACCCTTCTTCCCACCTTCATCTTTAATGATGAGCAGGTGGGTAGGGAAAAGATGGATCACATTAAGAACATATCTCAATTTGCACAATTGAAGGTTGACATAGCCAGTCTGCACAATAGAAAGTGTGGCAAATTTGTGAAAGGAACGAAAGATTTGACCCTCTGGAGCTACATGTATAGCTTTTTATTAAGATACTTAGGATTGGGGAAATCTCCTTTTGGCTTTCTCCTCCATGAAGCTTTTAGATCCTAAGTTCTTTACATCTTGAATATGAAAAAGTTAGCAAATTTTGTTCATTTTTAAAAAAAAAAAAATTGCTCAAAATTCATTCCATATTTTAATTTTTAATTTTCAACTACATTTCAGATATGAATAAAGCTGTGGATTCATTTCAACAATAAGATGAAATACAAGTGTCATCCACTCCCAGTCTGAATATTTGTCAGAGAATACATTTGGAAATATGACAGCTTATCTGTGCAGTATACTCCAATGGATTTTCAGACATCAGTCACAGGAAGAAACAGGTCTTTTTCCAAAGGTGGTCACACTCTTAAGGAATCTATGCCAACTGTTGAAAATGGACTCTGCACCGGGGAGAAAAGAGTTTATTTGCATTGTGAAATATTATGGGATGAAAAGTATTAAATACAAAGGGATACTCTTCACACTCTGAGTCCAATATGGCTTTGTCCCCCAAAACTGCTATTCATATTTCTAAAACTATTCACAGTAATGATCTTTGTACAATTAATGCCAAGTGTGGATTAAGTGTAAGGAAATGGTATAAACCATGCTAGTAGCAGCTTTTCCCAGAAGCTTTAAGGAAACCTTTTTCATTTTGTGAGAATTAGATACCTACAAAGCTAGTAACTGTGGGGTGCACATGCACAGTGAAGAAACATGGTTCCTTCATCTGGATGCCCCAGAAGACTCTGTGATAATCTTAAAGCCTCCGGGACATTCTTTCATCTTTCTTGTTGTGAAAGGCAATAAATGGGAGGATGCCTACACTGACCTTAATCTGGTATAGAATCTATTATGTCTAGAACACTATGTACTATAAACAGTGCAGAGGAACATTTACCAATGGAGGGTACCTGCAAAGCAAGTACTCCCAAATGACTCAGGCAAGTAGAGATAGATACATGCTGGTTAAGGTTCATCTTTAGCAATGCCATCAAAGAAAGTATCTCTCTCCCCCCACCCCCATTATGCCCGGCTGAAATACATTCTCAAGCAGAGGTTATATTTAAAGACAGTAAAAGTAATCAGTGTCGTGTGTGTGTGTGTGTGTGTGTGTGTATGAAATATACAAAGTATGAAAGGGTCCACATTTACCTGCCATATAGTTATTAAAGATGGCAAGCCTAGCTTCATAAAACAAAATTTAGTGCTAACATGGTTGATTACAGAGGCACTCAAACCAGACCTGTATTAAATATTCATAGCCCTGGGGCTAGATGGCTTAATCTGTAAATTTTAAATCAAAGTGGAAAAATCCTCAAATTGCTATTCACATTAGGAATGTGAAGAAATTTCCATTTTTTGAAAATTCTTATACAAACTTAGAGGGAAAAAAGTTATCCGCCATAAACATTTATTTGAGCTGTGAAAGCTCATACTATTTCTGTTAATTATCCTTCCCTAGGCTAGGTCCTGCCAGACATTTTGAGCTCTAGTTCTCTAGGTTTCTGACAACTCTGGGTGAAGCAAATAGGAGGTATAGATCCACATTCAGTGAGCATCATATTTCATGTGAGGGCATCACATGCTCAAAAAATGACTATAAATCAGAGGTGGACATAGTGTGGCCTGTGAACTTCATGCAGCTCCGAGATCCCACTTTGTCCCCTACAATCATTCATATACACAATTCCTTTTTGAAATTTTTGCACAGTTTTACCCAGATTTTAGGCACAACATTTGGGGACCAAACGGACCATCACTGGTCTAGATGCCAAGATTTCAATTTTTAAACACCAAGATATGGCGCAAACTGTTGAGGTACATTTCAAATTGTTCTGTAAGAAAGAGGTTCCTTGGAAAATTTCTAATGTGATGAAAGTGAGACTGAACAGTGGGAGTAGCAGAATCCAAGAAGCAAGGCAGGAACTCACTTGAGGGCATGGGCTGAGGAGGTAATGGGGGAATAAGGGAGAAGGGAGAGTGAGTGGTGCAAGTAGCGGTGCACAAGAAGTAAATTGGAGTCTATTGTGAGGGTGCAAGGTGAGGCAAGGGAGGCAGTAGGAGAGATGGGAGGGTGTGCAGTGGGACAAGCAGTATGCAAGTAGCAAGCAAAGTGCTCACTCTGGGGGTATGAGGTGAAGGAAGGGAATGGGTAGGAGTGGTGGGAAAGTGAGCGATAAAAGTAGTGATGCACAAGAAGCAAGTGAAGGGTACAAGGCAAGGTGAAGGAGAAGCAGGATTAAGAGAAAAGAGGTTCACTCTGGAGAAATGAGATAAGAGAAGGGAGGGGAAAAGAATTGTGGGAGAGTGCATTCCTATTTGCTTCTTGTGCAAATCACAATGCACAAGAAGAAAATCATAACAGCACCAAGAGAATGCAAGGTAAGGCAGAATAGCAGTAGGAGAGATAGGAGAGTGAATGGTGCAAGTTCAAGGTATAGAGAATCATTAGCTATTTCAATCTCTTCATCACCAACTTAAAAATATAATTCATCAGTGGCCATTTTTTTGTAACCATAATTTCGACATTTTCGGCTGCTATAATATACTGAGCAACAAAACTGGTATGTTTTGCAGAAAAATTAGTACATTTCTCCCTCAGTAGAAATAAGAGCACTTTGTTCAGAAAGATGTATTCTGTGAAAAAATGACTTTAAAAAAATAAAAAAAGAGTTTCTGCCAAAAAGTCCCCCAAATGTGAAAATTCTTCTAATAAAATATGAAAAGAAATGCACAGGATTGTATATTTTGGCAAATGGTAGATTTGCATGCAGTCAGAAGGAGTAGATCGGCGACAAATCAGATAGACAGAAAATATGAAAACTCTCATAACCTCAGCCACTGATGAGACTTTTGAATTTTCATGCACATGAGAGTGAAATAAGTATTCACTTCCCAATGATAGGTAAGCCACAGTCTCCTCACACTGAGTCACTGATATATTCTGAAATATTCTGGCTTGAACTGGGCTCAGTCTTTTGAAATGAGCTGAGAACAACATTTCTTGCCCTGAATTTTGGCTATTTGTAATCTTTCCAATAAGAAAATCAACACAGCATCCCAAACAGTTAGAGTAGATAGAGTCACTAGCCAAGTATCATTGAGACATTGAGTGATATGGAATATAAGCCTGGCACCAGCTCAAAGGCTCCTTCTATAGATTGAAAGATAAGACTGCAACTTGAGACTTTCTTGTCAGGTTACAGAATATGATTGCTGCACCACTGCTTGATGCATATGCTTAGTCCAGTGATATGCCTGTAAAGAAGCCATGAAGGTCACAGGCTTAGACACTTACAAACAACTCCGGGTAAAAAGGTTAACATATGTGGCAAGTGAAGAACCTTCCATAACCACACCATGTATTAGCACAGGCAATAAATGACAGTTAATATAAAGTGCTGGGGATTGAAATTATATCTTTAAAATATTTTAAATGATTTTAAGAAAACATGATTTTGAGTGTTGAAAAACCTTGGTGAAAAGAATCCTTGATTTATAATAATCTTCACAGTTCAAGATTCAGTCTGTGCACAATTTGCAAGCTGCACACGGTTATTTTGTGTCAAAACTTCATTTTTGTACAGAAACAGCATTTTGTGTAGAAAATAGCATTTTATATGAACCTATGTGAACATTTTACACATTTTTTCTATTATAGTGTTTTTGTGTAGAATTATTATTTTTAGGCAAAAATTCCTGTGCATAATATGCTGTTTTCCAAAGAAATGCATCACATGTGGATTTTGTTAATAGGCTTAGGAAACTGAATGGCTTTCAAAAGCATTCCTGCAGTGAAAGGAAAATGTATAACGTTGATAAAATTACTCATTGCTCTCTTGAAGGAGAATATTCATGGGGAATTGAATCCCTAGGAAGTGCATCCACTGGGAAAGATTATAACACCAGCAGAGAAGAGTACAAAAGGGAAAAGACAAAAGTTTAACCATTACAACATGGAACATTTACATCAATAACCACACATGTGTGTATACATATTAAGTGAACTATAATTTGAATGGAGACTTGCACTTCTTCAAATCATGGGGCAAGCCCATAGTTTAAGGCACTGTACTGATCCTGTTGTTCAGTCCAAAGCATTATACTGGTTCTGTTTACACACAGAGAAGCTAACTGTACTGACAATTGAATCTCAGGAAAAGAGCATTCTTCACTGCATTTGAGAACAATGGGATAGTCTAGAGAATGCATGCATGGCCGGCTAACATCTGGCCACTGCTCAGCAACATTTATGTCCCCATTATTTCCTGCCTAAGAAGGATGCCTATCTGTCTAAACCTACCAGTAGAACCAACCCCATGTAGCAGCAAAAATGAAACATTTAGATATGTGTAGACATATAATATGTCTGTAGATACATGTGTGTCAGTGTATATAGGGCAGAGAAAAAGAGAAAGAGAGAAAGAAAGGGAGAGAGAATGAAACCTGATAATGATGACAGCACAGTACATTTACCCTTGTCTTTATAATGTAATCAAAAGACAAAAGGATTCCCCATTTGCCTGGCATTTTAATTGCTTTTAATTATCTAGTACTGTTTTCCCTCTTTATTGAAATATCAATGCAAAACTATGTTACTCAATATACCCCAATGCCCTTTAAAATCATTAACATATCATGAAATGGATGGCAGACACCTGCTATCCCACTAAAAATACAGAAGAGGAAAAAGCCCTTTATTAATAGAAAAACCAATTGTAGAGAAATCAAATTATTTTAACAGCTCTGTTCCTATCGTGGGAACTCATTTAAAGTAGACTTGGACAGCAGAAAATGTAATGAGAGACGACTGTAATAGGGAAGATGTTACCCTAGCATTTAGCAGAAATGTAAGCTGATTCCATTATCTGTGCAGAGCAAAACCTCTGACATTTCAACCACTACTGGGCTATTTCAAGATTTTCCTATGACATACTAAGAGGAAGATCAGAACAGACTGACTTCTCTGATACATAGTCCAAATGGCAAATGAGGTTACCTCAAGACATCATGATGAATTATGCAGTATGGCAATCATAAGTCCAAACAAAAATGAGCAACTCCTCATGACAATGGGGTGAACCCTTTTCAGACCATGAAATATATGTACTTTAATGAAAACTGAGGCTAATTTTATAGTTTCACTGCATTGGAAACTTGTCATAATTAGAGCCCTGCTGAATCAGACCAAAGGCCTACCTAATCCACCAGCCTCCATAGCCAGCATCAAGCTCTATGCCACAAGCATGAGGGCAAATAGCTCCCTCCTGCTGATGTTTTTCAGCAATTGGTCATCAGCGGCATGCTGAAAACCTCCATAATTTAATTATGCACTGTTGGATTGCTGGTCTAAGATCCAGCGGCTTGGAAACTTACTTTTAAGAAAAACAAATACAATGAATCTTACCACCGCTCAGTTATTCATGGTTTCACCATGTCATTATATAGTCATTCTTCTTAAAAGCAACCTTACCAGCTCTGTTGAAATCATGTTTAAGATTTGTGCTTTGAACTTTATAATTGGAGTGCTTGGAAAGAGATTTGGCCCTTCATTTTTCCAGATATAGCTGAGAAGGGTCTGTTTCTGAAAACAGTACAAAAAGTAGAACTATATGGAGTGTATATGTGGGCAGTTTTTGTCCCTACCTCCCTCACAAACTGTTTCATAAATTATAATTGAGCCTTAAAGGATTTATTTTTTTCAGTTGTTTATTGGATAAAATTGTGAAAAAGTGATAATGTCATCGCTGACCACCATTTTGATTAATATGTAGCCAAAGGTTTTTTGGAAGGTATTTTGGGATGTTATAATGGTGTTCTCAATCATGTTTAAATACTTTGCTGTAGTTTGTATGTTCAGATTGATTGGAAATTAAGCCTGGATTTAATATTGGAGGTGCAGAGATCAGCTTCAGGTGATGGGATAAACTTCAATGGATGCTCATGGCTCACAGGCCAGACTTCAATAACACTGAGTGAGATGGACCAATAAAATAGCCCAACAATTTCTTAATGTCTTGGTTTTTAGGTTTGTTTCTTAGGTTATTTGGAGTGCTGATTCAGAAAATGGTATTGAATAGACCACGTCAGCTCTAGTTTCTTAGATATATTAGTTATCATGATTTTCCATGGGTGAGGAGATGGTGATGCTATATGGCATGCATTCAGTATCTCAAAAAATAGAGCTGATAGGGGAAATCTGGTGCCATTTTTGGAACCAGCATGTCAAATATGCCTAGAAACAGGTATAACATTTGAGTGCCAAAATGTGTGTTGGCCAGTGTAATGTTCTTTAACAGAAGAGCTTCTGCTAATGGCTTTTAAATTATATCTAAATGGGATCCTTCTTAACTGTGGGAACCATCCAAATTGAGGTTTCTCCTGCCTCCTGAAAATACTTAACATCCACTGTTTGTGAGACTTGATTCCAAGATCCCAGCTAGCAAGGACCTCTAATATTCAGATAACAAAGTGTTTCCCTTCTTCCTACCTGCTCCATGCCATGCCCTCCAACATGGGATATAGGGACTAAACAATGTGGTTGAAAAAGTGTGGTCAGGGAACAAGAGGGCAAAAGTTATTAACAAGGAAAAAACATGTAAAACTGCTATTTAAATACAGTAGAGTCTCACTTATCCAACATAAACGGGCCGGCAGAATGTTGGATAAGTGAATATGTTGGATAATAAGGAGGGATGAAGGAAAAGCCTATTAAACATCAAATCAGGTTATGATTTTACAAATTAAGCACCCAAACATCATGTTATACAACAAATTTGACAGAAAAAGTAGTTCAATACGCAGTAATGCTATGTAGTAATTACTGTATTTACAAATTTGGCACCAAAATATCACGATGTATTGAAAACATTGAGTACAAAAATGTGTTGGATAATCCAGAACGTTGGATAAGCGAATGTTGGATAAGCGAGACTCTACTGTAGAAGCCTTGGGAATTTATGTGCTGAGTTTAGGAAATCCTGGAAATAAAACAAACAATCAAAAAATGACCAGAAATGAAAGATGAGCCTGCTGGGAACAACTTATCTGCTTTCCTGTTGAGTTAATTGGGTGTAAAAGACTTTTGCACTTTGAACTCAGGTCCCCTTTACACTGTCCTATAACCGAGGATCTGATATCAGATTATCTGCTTTAAACTGGATTATATGAGTCTCCACTGCCAGATAATGTGGGATACGCAGATAATCTGGGATCAGATCCTGGGATATAGCGGCAGTGTAAGTGGTGCCTCAGTTTGCAGCAAGTGATATCCACCAAGGGCAAAAGAAGAAAGTAGGAGTAGAAAAGAGAAATTGAGACATTTTTAAAGCAGGTGAGCAAGTGGGATATCAGATTAATTGCCAATCTGAGGGCTCTCCAGCTTGCAAAATGGATTGGTTCACAGGATTTCAAGAGAAGGAGAACTTCACTTTGCTAATTTGGAATCAGCACTGCACTCAGAACTTACTCTACTTCTTTCATCACTGCTCCCACCCAATCACTGTCTCTTTTTCTATAACAGTGTCCAATTCCAATTATTATTACTATTTTGATAGAGATGTAAATTCTTGGCTATTTCACCCTTGTATGCAAGGATATATCATTGTAATTTTCTACCTACTATGAAAGAAAATGAATGTTCCTACACAGTGTTTTGTCTTTGCAGGAAACCCATTTTCTGCACACAAAAAATGCAGGGGTTGCATAGAACTTCATATTTTCTCCATAGAATCATCCCTCTACAACACTAGCACTTGCAAATACCAGAGGAAAACTGTACAATGTGTTGTCGAAGGTTTTCATGGCTGGAATCACTGGGTTGCTGTGAGTTTTCCGGGCTGTATGGCCATGTTCCAGAAGCATTCTTCTGGAACATGGCCATACAGCCCGGAAAACTCACAGCAACCCACAAAACTGTATACAATTGTTGCTATTCAATTAGTCCTCCTGACAGGTTTTGCTGATTGTTGAGAAATCTGTTTTGACCTGGGAACAAATAATTGTAAATATTATTTCCATTTCTAGTTCTGTATACATATAACATTAGATGTGCTTGTCAGTTATGTTCGGTCTTCATTCAGCACATTGAATGCTATATCAGGACATGTAATGGTGTAGGTCCCAGAATGGTTCATTAGGTAAAGGTTAGTATGCATGTTGTTAGTCAAAAGAGTTAGAAAGAGAATAAAAGGCTGTTAAGTAGAAAACACGTTTGGAGCAAAACCCAAAATGAAGCACTGGCAGTGGCATGGTTTTGTGCTAAAACTATTTTCTCTTGGTGGAAGAAATAAAAATGGCTTGACACAAATGATATTTATTGCTTTCCTACCAACCTAAGGGAAACTACATAATGTCATGTGGAGGCCATAGAGCACTTTTAGATTCAGAGCAAGTCAAGATATGTAATTGATCATGTGCCATCATGCCTATTTTGCAGATCTGATAACTGAGCTTGAGAGACAGTGATCTGCCACTGTTTTTGATCGAATAATCAGATTTTTTCTGATCTATGTAATCATTTTTGTGGTACATTTAAAACTTTATTTTTGGGCTTATATTCATACCATGCACTGTAGAGAGATAAATGTGAGGGGTAATTAATAAAAAGCCAACTTCTAGTTCTTTTGAGGTAAATCTGCAATATTATGCATTATGTGATAGCATAAAAATTGAAATTGCTATAATTCACATGATGAATAGTATATTTAAAAGAAAGCTATTCACTATCCAAGATGCATGGCCAACACATTATCCTCAAAATTCCTCTTTCTTTATTTAAGTTGTAGGCGTCTATGACATACTGTGATTTATTTTAATGATATGCAGTGCCTCACTTTGCATTTTGTGGTTTCAAGACTCCTATAAGCTTATGTAAATTCCAGCTGCTAGGCCACAAGATAAAATCATGGCTCTTACTTACTCTCTTTATGTCACATAAATGTGAAAAATTGAAGAGTTGCTTCAGGCCAATGTGTTACATTTTACATTGTGGTGATCTCTGAAGGCTGCCTTTTCAGCTCAGATCAGGGATAATGTTTTAAACAGCACGAGCAAAAAAATGGAAGTAAGTGAAAGATCAGTTGAACATTTGATGGTTTTGAACATAGTTCATTTCCCTTCCTATGGTTCCTTTCTTTCCATCCTGGAATTCTTCCCTTGTTTGAGATTTTAATGGTATTAGAACTGACAATTATACCATATAAAATGAAATGAAATGAAATGGAAAAAATTGCAGACAGAAAGCATATTATGAGAGAAAATTCAGGGATATCTCTTTGATGTGATGAAATGGTAAATTGTAGATTTCAATGATTTTGTGATGTGACATCAGATAACTTAAGGTTCCCAACTTGAATATAGATGTGACTCATTATGCTTGAGATTAATCTATTTGTCAAAGGTTTTGGGGAAGTTCATGATGAGTCATAAATTTAACATGGGTAGCATTCTCAAGACTTAACTTGCTTTGCGTGTAAGAGAGGGATGGTCATTCTTTCCATGAGCTTCTTTTATTAGAACAAGTTTGGCAACAACACACTGTGGACTCAGTCTTCTAAAGCAGTTCATGAGCTTTCCTTTCCCTGGCATTTAATAACAATGACTTTGATTTATCTGTTAAAACAGATAAATGAACGAACAGTTCATACTTATTGAGACAAATATACTAGAAAAGGAAACATAAGAAAATCCTAGTTTGAACAAGTTCAGCTGAAATAAAATAACGAATCATACTCACTCTTCCCTGCTCTTGGAAGAAAGCTAAGGCATTGGCCATGTCTACACAAGTCAAATAATGTGGACTTAACTTTCATCTGCTGGAAGGAATCCACATGTACAGCTTGATTTGCAGCAGTAGCACAGCAATCTGTTGTTAACCCAGCTCAAGGGGAAATGGGATTTACTTCAGAGTTTATTCCAGAGTGATTCTAGAGTATTGCACATGATGACAGTTATATTGGGCTGGATCTGGTCCAACCCACTGTCCACATATCCTATAGACCCACTGCTGCACTGCCATCTACAAGTAGCTGCCTCGTAGAGGCTTGCTGGGGACAGTACTTTTTATTTGGTCATAATAGGATATCCAGCCATGTGGTCTGGAAATGTGGTGTTGTTAACAAACTTCTGCAAGGGAACTGCCTGTGGACAGTAATGCAGCAGTGGCCTGGCCATCTCTATGGATGTCAAAAGAGATCTGGGGATGTGGTCATAATTTTCTCAACTGTGGTCATTATCTTCCCAAAAGAAGACTGAGCGATGAGAGAAGAAGCCAAAAGATGATACCAGTGTACTTAAGAGATACCAGTTTAGATCAGAAGAAAGGTCAGTACAGACTGAGCGGACAAAGAACAGTTTAGAAAACTTGAAAATGCCTGCCTTTTTGCCTGTTCATTTCTATGAAAAAAACATTCATCTCAGTTTCAAGCTAATATGTTTCTCTGGTCCCTCAAACATCTCTATGATCCAGTTTCAGGTGATCCTCCCTTTTCCAACAGTCATTTGTGACTCATCCCACACTTTTAATGAAGGCCCACAATCTTTGAAGATATTTTTAAGAAGGATAGGTTGCTATATCAGAAGAAAGGATTGGTAAGCTATAATTTCCTTTAAATTAATTTATTTTAGGATCTAAAACACTGGAATTATCCAAAGTGGGGGGAGGGGAGCAAAAGAGACAGGCCAATGGGATCCCTGGACTTGTGGTGTTCACAAGTCAAATATTTCAGTTGACACTGCAAACACTTTTAAATTTGTGAATCCCATGACTATCTGTGAAGATAGTCCCAGTACAGATGTCACAGTAGCCACTAAATGAGAAAATCAATGCTCGTGGGATCTAACTGTGCAATGTTTTTGAAAGTCAATGTGGAGAAAAAAGTTGCATCCCTTCCTGTAAAACAACTAAGAATGTCTCCGTTCATTACAGAAAGTGTGAATAATTATCATCACAACTGCTGTTTTCTGCAGCTTTGCTTCCTGGTACAACTTTATTTATAGGAATTTTGATGTGAAATAACTAGGGATGGGCAAATCTTCGGAAAAAGTCATTTATTGTTATAAATTCGTTATTCAAAATAGATCCAAAGGGGTTTCCGAGATGGTTCGGCGCTTCGGAATTAACCTTCGGATAACCTTCGGATATATGGGAAAGTGTTTTAATTCAACCAACCTTAGGCAAGAAATCCCCCTTACCTTTTGGAGTGGTTGTTTTCTATGGGTCTCTTAAACCGGCTTCAGAAGTGGGAGGAACCTGGATCTTGTCTTCCCGCTTTTAAATCCGGGCTTCCTCTTCCTTGCAGAAGGAAAGAGCCTGATAGTTGCAGGGCTTTAATTCTGCAGGATCTCCCTTGCAAACCACTTTGTCTTCCCGCGCTTAAACCTGGGCCTGGGCAGGGGCTTGCAAGAAGTGAGAGAGAGCTTGATAATTGCAGGGCTTTAATTCTGCAGGATCTCCCTTGCAAAACCCCTCCTGCCTTTGCCAGAAACTTTAAGTGAGGAAAAGGGGAAAAGGAGGAGGGATCAATCCCAATGTGTTGGCAAAACCCCAAACTAGAACTCTTCACCCAATTGGCAGGAAAAGCAAACTATCACCCTGCTAAGGATTTTCCACAATTCCCCCCTATTATTTCAATTACCCTGATATTATTATTATTATTATTATTATTATTATTATTATTATTATTATTGGCACCCCACTTTTCTCTCTAGGTTTGACACTGCCCTACATCCCAGGATCCGATTCCAGATTATCATTTCAGACTTAGGTCAACCCTAAGTCTAAAGTTTAGGACAGGGGCAAGGTCAATGGCATTGGAGGGCTGCATCTGGCCCGCAAGCCTGGCCATAGTTTGGGGACTCCTGGTCTAAAGTTTAGGACAAGGGCCAGGTCAATGGCATTGGAGGGCCGCATCTGGCCCACAGGCCAGGCCGTAGTTTGAGGACTCCTGGTCTAAGGTTTAGGACAGGGGCCAGGTAAATCACCTTGGAGGGCCGCATCTGGCCCACAGGCCTTAGTTTGGGGACTCCTGGTCTAAGATTTAGGACAGGGGCCAGGTAAATGGCATTGAGGGCCACATCTGTCCAATGTTTGTGGACTCCTGGTATAGTGGTTTGAGAGTTGTCCTACGATTGTGGCTTCATTCCCCACTCAGCCATGGAAACCCACTGAGTGATCTTGGGCAAGTCACACACTCTCAGCCCCAGAAAACTCAAACACTTTCAAACCAGGAACAGATTTTCTTATTCAAAGGCTGATGGCCATCTCTCAGGAGTGATTTGATAGTGTGCTATGATTTCTGTTCCTGGTTGATAAATGTCATTTCCTAATTGGTTCTGTCATAAAAACATCAAAGGACATTGTCCTATAAAAAACAGAACATTATGGTTTGTTGAGTCTCTCTCCACCAATTTAACAAAGTTTCAGCCACAAAAACAAAGTTTCTGAAGTAGTACAATGACTTTCAAAGTAAAGACAACTCAATGAAACAGGAAATAAGACTTTTAAACCAGGAACAGATTTCTGCAATTATTAAAAAATAGTGTATTATAAAAGCTATGAAAATTCACCAAAATTCAGAGGATAAGGAAAACGTTCTGAAATTTGTTGCGCTAACAGTTGTAAATCTGTACTACCACTGTAGCAAATTTCATTAGGATAGCTCAAAAATGAGGGAGAGAGAGGCCCCTCAATTTTCCCCATTGATGATAAAGTTTTCCTTTATGCACATGCGCATCCACCATTAACAAAGTACATACAAAGTTTGTACTTCTAAAAGTTTTGATTTTTTTTTGCTTAAAAATTCAGAAATGACTTTAGAAACGAAGCGCCAGTGCCCCCTACTTTAGAAGCGAGTTTAGAACCATTTTTTTCATGGATCGCTCATGCCTAGTAATAACACTTGATTTTTTGGATACAAGAATAAGTTTCATTTGGAGTTTCTGATTTCAAGGGCAGTGCTTAATGAATATTATGAAGTTTCACTTGCTTTTCACCTCAAAAACTTTTGAAATATTTGAGTTTCCTCTGCTATTGTTGCAACACCAAAGAGGAAGAAATTAAGAGGAATTCAAATGAATAACCAACATATGTAGGGAAAAGACTCAAAAGGCTGAAGGACAAAATGAACTCAGATTTGCCAGAGAGATTAAAAACAATAAAAAGGGCTTCTTTGTTTATTTCAGTAGATAAAGGAAGAACAAGAAAACGGTAGGGTCTCTGTCTGGAGAAGATGGCGAAATGCTGACAGTCAATGGCAAATTCTAAGTGGTACTTCACATTTTCAAGAGAAAGGCAAGTGTCAAAGAGCGCAACTGTGACAGAGGGATATGATTGTAAAAGATCAGAACAGATCTGATCATGTTCAATTCCTCTGTGGGGACAAACAAAGAAAAAAAATACTGGTACACAGCTCTTGAAGTCAATAAATGAAATCTCCCCAATTCATCCAAGACATTTGGAAAATCACACTTGTTTGTCTATGACAGATTGAGAAAAATCTCTGTTAAAGCCATTTTAAGACTTTTGTGCATAGGCTTCCAAATGTACTGAATTCCAGCCAGAACATTTATGGCTTAGCATAACTGTTGATCTAATATAGAGCTGAGGAGGAGAACTGACCAGAATGAGACAGCTTTGCTCCTTTCTCTGCTTATATGATTGCATATGGCGGGACAAATTAGTTTTAGCATTTGTCTTCAGATGAATTCAGAGCAACACATACAGTCCTTGAATTCAGTCCCTGATTTCAGTGCCAGATGTTCAGCAAGCAAACCTCTGGTTGTGCAATTAGGTTGAGAGGATTATTATTTTAAGTGGCCCATGTGTAATAAATAAATAAATAAATAAATAAATAAATAAATAAATAAATCTTTATTTATATACTGCCCTATCTCCCCGGGGGGGACTCAGGCCGGTTTCCAACATAGGCAAAACATTCAATTGCCAAAAGGAGACCATACAACAAAATTAAAGATCATAAAACAAAAGCATACAACCCTGCTAAAATAACCATAATAATAAAAATTTAAAAACCAGTTCAGTCTATTCCATCAGATGGGTTCATAACGCACTTTCTCTTTGGTGAATACAACATATGCAGTTCAAGAGGCACTACAATATTTTGAAGAAATTCCCAAGAGTTGACTGAGCTGTTTTAGGTTTCTTTCTAGGGAGAAATTGAATCAGTTTTCTTCTGTATATTGTGAATTGTTAAAATGAAAGTTACTTCAAGTATAGGTAGAGTGTCTTTCAGATACTGCTGAACAATCTATCCAGATAATTTTGTAAAACGTTAGCATTATCTTGTGGCTTTAAAAAGGTGATTTTTAAAAAGTTTTAACTCCCATCAGTGTTTATTTCAGAAAGTTAACATTTTATTGCTACCTTGATATAGCAGCTTTCTGGTAAAACATTTAATGTGGCTTACATCTGAAAATAATGGCTAAGGAATAGAATAGTAAGTAAATTCAAGCATCCAGTCTTTCATAATTTTTATGTATTTATTTTTCATTTTTCTCTTGAAATGGGACCCAAGAGGTGGCTAATGACAAGGTTAAATTGAGGTAACGTTTAAATACTTGATGATGAGAACATTAGAATATAATTAAGCTATCACACTAAAAGACCTATAGTTCTAAAAAGTGTGAAATCATTGAAAAACAATAAAGATAGAAGTGCAGTACCCTCCCACACACAGAAAATTGTTCAGCATAACCAATTAATCATGAAATGCTTGTCGTGTTTACACAAAATGGTCTTTACCTGCCAGAAGAAGGAGAGCATAATGCAGAACTGTGTCTTTAATCAATTAACCATTAATTAAACTGCAGAATGGAACTTTATGCAACAGATTTGGAAAATAAAGCACTACATACTGATAGTCATAAAATGATATTTGATACCACCTGAACCAACGGCAATGAAATAATGGAGACAATGGGCTTTGATCTCTCCCTCTGATGTTGTCAGGTCAAATAGCAGCTGCTCATACAGCTGGTTGTAGAGTAGAGAGTCAATTTGGACCAAACTGAACTGATGGAAGGGGTTTCAGTGACTCACGATATCCTATTCTATTTATTATTTATTAGAAAATAAGACCTAGTTATGTTTACCAAAGTCTACTTCTGATGGAAATAATCCACTAACCACTATTTTATTTCCTGCAGAGATACTTTTACAGAGCTGGCCTCTACCATTAGAAAAACTGGGGCAGTGTCTAAGGCAGTAAATCCTGGGTGTCACCAATTGGCAGCTGTTCTTTTTCCAGCTCAGACAGTACTAAAATCTAAGACACAATCCCAGCTAAAAAAGAAAGAAAAAAAAAGCCAAGAATAAAACAAACAAGAACAGGACAATTGGATAACAATATATTCAGACAGCAGGACAGGAATTTAATAAAAGTTTGAAGGCAGCAAATCTGAAACCTTTAAAAGCAACCATTTAAATGACACACCACATTTGTACTAATGCAAAAATACAAAAAGGAATACATGGTACCAGCTCATGTTTGTCAAGATAAGGTGCCTTAAAGAAACCTTAAATTCATTTTTAGAACTTCAATTGGCCTGAAAGAGGCTCATACAAAGACATTATTTATTAAATAATTGGATAAAAGAATGACTCACATCTATAAATGCATTATTAATACCATAGTCTTTTACCACTTCAGCCACCTCTGCAGGTTTGTGATAGAGAACCTGCTTACCTTTACAGGTAGACATAAAAATGTAACAAAGTAGAGCTTCTGAACTATGATTCAGTGGGAATATTACAGTCATATTGTCATCCAATTTAGTTAAACTATATATTCTTGGTCTAATACTTTAAAAAAAAAATCCACCATAAACAAGCCAGCTTAGGAGTCCTGCTGAAATTAGACTTTTCTAATTGTGTGAAGCCCTCATGCTATATGTTTAGACACAAAACAACATTTCTTCACTTCAATTGGCATTTATGACTTACTTAAAATTAACACATAATAAAATGTATTAACTATATATTTATTTATTACGGTTGATGACCAGCACCAATAAAATATATTAAATCCACCTTCAAATCTATTTTGAAATCTTCTGGGAAAAATGTGGAAAAGTTTTGGAGACATTTTAAAAAAGTATTCATAGCCAACAACTATTTTAGTGGGAGAACTGTTCTCAAGGGAGCATAGAGATAGGTGAACCATGGCCTTTGGCCATTCCCTAGAGTGGAACTAGTGATGTAATTCTTTGCTTCTTTCATTCTCACCTTCAAAACAAGGAATTTCAAAGCTTTTTTTCCCAAGTCCCAGTTTGGATGGCGATGATAGTGATAATATATTCAGTTTATAATAATTTCATAAAAATAGCTAACATTACAAATTGCAAATATTTTAAAAAATAAAATGCAAGTATGTAAAATAATTATAAATGTCTTCTTAAAATATTGAAAAATATAAGGGTCGGGAAAAAGAACTAGTTCAAACAATTCCATCATTGTATAGTTGTATTGCTTCTTGAAAGATAGCAAGGTGGGGGATCAGCCAGCTTTGCAGAAAGAAGAGAGTTACAAAGCCAGGGTGCCACTCTTCAGAAAGATCTTAGTGTTAGAGTTGCTAGCAGTTTTTATTCTAACAGATTCCAACTGCAACACTGCTAGGTATTTTCAGGTATTCTTCATGTAGGGAATGGTTGCACCTATTAAATTGGGGAGGATAATTTTTTCCCATTCATTTCTGGAAAAAAAATTATCAAAGTTTTCAGACTGCATTCTTTTTTCATGTCAGGAGTGACTTGAGAAACTACAAGTCACTTCTGGTGTGAGAGAATTGGCCATCTGCAAGCATGTTGCCCAGGGGATGCCCAGATGTTTTTATGTTTTTACCATCCTTGTGGAAGGCTTCTCCCATGTCTCCGCATGAGCTCATCCACGGTCTCCCAGGGTTGGATTCAAACTGGCAACCTTCAGATCAGCAACCCAACCTTAAGTCAGCAGTACTGCCAGCAGAAGGGTTTAGCCCACTGCACCACTGAGCATATTTAGACATATGTAGTTGAATTAGTGGCTTAATAAAATATGGTCAGAGAAAGTGAAACAGATTTTACCAAAACTACATGCTTGCAAACACTATAGTTTTCTCCTTTTTGGCATTGACAGGGAGCTTTCTCATGGAGCTTATTTTTGTTTTTTATCTCCTGTCCCCACATCTCCTATCTCACAGAGAAAGGTTTAAGAGTTGGACTATAGCAGTGAGAGAAATAATGTGCTACAGTAAACCACAAACAGGCCAACACAGAGCCCATCACATACCTCCATAATTGGTCCTGCACGGTTAAGCAGTTGTCTGGGAGGCTTGTGTCTTGTCTCTGGCAAAGACTGGAACTGTCCAGAGCTGACATTTCGCTAAGAGACATCTCCATTAACTCCAATCAGTGAGATTCTCTGTTCTCTGTAATTCAGACTTCTTTGTATGCTAAACTAGACATTTACTGGAAAGCTTTGCAGTAATGCTACTAGGTTGCTAAGTGCAGAGACGTCAAGGAAAGGATAACCACTGGAGACAGAAAGGGGGAGAGATAAAGCACAGTAGACTTGCCATTTTAAAACCATGGGGCAATAGTGTGAGTGATTGGGGAGAAGGCATGTGAGATCAAACACTCTTCCCTGAACTTTTTGCCTGAAAACTTTAAAGGCATATCATTTTTTTGGTCAAGTTTTTGGTCAACTTTAGATTCGGTTTGGTTATTTGGGGTGCTGATTCAGAAAATTGCATTGGATAGACCACATCAACTCTTGTTTCTGGTAAGAACATATGCCATCTAGTAGTCACCATCTACTCCCCCACATAAAACCATATTTAATAATCTAGAGCTTATGTGGTCTATCTAATGCAATGGTCAGCTCTGCAGAAAGGAGTGGAAATAAAATAAAGAGGAAGAAGGTTCGCTGACCGGATTTTCGCTCTTACAGCCCACTGTTGGGCCATGGCCCATAGGTTGAGAACCACTGAGATAGTGGAATTTCAGATTGAATTGAATCAAATACAACATACTTTGACCATCCACAAAAGGTTTCAGGATTGTTCACAGTGTAATGTCTCTCATTGAAACACGCAAGCACATGTACACCGCTGCTGCCCCAGCGTATAGCGAGCTGTCCACACTGCCCCTATATTCTGATGTCAATTACAAGTTGCTCTTGATCATCCAGGGCATCCTGGTTGGTGAAATGCCAGAGTAGCCCCACACTGCCTGGTTAATATGGACAGCTGGAAAGGCTCTAATTTAAATTGATCCAATGGGCACATAGTCTGGTGCCCCCCCGCCCCCCCCTTTCCCTGTTCTCTTCAGCACAGTGAAAAGGTGATGTATCATAGCTGTGTTGTTCTTGTTGTCACGGCAGCTGACCACAGAGCTCCAGACAGCTTCTAACTATTGCTGGGCACCTTTGATGACATCAGCAAAGGTGCTTGTGCAATCAGGAAAAAAAAGGGGGGGGTGATCTGCCCTGTAATGTGGTGGAGGCACCTTTGAAGGTTTTTAAGCAGAGGCTGGATGGTTATCTGTCGGAGGCACTTTGAATGCAATTTTCCTGTTTCTTGGCAGGGGGTTGGACTGGATGGCCCATGAGGTCTCTTCCAAATCTATGACTCTATGATTCTCTTTGATCACATGGCACCTTTCCTGATAACAGAAAATGCACCTGGCAATGGCGGCAAGTTCTTCTAAGCTCTCTCCCAGCTGCTGTGGCAACAGAGATCACAGTCAAGATAAAGGTAACAATTCAGTAAGGTCTAACCAGGTTTGGCCTCACTGGATAGTCTGTACTCCTCTCCTGCTTTTGCCACAGCTCAGGTAGAGTATCTGAACATCTCTGCAGAATCTGGGCCCCGGATTATGCTATATGTGTAAATGAACCCTGAATTACAACCCTAGACTATAAATCTGAGCTCTGTACTTAGTAACCTAATAATATTACTGCAAAGCTTTCCAATAAATGTCAAGTTTATCTACTGACACTTCCAAAAGGAGCTATCCAAAGTGCTAGAGCAGTGGTTCTCAACCTGTGGGTCCCCAGGTGTTTTGGCCTACAACTCCCAGAAATCCCAGCCAGTTTACCAGCTGTTAGGATTTCTGGGAGTTGAAGGTGAAAACTTCTGGGGACCCAGAGGTTGAGAACCACTGTGCTAGAGCCTATTCACAAAATAGATTGGGCACTTTAATAGCTACTTTAAAGTTTGGACAAAAACCCAAGGTGGTTTCACCACTTGACTAATCTGGTGTGAGAGATGGGCCTCTCATACGGAAAATGTCAATCTGATCAAGACATCTGAAATGATAGTTACCACATTGTGAAGTGGCTGAATGCTTTTCTGTTTTCTTTTTTTAAGTGGAAAAAATTAACTGATATAATTTCTGCAGTAGTTGCATTTGTTTTCAACAACAAGAAGTCTCAGTTTCTATTGCTGTGCAAACTTTATTAGGGACAGATATGAGGGTGGGGAAGAAACAATCTAGATGACCTACAAAATGGATGAGGTTTCCATATGTGGTTTGCAGGCTGTTGGTTCCCCATCAATGCTACAGTAACTGTACTTGCAGTGAAGAAATTCTTCCCACCCCAGTGTCAACAATAAAAATAGGAGATTATCAACTGCAATTCTTTTTTCACTCTAAGATTTATAATCATAGATTGTTGCAAGGGTAACTTATTATTGAGACAAGTCCCAGGGTACAGAAAAAAAGATATACCTCAGTCAACTCAGTTCACATTTTCAAGACTCTCAATAATTCAGAAATTGTTAGTATATTTCCATACATCATGAAACATGTGTCAAAGTGACCTTACATGGGTCATAAAGACCTAAGATCGCACATTCTGGGAAGGACTGAGCCAGCATGACAGCAAATAATCTCATAAATATGATTTCCAATTAGCTGTTGGCTTCCATACCAGTAGTTAAGTTTAATTTGTAAATGTCTGGAATGGAAAAATATATCATCATCCCATTTTTGCCTTTCCATGGTTTTAGAGGATATATATGCTTTAAAAGAATATCTTAAAATTATCTTTCCCATTCAGCAATAAACCAATCCCAATGAAATTATATGACACTAGAGTTGGGTTTGGGACATTTTTGATATGGTCATTTCCAAATTTGATAAATCTTTGTAAGGACAACGGAAAGCAAATGGAATTGATATTTTCTGATTATAGGTCAAAGTGAAACTATCCAAATTGCCCATCCAAGAAAGAGAATTTTCAGTGCTCAGAAGCAAGAGTCTCAATTTGAATCTTGTTCCTCTGAACCTCTTCTGAATAAAACCTTTTTAAAAAACAGTATGAAAGAGTCGCCATATGTTGGCTAGAAGGTATATACAGTAGAGTCTCGCTTATCCAACATAAACAGGCTGGCAGAACGTTGGATAAACGAATATGTTGGATAATAAGGAGAGATTAAGGAAAAGCCTATTAAACATCAAATTAGGTTATGATTTTTCAAATTAAGCACCAAAACATCATGTTATACAACAAATTTGACAGAAAAAGTAGTTCAATACACAGTAATGTTATGTAGTAATTACTGTATTTACGAATTTAGCACCAAAATATCATGATGTATTGAAAACATTGACTACAAAAATAATAATAATAATAATAATAATAATAATAATAATAATAATAATAATAATAAAACTTTATTTATACCCCGCCACCATCTCCCCAACGGGGACTCGGGGCAGCTTACATGGGGCCATGCCCAAAACAATACAATGTAAACAGCATATAAAAGAACAGCACAACACAATACAATAAGCAATACAGTAAATAATATCCATTACAAAATAAAACAAGGAGACAATAAAAACAAGGGCAGACCACATTAAGTTAAAACTCGGGGTGAGAAAGACATAAAAATAAAAAACCACAGCGAACAGGGTCATAAGGGAGTGGGGTATTCTGGAGGATAGATATTAGCGGGAGCAACGGAAAAGAAATATAAAATGGTTACTCTCCAAAAGCACAGCGAAAGAGCCATGTTTTCAAGTCTTTCTTGAAGGCTGCTAGTGTGGGGGCTTGCCTAATCTCCGCGGGCAGAGAATTCCACAATCGGGGGGCCAAATGTGTTGGATAATCCAGAACGTTGGATAAGCAAGTGTTGGATAAGTGAGACTCTACTGTAATAACATTGGAGTAGGTTAAAAATGGTCTGTGAGGCTCTTTAAAGCCCGAGCACCCATTTCCACTGATCCCTTGCTGGTTCCAGCATAATAAGTTTCGGCGTGAAGGTATTTGTACATGTATTGAACATATATCACATTCCATGAACCTTCTTAATTTACAAACACTGGCACCAGCAATGTAGGGCTAATGTGTGGAGTCTGTGGACTTTCCAAGGAATGGTAGTGAGGCTGAAGAGCTTCAGTATAGGATCTGGAAAACCTCCCCACATGTTATATGATTTAGGTTAGTGGGACAAAGGACCAATATTCCATCAGACCCCCTTCCCATAGGCTGAACCCCAAACATTAAGCTCAAATACCTACAGTTTTCTTCTGCTTTCATTTGCAAAATGGAGACAGGAATTGACTGGAATAGATGTTACAGGGTTGTTGTGTGTTTTCTGGGCTGTATGGCCATGTTCCAGAAGTATTCTCTCCTGACGTTTCACCCACATCTATGGCAGGCATCCTCAGAGGTTGTGAGGTGTGTGTGTGTGTGTGTGTGTGTGTGTGTGTGTGTGTGTGTGTGTATATATATATATATATATATATATATATATATATATATATGAATAGATGTTAGTTTCTTGTTGGTATTTTGGGAGGAATTTCAGAGGAAAATGGAGGTGTTTGGGCACAGTATGGGATTTTGGAATGCCCACTGCAGTAGGTATAGCTTTCTATGCTTTCACATATAAAGGTGGGCTTTGTGAAAAATTTGATGGCAAAAATCTTTTGAAAATTACACTGAAATTTGTTCTTTTGTAGATGTGGTGTTTCTGATGGACTGGAGAGATAATTCAGATGCCACAAAAGTGGAGTGCAGTATCTGTATATTGCCAATGAATGAAGGCCTTGCAGGTGAAGAAAGCCTTACAGATGTATGGCAGCAATGGTTGAAGCTACTGGGCTGCGAAAATGCCCTCCTTTCTCCAGCTCTGGCTTTGCCATATTACCTAGTTATCAGTATTGCTGCCTATTTGTGCAGTACTTATATTTTTCTCGATGGCATCAAATCATCGACTAACCGTAGAATCTCTGATTGAATATGCATGTCATCAAAACCATATCATACACGTCTACATCTCTTCTCAATTAATTTCCCATTTATATCCTCCTGTAGCTGCCTCATTCTGTTTGCATTCTGAATTAATATTTGCAGGATAAATGGAATCATCTTGGTTATCAAGGATGGATGATGAGGGATCGACAAGGGGAAGGGGAAGAGGGGAAAACCAAAGAATGGTGAGAAAGTGCTCTTTGAACTCATTATTCAATCAGGTTACCTTCTGAAGTTGTTCTGAGGGTTCAGACACAACTCAGCCTTGACAAGTTGCTCAAGTCTCATTTTAAAGAAAACAGTATTAAAGCACCATAAACACATATATATTTTTACTACCACTTCTTTGGCTTTTTGCTTTTTCAGATACTGCAAAGAGAAACTTGATTCCATCATTAATTGTAGCAGTCCAGACAATGCAATCTTACCAGTTTTGGCTTGTGAGGAAGATATAAATTCTAGTTTGCCTGGCTGAAATTAATATAAGTCTTTTATCTTAGAAAACTGTGGTTGAATTGGTGCAAACCAATTCCCAGAATAAAACTTGGAAAAGTTATGCTTTTGAACTATAACTCAACAAATCCACCAGCCAGCAAGACCTGCTCTGTAGCACATTCCAGGTCTTTTGGCAACTCTTGAGGTCCTTGTGGCAGCATCCAAAGTTCATCATCACCAATGTGGTGCTTCCTGCTCTTGAGCCATCCTCTGTCCCAGCAACCTGATTCTTGGTTTAAAAAAGAGGCAGATAATCTTCATTATCTGCTTTGAACTGGATTATATGAGTCTACACTGCCATATAATCCAGTTCAAAGCAGATAATCTGGATTTTATATAGCAGTGTAGAAGGGATCTGCAAGAGAGCCAGAACTGGGAATTATGAGTGTGTTGCAAGACTTGGCAGGTTGGAAGAGATCTTCTGTCCTATTGCCATTAGAAGCAATAAAAGATAGGACCTTTTTAGTGGCTGCTTTTCCTGCCAAGGGGACTAAGCATTTTTTTTTGCCATTTTGTTTTCCAAACAGAACTTGGATTTTTAATTTAATGTGATTCGTGAAGTAATTTTAATTGGTGAATGTTGTGTCTTTGTGTATTGATGTGCTATTAATTGATTTGATACTTTCCTGTAGTTATTATTTTTCCTTCATTTTCTTTTTTTATTGCACTTTCAGACCACCCTCTGTCCCAGCATGCAGATTTTATCCTGGTGGTCAGTCGCTCTGAATACTGTTTTATACTAGAAGGTAAAGATATTCATTGAACAAATAAATATCAAGGTTTTAGAAATATGCAAGCTTCCTGAAACTTAATTGTTTAATACACTGATCCATCTGTTTGCATCTTATAACTAAAATCTTCAGTTGTTTTACAGCCAAAATAGAATGATAAATATTTAAAGAGGTCTGCTGAGTGCACTGATACTTGCAAATGACCAAGGGGATTTTTTTTGGGGGGGGGGGGGGTCTCCTAATCCAAGGCATGCTTTATACACAGAAAATATCCATAAGGGCACATAGGATGATGTGGTGAACCCTATTTTATGTCAGTTGTTGCACTTGCTAACCACACATCATGACTCCATATACATTGTCATATAATGCAATTTAACTACATTGAACTACGGTGTATGAGTCTACATGGCTATATAATACAGTCAAACAGCAATATGTAACTGCATTATATGTAGTTGGGGTTTGTGTCAAAGAGACCCTACACACTGGATTATGAGTGTCTCTCTGACACTTGTCCATGCACTTTATTAATAATGCCTTGAAATCGTGTATTTTATATGCCCGACCCCTATTTTATCTATAGAGATTGATGTTTGTATCATTACCTCATTTATTCTTGGTTATTATGTGTTTTTATTGTATGCTATGTTTTAATTGCTGATTTTATTTGACTGCTGTATCATTGTTTTAGCCTTAGATACTCGCTGTAACTGTTATATTTTGTTTTTGTTCTGGGCTTGGCCCCATGTTAGCCGCCCCGAGTCCCTTCGGTGAGATGGTGGCGGGATAGAAAAATAAAGTATTGTTGTTGTTATTATTATTATTAAATGGCCACCAGTATGAATGGAAAATTAATAAAAGTTTCATTCTTGATAACATTATATCCCTTTATAGCATTAAAACATGAAAGAAATATATAACCATCTCTTGACTCATACTAGCACATGAAAATAAGACTTGTTCCATATGGCATTAAATATTAAAGTCCTAAATGGCACAACCTTAAAAACATGCCAACAAATAGACTACAGACTTGTACTAATGCACATTTAAAATGAAACATTTGACAGTAAAACATAAAAAATGGTAACTGCAGCAAATGGTTACAGAATTCCATATCCTCTAATACTTCACAGATGAAAGGAAGAACAGAATGAGTATTTGCCGTCTCAAAGACATGAAAGTCTCAGAAAGGATCTCCTGAAAGTCTAAGGCCCCTTCTACACTGCCATAAAAAATCCAGATTATCTGATTTGAACTGGATTATAAAACAGTGTGGCCTCATATAATCCAGTTCAAAGCAAATAAAGTGGATTATCTGCTTTGATAATCTGGATTATATGGCAGTGTAGAAGGAGCCTAAGAAAGAATTACTGTCCCAGCAAGTGTCTCTCCTGTATATAGCCAAGATCTTCCTGAGTGGATTCGTAGGGCCCTTCAACACAGCCCAGAATATCAAGGCAGATAATCCACAATATCTGCTTTGAACTGGGTTATAATAATTAATAATAAACTTTATTTATATCCTGCCCCATCTCCCCGAAAGGACCTGAGGTGGCTCGAAAGGACTCGGAGTGGTTATTTGAGTCTACACTGCCATACAGTGTCAAAGACAGAACGCCACCAAATAGAGTACAACACAGTTTATTGAAGTTACAGAACTAAAAAATGCCCGTAGGAAACAAAGGACTAGGCAAACACTTGTCTTCAGTGTGAAAAGTAACAGAAACAGCTCCGTTTGAATTAAAACGGTTCGAAAGGATAAACCGGATTAAACAGGAGTTTTATCCGGATTAAATCAAAAGTGCTTACTTCAGCCTGGCAATTTAAACAAACAAAAGTTGGTAAACAGAGGTCAAAATGAACACAATAAACTGGCAGCAGATTCCTCTCTGCTACTCAAAAGCTACAGATGAGTAACTCAGGCTGTTTACTGGAGGAGTGCAACGAGTGAAATCCGGGTCCAGGCACATCAATCAGGGTAACGACGGTCAGCAGGGTCCCAATCCGGTCCAAGGTCGAAAGCCAAGTGCAGACGTCTAAAGTTCCACAAGTTCCACCGAAAGCCACAGAAGGGATAGTCCGAGGTCGTAGTCAGTCAGTCAGTCCAGTGTCAATCCAGAGTAGGTCATTAATGTCCGTCAAAAAGACGACGGAGGTCCAAGCTATCAAGATTAAACACAAGTTGCACAGAAAAACCCCACACAATTCCTCCCGCCGTCTATGCCCAGTGTCCTTGGTAACTTACGTATCCAGCAACGAATCACACCCGTCTTCAGGAAGTTCCCCAACAAGAGCCCAAGCGTTCGTCCAGATTACCTTGCCCAACGCAATTAGCCATTGATCCTAAACCCCATTTTATCCCAGTTCATAACTCCTCATCGCTGTCAGCTGCTCTCCTAATTCCAGGTGCCTCATCATCATCATCCTCATCAGAGCTAAAACACCTTTGACTACGCCCCACAGCATCCCCAGCTGTAGATCCCGCTCCATCCCTCCAGCCCGTCCATGGGTCTGATCCTGCAACCCGCCAATCGCCTCCCATGCTATCATTGCCGGTGACACCCAAATCCTCCCTCACACGAGTCCACTCCATGTCATCCTCCTCTGAGCTAACCATCTCTTCCTCCATTCCCTCGGTAAAACCCTCAAATGAGTCTTCATCTGTTGGTTCTGCAAATAAGTCCCGGAGCCGTTTCCTTTCACGCTCCTCAAAAGAGTCTGACTCTCGAGGAGTCTTACGACCCCGTCTCCTAGTACCGGAGCCAGAAGGCTCAACCATAACATACAGCCTAGTTGAAAGCAGATAATTTGGGATTTTATACAGCTGTGTGCAAGGGTCCTGCCATATAATCCAGATTATCCAAGAAGATAATCCATATTATCTATTGAACTGCATTATATGAGTCTACACTGCCATATTATTCAGTTCAAAGCAGATAATCTGGATTTTATCTGGCAGTGTAGAAAGGGCCTCAGAGAAGGGTCTGTCAGAGGAGAAAGTACTTAGGGGAATTTACTGTGTTTTGCCTTAGGTGTTTCCCCTTGTAGTCTTATTCTCAAAGATTGTAATGTACTGCCAAACTCCAGTTCAGAAACACAAGCTTTCAGCAGCTTCACATAGCTTTACTCAGGGGTATATCTACACTGACTACTTAATATGAATGGAAGGCATCTTGAAAACAAATGACACATGGCATCAACGTATGTAGGAATGCTTTTTAGAGGCCTTAAACCATAAGCAAAATCATGGGATCCCTGAAAATAGGTCACATAATGTACAGCATCACACGTAGATGTATTTACATTAAGTGCCCGTGCTCTGCCTTAGAGGAAAGATGGTGCTATAGATCATGTAAACATCATAGATCCAAGTCTTGCTACTTTGGGTTATAGCGCTCAGGCAGATATGCCCTGTGTGAGCTGCAAGAGACCAAGTTATTCCTCTGCTACGTTGGCTGGGTTATAAAGACAGTTGGAGTCCAAAAAGTGACTTTTTCCAGGTTCTGCTGTATGAGTGCTATAGCTTGGCATATACTTCCTTTAAGTGAATTTCCTTCCAGTCAAATAAGGCCTAGCAAGATATTATTTTCAGCTGCTATTTTTCTGAGGCAATGACTTTTTTATTTTGGCAGGGATTTAATTTTTAACTTGTTGAGGCAGATTAAACGTTTAATGAGGGGGTATTGTATTGTCATCTTAATGTGTTTTAAATGTGCTTTAAACTTATTAAAATTTGTATTTTAAAACAGAATTTGATTTAATTGCATCTTAGCTTTTTTTTTTAATTGTACTATGTTTTTGCATGGTTGTAAACCATTTTGAATGCTGTGCTGGGAGAAAGATGGAATAAATAACATAAAATATACATTTTAAAATCTTTTTTCTTAAAGATATTTATGAAGTTCAATCTGCATAATTTATTCTAAAACAAATGTATCAAGAAATAAGAATGAAGTAATCTCAAGTCTGATTAAAAATAAACAGAAATTATTGAGTGTAATGTGAGAAAGACGGATCATTTTTGGCCCATCAAGTGAGAACATGCTCACTTCATAGAGAACAAGCTGTCATCTTTCATACATGAGTAAATATAAGAAAGCTGATTTTTACCATTGTTTGTCTAGACAGTTGAAAAGTTTTCCTCCCCATGTCAGTCTGTAAAGCAGTTAGACAACTGAAATGTTTGCATAGAAATGTCTTTGTGTGTGACTTTGGGTGCTTTCAGACATCCTTTAAACCCGCTTTGGAGTAGGTTAAATAAACCTGTTCAGAAGCAGGTTTAAGCCCTCACAGCAAAAATAAATAAATAAATAAATAATTAAAAAATGAGGGGCTTTGCCCATTGGTTGTCCGCATGCTCTCCTGGTAACTCCCAGTAACAAAAATACAGATTGTTGAGCCCCACATTATTAAATAACAATGAGCTGCACATTTCCACATCAGCATGTCAACTTGCATGTCATTTTAGGTATGGGTCGTGACAATACGTGTTCAGTTGAAACCACAAATTGTGAGCCACCATGCTGGGAGGGCCCACTGTATCTACTCTCCACCACTACCCTATTACAGCACTAAGATTCTACTTTAATGGCTACATCCTATGGAATCCTGAGATTTATAGTTTGTGGAGGCACTTGAGCTCTCTGGTTGAGAATTCCAAATTTATTGTTGCTGTTATTTATCATCAAGTGAACTGTAATATCAGAAAGAACTCCATAGGTCCTGGTCATCAGCTGCCCTACTTGGGACATGCAAACCCAGGGCTGAGCCTTCCTTGATTGAATCAATCCACCCATACAGAAGTCTCCCTCTTTTCTTACTGTTGTACTGTTGCTGTCTTTTCCCAATGTCAAGTGATTTCAGCTTCCACAAGACCCACGGGTTCAAGGGCTCATTGTGTCTAGCTTCCCAGAAGGCTGAATGAGACACAGAGGGGAAAAAAAGGCAAAATCAGAGATTTATTCTGAATGGTCAGAGAGGATGTCAGCCAAGAAAGCACTTCAAAGAATTGACAAGCAACAATAGCAAACACAGAACATTTCTATTCATTTTAACAACTATTCAAGAAATACAAACTGGCTCTTGATTGGTTTAGAAACTGTCTGGAGATAGTCTAGAAGCTTCTCTAGACTATCATTGTCTTAAATCCAATTGCTAATCCTAAATAGAGTGGACTCATTGAATCTAATGCTTCTTGCTTCAGTCGTTTTACTGCTTTTGGATCTAGCAGTTTGATTTTGGGGGTAAGATACTTTTATCACATCACAATGGTCACAAGCTTCTCCATTCTTCTGAGATTTCTTTCTATTTAAATACTTAGAATTTATAATTTTGAATCTACATAAAATATTAAACTGTATAGGATAGGATATAAAATATGCAGCAATATAAATTTTGTGCAAATTTATGTCCTCTGGATAAAATCACCTGCTGAAAAAAAGTCATCAGAATCTTTTGGTGATGAACACGAGCTAGTTAAATGATCATGATTGATCTGACATGAGAACCTTTAAACTGACCCCTTTTTGGATTCAGTGGATTACTTGATCTGCTCAGACATTTGGAAATAGGTCATTGAGCTTGACTTAAATTAAGCTATCTCTGGAAAAGTGATCTAGTTTCTTTTCTTTCCCATGTCTTATTTGATTTTGATTTTTCACATACACACAAAAGAAAAGGAACTCTTTCATAGTATCTCAGGCTTTTTAAAAAACTCCAGTAATAAATAGTTGATAGTTTTGGAGGTGTGATTTATTTGTTTTATGAATCAGAGAAGAGCCCATAACTCAAGAGAGATTAAGGTTGAAGCAGGTTGTATGGCTCTTGCATTACAAGTGGAGATTAATGTCTTATCTCTTGAAGCACTGTCATTAACCGTTCTACACTGTGATAGTTTAATGTTAGTGACAGGAAAAATGGACTTTTAACGTTCTGAAAGTGTTCCCAATTTCTATTTCCTTCTATCAGGCTGACTGACATTGACTCTGAAAGTCAGTAGGCCAGGAATATCCTTTTACTGCAGCTGTGTTGCAAAATACACCAAAAAAACTTAGGATACATTGGGTTGCTCTGAGTTTTCTGGGCTGTATGGCCATTCTTCTTGTATCCCTGACATTTGCATTTTAATGTCCCACAGCTCAGTATTGTAGTTACACTTCCACAGAATCTATATTTTGCTATTCAGTTCTTCTAACAATAACTGAGTGTTTTTGGTGTGAAACGAAAGTTGTCAATGGTTTACATTATAGGTAGGCCATCTCTGTCCTTCAAAGTGTTACAAGTTTACAACATCCAATATCTTTTACCTTGAACCAAGATGCCGGGGGATGAGGGGAGTTGCTGTCCCAATAACATTAGGAGGACCACAACTATCATGAAATTCACCTCCTTCTTCACACTTTTATTTACCAAATTATTAAGACACCCTGAAGTCAGCGAATTCAACCAAAATGGACAATTTTTGCTTGTTAGTATGTAGGCTGAAATAGGATACTTAATTATATAATTAGATAATAGAAGGGCTGGAAAATATTATGCAGTAGAAATTGGGAAATTGGTGTATTTCTTCTCTGTGTCACTTTTATAAATTTTAAGCAGAATGGAAGTGATAAAGTGAGAGAAAACACACACACACACACAATATAAATGGAACTCCAGTTCCTTTATGTAGTTTTTAAACTTTTTTCCAAAAATAAATGGCTTAAATGGTTTTTAATAATATTTAATCTCTTTAATTTTAACATGTAAAATAAATACCAGCATCCTTAAGTGAGTTACACCAATGCAAGTCCAACTTTTGTTGTTCCCTTCAAGTTGGCTTCAATGTATGGCAGCCATATGAATATCACCTACAAGGCTATGTCTAGATGGGCCAAATAAAGTGGACTCACCTTGGATCTGCTGTGGGGGAGTCCTTATGATATGGTTGTGTTCTGGGAATAATGGACTAAACATTCACTTTTCCAAGTTTTCTTGAAGAAGAAAAAAATTGCTGTATGATTTTTATTTGCCTTTTTTTGGAGAGTGTGCTCCCTGAATTGATGGCAGTACTAGAGATGGATTCCTAGAACAGAGGGACTCTTGTTTTGACCGACAAGGGCTGTTCTTATATCCTTGTGAAAATAACTTTATTCAGGTCTTGTATTGCCCATTGCCTCTCCAATTGGTTTTCTTACTTTGCCAGAACCATTTGCTAACTCTTATTTGTGGTAAGCAATTATTGAATGTTAAAACAAACTCCATGAAAAGAAATGTCTTTTCTCTGCTGCAAGTGGAGATCAAAGAGTAGGGCAAACTTAAAAGCACGCTTATAAAAAGATTGTATATTGAATAAACTAAGCAATATCCATATGCCTTTTTACATCCAAACCTCATGGCTCCTTTTCTAGCAGGCTGTTTATTGCTGCTAGGAATGTTAACAAGTTGTGGAAAAAGCATGTGTTATACAATGAGAATGTACTGCACAGCTGGTAGGCAACATGTTGTTGCCTTATATCTTATTAAGACTGTCGTCTTTTTCAGAGGCATGCTTGGTGCTTTTACTTCTGTTGATGTTTGTTTTAAGGAAAATCTGGATTTTGAAAGCTCTAGTCGTGATTTCAGAACAGAAGAGTACTCATGTTTGCCAGATTTGGTTATACTGGTTCCTAATAATTCTAATTTCCTTGCCTTTTGTGTTCTCTTGACAGTAGTATAATTAGGTATATGCTATGGAAGAGTTTCTTGATTCCACATTTCTTTCCATTTAAATTCAGTGAGAATGAGTGCAGACATTTAGGGGTGTGTATATCAAATTCTCAATACTCAGGCTGGATTTTTACCAGCAAAATAATTGGTTCTTGTCTTGATGCTACTCCTTGTTGAATACAGGATGCTCCTCTCGTTTCAAAAAGAAAGCATTTCTTTTAGAAACCTGAGAGCTTTAATGCAAAGAAACTTTCTTCCTCAGTTTCTATAAACACTGCCTTTTACTGCATTTGTCCTATACTCTGAATTAGGATTGGGATGGAATTAGGTAGTGGGGTAGTTGGAGGGTGGATTCCATTGGTGGGTGGTTATTAGGGTTGTACATTCGGGATAAATCTTGCCCTGTTTCATGTCCCAGCTTCCGTTGGGAGCCCCATTTTTGGGACTGTCCCAAAATCAGGAGGGTGTTTTCAGTTTGGGGGCCCAAAATTCAGACCATTATGGGGGGCTTCCCACCCACTGACTAACCCCTTCCTGGTGCACAGGGTTCCATTCTTCTTATCTGGCACCTGCTGTTTCTACTCTGGAGTAAGAAGTGCTTGATGTGCCGGCAGCTGCGCTCCGGGCCTACCTCCACACCCTGCCACACACACTCTCTCTTTCCAAGGCAAGGAGACAAATTTGGCTACACAAAAAACCAGGCTTTCATGTTGAGAAGATTTTTGTGCAAGGAGGGGGCTTCCTGTTTCGTGCTCCCAAAGAAATGGAAGGCTTGAAAGAAATGGTAGAAATGGTAGGAATGAATTCCGTGCACAACTCTAGTGATTATTATGGCATCTCTATTCCACAAATATGGAGTTACCTTTTTAAAACATTCAGTGAATGTGCGCAAAATTTGCAGGTCTGAAATGCTCTACTCCCCAGGGTGTGTGTATTCTTTTTTTAATTAAAATCAATGGGAATATAATCCTGGGTTCTAGCAAAGATGTCTTGGATTAATGTATGTATGCTATTTATTCATTGTGTTAGAAGTGAATTGAGAACATAGTTATAATATATGTATGCTGATACCCACATATTCTAATAACCAAAGATCTGAGATTCTCTGCTCATTCTGTTCAATGATAATTACTCCTAGGACTACAGAGAACTACAGTCTTATTGGAGAATAAATTCCTTTAAATTCAGCTGGAAATAGATTCCAAGGGCCCATCCAGATAGTAACTTTATCTCAGGAGCTTCTGCAGCAAACAGCAGGGTGGCCAAATGCCATTTCCCCAAAATGTGGGAGGAGGTGCTATAAACAGCAAAAAACCCACAAGATCTCCCCAGTACATATCCTGGTTGTGAGCTGAAAATGCAGATCTTCTAATGTCTTTATGTCCCTGCATAGATGTTTTAGATGTTTGTTCCTGATTCACCTTTATTGAGGTTTGTGACAGACAAACAAAGGTTTTACCATGTAATCAACTTTCCTCATGCCTTTTGGATCTTCTTTTTTCTTTCTTTCTTAGGTGATCCCTCATAGTTAGAGGATGATGGTCCTCCATTTCTTGGAAGACACCTGTGCGTGATTTTTTTTAATGTGTGGAGGTCGGTGCATGGCCGGTCAACACACAGTCTTCACAGATTGAGGTCCCAGCAGTGGTGTGATTAACACAACGAGAGTGGCTTCTCAGTCTGTTGCAGCCTTCTTCCGCCTTCACAGCCATTGTAACATATACCATGTTATCCTCCGCCTGCTCTGTCGTTGAGGTCTTTGGGTCTTTGGATTGTTCTTGGTCTGGATCCTCCCCTGTGGCCACTCCTGGGAGTGTGTGACTCCCGTGGTTGTGCCCGCAGGTTGGATAACAGCAATGAAGAACAGACATGTACAACCCAGGAACAGCACCCAGTTGTTCGATGCCAGAGTTACACAACCAAATCTGTCTGGACAGATGGCCAGACACAGAGGCTCTAAAAAGTGTCAATAATGACAAAGTTCTGTTCCTGTCTTGAAAGTGTGTGTTGCTGTTTGATTGTGCAATGCTGACTTGGGCAAAAGTGGTCATACTCCATTAACTTTGTTAGTGTGACAGATACTTCATTAAACATGTGGAGGGCACAGTTTCTCTGGCCAGGACAAAGAACGGAACTTTGCAGCAATTTGCACATACACATATCTGCATCTTGAGTTTTTGTTTTAAACGGGACCAACAGGTTTGTATGTGGACCTCTTCTGAAGTCCTGGGATTTTGTAAACATTATGTCATTCTCGACTTTTTCCAAGTCGTGTGTTCTTCAATAAAGATCGGTTTTGATAGCAGCTGTCTTTGATCAGCGTTCATGCTGGTCGTTTGAAGTGAGCAGGACATTTAAGTCGAGAATGACATAATGTTTACATACAAGCAATTATATCACCTTGGTTGCAACGTAACACACACGTAAATATCATCACCAAACCCCACCCCCTGTATCACATTTCTACTATTCCCACACAAACTACTCATTATAATTGTTATGATTTTTACCCCCGAGTTCCCACTCGGGAGCCGCTGTTGGAGGAGAATCTCCAGAGGGAGCCCACTCGATACGGTGCCGAAAGAGAGCCGAGTAAGGACGAGGCTTGGAGCCAGAGGGGCCAGCGCGCTTCGACGCAGAGCCCAACGGCAACAGGAGGCGGTGGAGATGAGGAGTATTGGCAGGAGCTGGAGTTCCGAGAAAGGATGGCGCGCGAGGAGGATCGCCAACGAGCCTTGGAGACTCTGAGACCACCAACTCCAACAGTGCTCCCGACCCCCCGAATGGGTGTCGGGGTTGAAAGACCGCTGGGACCAGGGATCGGCTCCAGCGGGTTGATGGAGGAAGGCGAGGAGGAGCCGGAGATCCCTGGAGACGGGGAGGATGCCCCGTATGGCAAAGGAGTGCGAAGTGCGGGGGCTACAGCAGGACCTGCGTTCAAATGGGTGGAAGGGCCGACAGCAGCAGCGGAATTCCGAGGGCCGCGGGGAACGACCGCCGGGCTGGGACGTGGAGTGATCAAAGGGCCAGCTCAGGGGAACCTAATGCAACCCCTCCCCAGACCACCCGTGCAAAGGCAGCGGGCCGCAGAATGGATGCCTAGGAGAGAGGAGCTCAAACTGGAATACGGAGGGGAATCTTCCGAACTGAACTTTTTCCTCATTGGCATCAGAGGATACATGGAGGACAATGCACACACATTCCCCTCCGAAGGAAGCATGGTTCGGGCCATTGGTAATACTCTAAAGAGGGGAGCGGCCAGCTGGTATGTACAATTACATGCTAGACGCGACCCGTGCTTGAGGTCAGTGCCCCAATTCCTCGCCGCACTGGAAAACCGATTTAGAGACCCGCTGGAGCAATTGAGGGCTCGAGACCAACTAAAAGGAATAAAGCAGAGGGATAAGACGGTGCCCGAGTACGCAGAAGAATTCCTCCATCTCGCGGAAAGGGTACCAGAGTGGTCCGAAGTGACCAAAGTGGAGATATTCAAAGAGGGACTGCGCCCCGAGGTATTTAGTTGGGCGGCGCACAGAGATGACCCAGAGACACTACAGGGTTGGATTCAACTGGCAGGGCGCGTCGAATCCACCCTGTCCCAAGTAAAGCGCTTCCGGAGCGGCGGCGGCGGCGGCCAGCAGCGACCGGTGGCGAGGGGTCGGGGAGAAACGAGGAAGCAGGAGAGACCCAGAGGGAGGCCGGGGATCCCCTTCAAAGGAGACGACAACAGACCTAAGCCGGGATGCTTTGTATGCGGGAAGACGGGCCATCGGGCGGCAGAATGTTGGGCCCGAAAGGGAGAACCGCCCAAAGCTTCAAAGCCCACGCCAGCAGCCGGGAGACGAGTGGAGGAGGAGGTGCGAGCCCCAGAACCTCCGGAGAGGCTGGTGAGTCAAGACAAACGCATGCTGGTAGTACCGATCTGCTTGTCGGGGTTAGAGAATCGGGCCACCTGTAGAGCATTCGTGGATTGTGGTTGCTCTAGGAACATTATAACTCCGGAATTAGCAGGGGCGCTAAAATGCCAGCAAACGCTGCTTGACGCCCCAATTGCATTTTCGCAGCTAGATGGATCAGTTGCCGCTGGGGAAGTATCCACGAAAGAAATACAGGGAATCCCATGTAAAATAGGCAAATGGGAAGGAAGAATATCCTTTGTGATAGCCCCTATTGCTACATACAATATCATACTAGGGATTCCATGGCTGGAACAGGCAAACCCCGAAGTGGATTGGAGGGGAAAGAGCCTGGCAGTTAAAGAGCAACAAACGCAATGGGAGATAAGCAAAATAGCAGAAGAAGAAAGTGAGGGAGATGAAGCGGGGGAAATAGACCAAGAACTATTGCCCCCTGAATACAGGGACTTTGTGGATGTGTTCAATCAGAAAGAGGCAAGTAAATTACCTCCCAAAAGGAATATAGAAGTAGAAATCGAAATAACCCCAGGAGCAAACTTACCAAAACCGAAAGTGTATCCCATGTCTGTTCAGGAGAAGGAAGAATTGAGGAAATACATTGATAAGAATCTGGCGCGAGGCTTCATTAAGCCGTCCAGCTCCCCTTTGGGAGCCCCAGTGTTATTTAGGAGAAAGAAAGACAACTCTTTAAGACTGTGCATTGACTATCGAAATTTAAATGCAATTACTAAGGATAATAAATACCCTATGCCCTTAGTAAAGGATCTGATTACCGTGTTAAAGAAAGGGAGCATTTTTACCAAACTGGATTTAATTGAAGCTTATCATAAATTAAGAATCAAACCCGAGGATACTTGGAAAACTGCATTTTCCTGCGCATTCGGACATTTTGAATATCAAATTTTGCCTTTTGGTTTAAAAAACGGCGGCGCTTGCTTTATGCAGCTTATAAATGAAATCTTACACCCACTATTATATCGAGGAGTATTCATATTTTTGGATGATATCCTTATCGTAAGCGAGGACAGAGAGCAACACATTGAACTAGTCCGGGAAGTTTTGCAAAAACTGAGGGAAGCAAAACTATATGCGAAACTTTCCAAATGCGAATTTAACAAAACGCAAATTGACTTTTTGGGGTATCGAATATCTCCGGAGGGGTTAGCTATGGACCCATCCAAAGTGTCGGACGTAAGAGAATGGGGAGTGCCTCAAACCAGGAGACAATTGCAATCGTTCCTAGGATTTGCAAATTTCTATAGATCATTCATAAAAGGCTTTGCACAAATAACCACACCCCTCACAGAACTTTTGAAAACAAAGGGGAAAGGGGAGACAGCGAAAGTGAAAGCCCCTGGCGCCAAGTTGAGTTGGACGCCAGAATGCCAAAAGGCTTTTGAAACCCTAAAAGAACGCTTTACAGAAGAACCTGCCTTAAAGCACCCCGACATTCAAAGCCCTTTCATAATACATTGTGATGCTTCGGATTGTGCATACGGAGCAGTACTATTGCAAAAAGATCAAAATGGGAACTTAAAGCCTTGCGGATATTTGTCTCGAAAGTTCAGTGAAACTGAGAAATGTTGGCCCATATGGGAAAAGGAAGCATTAGCTATATTAAAAGCCTTGGAATGCTGGCGACACTTCCTCGAAGGGAGTGGAATCCCATTTGAAATTTGGTCTGATCATAAGAACCTCCAGTACTTAAAATCTCCTCGAAAATTATCCCCCAAACAAATTAGATGGGCACAATATTTTAGCAGGTTCGATTTCCAATTAAAGTTTTTCCAAGGGAAACAGAATGTTTTGGCAGATGCTCTTTCACGCATGCCTCAGCACGAGGACATAACCACAGCAAAAAAGGGAACGTTATTTTCCGAAAGACAATGGGGTTTAGCTGTCAGTACAAGAGCGCAGGCTCAAAGGGAGAGCACTGCTACTGTCAAATTTGAAGAAGAAGATAGTTGGGAAAAGGAACTGAGGCAGTCATATGAAGGAGATCAGTGGATCTTATCCAACGCGGAAAAAGGGGAGCAGAAGGGGGGATTTTGGTTTGTGAACAAGAAACTGTACATCCCAGCGATATTGAGGATTAAGATTTTGCATCGTTTTCATAATAACCAGAGCGCTGGTCATATGGGGATTACAAAAACGACGAAGGCGATAGCAAAACACTGTTGGTGGCCAGGGATGAGAAAGGACATAAAAAATTATGTTATCCAATGCGATGATTGTGCCAGAAATAAATCGAGAGGAGGGAAGCCAATGGGACTATTACAAACAGTAGCAGAACCTACCAGGCCTTGGGAATGTGTAGCCATGGACTTTGTGGGAGAACTGCCTGTTAGCAGGGGACATCGCTACATATGGACAGTATTAGACCTGTTCTCTAAGCAGGCCCACTTTATAGCACTGACTAAACTACCATCGGCAGAGAAACTGGCTGAATTATACATAAACCACATTTACAAACTTCATGGATGTCCCAGTAGAGTGGTCAGTGATAGGGGTGTTCAATTCACAGCAAAATTCTGGGAAAAATTCTTGGAAATGCTAGGAGCAGAAAGGAGCCTAAGTTCTGCTTTTCACCCCATGACAAACGGGGCGGTAGAACGTACTCAACAGACGCTTGGGCAGTTCCTTCGCATGTACTCTAATATGAGACAAAATGATTGGTCTAAATGGCTAGCCTTCGCTGAACTAGCTTTTAACTCTGCCATACATTCAGCAACAAATAAAACCCCCTTTGAAGTAGTTTACGGGTATGAAATCCAGCCTCTGCCCCAATTGCCAAGGTGGGCAGAGAATGAAGAAACAGGGGCAGGGGAATGGAAAACCCAAATGCTAGAATGTTGGAGTCAGGTAACTGCATCCTTAAAAGAAGCACACAAAAAGTATAAAACATTCGCAGACAGGAAAAGGGTGGAAGGCAATAAATTGGAGAAAGGGGACTTAGTGTGGTTAAGCACACAAAACATCAAATTGGGACTACCTTCAAGAAAACTGGGCCCCAAATTTATTGGACCTTTCAGGATACAGGATGTGATAAACGAAGTGACTTTCCAATTGTCCTTACCAAAAAGTTTGGGGAAAATACATCCAGTGTTCCATCGCAGTTTATTAAAAAAGTATATGGGTGCTCTGGACAAAATGGACACCTAGTGTTCTTGTTTGATTTATTTCAGAGTCGTGATGGAAGAAGCACAGAACAGGAGGACGGAGAAAAGGGGGGCGCCATGTCATGGGACCAATTCCCAGGGCTGAATTTGCAAGCCCTGGAATTGGAGCCATAACATCAACACTCCTGAATGTCTCATGAAAACACCTGGCAGCAGAGCATGGGAACTCGGGGGTGAAAATCATAACAATTATAATGAGTAGTTTGTGTGGGAATAGTAGAAATGTGATACAGGGGGTGGGGTTTGGTGATGATATTTACGTGTGTGTTACGTTGCAACCAAGGTGATATAATTGCTTGTATGTAAACATTATGTCATTCTCGACTTTTTCCAAGTCGTGTGTTCTTCAATAAAGATCGGTTTTGATAGCAGCTGTCTTTGATCTGCGTTCATGCTGGTCGTTTGAAGTGAGCAGGACAAAGAAGTGTATAATTATATTTTGTTTATAGATGACATGTTTATTTGATTTTGTTTAAACAGTTAGGTTTGGCTAAGTTTAAAATGGTGAGTATTTGAGTTGACAATATGTATGGGGGAAGGTAGCCATCTTAAGGCAAGTTACCATAGCAACAGGGGCGGAGCCAACCGCTGTTTGGAAAGGAAAAGGGGGAATGTTTTAAAACCCAGCAGTCAGTCTGTGATTTCCAGTCACAGGGAAGGAACTGATTCTTGTGTAGAGGATCAGGGTGGCTCAAATAGAAGGATTTGAGCCAGATCTAAAATAAAGAGAATTATTTTAGACAGTCTGTGATTCTAAATCACAGGGAGCAGTCTGGTTTCAGGTGAAGGGAACCAGGAAGAACAGTCCTCTATTAGGCCAGACTAAGCAAGTTAGGGAACTTGTTTAGGGTCATTTATAGAGCCTGTGGATTAGGGAAAGTTAATCCCAGTAGATCCAGGAGGATCAGGTTTTAGTGTAATTTGGAAGAAGGAATATTTTGAAAGTTTGACCACCTCATATCTGTTTGTAACCATTAAGCTAAGTGCCTTTAACAAGTTATAAGAAACCATCAAGCTCTGTACATGCAATAAACTTGTTTTGATTTTATTCCATCTAAGCCTCTGTCATACTCTTATACTAAGTTAAGCAACATCAATACCTGAAATAAAATAAATAGAGAAAGCTTAAAAAAAACCAGTGCCATCTGCCTGACGTCTCCTCCATTAGTGGCAGCGAAGAAGATAATCAAATAAATAACTAATTAACATCATCATCCATAAGACATCTTATTAATTGGTGGTATCTGTGTGTGTGGTAAGATCAAAAGGATTCCATCCCTGCCACGGTTCTGTACAATTGGTGGCAGCGGTGGGATTCAAAAGGGATTCCTCCCTGTCACGGTTTTGTACAGTAAGCAAACAAAAATTTTGGCACCCCCCCCCCCCCCCCGAAACCAAACAATCACCGAAAAATAAAAGCGCTGGATAAGCGAAAATGTTGGATAATAAGGAGAGATTAAGGAAAATCCTATTAAACATCAAATTACATTATGATTTTACAAATTAAGCACCAAAACATCATGTTTTTCAACAAATCAACAGAAAAAGCAGTTCAATACATGGTAATGTTATGTAGGAATTACTATATTTGCAAATTTAGCACTAAAAATTGAACTGGGATATAGGGCAGTGTGGACTCAGATAACCCAGTTCAAAGCAGATATTGTGGGTTATTCTGCTTTGATATTCTGGGTTATATGGCTGCGTGGAAGAGCCCTGAGGGTCCTTCCACATAGCCATATAACCCAGAATATCAAGGCAGATAATCCACAGTAACTACTTTGAACTGGATTATATAGAAGTGTGGACTCAGATAACCCAGATCAAGGCAGATATTGTAGGTTATTCTGCTTTGATATTCTGGGTTATATGGCTGTGTGGAAGAGCTCTGAGGGTCCTTAGGAATCCATAGGAATTAAAAGGCCACAGAAAGGGAATCTGGCCCCCAGTATTAAAAAAAAAACTCTAAAATCAGGACAGTAAATAAAGAACAACACTCTGAAAACAGGGGAAATCCAGACAGGAAACAATCAAGGCCAGCTAACACCTCCCAACCAAGGATGCCCCCAGGGAGGAAGCAACCAGTCTTTGAAGCTGGAAGGCCATTACATGCTAATCAAGGTAGCCAATAGCAAAATCCACACCTGTCTCCAGCAGACAAGAGTTCTTCCTTTCTCCCATCCTGGACATCATTCCACAGATATGTAAACCTCACTTACCTCAATTCCAACAGACCTCACAACCTCTGAGGATGCCTGCCATAGGTGGGGTTAACCGTCAGGAGAGAAAGCTTATGGAACATTGCCAGGCAGCCCAGAGACCTGGCCTCGAGGAGGCGAAGGCCAGGCCGCTGCCATGGCTGTGGAGGTGGTGGGGACAAAGCAGCGGAAGGAGAGGAAGGCCACACCTGGGCAGAGGGCGCTGCGGGCAGAGGACTAGGAGGGAGACCCAGGCACGGCCTTCCTCTCCTTCCGCTGCTTTGTCCCCGCTGCCTCCGCCTATTCCGCCTCCTCCTCCTCTCAGCGTCTCTGACATTACGTGAGCCTAGGAGGAGGAGGCGGGGTTGCACATGCATGCATGCATGCACGGACACAGGAGGGGGAAGATGAGGTGCGCCCAGAGGGCATGTCCCCTCCCAGCGGGGAAAGGAAAAAAGAAAAAAAAACAACAAAAAAGAAACTGCTCATTAGCCTTAGGGCACTTGGGGGCACCTCAACTGCATCCCCCAGAGGATGGCACCTTCAGCAACCATGTAGTTTGGCTACCGGTTGAACCACCCCTGGACATTAAACAGGTCAAATTGGGGCAAGACACTGCACTGCATATGGGATAGTCCTCACATAGATTTAGATAATCACAAAGCAAGGATTTTGGCGAGTTTTCATCGAATTATGGAATGCATAGCTCATTGTGTCACCAGAACTGTTTGACAGAGAAGGCCATCTCACGAAACAAATCCCAGAACTGCACAGCCTTGAGCCATGGCAGTTAAAGTAGTGTAGAATTGCTATAATTCCACAGTTTGGCTAGATCCCAAGCCAATCCGCATGCTGATTACTTGTTTAGTAACCATACTGCTGGTTTTAAAAGGAATTACATAGGAGACATTGGCACTGCGGAGCATGTGAGAAAAGTTAGGTTAGGTCTGCCTTAGCAACTTGCCAAGTAGCACTGGGGAGGGGGGATCCTGCATTGATACATATGGATAACATATTGAATTTCCCCAAATGAGTAAGTTTTGCTCCACAAACAGCAACTGACATCAAACTATTTAATTAGCAGGTTCTTAAACTAGTGGGTGTATAGCACTAAACAACTTTATCTTATTTTGCTGTCAGGTTCACTGGTTTTTCATTCTGTTCTTGAAAAACAGTGGCTTTCAAATGATATTCCCAGTGAACTCTGACAGAGAGGCGCGCGGACTTACATTAAGGAAGTTTTTTTAACATTCAGTGAATATATTCAAATATCCGAAGGTCTGAAATTTTCTGCTCTCCAGGGTGTTTATCATAATGTGTGAATGCAGAATCTGTTGAAGATATGGATATTAAAGGACTTTAAGGTGGAGTGGGAAATTATTTGATCATCATCAACAACAAAAAGGCAGGGCTAGCATAGGAAAGGGCTCTGGATGCCAAAGTGAAAAAGAAATGAAAAAATATCACCACGCCCCAAGATTTAACTGAATTTAGCAGTTTTGGCATTTCATGTGAACAGTGAATTCATACAAGCCCCTTACAAAATTACAACTCAGGTACAAGATCAAGATGCTAAAGTTTTCCGTTTATCTGTGCAGGTTTTTTGTTTGTTTGCTTGTTTGTTGTAGTTTTTGCATGTAATGCCAATTGCAAGATAATTTCCTCGACATTACAAACATTAATTGCAATTATGATACAGAGTAGCTGTTATATCCTTTCTCAGCTGCAGGAACCAGATTATGCAACATCTTAAGACTGAATCCTAAACCTGCATCCTTCAAATGGGACAAAGGGTGCCTTAGGAAGAACATACTGAAATTTAGAGCTATTTGACAGTGAAATATTCTGCCTTGAAGTATAGTGGAGTTGCTTTCTCAAGGAGTTTTTAACCAGAAGCTGGATCATCACCTATTGGGAGTGCTTTGATGGTTTGTTCCTGCATGGTGAGGTTATAAAGGGGATGGGAACCCAAGAAAAAGTTGTCATTTAGCAGGAAGAGATATATGGTGTCCTACCTAGAATTATTATCTCCTAAGCTTTGGGGCAAATGCACCATATTAAATTATTTGTGATGTAGATGAGGTTGGGCATCTTAAAGTACTGCCCTTCTTTAACAAAACAATGTTCCCTGCAGAGATATAGTGCCTCAGCATGTACAAATCATTGCTGGACTCCTGCCTGTAGTGTGAAGTAGTAGTAAAATCACCTTCACATTCCATCCTATCTTTCATTTGTTTGTTTTAAGTATTTCCGTTCCATTGCAAGATATGGGGTAAACATTTTTTGAGGCCAGCTCTGAGACTGCTGAAAACTTTCTTCCATGCTGAGTTCATAACTAAGAACTGAGAAGGTTTTTGCATGTTGTAGATTCAAAGCCTTCCTCTCATCTAGCCATGTCTTGTCCCCTGCCCTCACTAACCCTAACTCTCATCCCTGGCACTGGAGAAATGAGAGCAACAAAACTTCTCATGAGTGTGTGTGTGTGTGCGCGCACATAGGAAATTCAAGGTAAACTGTCCCTTGTAAGCCCATTTTATAGATTTATTCCAATAAGAGGGTTAAATTATTCTGTGATATCTACGTTGGCGTAAGACTGAGAGACAGACCCACCTCTTTTGTGTTGTGGCCTATCCTACTCATCAGGCCCGTAGCTAGGATTTTGATTCGGGAGGGGCTGGGATTTTGGTTGGGGGGGGGGCTGAGTCTGGCTGAGAGAGGATCTTCCCTAGCAAATCTTTTGTATCGTTATCCCAATATCTCTGTGCATATGGGATATATTGAGCATGGTGATCAGATCATGATACGAATAAACATAACAGTTTAAATAATAAATGTAAGGCCTTCTCACGGACCACCCTGAGAATTTCGGGGAGGGGGGGGGCTGAAGCCCCTCAAGCCCCCCCCCCCAAAAAAAAACCCGGCTACATGCCTGCTACTCATCCATTTTCAGTCTGATGGATGTGGAGCAGAAGAGGACAGTCTGTTTAGGAATGTATAGTATAGCTGAATACTTCTCTGCCATTATCCCCACAAGCAAGCACTGGCCATGTTGGTGAAGAGAGGCAGCAGCAGAAGCAGCAAAAAGATGGATTGTAGGGGGATTTTGGTCATTGTATGGTTAGCATAGAATCAAGACCTCACCAACAACAACAAAAAGCGAGTCATAGTGGTAAAAGGTGGACTACACACTTGTAGCCTCCATACTTTTCCTTGCGTAGCATGCAATTTGGATATCAAGAGACCCAACTGTATGAATATGTCGCAACATGTTCGTGTGTCAGTTGCAGTGTGTAGGTGTGTCACATGAATGTAATGAGAAACCTTTGAATCTATGTGAAATAAGCAAATTACATATTTTTAAAAATATTAGTAAAAGGTTTTCATAAAATATGTTGTGTCCCCATAAATTTAATTATAAGCAGTTCCTGAGTTACAAATATCAGACTTACAAACAACTAATAGGAACAGGGAGGATACAACAGAAAGTGAGAGAAATCTACCACTAGGAAGGGAAATTCACTTCTGAAAGAGTTATCATGACAAAAAGGTATCTTCACTGAAATTTGATGACCAATCCTTGTTACTAAAACAAGCCAATTTTTTCAAAATCCAATTATCACAGGGACAGAAAGTGAGGTGAAATCTTCTGAACAGAGGTACAGGCAGCAAAACAAATTTTACTGGGGTGTTAACCCTTCCCTGTGCTATCCAAAAATTATATATATTTTGACAGGAGTTACACTTAAAAATGTACCTTTTCTGACTTACATACAAATTCAACTTAAGAACAAACCTACAGAACCTATCTTGTTCGTAACTTGGGGACTGCCTGTATTAAAATTTATGTGTGTGTCTATATCTCTTCTAAGGGTTTGGTTACATCTCTGGTTAGTTAGTAAAACTCAATTACTGTGTTATGAAATGATGCATGTCTAAAAGTGTATCATCAACATGAACTGTTTTGAAAGCTCTGGTTAAAGGTTCAGCCCCATTCCTCAATTCATGGGAGCAGTCTGTGTGCCTTCATGGTAAGCATGTGGCCCCTAATGATTTGTTATTGCTTCTGTACACATGGGAAAACACAGCATGTTCTCTTAGCAAATAAACAAGCAATTCTTTAAGGAACTGGGACAAAGATAAATGTTGAGCTTGCTCTGAAGTTTTGTTTGATTTTGAACTTTTGGGGGATTGCTTTTCTTATAATGATCAAAACCATTCCTACCACAGAACCACATAAAAAATAAAGCCCGCATTTGCGCCTGTGCCAAAAAGGTGGAAAATCCTTTTGGCCCATGGAATAAAGGGAGAAAGAAACATAAATCAGAAATTGGTAACAAGGATTCTTATTCATTTTTTGGATGGGGAAAACTCTGTAACTGCTTTTGGAGCTCAATGACCTACTTCATGGATATATGAAACAGCTGACACTAGATTATATCATTGTTCTGTCTGGTCTAGTCTTATCTATCCTGACTGGCAAAAGCAGCCTGGGTCTTCTCCATTATCTAGCCCTACTATACAAATCCCTTAGCTAGTGATGACAATATTTGAATTTTGAATACGGTGCATATAAATAATTTCTTTCTTGTTGAGTTATGGATCTACCACTGTCTAATGTGGCTATTATACCACTGTAAGATTACGCCATGACATATGGGCAGTCAGAGAATAACAACTATTGCTACAACTACGTATTCATATGGAACTTTTCCTAAGCACTCAAAATACTTCCCATGCATTATCTTCATAATGACTGAGGCAAGGTAGTTTTATTGTCCTCACATCACAGATTGGAAATGATGAGAACTTGGCAAGTCTAAGGTTGTACAATGAGTTCAACATACAATGAGCTGGTGCTTAAACCAAGAATATTTATTTCAGAATACACTACTGCAATGCTATCTTATCTTTTTGTTGACTTCATGTGACTGCAAGTTATCACATGAAGACATTCTACTATTGGGGAAAGACAATATGATCATTCCATATGTTAGTTGGAGTCTGGCACTAAATTTCCTTTCATTATTAGGGGACTGTGTAATCACAGAATCACAAACACAAGGAGTTAGACAAGATCTAGCCAATATCTCTATACAACTCCAGATTCAACAATAGAGAGATCTGTGTCTTCATTATCAGTAAAAATTATGTGTACAACTTTCATTTGAGAATTTTCTATTACTTTTTCATTTGAATAGTAAGATTTTATAACTTCTTGGCTGAATCCTCAATAATGCAGTCTCCTCAAAAATTATTGGGTTGATCAAATTTGATTCTGGAGCGGAATGGCACTGCCGAAAGTGTCCTGGACCAAAGTCAATGAACAAGAACAAAAAAGCTAGATAGTGTCCATGGGAGGGATACATTCCTCAACTTTCCATGGAAACAGAGAATTGTGAAATGAATTACTTCTACAGAAACTTACCAGAAAAGGCTCAGCATTGACAGGGATCATTCGGAGGTGAGAAAGAATCCAAAGATTACTATCTTCTTTCAGTGTAGGTTATATGGCTGTGTGGGTTATATGTGTGGGTGTGGAAGGGCTCTAGGAAGTAGCACCAAGCCTTAGCCTTACCGATCCCTCATTGTCTGAGTAAGATGGCCACCTAAGTGTGTCTTGGTGGTGGATACGTAGGTGGTTGTAGAGTCCTATTCTTGATCCGCATGTTCTTCCAAAGTGAGGGCATCGGTTTCCAGGTGGAAGGTGATTCTGGTCAAGGTTGGCTTGATGAGCATTCTTTCCGGCACATTTCTCCCTTTTGGCCAGGGCTTCCTAGTTCTCAGTGTCTATGCCACAGTTTTTGAGGTTAGCTCTAAGACCATATTTAAATCTCTTTTCCTGTCCACCAACATTCTGTTTTCCATTCTTGAGTTGGGAGTACAGTAACTGCTTTGGGAGATGTGATCGGGCATTTGGACAACGTGGCCAGTTCAGCGGTGTTGATGGCGGAGGAGCATCACTGCAATGCTGGTGGTCTTTGCTTCTTCCAGCACACTGAAGGCACACTGCCTTCCCAAGAGATTTACAGGAATTTTTGGAGGCAATGCTGATGCAAATGTTCCAGGAGTTGAGTGTGAAGTCTATAGATGGTCCACGTTTTGCAGGCATATAACAGAGTTGGGAGGACAAAAGATTTATAAACAAGCACCTTGGTATCACTATGGATGTCTAGATCCTCAAATATTCTCTGCTTCATTCAGAAAAATGCTGCACTTGCAGAGCTCAGGCAGTGTTGTATTTCAGTGTTGATGTTGATTTTTGTGGAGAGGGGGTTGCCAAGGTAGCAGAATTGTCAACATTTTCCAATGTTGCACTATTAAGCTGTACTTCTGGCATTGCAGAGGGATTGGCTGGTAACTGCTGAAAAAGCACTTTGGTTTTCCCAATGTTCAGTGAGTAGCCAAGCTTTACATATGCTTTTGTAAAGTTGTTTAGAGTGACTTGCAGATCTTCTTTTGAACGAGCACAGACTACGTTATGATCAGCATATTGGAGTTTTATAACATATTTATTTATTTATTTTACAGTATTTATATTCCATCCTTCTCACCCCGAAGGGGATTCAGGGTGGATCAGAGAAAACATATACAGCAAACATTCAATGCTATTATAGACAGACAGGACAGACAACAGTACAGATAGAGGTATAGAGGCATTTCCCGTCTTTGGCATCCTGGAGGTTGTGTTCAATTTCAGCCACTGGGGGGGGGGGGCTGTTGCTCCATCCTCCATGTCACAGAGCCCTGTTCACAGACTTCCTCATTTTTGATCACTGGTATTGTTCTGGTATTTTCTTATGGTGCCATTAAAATACATCCCTGCTTAAGAGGTACCTATTTATCTACTCACAACTGTTGTTGATCTGCTAGGTTGGCAGTGAGCTGGGCTGAAGGCTGGGCGCTCACCTCCAACCCAGGCTTTGAATGGCTGACCTTTTGATTGGCAAGATTTATTGTAGTTGGTAATTAACCTGCTTGTGCTAAAGGCTGTGATAAAACCAGATGTTGTTGTGACCTTGGTTTTGGCTTTCCATCTGCACAGGGAGGAAAAAACAGACAGAAAACAGTGGCATGACCTGTAAAGAAACAGCAAACAGTGACAGTAGCAGCAATAGTTCTCACTTTCTCTACTAGTAAGACAGGATTATGGATTATTGAATTCCTACATTTTGAGGTGGACATGGTTCAAATCAGAATGCATTGAACTGAACCTATCTCTGAATTATTTAATTAGGATCTCATCTAAATTGAGGACCTCATGCAGAATGTTGTATGTTTCCCTTGAAAGTAAGGTTATAGATGAAGGTTATGGCAGCAACAGAGACAAAGAAACCATAGAGTGGAGTTGCTGAAATGTAGAAGAGGGAGAAGAAGAAATATTTGTGTATTTCAGATTGGCATGAACGAGGAGAAGAGGGACTTCTTATTAGAGATATCATCCAATAGTTTCCTTTTGCAACTAGGGCAAACAATCACACAGAGATTAAATTGCATTTCCCTCAGAAGCTTTGTTGTAATAGACTAACTGCAGTGAAAATGCAATTTCCAAGAAACAATTAGTTTATAAATGGGGTGTCATCTGGATTGTCCATAACAAATGTGTTATGTTTGTATTACTTATGCAAAACATATAACCTATCCCTTATGTTTCTAGATATAGATCAAAATCTATTAATTAATATCAACTCCATACGCAGTACAAACTATCAGGATCTAAAGTACTTGAATGGCTTTAGAAACTTGGCAAAATTTGTTCCTTTGCGTGTGAACTTGGGGGAGCAGGGAAGAGGCATCATATTAAACATTATCAATGTCTATGTGGTGCTGGCTGTCACGACCCAGGCTACAGAGCACCAATAACCATACGCAGAGGCCAGATTCTATCTAATATCTTTATTAAGGAAATATATAAAGTTAGTAAAAGCAAATGTAAAAGTTAGTCCAGAAGCAGACCTTTCAGGAAAGGTCAAAATTAGTCCAAAGAAACAATGTCCAATATGAAATATTAAGGTCCAAAGTTGTAATCCAATAACCGAAACACTCACTTTGCCAGGCAAAGTGAGGGGAGATGACAAGGTCCTTTAGTCCATGAACTTGAGCAAGGCTAGGAAATAACTTGATACTTGAAACAAGGCTTGAAACGTGGAACAAGGTAACGAGGAACAAGAACAAGGTCCGTGGAATAACTTGGTAAAATCCGTGAAACAAGGCAAGGTTTAGTCCTGGGAAACAAGGCAAGGTCCGTAGGTAAACAAAGGCTGGGAAACAGGAGCGAAGGCTGGAAACAAGGCAAGGCTTGAGCAGGAACGAGGCTTGAATCGGAGCGCGCTGTCCAAACACAACTCGCTCCGGAGGCTGACGAATTGACTCCGCGAAGTTACTACGCGGGTAAAACACCTATATAGAGTCTAACTTTCCCGCCGAAGCAGTTCTCTGGGAACCAGAAACGAAAGCTAAACTCTGAGACCAGATGTTTGACTCCTTAAAGATTCTCACGAAAAGCAGACTTAATTGGGTACATTCTTAGCTGCTATTCTCGCACTCCTGCGCGAAGCTGCTTCCAAACCCCTCTGTTGTTTACAAAACTCATGGCGAGAGAACACGGGAGATGTAGGCTCAGGGTTTGTTTGACATACTTCTGGGACACAACTTTCTTGCAGGTGCAAGGTTCCCAGATCTGCCTGGGAAAGATCTGGCTGAGAAGATTCCAGTTCTGACTGGGAAGGTAAAAAACCCAAGTTTTCTTCTTCATCAGGCATTACAATGTCATGAGCAGGACTACAAGGCCCATGAGTCATCACACTATCCCCCTCCTCAAGGCCCCTCCCAAACTGGGACTCTCTCCCCGAGGCGCGAGGTCGTGGCTTGGCGGGATAGGTCTGATGAAAGCGACGGGTTAGATCAGGAGCATGGACTGTGGAGGCGTCTTCCCAAGAGCGTTCCTCAGGGCCAAAACCCACCCAGTCAATGAGATATTGCAGGCGGCGGCGGTGAAAGCGAGAATCCAAAATGTCCTGAACCTCGAACTCGTCCTCCCCATCCACCAAAATAGGGACGGGGGCCGGCCGGTCTACATCTGGCCGCACACCATCCGCCGGAAGGAGCAGGGAGCGGTGGAACACTGGGTGAATGCGCATTGAACGCGGAAGTTGGAGCTTGAAAGTCACGGGGTTTAATTGCGCCACCACTGGATAGGGGCCAATGAAACGGGCATCTAACTTCCGGCAAGGGCGATGGGAGGGCAAAAAGCGAGTGGACAGAAAAACCCGATCTCCTACCTTGATTTCGGGGCCCGGCTGGCGATGTTTGTCCGCGTGACGTTTATAGTCCTCCTTGGCTTGTTCCAGTTGCTGGAGCAAAAGTTGTTGCACCGCTGTGAGTTCCTGCAGCCAATCTTCTGCTGCGGGAACTTCTGAAGTTTCAATGACAGGGGGAAAGAAACGTGGATGGAAGCCGTAGTTTGCAAAGAACGGCGTTTCTTTTGTAGAAGCCTGGACTCCATTGTTGTAGGCAAACTCCGACAGTGGTAACAGAGAAGCCCAATTGTCCTGTTGGTAGTTTACATAACAGCGAAGGTACTGTTCCAAAGTGGCATTGGTGCGCTCCGTTTGCCCATCCGTTTGGGGATGATGAGCTGAAGATAAACGAGAGTCTATGCCCAATAGTTTTTGTAGTGCCTTCCAGAAACGAGAGGTGAATTGGGATCCACGGTCTGTGACCAAACTCTTGGGCAATCCATGTAGTCTGAAAACATGTTGGAGGAATAAATCTGCAGTCTCTTGGGCCGTGGGAAGACCTTCACAGGGAATGAAATGGGCTAACTTGGTGAAAAGGTCCACCACCACTAGGATCGTGGTGAATCCACAGGAAGGTGGTAAGTCAGTGATAAAATCCGCAGAAATTATTTCCCATGGGCGAGATGGGTTAGGAAGGGGGTGTAGAAGCCCTGAGGGCTTCTCCCTTCTTATCTTGGAGCGCTGGCATACTGGGCAGGTGTTAACATATTTTTCCACATCCTTGCGGATCTTGGGCCACCAGAAATCTCTTAGGATCAAATGCATGGTTTTAAATAGTCCGAAATGCCCTGCTGGTTTGCAGTCATGACACAGACGAAGTGCTTTTTCCCTGCCCGGTCCGGGTGGGATATAAACATGATTTCTATAGCAAAGCAGTCCATCTTTAAGCGAAAAGTAAAATGCAGACCTTGACGAAGTTGGTCCTGCGCCCAGGCATCTGCTTGCTGACTAGCCCTGATTTCTTGAGCACAGATGGGCCCTGGAGTAGAGGGAGTTGAATCAATGGGAGTGGATTTGGTGTTCCCCACTGTGAGCGTGGCAAAGTTCTCGGGTTGTAGTAGTTGGGATTCAAAGGTCTCCTTGCGTCCTGCAGCGTATTCCGGTTTACGTGACAGGGCGTCTGCTTGCTTGGTTTGGGCTGGGGTTACATAATGAATCTGGAAGTTGAAACGTTCAAAGAATAAAGCCCAACGTTGCTGCCTTTGATTTAGCTTGCGGGCAGTTCTTAGATGTTCTAGATTCCGATGATCAGTGTGGACTTCAATGGGAAATTTGGCCCCTTCTAGCCAATGTCTCCAAGTTTCAAAAGCTGCCTTTATGGCTAATAGTTCTTTTTCCCAAATGGTATAGTTCCTCTCTGGTGCGGTTAGTTGACGAGAATAATAGGCACAAGGATGAAGGTGATCTCCCACCGGTTGTAGGAGCACAGCCCCAATTGCCACATCAGAGGCGTCCGCTTGCACCACAAAAAGGGTTTCAGGATCTGGATGCTGAAGGATTGGCTGGGATGTGAATAATTTCTTTAGTTGCTGGAACCCTTTCTCTGCTTGATCAGTCCAGCGGAAGGGCTGTTTTCCACGGATGCAGCTAGTGATTGGGTCAGACCAGCGGGCAAATTCTGGAATGAACTTGCGGTAATAGTTCGCGAACCCCAAGAATCGCTGCACCTCCTTCTTGTTAGTTGGCGCCCGCCATTCCAATACTGCTGAAACCTTGGCTGGATCCATGGAGAGCCCTAGAGGCGAGATACGGTATCCAAGGAAATCTACCTCTTGTAGATCAAAAGCGCATTTTTCCAGCTTGGCATAAAGTCCATGATCCCGCAATCGTTGTAACACCATTTTGACGTGGTTCTCATGTTCTGATTGTGATCTAGAAAACACCAAAAAATCGTCCAGGTAGATTATCAAGAACCTATCTAGATAGTCCTGGAAAATGTCATTGACAAAATGCTGGAACGTTGCGGGAGCTCCGCATAATCCATAATTCATAACTCGGGACTCGAATAATCCGAATTTGGTCTGGAAGGCGGTCTTCCACTCGTCCCCTTCTCTGATGCGAACTAAGTTGTAAGCTCCCCGAAGATCCAGCTTGGTGTAAACCTTGGCTCCTCGAAGTCGGTCTAGTAGATCCGAGATTAAGGGCAGGGGATAGCTGTTCCGCTTGGTGATATTATTCAATGCTCTGTAGTCCACCACCAAGCGTAATTCCCCTGACTTCTTCTTCACAAACATCACTGGGGAGGCGGCTGGGGATTGAGAGGGTCTGATGAATCCCTTGCGAAGGTTTGTCTCTATGAATTCCCTGAGAGCTTCTTGCTCTGGTTCAGTCAGGGAGTAGAGATGCCCTCGCGGGATCGGGGCCCCCTCCACCAAGTCAATGGCACAGTCATAAGGTCTATGTGGGGGTAACTTTTCGGCTTCTTTTTCATTGAATACATCCCAATACTCGGAGTACTTCTTTGGCAAGGTGATAATGGGCTCGGTGTCTGTGGCATGGCAGACCTTGGCTACGAGGCAATGGTTTTGGCAGTACCTTGAAGCAAACTGCAGTTCTCTGTTGGACCAGGAGATGCTTGGGTCGTGAAGTGTCAGCCATGGAATCCCCAAAATCACAGGGAAATGGGGAACCTCAGTAACAAAGAAGGAAATCTCTTCCATATGTTCCCTTATCCACATCCTGGTGGGTTCCGACCACTGGCTTACGGGGCCCGTCTTGAGAGGGCGGCCATCGATGGCTTGCACCACACGGGCATTCTTGAAGTCATGATATTGTAATCCCAGAGAGTCGGCATACTCTCTATCAATGAAATTGTTGGTAGCTCCTGAGTCTATCATGGCGTGGATCATGACGGGTCCCTTTTTTGCTGACCATAAGGTGACCACTAGAAGGAACAGGACCCCGGTTGGCGGCTCTTGAACGGGTTTCTTGACCGGGTTGGCGAGCCTCTCTACGCCCGGTCGTTGGCTTCCCCCGCCGGCTGTGTGCCAGCCGCCTCAGACGCCTTCGTCTCCGTGGAGGACGCCGCCGCAAGACGGGCGGCGGGCTTCCCTTTGGCTGGGCACTCTCTGGCGAAGTGGCCCCCATTCCCGCAATACCAGCAGAGATTTAGGCGTTGGCGGCGGGCCTTCTCGGCGGCATCTAATCTGGGACGCACATTGCCCAACTGCATCGGCACCTCCTCGCTCCCTCTGGGGTATGGGGATGGTGGTGGGGGTCTCCACACTGGACGCGGCTGAACGCTGGCGGGAGCGGGGGGTTTTGCCCCAGCTCTACCGCTCTGGCCTCGTACCCACTGTTTTCTGTTGGCAATCATGACTTCAGCCCGTAAACATTGATCGATGAGTGCTTCCAGCGTTTGGGGAGGATCCACCTTGGAGATTTCCTCCAGCATTTCAATGTTGAGACCCTCCCGAAATTGTCCTCTGAGGGCAACATCGTTCCAGCCGGTGTTGTGGGCCAGCACTCGGAACTCGGCTATGTACTGAGACATGGGTCTGTCTCCTTGGAAGAGGCGGCGGAGTTTGTGCCCGGCGGCCTCCAAATTGTCCTCGATTCCCCAGGTCGCCTTAAGGTGGTCCAAGAAGTGTTGCGCTGACCTTAGATGTGGGGAGGCTTGGTCGAACAGAGCCGTCGCCCAGTTAGCCGCTGGCCCGTCTAGGAGACTGTAAATCCACGCCACCTTGATGTCTTCCTGGGGAAACTCGGCATCACGGGCCTCTAGATAAGCTTGGCATTGGCGACGGAAAACATGAACCTTAGAAGCTTCTCCAGTAAACTTGGTTGGCAACGCCATGGCCGGAAGACGGATTCCGTGTTCCTTCAAACCTTTTATTTCCCCATCCTGTGCATTGAGCTTATCACGGATTCGGTCCACCTCATCCTTGTCGATGGTGTAGGTAATCGGCTGGCCGCTCGGCCCAGGTACGACTCCGGTAGACATTCTGGCCGAGGTTAATTGGTGCTTAGGGTGGCGGAGTCAAACTGTCACGACCCAGGCTACAGAGCACCAATAACCATACGCAGAGGCCAGATTCTATCTAATATCTTTATTAAGGAAATATATAAAGTTAGTAAAAGCAAATGTAAAAGTTAGTCCAGAAGCAGACCTTTCAGGAAAGGTCAAAATTAGTCCAAAGAAACAATGTCCAATATGAAATATTAAGGTCCAAAGTTGTAATCCAATAACCGAAACACTCACTTTGCCAGGCAAAGTGAGGGGAGATGACAAGGTCCTTTAGTCCATGAACTTGAGCAAGGCTAGGAAATAACTTGATACTTGAAACAAGGCTTGAAACGTGGAACAAGGTAACGAGGAACAAGAACAAGGTCCGTGGAATAACTTGGTAAAATCCGTGAAACAAGGCAAGGTTTAGTCCTGGGAAACAAGGCAAGGTCCGTAGGTAAACAAAGGCTGGGAAACAGGAGCGAAGGCTGGAAACAAGGCAAGGCTTGAGCAGGAACGAGGCTTGAATCGGAGCGCGCTGTCCAAACACAACTCGCTCCGGAGGCTGACGAATTGACTCCGCGAAGTTACTACGCGGGTAAAACACCTATATAGAGTCTAACTTTCCCGCCGAAGCAGTTCTCTGGGAACCAGAAACGAAAGCTAAACTCTGAGACCAGATGTTTGACTCCTTAAAGATTCTCACGAAAAGCAGACTTAATTGGGTACATTCTTAGCTGCTATTCTCGCACTCCTGCGCGAAGCTGCTTCCAAACCCCTCTGTTGTTTACAAAACTCATGGCGAGAGAACACGGGAGATGTAGGCTCAGGGTTTGTTTGACATACTTCTGGGACACAACTTTCTTGCAGGTGCAAGGTTCCCAGATCTGCCTGGGAAAGATCTGGCTGAGAAGATTCCAGTTCTGACTGGGAAGGTAAAAAACCCAAGTTTTCTTCTTCATCAGGCATTACAATGTCATGAGCAGGACTACAAGGCCCATGAGTCATCACACTGGCTTCATTTAGCAATAGGATTGCTTGATAAGAACTGCTACTGCCAATGTCCCCAAAGAAACAGATGCTTAATAGACAAGTTCCCTTAACCCAGCTTTCATTCGGAGCTTGGAAAAGTTACTTTTTTTGGACAACTACCAAAATACCTGAAAGGGTATGGCTACTTTCTGTGTTGACTAGGAGATTCCAAGATTGCTGGTACCTTCTCAGCCAAGGATAGTTGGCGCCAATTTACCCAATACAGTAGAGTCTCACTTATCTAACATAAACGGGCCGGCAAAATGTTGGATAAGTTAATATATTGGATAATAAGGGGGGATTAAGGAAAAGCCTATTACACATCAGATTAGGTTATGATTTTACAAATTAAGCACCAAAACATCATGTTTAACAACAAATTTGACAGAAAAAGTAGTTCAATACGCAGTAATGCTATGTAGTAATTACTGTATTTACGAATTTAGCACCAAAATATCACAATGTATTGAAAACATTGACTACAAAAATGCATTGGATAATCCAGAACGTTGTATAAGCGAGTGTTGGATAAGTGAGACTCTACTGTACTGACAAGAAACTGAAATGACCATCCCTATGTCATCTCATTGCCACACCACAGGAATGACTCAGTGAGTGCAAAATGGAAAAATACAAATGTCTACATAGAATGAAATCTTTCCCCCAACTTTTGACAGTTTGGGCTAGAATCTGTTTATATATAGACCTATAGACCATACCTCAAACCTTCAGCAAACCAGTTAGGAATTGTTTATATATCCATATACGACTATTCCAATGGTGACATCAAAGTCTTACAACTTGTTGCTTACTAGCCAATTCAGTGTTTCTAAATTTATACACATAATAAAAGTGAAAAATGTGTATGTGTGTATGTGGAGGAGATGTCCACTTACACAGACAGCCCCCGCCTCCACAAACAGGCATAGTTCTCATTGTGCAGAAGACACCAATGGTCCTCCCTCTACTGACATGTAGGTTATAGTGAGCACCATGAACATGTAGCCCAAACCCTACCAGTGTCCTCCACAAACACCATTCTGTTCCCCACCCAAGTGAAGGCTTTCATGCAGGGACAATTTCATCCTAGATATTCTGTTTTCCTCCATAATGGACATCCCAGGTTTCCGTCCACTGCGTCTACCTTAACCCTTAACTCTTTCCTACCCTTTCCTATGGCACACAATTAACAGAGGAATTGATCAGCAACTGAACAAGAGGTTTGGGGAGAATTCACCATGATTTACAAGAGTTGTACTTAATCAAAATCCAGAGAGCACTGTTAACCCAACCAATTATGGATCTGGACCAAACTTGCCATGGATAATGGGATTTGCAGTACCTTCACTGATACTGTGACCCCCACCAACAATGGACTGGGACCAAACTTGGCACAGAGAAGCCCCATGACCAACTGAACATAATGCAGGGGTTAGTGGGAATGGACCTTGATTTTGGGAGTTATAGTTCACCCATATCCAGAGAAACTGACTTCCATCAACAATGGACTGGGACCAAACTTGGCAGAGAGGAGCCCCATGATCAACTGAACATACTGCAGTTGTTAGTGGGAATGGACCTTGATTTTGGGAGTTATAGTTCACCTGCATCCAGAAACTAATGAACTCATCTGACATCAGATCTGGACCAAACTTGGCACACAGACCCAACATGGCCAACTGTGCATATGGGCCTGGTTTGGGGGTGACTGACCTGGGAGTTGTAGTTCACCCTTATCCAGAGAGCCCCGAACCCAGCCGATGACAGATCTGGACTGAATTTAGCACACAGACCCAACATGGTCAACTGTGACCACTGACAGGGTTTGGGGGTGATGCCCTGGCAATCTGGGAGTTGTAGTTCACCCTTATCCAGACAGCACTGAACCCAGCCAACAAGGGATCTGGACAAAACTTCGGTGATATTACCTAAAATCCCAAAACCTACATAACATTCCAAAACAAACAATGCCTTCTTCTAATAACCCGGGTACCGCTGGGTCCCCAAGTTAGTAATAAATAAAAATAAGCAGTGGCGATCTACTAGATCCTAGTAATTACTCATCTTGCTGACTGTTGCACAGAAGATGTGCTTCATGTCCTCTAAAGGCCATTTGAGGGCACACATGTTTTGTTTTATGTTTTGTAGGATTAATGCCTGGAAGCTTGTGTAGCCTCATCCCCCAAACAGTTTCCCAACCTGGCTACATAGACCAGCAGAACTGTATTTCCTTGTCTCCCAGTATACTTTCTGGTGTGTTTCACGAGAATTGTAGATGGGTTTAGGAACTGAAGTATAAAAAAGAGACCAATAGCACTGTTGATTCAGGGGGATTGGAATAGACAAGAACCATGTTGTGTTTATTTCTGGATTACTGTGAAATACCTCAGTTTCTATGACACTTAGTGCCAAGTATCTCATTGTAAATGTGTTTAAAGTCTCTTAAAGGCCACTCCATTTCCCATCTTGGGATGTTACTAGAAGAAGATAATTTCAACACCTACTACACTTGGCTAGATGTGCTCAGATTGGTTGTAAAGATAAGTAAAACCATTGTCAGATTTGAAGCACAAGAAAAAAGGAGACAATGAAGCAAAAAAGATAAAATAACTGATAGGTCTCTTCTGTTTCTTTATTCAACTTCAGTGATTCCTACGTTCTTGCATCATCTGGAACAGGTTTACTTGGCAGAAACCTTTCAGTGGTTGTTCCCAGGAGTTGGAATGTTATTCTGAAAGAGGTTCATCTAGTCTTAGTTCTAATAACTTTGTGCAGCAAAGATTTTGATATATTTTGGTGCCTATAACACTATGTAACACAATTTTTGTTCCGGGGTTATAAATATCATTTCTTAATCGATTATATCATAAAAACATGGAAAAAGTTTATTAAACTGCAAAAACTTTTTTTCTGCAGGACATCATGCAGCACATTTTGCTATAGTTTTTCAATGAATACAGTAAAACCTTGATTTAAGAGCATCCCAACTTAAGAGCATTTTGAGTTAAGAGCCATCACTCAGCCTGGATTTCACTTTGACATATGACCAGCGTTTAGAGTTAAGAGCTAGAGCTTGAGGGAGCACTAGTGCCAGAGTACAGGTCTTTAGGGCTTCAAAGGAGAAGCATCTGTGCCTTGTGCTCTTGTCTGTTTTGGGAGATTTCTGTCTGCTTTGCTCTTGTCTGCTTTGAGGAGTTTTGGGTTAGTTGATTTTGTGTGTTTTTTATTCCTGGCATGTTTCTCTTCATGAAGAGAGTGGCAGGGGGAGGATGGAATGAAGAAAAATATGCTTCTGCCTCTTCACTTTGTGCTTTGTGTTTCTATACCACAACTTTGTGCTTTTACCATTTTTAAGTTTCTCTTTCTTTTTTTTATTGTTTAGTGTGACTGTGCTGGTTTTGCCTTGCTGTTACATAGGACAACACACATTTCATGGCAGTTTGCTCCTGTCCCCACAGTGTTTCTTCACTTCCACTAGGTATTGAAGGTTAAACTGGATTAACCAGGTATAGCCCCACATTACAAAAAGTTGTGGATTGCTCCAGAGCTTGCCTTATTCCTGCAGTTTCAGGGCACAGTGGAGAGCAGGACTGCTACTGCTTCCATCCGTTTCCCTATGTGCTCATGAGTGCAGGTTGTGTCAGTGTTGCCACCATTGCTGTTCCCAGGTAGCCACAGACCTCTATATGAGCTCTTGGCTGTCACAGGCACTCCATGCTGCCATCAGCAGAGGCACCTGCATGATCAGGAAGGAAGTGGGAAATCAACTTTCTCTTCTACCTATCAATACAGGGCACCTGCAATGGTTAGAAGCTCACACAGAACTCTGTTGACATCTGGGAGTAACAACAGCAACACGGATGCTGTCCCGGCCTGCTGGACTGTGTAGACCTCTATTTACCATTGCAGTGAGTTCAAGATAGTGCTTGTGACTGCCTTAAGGCCCAGTGTATACTCTTCAATTCCAGGATTTAACTAGATGGCTCATGATGTCATCCTGCTGTCTCCATTGTGAATTTGGCTGCTGCTATTTAATAAACATAAAATAAAAGCCCTTTGATACATACAACATAACACAATGCAAACAACAGTGTTCAAAAAGTTTTAAAAACCAATTTAGTGTATTCTGGCAAAAAAAGTGTTTATGTTCTTGCTAAGAGATTGCTTTCAAAAGACAATAATATACATTAGTAATTATAAATAGATCATAAATCAAAATGCATGCAATAATTTCATATAAATATATATCTCATCTTAGTTTATACATAAACTTAGGATTTATTAGGCAACGTGCAAGCCAAGTAAACCTGCATTCATAAAATGTTATATTCCACAAGTATTTATAAAATGCAATAAAAAATCTTCTACAGTAATTTCAGGAAAATATATCTCCAAATATCAGAAATGGGCTCTGGTAATTTCAGAGAGGGGAAATGAATTCTTTTCTGTGGTTAGCAGTCAGTCTCAAAGCCATCTTAGCCAAATACACATTTTATTTAAGGGAAAAAACCCTATTTTTAACACCCAGAGACTTTATCTCTGTGCTGCTCTTTAATACAAAGCATTATTTTGGTGCCATTTTCCTGTGTGTATATATAAAATATATAAAAGTTGTCAGTGTTTGGATTAAGTTAATATATCATGCAATATAATATATATCACGCCATTGTTAACTCATATATGTGTGTGTATATGTGTGTTTGTGTATGTGTGTGTGTGTGTATGTATGTGTGTGTGTATATATAGTTTGCTGCCTTGGATCTCCTATGATAGGGGGAAATATTTTAAATCATTAACAACAGTTGAAGTGAGTTGTTCTATCCCATTCTTTACTACCTTTGATCTCTGCCCAAATGGTTGTGTTTCTCTGGAAACAGGAAGTGACTGCCAAGCCACATAGAGACATCTAACCTTAACATACATTTTGGCATACTTAATTTGCTATGATGGCAATTTTGTGGGATTTTTGTATAATGTATTCTGAAATCTTGCAAGAGATATTAGCCAACACCCTTCCTATGAATGGCATATGTCAGTGATGTACATGAATTGTGCATTTTAGATTTTGTTGCTGTTGTAGCTGCTGTTCTATGCCTTCAAGTGACTTCCAATTTATGGTGACCTCAAGGTGAACCTATCAAGGGGTTCTCTTGGCAAAATTTATTCTGATTTCTATTTCTTTTTCTAAAGCTGAGAAAATGTGATTTGCTTAAGAGCATCCAGCGACTTTTCATAATTGAGCAGGGATTTGAACCTAGCCTAGATATTGATGGAAAGTCAGGAAATTTTAGTCAAAAATCAAGTAAAAAACTGGGTTGATTTATTTATGGATCAATGGGATTACTTTACCTTAAGTCTTACAAAAAGGAACCATTTCCTTGTTCAAGTAAGGTGGCAAAACACAAGAGCTTAGTCCATCCTGGGACAGCCTAAAAGAAGCAATGACCCCCTCTACTCGCTCAACCATGGGGCTGCTTCTGGCCTTTTTAAATGCCTGTGTGGGGGAATGGCAGTGGTGACCAGCGACACTCGGCCCTTTGGGCCAGCATTGGTGCTTTCTCCTTTTCACAGAATAATTCTCATCTTATCCACGGGTCATATCGAAATTTATCATTTTGGCTCACCAACTTATACATGAGTAAGAGCGTCCCAACTTGAGATAGTTTTTGAGTTAACAGCTGTTGCTCAGCCTGGGCGTAACTTTGACATCAGAGTAACATTTTGAGTTAAGAGCTTGTGCCAGAGGGAGCTCTTGCAGAAGAGTAGAGGGCTTTAGGGCTTCAAGGGAACAACCTCCATGCCTTGTGCCTCTGTGCCTGGTGCTCTTGTCTGTTTTGGGAGATTTCTGTCTGCTTTGCTCTTGTCTGCTTTGAGGAGCTTTGGGTTAGTTGATTTTGTGTGGTTTTTATTCCTGGTATGTTTCCCTTCATAAAGAGAGAGAGGGAGAGAGAACAAGAGAGGGAGGGAGGCTGGAATGAGTACAGTATGAAGAAAGTGATGCTTCTGCCTCTTCACTTTGTGCTTCCTTGCCACAACTTTGTGCTTCTACCATTTTAAAGTTGATCTTTCTTTTTTATTGTTCCATGTGAATGTGCTTTATATATTATTTGTTATTTATAAAATACATTTTATTATTTAAAAACACGTAACAAAAATGGGGGGTGCTCGGGGGGCAGGAACTGATTAATATCATTTCCATGGGAAATTCACTTTGAGATAAGAGCATTTTGAGTTAAGAGTTCAGTCACAGAATGAATTAAACTCTTAAGTCAAGGTATCACTATATATGTTTTCAAGAGTTCTAGTTCAATACTCAAAGCAGGAACTATACTGAATCCCTTGGATTTTATAGGCAAGTAAATTATTGCAATGTGATTGCCTATGTCTACATTACAAAACACAATCTAATTTTTGAAGCAATCATTATAGCTATATGTATTCAGATGACTTTGAACTGAATTCTATTCTCATAAGAGAAAGGTTTTCATTCATTGTTTGGGTACCCACCATGGTATACTGATTTGCTGTAATATTGAAACTTTTTAAAAAATCCCACTCTTCATTCTGAAATTGGAATAATACAACATCCTTATGAAATACAGCATCAATGCAATGTTTACATTAAAATACTATACATGTTCATGACTGAGGACTGTGCTTTTATTGGGGTAGAAAATCTTGGGGTTTGGACATGTATGCAACACATACCCTTCTGAATAAGGAATTCTTGATTGCTTGCATGCCATATCAGTTATAGTGATTAAATCTAGGGGAAAGCACATACATTGATTTGATTTTGATGTTATTTGAAACTTTTTTGTTTATTTACTTTTGCTTGTGCAGTAACCTCTTTTCTGCTACCAGCTGATGATGGGTGCCTTTTAGCTCTGCCCCAGGATAATCTTGATGCAAAAAACCCTATAATCTTTCTCCTTATATTCATATCCAAGCACTGTGATTGAAAGAGTAATCACAGCTAGAGCACATGCAAATTACAGGCCTGATTTCCATGTTTTCAATCTGTTTGTAGCCACTGTGAGTTGACTGAAGCTGCAATGAAGGTACAAAGTGAAAATCACCATTAGCTCATCAGGCTTGTGGCGCAACAGAATCTGTTTCTTGGTCAATATTAGGGTGTTTTCTCTCTCTCTGTGCATGCATGTTACAGGAATAGAAAGTGACACTGAATTAAAGTAAATCATTTCTGTAATTTAGAATGACTCTGAAACAAAAATGTATTATATGAATATGTAAACAATAGGGGTGTGCCATACTTCGGAGTTCTGTTTCATAATTCGGAGATTCATATGATTCATTAATATGAATCTCCGAATTACTAATTGGAAAGGGACCCCTCTGAATCATTATGAATCGAAACACGAACCTCCAAAACTTTTGGAGAGATTCATAAAAATTTGTTGTTTCAGCGTGGTTTTTTCAGTGTAACATCCGCCATCATCTGTAATTGTCTGGGGTGGGAGGGGGCGGGGGCTGATGTGATTGACAATGGGAACTGCATGCTTTCCCCCCCTTGTTAGCCAATCAGAAGAAGAAAGTCAATCATGCGGCTTTCTGCAAAGCTAATCTCCCTTCAGCATGGCCGCTGTAATGGGTTGGATGAGGGCCAACAAGCTGAAGCTCAATCCTGACAAGACAGAGGTCCTCCAGGTCAGTCGTAAGGCCGATCGGGCATAGGGTGGCTACCTGTGCTTGACGGGGCGCACTCCCCCTGAAGGCACAGGTCTGCAGATTGGGGGTCCTCCTGGACTCATCGCTGTCACTTGATGCTCAGGTGTCGGCGGTGGCCGGGAGGGCCTTTGCACAGCTAAAGCTAGTGCGCCAACTGCGACTGTACCTTGAGAAGTCTGACTTGACCATGATGGTCCACGCTCTGGTTACCTCAAGGATGGATTACTGTAATGCACTCTACGTGGGGCTGCCCTTGAAGACGGTCCAGAAATTGCAGTTGGTACAACAGTCAGCAGCCAGGTTACTAACTGGAGCTGCTTATAGGGTGCGGACAACCCCCCTGTTCAAGCAGCTCCACTGGCTGCCGATTATATTCTGGGCCCAATTTAAGGTGCAGGTTATTACCTATAAAGCTCTAAATGGTTTGGGACCTGCCTTTCTTCATGACCGCGTCGTCCCCTATGAACCCACCCAATCACTGAGATCTTCCGGGAGGCCTTTCTCTCACTTCTACCCTCCTCACAACTGCGGTTGGTGGGGACAAGAGAGAGGGCCTTCTTGGTCGTAGCTCCCAGACTCTGGAACTCCCTCCCCAGGGAGATTAGGTTGGCTCCCTCTCTACCTTCCTTCAGAGGGTTTTTAATAATCTATCCTGTATTTATTACGATTTTACCATTTATGTGTTTTAAATGCATTTTTTTATCCTGTATTTTTTGTTTTAATTGATATATTGTATTACTGTTTTATCTTTTTATAGTGTGATTTGTATTATGTTGCCTATATTTTGTCCTATGTAAGCCGCCCCGAGTCCCCGTGGGGAAATGGTGGCGGGGTATAAATAAAGTATTATTATTATCTCTGTGTCTTTGTGGTGTTTTCAGGAGAGAGAGATAAAGACGTGTGTTTGAACTTGTGTTCTGTTTCTCTGTTTTTCTTAAAACCGAAATTTATAGTAGCTTTTTACTAATTTCTGTCACTTCATATCCAGTTTACAACTTTCCTCTTTTGAAATTATCCAACCCCAAACTAGATTTTCCAAATTGCCATAGCTAGTTAGCTAGCTATACTCCTTTCCTGCCCTTGCCTTCCTTTCAAATCCTTCTGTTCTTCTGTATATTAGTGTATTGTTGTATGCCTATTCTCCTATGCCCCACAAAATATAACAAAAATAACAAAAGAGCCCTTTGTTCATGTTTGTAGGCCTGTGTCATCTTCTATGTATTTAAACTGTTTGTTTATCTACTTTCCTTTTCCTTGCTGTTTTTCTGGCTTGTATGTGTGCAAACCACACACAAGCAGCTAGCTGGTGCAAACAACCACAAATACAAATTAATAAAGTGCTTTAACACCAACATTTATATATTTTATATACATAATGAATCCTGGGGTGGGTACTGGCTCCAGTGGCCATCCTGGTGGCTCCAGTGTTCACCAGGCTTTCAGAGGAAGAGGTATGATTTCTGCTACTGCCATTTCAACAAAATAAAACACACCTCTCTTGGTGCTGCTGCTGCTGAGGTTGGGGCACAACTTGGAGCCTCTCAATCTGGGCTAGCAGTGCTCATGTTCATTATTGCTAAGGAGGAGGCAAAACTGAATTTGTCCTCTGAGACACCTGAGAAGCTTATACAGGATTTTTAAAAGATAATATTTATTTTTTAGTAGAGAATAAAATCCGAGGAAAAGGGGGAGGATAGTATGTGATGGGGAGAGAGAGAGAGAAAAAAAGTAAGAAAAAAAGTTAATCTAATAAAATTGAGGGGGGGGGAGAGGGAATGATCCACTTCCAGGTGCTAGTGGAGAATCCCACGCATGCAGTGTGCAACTACCTCAAAATAAAAAATCGGTAGGGGCAAAGACATAAAACATCTGTCTATGACTGAGATGCAGATGCATTTCAAGAGGCACCACCTCCTGCAAATTGGCATGGCTTCTTAGGCTGGGACTGGTTGTGGCAGAAGCAGCAACAGTCCCCCTACTGCTGGAAGGGAGAAGAGAAAGACCACCCTAGAGCAGTAGGATATGACAACCAGGGACAAGGGCAGAGTGAGTGGCAAGCTTCCCTCTGTGAGGGAGATCACCCAGCACCTGGGAGATATTCTGGCTCTCAATGACCAGCCCTTCCTGATGGTGGAGCAGGAAAGGTTTAATCATTTGATGGTGCTGGTGACTCCCCACTACAAGGTCCCCTTGCATACCACCTTCTCAAGGACGTTGGCGATGTCCCTGTATTGGGGCTGCAGGGAATGTGTGGAGCAGTTGCTGGATGGTGCCAGTTGGATGTCCCTCTTCAAAAAAAAAGGATGAGCTTGTTTGGGATGCTTTAGCTGGAGATCACAGAGTAAGGTTGGATATGATGGCCCATGAAGACCCTTTCAACTGTATGGATCTATAATTCTTCTTTGTTTTTAAGGTGGTGGATGTTTTTTCCTGAGCATCAGGTCCACAGATATGATATGGCTTATTTTGTATTTCATCTTTTCACTCCGATTCAAATAGGATACTGTGGCACTTACAAAGTTGCAGAAAACCTGAACAAAAATGAAACTTTTGGGGAGGACATGGAACACATTTTCATGAGCTATTGCTCTGCTGTTCACCACAAAAAGCAAACTAGAAAGTGTTAGCCTGAGGTCCAACTGGTTCTGTTTAGAAACTTTGTTTTACATAGCTTTGGGGTACACATCAAGAAACATAGGAAGTAACCTTGTATGATACCATACTATTATACCATCTGCATTGTTCATACTGACTAGCAGCATCTCTCCAGGAATGAAGATAGGGGCTTACCCTATGTGAAGTTGCCAGGAATTAAACTGGAAATCCTCAGTTAGCATTTTGTGCTTGCTGATTCCATTTTTGTTTTTCCACATAAGTTTCCCTGCATCTTTGTAACATGCAGCCATTTTTCTTCTGCTCCCCAGTATCTGCTCCATTTGACTGAATATTAACATGTAATTGGTAAGTAAATCTATCAATATATATATATATATATATATATATATATATATATATATATATAGACTAAGCTCTTTTTTTTCTTTATTAAGCCATCTTTATGTATGGGTGCATGTGGAACTGGTTATTATTAATCTTCTGCCATCTGGCTCTTGAACAGAAGTTTATAATTATACCTGTCTTCAAGAACCATTGTGGTGTAGTAGTCTGACTGTTGGACTATTTCTGGAGACTAGTGTGAATCTATGTTCAGCCATGGAAAACAACTGGGGCTGGATCTACGCTGCCCTATATCCCAGGATCTGATCCCAGATTATCTGTTTATCCCAGATTATCTGGCAGTGTAGACTCATATAATGCAGTTCAAAGCAGATAATCTGGGATCAGATCCTGGGATATAGGGCAGTGTAGATACAGCCTTGGTGATCTTTGGCAAGTCACTTTCTCTCAAGTTCAAAACAAGGCAAAGGCAAACCCTTTCTGAATAAATCTAGCCAAGAAAACCCCATGCCTTAGTGTCACCATAAGTCAGAGAAGACTTGAAGGAACAGAAACCACCACTCCAGCAAATACTTCAACTAATGAAGTTCCTGGGCTTTACATCTTTCAGAGCAGCTTTGGTAGCAGAGGCAGAAATAACATTGAAAGACTAGGGATTGGTTCACACACCATAAAAAAGAAGTGCAATTCAATAGGTTCAGTATACTTTTTATGCAAACTTACAATATGCACATGTGAAATGAAATTATCAGGTCACATAAGCTTCATACTTACAACCTTCTAGAGAACACTAGAGAATATCGGTTAAAAAGAAAGTTGGTGTAACTACTAATATCCCCTTTTTTATATCAGAGAACTAGATGGGCTTAGTATAACTCAAAGGAGGAAAAGTAGTGTGGCTTGATTAAGGTGAGGTCATAAGTGTTCAACCTGCAATCTGGCCTCTGTAAATCCACAGGGGCAGGGAAAAAATAAATAGGCCAAAGGAAATGGAAATTTGACTAGATTCTCATCCAAAACAACAGTCTGCCTTGATGAAAATCCTTGGATATACACACTTACTCTTTGCTGGATAACAGGCTGGTGAGTAGTGCTAACAATCTTGAATTATACAGCAATTTTCATCCAGCTGTAACCATTCATTGGACTGGGGCAGACTTGAAGCTCGATCCAATGAGTACCAGGTAAAAAACTGCATGTAGTGTACCTTATATGGTGCTATCTGGAGAGCTCTATTTATAGGGTAGGAGGAGTGAGGACATTGGACCCCCCAAAATCACCTCAAATAAAATGTTCCTTCAATCCTCATACTTCTAGCATTGGTAGAAACATCTATTGAGTATTTAGAAATACACTTTAGCATCTTACGAGAAGAGGAAGGCAATGTTCCAAATGGAATATGAACACAGCAAATATATGTATCATGTTGTTGTTATGTAACTCCAAGTCATTTCTGATTTATGGTGACCCTCAGATGATTCTATCACAGGGTTTTCTGGGGCCCAGAGTATTGATTTGCCCAAGGTCATCCAATGGGTTTCTATAGCCAAGTGGGGAATTGAATATTGGTCCACAGAGTTATAGTTCCCTTCAACACTGCAACTCTATCCCAGGATCTGATCCCAGATTATCTGTTTATCCCAGGTTATCTCGCAGTGGGAACTCATATAAAGCAGATATTATAGGATATAGGGCAGTGTGGAGGAGGCCATAGTTCAACACCCAAACCACTAGTTCTAGGTTTGAGCAATTTCAACATCGGTTATGCTAGAACATTGAGGAGTGAAGTACAAATTAATTTTGGAGAACAGCATTCTCATTTGGAGGGGCTATACCAAAGTAATTGTGTGTTCGACTAAAACTGCCATAATGCCCAGCCAACATAGAAATGCTGTTCTCCATCCTGGTTGTGTCCACTTTAATTATGGGTTGGCTGCCCTTAAAAATGGGTGGGAGAACCTCAGTAGAGAATGATGTACCATTTTAGAGAAGACATGTTTACCAAGGCAGTAGCCACACATCATTTATTTTCATAAAATGGAAAACTTGCTCTGGACAGTATCAATAAAAAGGAGGAATAAATATGGGACTGTCTACGCCTCCTTCACCTGCTCTCCCGGGCTGTGGCGCAGACGGGAGAGCAATGAGTCACTGACCAGGAGGTCATAAGTTCGAGGCCCGCTCGGAGCTATGTTTGTTTGTCTTTGTCCTGTGTTAAAAAGGCATTGAATGTTTGCCTAATATGTGTAATGTGATCCGCCCTGAGTTCCCTTCGGGGTGAGAAGGGCGGAATATAAATGATGTAAATAAATAAATAAATAACAGCACTTACAATGAGCTACCCATGAATCATAGAATCATAGAATCATAGAGTTGGAAGAGACCTCTTGGGCAATCCAGTCCAACCCCCTGCCAAGAATCTGGGCTGCACCAATGTTTTACTTCTTTAGCAGCTGCTCATCATTTTTTTAGGGACCTAAGTTGTGTTCCAGTACGGGGTCATGGCATGAGCCATTTGGACTGGCTGGCTACCATCTAATAGCTGTTCAAAAGTCAATCATTGGAAAAAGGAGCTAATATCTTGGTACAAAACTAAGCTGTACACCATATGTTTTAACATTACAAAAAGGAAGTTGTTTAGGGAGTAAAAGATGCAGCCCTCGCAAGTTTTCTTTGTGGGAATGTTTTTTTTTTTTACAAAAAGGAAAAAGGGTGAAGAGCTTCATCTTCCTTAAGGGGAAATGCCTTTGCAATGCATGTAACAAAAAGGAGTTGTGCATTTTTTTTATTTTAAAAAGTGGGAATGGTAAACTCTAAACCAGGAAAAGATAAAAGGACATGGGGACAAATGTCTCAAAGGACTTTCAAATCTTTTATGTAAGGTAGCCAACATTTCTTCTACAGATTTATAGAGCAGTGCCTTGAGCTCCACAAATTACCAGATGAAGCTCTTCATAAAATGAAAATATCATTTGTATTTGAAGCTGTTTTTGAAAAATGTGGAAGATTTACCTCCCTATCTATAAGACTGAGGGATTTGCTACACCAGCAAAATAATCCAGCTGAAATTTAGTGTACTATGCCCTGGTAGTTAGTTACATTCCATCCTTGTCCCAGTGCTACACTACTTGTTATATATCTCACATTGTATTGATGTTCACATGTTCCCTGACCAAATCAGATCAGAACTCCTTTGTTTCTCCTCTCCTCAGGGCCATCACTTGCTTCCCAGCTGAGCCCAGCCATGAATGAAACATGGAGCCCTCATCATTGAAAAGGCGAAATAAACGGTACCTTTCTCCACTGGCTTCTAAAGCACCACTGCTGCCTTCCTTGCCAAACACCTCCTTGACAGAGCCCTGCTGCCAAACTCATGTGTTTTGAGTTTAGAAATAAAGTGCCCAGTGAGGGGGTAGTCTACTCAACTCTGGGTTTTTCTCAGAAACTGTGGTGCAAGAAGTGATTTTAAAAAAGCGCATTAAAGGCTAAAATAAGTGCTTTCAGGATTAAATTGACTGTATAGCGTGTGTTCCTACAGCACCGGAATACAAGTGGGTATAGATTTATTTTCTGGCATAGTAAAAAGCTACATACAAGTGTCTTTTAGAAAATTATCCACTTGATGAAATGGTTGGCTTCCTGCCCCACCCTTATACAGCAGGTCAATCCTAAGTGACATGATTCACTTTATGGGGATACTGCAATTCTTCATCTCTCCTAAGTAATATCCTCTCTTCTCTCTTCATGCTGACACGTGAGCAAACCACAAGAGGATGGTGCTGTATGCTTGCTCAAGTCAATTATTTTTATCAAGTAGGGAATAGCCTCACTTCCCTTTTCTCAACAAAATGATGATTCTTCCACTTGCATCAGTCTCTTGCAAAAGCGAACCAGCTTATGGACTGATAATAAGAAGCCACCAGACCAAGGCTGTAGCCAGAAAAAAATTCGGAAGGGGTTTTGAAAATTGGGGGGGGGGGTTGAACCCCTAGCACCCCCCCCCCCGCTACAAACCTGTCAATATCTGCTTCAGACAGTGCCTGGAGGGACTCTTAATGTTTTGCGTCTCATAGACTTAGCATGGGGATTTGGTTAACCAGTTAAAATTCATGAGTAAACCAGGGTTTTTTTTTATAACCTGAAAAATTTCGGGGGGGGGGGGTTGAACCCCTAACCCCCCCTCGCTACAGGCCTGAACCAGACCTAAGTAAGCCAGCTTCTGCAACCTTGGCCTTGTCAGTGTCAACGTGAAGATAGGCCAATTTATGTGATCACATTAAGTACATAGACCTGTCTTACACATCTTGGTGCCAGCTACATATTTTTGACTGCCACTGCCTTAGCTCACATGGTCAGTAATAGGAGATAATGGTTGTTGAAGTCTCATATACCTGGAAGACACCACTTTGCAGGAAACTGATATACAGTAGCTGTTTCCATTTATCTTGATGGTGCTTAACATATGGTGGAATATCCACACAACTGCATCATCGTGGATCCAGTTCACATTTCATGCCACATTAGTTAAGGTCCCATTCAACTTCCTGGATGAAAGATTGAAAACAATTTTTGGATAATGCAATATAATAGCATAGAGCCATGTATGCTTGCAGTATGCTCCCATGGATGGGTTAATCATGTAGGGTTTTCTCCCATACTTGACACCCTTCAAGGCTTTTGAATGGCAGTTAGGTAGGGACAATTCATAAAACCTTGCTTGTAAATCTAATTTATCTTCCATCTTTCTCCCAACATGGGACACAAGATGGTTTAGAATATAGAATAAAACAAAGTAACGTAACAACACAATAAGGACCAGATGTTTACATTAATCATGTGTATGGCTCTGTAGCATAAAACTGCACACCTAGAAGCAGCTTCATAGGAACAAAAAATGTAAATAAAATGGTAAAATGTAGAACATAGGGCTTTTTCATATATATATTCAAACAATCTTATCACAAGGGCAGGATTTCAGCGGCATATGCTGGCGCTGCCCTACATCATCCATGGAGCCCACTGGCTCCCATGAAATGATGCTAATTAACTATAGTAGAGAGGAAATAGAAGAAACTAAAAATAATTATAAGATTAAAGTTATTGAAAGTTTCAAATATTTTGGGAAAAATATAGCTACATTTTTTAAAAAAAGCTTAATTTTGATAAGTTGAAAGAAAAGATAAAAGAAAAACTACTCAGATATATAAAAAATTAAAGTTGTCATGGTTTGGAAGAATAGCACTGTGTGAAATGAAGATTTTATCCAAAATAAACTTATTCTGAAGGCTACCATAGAATTATAACAGGGAGAATTTTAAAAAATGGCAAAAGATTCTAAATAATTTTTGTAATGGAAATAAAAAACCAATAATAAATAAAAATTTATGGTATATATCCCTGAAAGAAGGAGGATTAGGTATTCCAAACATTAATTTGTAGTATATTGCTAATAAAATAAGACAAATATGATATATAGATTAGAAAACTTGATTTGGGAAGAAATAGGAGAGATAAGGAATAAAGATTGTTTCTTTCTTACACAGGATAATAAATGTCTCAAGGAAATAAAAAAAAACCCCAATCATTAGAACCACAATACAGACTTGGCAAAATAAATAAATAAATAAATAAATAAATCATTCGCTCTGGAATATCATCATGGATTAGAGTTGTAGATCTAGGAAAATTTCAAGAGAACTTTAAGACATGACTCACAGAAGCAGCTTCATAGGAACAATAAAATATAGATAAAATGGTAAAATGTAGAACAAAGGATATCTATAACATGTTTTGTTTTTGTCATATGTATTCAAACAACCTGTGATGCCTAGGGCACCTTTGGCCCCTGACCTTGTGGCCATTACTGTCCAGGACAAAGAAGACTTTGGTGTTCTCCCACATCAGCAAGATTCAACTTCTTTCCAGATGCCTTCTGTTGACATTTCCGAGCCAGAGCCAATTAAGGATGCCCTTGAAACAGTGTCGGCTCTCCCAGATTCTCCTGAAGGGTTAGTGTTTGATTGCAGGGCTTTTTTGAAAACAGAGAGATCGCAGAGACAAAGTTTGAGGAGAAGCGCCAGATTAGCGGAGCATGGTGACTATGGCTAAGCCCTGTTCTCTTGGGAAGAATTTGGGAGTCAGACACCTGGCACGGTGACTATGACAAGCTCAGTTCTCCTGGGACGTTTTAGGGAGTCGGGCACCTGGTTTGGGGAAGCTTATGAACTTCAATAAAAGTATTGCGCTGGGAACTTTCCTTTGCGGTGTCAACTTTACTTCTGACTGAGAAGCATCATTGTCTCTAGCTCTTGGAATCCAAGTGGCCTGAAGGTGCGCTTACTCTTGAGTAGACCGGGCGCCGGTCTACCTCTTTGCCCAAGTTTGGACTTTCTTTCCTGAAAGGTTAATTGCTTATTCAACTTTGCTGCTTATTTCCTTTTGGAACTTTATTTGCTTTAATAATAAATAATAAAGATATTATATTGTTATTGGCCTCTGTGTTGTTTTTCAGTGCTCTCGCTGCCTAGGGGTGTAACACAACCTCATCACAAGGGCAGTATTTCAGCAGCATATGCTGACTCTGCCCTACATCACCCATGGAGCCCACCAGCTCCCATCAAATGATGCCGGTGGTGGGGATCTATGGGTGAAGTAGGGTAGAGCTGGTACATGCCATGGCAATACAGAAGGCTTCCCATGTTGCCATAGGAAGCAATGGGGGAAAGCCACATGATTGATACTTCCCCCCATGGGATCGTCCTCAATAGAGCAGCAATATGGGGCAGGGGGTGCCGGGTTGCCCACACTTCCTGACGATGCAAGACAATGCGGTGCGGCCATGTGACAATAACACTTACATGACCTGATCTAGTTTCCATTTGTGTCTCAGACTAGTCTGTTAATAATTTGACTTAATATATTTATTCACCAATTATTCTTACATCACTGTTATCTGAGTAGTCAGTGAAAGTCTTGTATTCTTTTCTTCCTCTGTCATTACCAAGTGAAATTTCTCACAGTTCAGTTTTCCTTTTTGTTAATTATTTTAGTTCATGTTCATATGTACAACACATGATTTATTACATTCTTTCGACATTCTTATACCAATATAAAAATTTCAGTTATTACATTATTTGGGCAGTCTTATACCAATTACATACAAAACTTGGAAAAGATTATATCTCCATCACCGACATTTTCATTGTCATGTCACTTATTATAGTGCACATTTTATTTGAAAAGAAGCTTCATGAAGGATGGAGCCCCAAAATAAATATTGCATTTTCTACTTGAGGGAATTAAAAATATAACATCTGTAGTGATGGGAAATCATCAGGGACCTCACGTAGGGCCATGCCCCAGAGTTTCCCCATTACACAACTTGAGATGGAAGGAAGGAAGTAATTTATGAGCTAACTCTGAGTAACAGAGAGATATGGTTAAAGATTGTGAAACCAAAGAAGTGTAAAGATATGATTGAGAAGTAGTATTCTACACATAGACACACATTTTAATAGGTTGTACTTTTTTTTGCAGACTGCCTTGGAAAGGTGATTGAAGAAAAGTCTGAAAGTACAACTAATGAAAAATGAATATAGAACAGGACATTTGTGTACAGTTACAGATCTGGGTTGAAACAAGACTAATGTGGATTGTTTTGTTGCGTGCTTTCAAATCATTTTTTTGATTCTTGATTATCCTAAAGTGAATCTATAATGGGTTTTTCTTTGCAAGATCTGTTCAGAAGGGATTTACCTATACCTTTCTTTAAGAATGAGAGTGTGATTTTCCCATGGTTGGTCAGGCTGGATCTACATTGCCCTATACCCCAGGATCTGATGCAAGATTATCTTCTTATCCCATATTATCTGGCAGTGTAGACTTCTATAATCCAGTTCAAAGCAGATAATCTGGGATCAGATTCTGGGATATAGGGCAGTGTAAAAGAGGCCTCTGTGAATTTCCACAACTAAATAGAGATTCAAACTCTGGTCTCCAGGGTCATAGTCCAATGCTGAAACCACTACATGACAATTAATGGTATACTAGTTCATCAGATTTTTGTGTTGTGTACAGTAGAGTCTCACTTATACAAGCTAAACGGGCCAGCAGAACCTTGGATAAGCAAATATCTTGGATAATAAGGAGGGATTAAGGAAAAGCCATTTAACATCAAATTAGGTTATGATTTTACAAATTAAGCACCAAAACATCATGTTATACAACAAATTTGATAGAAAAAAAGTAGTTCAATATGCAGTAATGTTATGTTGTAATTACTGCATTTACGAATTTAGCACCAAAATATCACGATATATTGAAAACATTGACTGCAAAAATGCCTTGGATAATCCAAAACCTTGGATAAGCAAGTCTTGGATAAGTGAGACTCTACTGTACTTGAAATGTGTGGGGAAGTTGCATAAGGGAGATGGTAGTCTTTTCATCTCTACAATTCTTTTTCCTTTGCATTCTTTTAATTTTTTATATCAATCACTATTTTATTTTCATAATTGTCATAAGTTTACTTTTTTCATCAGTAGGAAATTGGAAAGAAGCTAAAGGTGATTGATTACCTATCTGCCTGATTATAGCTTTTGCACAATAAATTTTAAAAAGTTATTACATTGCTCTCTTTGCTTCTGAGGAAACAATGTAAACCCTCTATGAAATCTTGCTAAGAAATACTTGTGTTAGGATTGCTCTGAGTTGGAAATTACTTGAAGGCATACAACAACACTACATAGTTAGAACTTTACACTCATTGCCTTGGTTAAATAAAAGTTAGCCTCCTTTTTTAACCCACCCCCTTTTTAAATAAGATATGCTGACAAATTAGTATTCCACTGTGCAGTCTTATGGTGTCTTCTGAGAAGTTAGCCTCAAACCATTTAATTGAACCTTTTCTGGTATTGGCTGGTGACTTCCATGTCAATTGTCAATGAGTCTAATATGGGATTCAATTTGAACTTCAAAAGAAGTTGTCCAGACCAAGAAGAAGAAGAAGAAGAAGAAGAAGAAGAAGAAGAAGAAGAAGAAGAAGAAGAAGAAGATAACCACTTGTAGTTTCTTTAAAATTTGATCTAAACTCAAGAATGAGTTCAACGCCCTAATGTCATAGGAGCAACTAACTGCCTCTGGCATTTTCCCAGCTAGGAATGTATAGAACTGGAACCTGAAACAATAATCGTGATTCCAACAATAACACTGGATGGAAAGTTTAAAGCTAATTAGAATCAATGTCCATGGAGAGCAATGGGATCTAAGTTAAGTATAACATATGCAAAGAGGGAGACTATACTACAGGTAGTTTGGTTCAGTGAAGAAAACAATGACCCTGAATTTGCAAAAGTTGAGCAGACCTGTTGATGATTGGGCTCATTGAGGTTTCTATTTCATAGGATTGTGATAAGATGAAATTGACTTGATGGTAAATTGGAACAATAACTGTTCAAATACTAGATATTATTTTAATTCAAAAAGTTAAAAAAACTAATCCTATTACTACTATTACACTGGAACCTCAAACAATAATAGTGGTTACAATAATAACACTGGATGGAAAGTTTAAAGCTAATCAAAATCAATGTCCATGGAAAGCACCATGGACATTGATATCAATGGTGCGGCTATCAATTAGGTCTGAACCTCAACTGAAACCATGGTTTGGCCTTCATGAAAAAAGATTTTGATGACCTATAGTGGGAGTCCTGCAGAAAACAATGACAATGGTGTCCCAGTGTGCATGGTGGGAAAATGGAAATTAAGTCCCATTGACTCACTAAATGAACAGACACACTTCCTCTTTCTCAGACCATGGTGATGGACAATGAAACTATAAGCACAGTGCAACAAAACAAAACACTAGCACAGTTATCTCAGTAGTTCATTCATTCCTTCTCTCTTTTTTCATTGTGAGTGAGGCAGTGAGGCTTTCCCATAACATCACCTTATAAAAAATATCTGTTTGGGCGCTTTAGACAACAATAGCACTGACTTAGGGCACATTTACACTGTAAACTTTTAATAAACATGGTTCTTGGTTGGGATTGTGTTATGAAGACATCTTTGGAGTCACAATGGTGCTGAAACAGAAGTCACAAGGGCTGAGAAGTAATGTTGGGAATACTTTGATTATGTGTTCCTGCATGACAGGGGGTTGGATTGTATGGTGCTTGTGGTCCCTTCCAATTCAATGAATCTGTGATTCAATGGGTGAACAGGAAGAACAAAACTTTGAGGGGTACCTTACACAGATCATTTAAAGTCCTCCTAAAAGCTTTCCCTTTTCTCTCCTAATATGTCCGCTATTGAGAATTTGACTAAGTCCTGGTTCCAATTAATTTTATCCGGACTGAGAGAGTTGACTTTACAGCTCATAACAGAAGGTGTGCTATAAATGTTTGTGTGTGTGTGTGTATGGTGCTAGTTGAAGAATGATATCTGTAAATTGGAACAAAGTCCTGATAAAGCATAATCTGTCTTGTTATCCTTATGGTACTATTTCAAATCCATGATGAACTTATAGAAAACATGATAAAATAAGCATCTGTGACAACTTTATATATTCATTTCCTCTTTATTGCCATATGTGGCATTTAGTAGACCCTTCAACACCCAAATTTTCTGGAAATGTGGTTTTGATCTGAAAAGAAACTTTAAACACTTTTTAAAAAGAAAATTCCTTTTTTATTATTTGTCTTCAATTAATTTATTTGGTGGGGTGGAGATAGTTTCATTCCCATGTGTATCAAGGCTGCATGTGTGAAAGCACAGAAGCACCATATGAAGGACTAAATAACTGCCTCTAAGTAAATAAAATAACTGTAATAAAAAGTGAATTCTAGCCTTTTGTTGCTTTTGATTGTAAAATTGCCATGGGATTGAAGTAACTAGAGTGGTGCTTAATTTTAATAGTTTCATCATAGTAGACTGGCAGGGTATTAATTGTGTTAATGGTGATCATGTTGAATTCATTTGTTATTTATTGAATAGCCACCTGTGCACCCATATGGTTTACATCATTATTTAGTAGTAGTTAATGAAGCCGATAGGAGTTAGCAGAGGGGGAGAGAGAGAAAGAGAGAGAAAAAGAGAAAGAGAGGAAAGTAAATTGGGGCAACCTGTTTCTTTTTCAAAAAAAGGGCACTATTGCAATATGGAGATCATCCTGCATCCACCCACCCTCATCCCTTCCTCACTAATATATTCAAAGTATCCATACTCTCACTTCAGTACCAAAGGAGATGCAACACTTTGTGTTGTTCTTCAAATCCAAGATCAACCTCACTCATTACAGTGTTTTCTGGGTTTTGCAATTTTAATAAATTTTCTTGAATTGTTAGTATTTTGCACACAACTTCAACAGGAAAACACTGCACGTGAGCCTTGGCAGATTTTACAGATTAAATGAAGAAAGAACATGAAGGGAATGGAGTGGAGGGAAATGCATAGATCTCCATGACCACAAAGTGACAGATTTGGGTTTCGGTTGTGCAACACCAGAAACCAGTGGCAGGGTGAGGAGGGGGAGAGAGTCATGTGGAGGGAGTCAGCTTTGGTTGTCAGCAAAAGAGAAGAAGGAACATAACAGCAGGGTGTGGTTAAGCACAATGACCTACAGATAGTTCGCACATATGGCTCAGATGGTGATGTGTAATACTAAGCAGTAGACTGAAGATTTATGAATGTCTTATGTGCATATATACATATGTGAAACAGTAGGTGACTTGAATGACCAGGAAAACTTTGCACTAAAGTTTGTGTGGTGTCACATATGAGCGCTTTTAATAATATGACTATTTCTTTCATGCCATCTCACATATCTGCACACATGTCATATCTATATTTTATCAACATGATTATGTTACTAATCATGAATTAGTGGATCTCTCACTTGTGTGTTCAGTTGCCAAAGCAGGAGTTGAGCAACAACCAGTTCTACTGCAAGGTTTAATACACACACACACACACACACACACACACACACACACACACAAATCAAGTGTCAAAAGTCAGACACCAATGGAGAGCAAAACAGAGTTTAATTCAGTTAAAGCCCAAAAAAACAATTCAATAACCTAAAAATGGCTTAAAACACTTAACATTCAGTGTTATTAAGCAGTCTAAACAAAGAAACACCAAAAAATGAGAATTGGCGAATAATCCGGATTAATCAGGAATATAATCCGGATTAAATTTAAAGTCCTTCAAATAAGCCCAAAAGTTCAGAGCGGACTTAGAAAGAGCATACAAAGTAAAATAAACAGCTTTGAAGCCCCCAAAAAACCTACTAAAGCCCAGAAATACAGAAGCAACTTTGAACCCAAACAGGAACCCAAACCGGGCAGAAAAGCTCTCAACTGAGAGCAGCTAAGCAAGCGGAGCTGAAGGACACTGGTGGGCTAGCGGCAACCGCTGCAGAGCAAAACGCCAAGCCAGGAGTTAAGGGAGCAGAGAGAGAAGCGTCGTCAAGCCGGTCCGAGGTTGGGATGGGGAGACAGCATCAAACTGCTGCAGGAGCAAAGCCCAAGCCAGGAGTTTAAAGGTGCAGGGCGTAGAAGCGTCGTCAAGCCAGTCTGAAGTCGAAGTGGGGAGACAGCGTTAACTCGCTACAGGAGCGCAGGCCAAGCCAGGAGCCCAAGGAGCAGAGCGTAGAAGCATCGTCAAGCTGGTCCGAAGTCGGGATAGGAGACAGCGTCAGGGTCAGGAAACAAGCCAGGAGTCAGGAGCAGAAAGCAGTCACGGAATAGCGAGCAACGCCAAGCAGCGTTTAAAGGCAAAGAGGAGAGCCGAGTCGAGTTCCAGTCCAAGGTCCAGGGATTGAAGTCATCAAAATGAGATCCACAACATGGAATGGCACAGAAAGCCAAAGCAACGAGGGCGAACAGCAGATCTGTTGCAAAGTCCCAGTCCAGTCTTCAGTAACACGCACAGGAAACCCAATGGTGCCCAGCAACACCTTGCCACACGCAAAGTATAATGGCCAAACATTCCCAATTTATCCAGGTCTCCCTGGGCGTCCAAACCTCTAACGCCCAAAGAACAGGTGTCCCAACTTCTTAATCTGAATCAGAGCTCCACACAGCCAACGCCCTTGGGTCAGGCATCCCAAATTCTTCATCAGAGTCCCAATCATCTTGCCCACGCCCAACTCTATCCACATCTGTGGACCCACCCTCATTCCTCCAAACAGACCAAATGGGATCTGCTTCTGAAGGTACCCAAGTCTCTCCAGCATCAGCAGCATCCATGGGTCCCGATTCCTCCCCAAGCACCTCCGGTGCCCATGCCCAGTCTGTGCCCACTTCCTCCGTTTCCACCTGTTCCCCAGCATCCATTTCCACTTCAAGATCCCCACATGAATCCTCCTCAGAAGACTCCCCATTAATTTCCCTGACCCTCTTCCTATGCAAATCCTCCAACGAGCCCTCCTCGCAAGGGTTTTTCCTTCATCTCCTGATCCCACCACTATCATTGACAGCCTCCGAAGGTGCATTCACAACATCAAGCTTAGCCTTTTCTTTGTAAAACATAGAAAGGTAACTTATGACCTCATAAGACGGGCAAAATTGTCAGTTGTATGATGCTCCCTTTTCATTAGCAGCATAGAGCCCACCGGCTTCTATCCCTTCTGGTGGGGCTCCATGGTTCAGGTGAAGGAGTAGCATTGTAAGCTGCTGTGGTGGCAACATGGGAGGCTTCTCATGTTGCATAGGCAACAACAGGAGGAAGCTGGGCAGTGGATTCTTCCCCCCATGGAATGGGGTGAGGGGGAAGCCAGATGATGTGGGTCGTGGGATGACAGGTTCCTCATGCCCCTCCACTGGGCCCTGCCGGATTCACTATGATGCATGGTGAATCCCAGTTTTAATGTGATGAGGAAGTTAGTTACCACTGTTTAGTAGATGAAGACCATCATAGATGTCGAACTGGACATCATTAATTCTGTTATGCTTGTTCCCATCTACCGTCTAAAGAAAACTCCTAATGCTACCAATGAATATTTTCATTATACTTGTAGTTATCCATATTTTTTGACAAAATGTTTAGCACTTCTAGACAGTATTTCTTTGCTAGTATGGATTCTTAGATCATTCCATAATAAAATATTCCCATTTCAGTTTTCAGTGTTGATTTTCTTCCATACTGAATGTGATATCTCTGAACCTGTGATTCCCCCTGATATGTTGAAAGTGTTAATAAATAAACCTTAAAATCCTTGCAGGATGAAGTGGGATACACAAACTAGATGGTTCTGGCAAACCATGAGATGATAAAGTTATGGACCATAGGAATTGGGATCAGAAATCACAACAGGCACTGCTTAAGTAGACAATTTTGACACAATTACCAACATAAAAGGAATTTAACAACTCTGAAGAACCAGTGTAGTTAAATTCACAACTAGCAGGGCCATCCAGAAAGTTGAAAACAGGACCTCGAGTGTAGGTCGAAGATGGAAGACAAGGAACTGACCACACAATGTGAAGTGAAATTTCTTCAGTTTGGGTCTGAAAACTTAAAACTTTGTTTCCCAACAGATCTTTAGTTGTTATAGACAATGTCATGCCATTAATCTGTGGAGTAAACAACTATTGTACAATATGTGTATTCAAACACAAACAATTCAATTATTTGTTTTAGGGAATGAACAATTAGGTTTAATGGAGCACCATAAGTTCAAGATCTTCGCTATTCAAATGGCACCCTCAAATCTTGATCTCACATTATTGTATCTCCTTCTACTGTATTTCCTTTTCATTTTTTGAACTTGTTCTGTTTTAAAGATAGTTGAGTGTAGGAAGCATGCCAAGATTTACAAAGTTTGAGTTGGCTTTTGGGGATCCCTCCCACAAAGTAGGATGTGAAATATTTGGTTCAACATCCCTTTACATCCCTTCTTGAAAATACATACTCTTCTAAGTTTTTGAAAACAAAATAAACTTGTTCCACATCTCTTTGTCTGATAGTGGAGTGCTGAACACAAATGATTTTGAAAACCCCAAAAAAGTTATGTAAGAAAAAACAAACATCAAATGAATTAAGTACAGGGGTTAATGTCTGCCCAATCTGGCCCACCCATATGTAATTGAGCATAAAACTGACATAATGTAACTGACATAATGTTTCTATTGGTTTCAAACTCAGCTTACTGACATGAAAGGGTGAACTCTTGCATGGGAGAAGGTGGAGGCAGCACCTGGGCTTTGATTACAGTGTGAATTCTGGCATCCTTAATCCCTCTTTTTTTCAGGAAATAATCACTGGAATTATGGCTTATCTACACTGGCCAAAAAACCAGACTCACCACAAATGCACCACTGTCCATCTCCATGATGCAAAGCAAATTCTGGTGAGTATCCTCATTTTGGGGATTCAATCCAATTTTGTCCCACTTTAGAAAAAGGTGGGGGATACTCTGGAGTTTGCTGAATCGCTGTACTATCCCAGGGCTTCATGAAAGACTAGTCAAAACAGAGGATGTGTAGACTATTCTCCACTGGCCATAGAACACCGGCTATTGTAGTGACGTCTGCTGATGTCAGAATGGGAAACTGTTCAATCCCCCCCCCCTTCTAGCTGATCATGCAAATGCCCATACTAACATCAGCAGGCCAGCACTTGCACAATGTTCTCTGGACAGTGAGGAGTGTTGGTGGTGAAATAATAATAATAATAATAATAATAATAATAATAATAATAATAATAATAATAAATGAAACTTTATTTATACCCCGCCACCATCTCCCCAAGGGGACTCGGGGCAGCTTACATGGGGTGGAGCCCGGACATTGAGGGTGAAGTGACAGCCCAGCTGTGCCAATGCTCTTTTGGCCTATCTAGACATTGGCCCCAGATTCAGCACATATGTGTTTAATCCAGAGCTGCTACTGGCCAGATTTACACTGGAGTAACTTGCCTTGTCTGGGTACACCCTTGGTAGCATAAAGGAAATTTTTCCATATCTCCTTGCCCTTCCATACTACCAACTCAGAGTGACATGTTGTGCACTGAAATTTCCTCTGTTCTTACTTTGCCATTGAGAGAAGGAAAAGGGAATGTAATAAAGCACTTTATGAAACAAGATGTAATTCATGCTCTTCTTCAAATGGCAGGATGGATGTTGAAAAAATGGTCAAACAATTTCTAAGAATCAAGCTAAATCGAGGTTGTGGTTTTTTTGTCTTCCTTTCACATTCATGCTTTATCTCAAGTTCATTACATCTTGTTTATGAAGAAACTGGTATATTTTAATTAAGTCCTTAAAAAAACAGAACTTAATTCTTACCCAATTTTACTGGCTGAATCAGGTTTCACATCAAAGAAAGGACCACATCCCTATATATCACACTGATGTTTAAGATTACAAGAGGGCAATCTTCATTTAATATCATCACTGTGATATCATCACAATATCAAGATTTCTCCAATTTAGGACTTAAAGTCCAGGGTTCCTTGTTCTAAAGAGGCTTCAAACAAATGTAAGTAGAATACCCCTTCAGATTTCATTGGATCTTAGAGACATTTGGGATGGGTCTGTATGAATACCCATTTGACTTTGACCAAGGTCCTGCTTGCTTGTGTAACTGTACTGGCAGAAGAGGCAAAGATGGAAATAGAGTTGTGGCAAAGGGAAGGAATCTGTGGCTACTTTGCTGAGAGGGGAGAAAATAGAAAAAAAATCCTTGTCAGGAATTAAAGATGTTTTACCAGCACCTGTCTGCTTGGCAGACAGCAACAAGATTCCTGTCTATCTGTTATATTTCTCTCCCCGTGTTTTTAACAGTAGCTTATTTAGTCACAAGGCCCTAATGTTACAAAAGACAATGTGAGAAGAAGTGTGGGATGACACTTTTCACAGACCTTTTTGCAATGACGATTCTACATCAGAGCAATCATGAGCTGGATATTGTTATTAGACTTTTTGCAGAGACTATATAGAACTTCATATCACAAGGGGGGAGGGGAAGTGGGTGGACTCATCTTCTTTGTGTGGTATTTCATGAAGTTCTGTCTTTAAAGAAGACAGAGAGTTTACTCACCCCATCACACAGAATTGCCTCCTCCCCTTTCTAGTTCAACAACAATTATGTCTATACTTACAAAGTGTTCTGTTTCAAATCAATGATACTCTGCATTCAGGTTTTATTCTACTACGAGTATGAGCCTAAATGGCTCAACCTGTTGTTTAAATAGCAAATAAACTCACACAGGTATTCTACAAAGCAGTGTGTAACACTGAACTCATGAGTCACATTTAGAGAAATACAACAGATTCTGGGTTTGAATAGTATTGACCCATGTTAAAAGTTCCCGAGCGCTTTGGTGATTTTTCCTTACTACAAATATATCATCAATAAATCTGCAGTACTTCACCATATGGTCAAAAACGGGATTTAACATATTATTCAAAATAAATTTAACCTCCATTCATAAATAAATTGGCTATTGATGGGGCCACTGCACTCCCCATAGCAACTCCCTGTATCTGAAAATAAAAGTGCTGATCAAACTTAAAATAGTTTTTTTCTAAGACCACATCAAATAAATCCAATAAAAAATGGGTTGGAGGATGTAAGTTCAATCTGAGATCTAGTGTATTTTCACAAACCTCCCTTGCTTCTGATAATGGGATACTAGTGTAGAGTGAATTTATATCCATAGTCATAAGAACAGCATCAGTAGGAATGAGAAGCTTTTCTATGATATTGATAAAATGCTTTGTGTCCTTAATGTATGATGTAGTTTGTTTAACAAAAGGTTGTAAAAAAAGTCAACAAACCTAGCCAGTGGTTCAAGGATTGAACCAGACCCAGTTACGATGGGACGGCCTAAAGGTGGCCTGGTGCTTTTATGTATTTTGGGTAGAATATATAAAATCGGAATGCGTGGATTTGGGGTCATTAAGAATTTTTTATCTTTTTCAGTGATATACCCCAAACTAAATCCTTCCAGAATTATGGTCCTAATAATGGATTGAATATGTTTGGTGGGGTCTTTATCTATGGGCATATAATGATCTTGTACTGATAGTTGTCTATACACTTCCTTCATACAGTCTGCTTTATTCATTACAACAATTGCTCCCCTTTTGTCAGCTGGTTTCCATATAATGTCGTTATCAGTGGCTAGATCTTTCAATGTTTGCCATTCTGCCTTGGAAAAGTTGGTTCTGAATTTATCTCGCTTTGGAATGCGTTTTGAATAAATTTCATCACTTACTATTTTTTAATGTGTTGTCGAAGGCTTTCATGGCTGGGATCACAGGGTTGTTGTATGTTTTCCAGGCTGTATGGCCATGTTCCAGAAGTATTCTCTCCTGACGTCTTGCCCACATCTATGACAGGCATCCTCAGAGGTTGTGAGATACCTCACAAACTCTGAGGATGCCTGCCATAGATGTGGGCGAAATGTCAGGAGAGAATACTTCTGGAACATGGCCGTACAGCCTGGAAAACATACAACAACCCTACTATTTTTTAGTTTATTCAATTGTGAATGTAACTACTGTTCATCATACTGTGAATGTAACACTTGTATTGTCATTTGTAACCATTTATTTGTAATTTATATTCATCTATTATATATAATACAATGTTTAATGATATTTAATACAGTACTTTGTTATTATTCCTTCTGTGGGAGTCCATCATTGAAGTGTGGAGAAATGGGTAGAAACAAAGGAAAACTTCCACGTGATGAGGTCCTATGTCTTCAGTTCGTCATTTGAACTATTTGAAAAAAATTTAACACTTTTGCAATTTCAATTTTCTGTAGGACCAAATCTCAAAATTTAGACTTTAGGAACAGAAACACATAACCTTTCTTCCCATTCTCTCTTTCACTCTTCTGTGTCTTTTCTCCTCTTTATGCTCACATCATCTGCAGTAAATGGAAAATCTTGTGAACAAGGTCATTTCCAAGTTACATGATTCACCCAGAGGGGACATGGCTGTTTTGTTTCTTCTAAGTAATGCCCTCAGTTTCCTCTTCAAGGAGTCATGTGAAATAAAAACCACAGCAGACAGGAATATTTGAGAGGCTGGAATGTGTGCAAGGAAAAGATTCTTCATCCAACTGCAGCACCTTCCCTTTTAACTTTCTTTGGATGTTATCAAGAGTAGTAGAGTTTCCTGACATTGTTAGAAATGAATAAACACCTGTACCTGTTGAATAAAATGTCTGTGTTGCCTACTTTCAGCTACATTTGCAAAAGTGGCATGTGATGCTTCTAAGAAACAGTGATTTATATCCTCATTCATTCTCCCAGGAATATTAACAATTTTAAATGGAGATATTGAAGCTGTTTCCCCCTCTCACTTTCCCTGTGAAAGAAATTTCAATGTTAATTTGTTTTCCACACTGCATGAAGCCTGTGAGGTGAGGTCATCCTTGCCTAAAGTACAGAGTGATTAGGAACAGTGTAGGATCAGCATAAGTCATGAAACTATGAAATAGTGAGGGGAAGATATTTCAGAAAACTATACCTGCCAGTTGTCCTAGCTGTGAGCCATATTGAGAAAGTGTGTGATCCAGAATAAATGGAGCTACAGAAATCATTAAAGAGTGTTGGCCATGGTTCAATGACAGAACAAATGCTTTGTATGGAGAAAGTCTGAAGCACAATCCCGGCTGTCTCCAATTACAACTGTAATTGTAACAAACAAATGATATTGCTTATCATGGTGTAAGACAATAGTCTGGATTTTATAAGGGGCATTCTAGAAGCTATAGTAAAAAAAAAAAAAGGGTAACTTTCCCAAGTTCTGGTGTGTTCCAGCAAGGCTCTTGTGGAGTTGCATCATAATAAGAACAGAAGCTAAGTTAGAGATATTGTCATGATCAATGCTTCCAACTTTCCACTATTCTCAATTCCTCCCCATTGGACCAGATCTTCAATACATTATTGCATATACTGCAGCTGTCTGCTACTACACCAATGTTCTTCTTTATGGTCCTGCACAAAGTTCTTAGCAAGCTCAGTTTCTGAATAAATATATTTATTATATGCTTAAAAGAAAAGAAAGATGAAGTGAAGTGAAGTGAAGTGAAGTGAAGAAAGAGGTTTGTGATAGTTTTACTATGGCTATATTATCTCACTGGATCCTTTCTTGATTAGCTTCCCCTTGAAACCCAAATAAGGGTTTAGTTTGAAGTAGAAATAGGATTAGGACAAATCCTTGATCTTAACTTTCTCAGAAATGGTAGAATTCAAGTCTCAACTTAGATCATGCCTATTACCTTTGTCAAACAGTGTGAAATATCTTACTGGAATCAAATGCCCATAAAAGATCAGGTACGCTATCCCTTTTTCTGGTGTCTGCCATTGAACTAAAATTCACACCACATTCATATGGTATAATTAGTGGATTGGGATCATACCCTGAGCCCCTACTAACATATGTTCTATATGACTTATGAACAAACCATAGCTATGGACATATCAAGTTTTCTGTATTCACCCTGGGACATTTAGTGGTCTCAACATAATTGTGGGAGCCCCCTGTGGTGCAATGGGTTAAACCCTTGTACAGGCAGGACTGTGGACTGACAGGTTGGTGGTTCAAATCTGGGGAGAGCGGGTGAGCTTCATCTGTCAGCTCCAGCTTCCCATGTAGGGACATGAGAGAAGCCTCCCACAAGGATGGCAAAACATCAAACATCTGGGCATTCCCTGGGCAATATCCTTGCAAACAGCCAATTCTCTCACACCAGAAGCAACTTGCAGTTTCTCAAGTCGCTCCTGACATGGAAAAAAAAAACATGTTTGTAGTAGGTTGCATGAAACAGCATGTTGAGCTCTACAACCACCATCTTGTTTTCCTCTAAAATGGGGAAATATTATTCAGTATTTTAATATATTTCAACACTTTTTATTTATAAGACTTTCTTGTTGTGTGCGTCCAAGTCATTCCCAACTTTTGGTGACACTAAAGTGAACCTATCATGGTTTTTTTGGGCAAGATTTGTTCAGAGGGGGTTTGCCATTGCTTTCCTCTGAGAGATATTGCTTGTCCAAGATCACCCAGTGGGTGTTTCTGGTTGAACAGAGATTTGAACTCTAGCTTTCAGAGTCCCAGTTCAACATTCAAATCATTACACCACGCTGGATGTCTTTATAAGGTTATTGCTTGAGGTTTATGGTCAATGATGCTTTTATGTCATGTCATCTTCTAGGTACAAAAGCTGTTACTGTTTGTTTTCCCCTGATGGTTCAGGAATTGTCAAATGACTCCTGAAAGAAGCAATCCTTTCATTCACCTTTGCATTCCCTCAATCTTTCCATCATTCTCTTGAAGCCCCCCCCCCCTTCTTTTTCTTTGGTTGGTAAATTAATTTTGGTTATTTTTAGGAGAATTTTTTTGCCAGAAACGTCTGCCAAAAGATAAGAAACATCCCACAAACACCCAAAAATTCTCTGATGCACCTCAACCCCCATGACCTCCCAAATATTTTGTTTAATTCACATTTTATGTCCTGTTGAAAGAAAGGCCACTCTTTGTTCTAACGGGTCCCAAAGTGTGCGCAAAATATAGATAAATTGCACCAATATATACAGGGGCATTTGGGGACAAAATGCATTTCTGGAATTTCATGGGGAATGCTGTGAGTGGGGCCAATACATAGCTCTCCATGTGTAACTGTCACCTTTGTGTAGTGGGATGTCAATAAATATCTTTCAATGTTTATCCTGCTGTCACTTAAGAAAGACATAAGTAGCAATTAGAGCTGCATTCTCAATTGAGTTAAAAGCTAGATTCGGTATTTTGTATCTGGATCTGGTTCTGATTGTGTTACTTTAGATCCAAACCACTCTGAGCTTGATCCATCTTTATACTGGATCCAAATCATGACTGGCATTGGGAAATCTAAAAGGCTATACATTTTTAAACATTTCTTTTCACAGATCCATTGACTCATGATAGACCCTAAAGAGATTATTAATCAACCCATTTTAAGCCAGGTACAAAACTATGAAAGGATGTATGCCAAGTGCCTTTCAATTAGCTTTTTTAAAAAAAAAAATTTTTTTTTTAAAATAATAATGAATTAAACTAATTTTAAAAACTTTTGCTGACTGTTCAGTCTTGGCAATTCATTTCATGTTTGTTTTGTCCTAGATCTGATTCCCCAATGAATAAGCTAAAATTTTATTCATGTTACTAAGACACATGTTAAGGATAATTAAAAGACAGCATACTTGAAGAGAAGGTACTATTTTGCTTTCTTCTATCACCAAATCAACTTGTGAAATTCAGTGATGCAGCATGCTACCAGCAGCCAGAAGTGGGATCCCCCTGGTTCCCTTTGAGGTTAACTGTGTTTGTATTTGAAATTACATTTCATGGCCTCCTAGATCTCCCTCCCATTTCTTTGAGATTTCTGCCTGGGGCAAGTGGGAGGAGAACTAAGAGTCATTGCTGCCATCAACTCTTTTTTCCTGCCCTTTGGGTTTTGCTTCAGCTGCCTGCTACTCAGAATTTTGCTCACTATTTTCCTAAGTAAGAGCTGTTGGTGCTCTTACTTAATGTGTTGTGGTAGAGTGCTAGTGTTTTTATTTATTTTGGCTTATCTACAGTGAAGTCAGCTAGAATTGCTAGGATCTGCTGCCACATCAAAGTGATCCCAGATGGTGTCTTACCTTTCCTGCTGTAATCCTGACTATCTGATCACCACCCAAGAAACAACCATAATGGGAAATGTGGATGTGATACAAAGAATAAGTTTTGCTACTTCATACCTATACAAACCAACTAACAAGGAAATCAAAGATATAGTTACATTGGGTTCTTCAGCAAAACAAAAAGAAATGAAAAGACTTAGCAAGACCAAGTCAGATCAATCAATAACTGTCTCCCCCTTATTCATTATTCAGGATTTGGTTGAATCAATAAATAGTCCTGGTAGAAATGTCAAAATACATGTATAAAGATATGCTTTTTTGTGTTGGATTCTTAGATACAAAAAGGAAGGGGGGGGGGGGGAGAGAAAAGAACCTGACCATATAGTGCTGTTTTGTCAGCTAAGGAATTTGAGTGAAAATCAAACTGAAAACATCTCTTTAGGAGTACAGCTGGAGAATGTCAAATTGTGTACACCACAGATCTGCCGCAAGACACTTCTATTCTGACAGACGTCTTTGGCAACTCATAGCACCATATCATTGTCATGAGGTTTATGCACTTCAGTTGACACCTGTGTGTATGCCCTACAGATGCTGTGCTGTGTTTAGGATTGAGCCCTGAACAATACAGCTGTTTCAACAAATGTGCATTTTCCACTTAACAAACCATAAGAATGCAGCAGAAGGTTACAACATCAGAATCCTAGGGCGAGAATGCGAGGCAAGAGAGCTGTTTCTTTGGGACATCTTTGCCTTTTCCAGTAGGCTCCATCTACATATCCTGGATGATGTTAGTCTACTCCACTACACATAAGAACAGAGAAGATAGTCTGATTGATATTATTATGTCATTTAACCCATCCTTACATTTTATCTTCACAAGGCACTGTGCACACAGTATATTTACTTGGAACTAGTGATCTGAAGATGGAGGAAAGATTAAAAAGATTATTCCAATCTTTTGTTATTTTTTTGACTACATGTAAGTGAACAGAAAAGAGCAAGTATCCAAATGATTGGTAAAGACTGGCAAGAGTATTAACACAGATCATGGGCTACAGAACTACAAACCCTGCAGGACATTAAGCAGGGCAGGTTATAGAGATCAAGCTACTCCCCTGTTAAAATAGCTCCACTAGTTGTTACCACACCCAATTCAAAGTGCTGGTCCAGGCTGTCTGGCAGATCAGCTTGGGTTCTGAGATTATCACTGATGGGACTGGGAGACAGGGCCTACTCAGTGGCTGCCCCTGGGATCTGGAACTTCCTTCCAAAAAAGGTCAAAATGGCCTCACTTATTCTGCTCTTCTACTGCCAAATCAAGGAAGGGCTTCATGAGAACCACCACTCCTCTTGATGTTCCTCCAGCAGCAGCAAGGGTGTCCCTCTGGGCAGCTAAACCTGGCAATTCTAACTGGATGGCCCCCCAAGAGGGTCTTCCTCCAGGGGCAAACCAGGAATGGGCAACTTGGAAGTCCCTGAACAGACTCAGAAGTGGAGTGGGCAGATCAAAAGACAACTTGGCAAGGTGGCACTACCTGGAGGAATCCTCCACCTTGTGTGACTGTGGAGCTGAACAAACAACTCAGCATATGTATGCTTGCCCACAATGCCCTGCCTCATGTACGGAGGAGGAGTTGTTTAAAGCTACAGACAATGCGGTTGCTGTTGCCCGCTTTTGGTCCAAAACTACTTGTGATTTCTTTTCTTTTTTATTGTGATGACTCATGGGCCATGTAGTCCCGTTCCTAGTACTATTGTGGCAGATGAAGAGGAAAACTTGGGTTTCCCACAGTTTCTGCCAGATTTGGAGCCCTTGCACCTGCAAGATGTTTGCCCACAAGAAGTCAGCCAAACAAGCCTTGAGCAGAAATCTCCCCCATTTTCTCGCCGGGATTATTATAATCAAGATAGAAGCGCTCGGGAGTCGACTCGCAGGAGCGCCAGGATAGCTGCCAGACAATTAGCTGATTAAGTCTGTTTCCCTTGGGAAACTTTAAGGAGTCAATGCATCTGGACACAGTATAGGTTTCGTTTCTTGTTCCCCAGAGAAAGTGTTCCTTGGCGGGAAAACAAGATCCTATATAGGTGTTTGCCCGCAAGGGGGTCCTTGCGGAGTCAATTCGTCGGCTTGAGGAGTGAGATCGTGTGTAGACTACGTACTCCAGTTCCCAGATCCCGGACCAAGTTTCCAACCCAGCCTTGTACCATGGACTTCTATGGACTCAGTTCTTGATTCATGTTTGCCTTGCTTTAAGTTTGATCTTGCCAAGACTCAAGTCTAGCCTTGTCTTGCGTTTTAAACCACGGACCTTGCTTCTCGGATTCAAGCCTTGTTCCCCAGTTTCCTTCAGATTTACCTTAAGCCTCAAAGACTATGGACAGTTCCCCACACTATTGCTTGCCAAATAGTGTGTGTTTCGGTGAAGTGGATTATAACTTTGGACTTTAATATCACATATTGGACATTGTTTTCCTGGACTATATTTGACCTTTCCTGAAAGGTCTACTCCTGAACTATATTCTACACTTGTTTTTATTGACTTTATATATTCCTTTAATAAAGATATTAGATAGATTCTGGTCTCTGCGCATGGTTATTGGTGCTCTGCAGCCTGGGTCCTGACATTTATTTTATTTCCATTATTTGAAATGTATTTGCTGTACCAATGCTTTTGACACGAAATAAAAATAAATACTGCCAAGCCAAAGATCTTTATGTTCTGGCAGGTTTGTTTAAGTGTAAAATATATAATTTCAATACTGTCAATTCTGTAAAATCTCATTTTAATGTTCACTTTTTGGGTATATTTTAGCTGTATTTCATTTTTTTAAATTGATGGATAGAGCTTATGCTTCAAATGTATGTTTCTTAATTTGTTTCAAGGTGCAACAGGATTCTTTCATACCTTTTTATTAACTCAGTCCATACAACTTTACAATGGGCAAAACTAAACCTTACCTTGCAAAGGATGCCAAGAATTATCTGCAAAGTGTGGGTGTTCTATGCACAGAATTCCTCGGGGAAAGAAAATTCCAGTACCAGGAAGGAGGAGGGATAATTCATTTGACTAAAGAACTTTTATTACCAGTTATTCTAAGTAGTCCTACTTTCTTTCTTTAACTCATAGATGATTTATTACTTGAACATTATTTGTCACGTTGTTGTAATTTTATCCAGATCCTCAATTTTCTAATCATGTATCCTTTATGTGGTCTCTTTTAAAGAAGCAGTATAATTATACGTCAAGGGTCTCTGTAAATTTTATCAGGCTATAAAATATGATACTTTAATTATTTAGCAGGGTTAAAATTGGAAACATTCTCACTATAAGGGTAAGCATAAGAAATCAATATTACAAAGACCATAAGTTCTTTGGTAGTCTTGCCATGTTCCTTATTGGTGCTGACCTACCCCAGAAGTTTCTCAGACTCATCTAGTGCATTCAGTAGTATGAGGGTTGATCAATAAAAGAGAATCACCAGATTAATATGAAGAATATGCTTACCATATGCTTTAATAAGATTTACCAAGAGGAGCATGGGGGATTGTTGAGGACACATGCTTCTTTCATTTCTAGAAAAAACAAAAGGTTGATCTCAGTTAGAAGGGGACATTGAGTTATATCAAAGAAAAGTACAACATCAGAGAATTGTATGCCTTTTGTATTGTAAATTTGTAACTCATCATTTACAATGTAAATCTATTATCAGTTAATTGAGGTGAAATCTAGGCATTCCAGTTTGCCTCATATCTTCCTTTAAAAACACTAACTTCAGTGGAATTGCCCAGCAACAAAAGCAGAAGACATACAAGAGGAACTTGAAAGGGTGTTTTTTTGGGGTTTTTTTTGGATTACGGTAATAATTACTGCTGGCTTGGGGATTATTGGAGTTGCTCTCCAAAAAAGCAGTTCTGGGATTTGGCCTTTGCAGATAAAATTAAGGCACGTGATAGTCTAACATACTACCACATTGGAAAGCTTGTCAGCTGTCTCCTATTCAGGACACTGTAAGTGATGCTGAAATCCACTTCTTTAGCTCTCTTAACATTTAAATATCCAGTGGCAACTTTTCCAAGAAACACATTTATGACAGAGAGATCTTAATGGACTTTGATGTACAGAGGCTAAATGCATCTGTATAATAATGGAGACAACCAGGCCTAGAAAGCTTTAAAAAGGGATTAAATAAATCCATACAATGTCATGATGACTATGTATCATTTCCACTATTGTGACAGTATGCTTCTTAATACCAGTTTCCTAGGAATAGGAATAAGCATAGTGTTGCACCATTGTTTCATGTCCTAATTGTGGGGTCCCCACCAAGGCATCAGACTGACCACTATGAGCACAAAATGCTGGTCTAGTGCTAGTTTCATGCTGCTTGGTGAGTCTGGAATCTGTAGGCAAAAAAAGTAACTTTTCTATGCTATGAAATAACTGGGCATTTAGTTTGACTTTGCAGGACACTTCTTACTTTCTTATGCATTTTGCTATTAGCAATTGTAATCTACCAGAATAAATGGAATTATATCCAATTGTTCACCATGGATAAAGTCAGGTTCATACTAAACTTTGCCTGCAATTTGTCACTTGTATGTCCTCATCCTACTGAAATATGTCAGGGATGCCCATTTCATCTATGTCCACTTCATCCTTCAATATTTTGTCTGTAGAACAAGCCATGGGGAAGCAAAAACCATTTCCTGTATTTAACTATCCTGCAGCTCTGCATGCACAACCCTACATGCTGAGAATGACAGAAGCAAAGCCTTTTGGGGCACATTAGCAACAGTGCCAGAGGGCAAGCAGTGAATGGAAACGAAACAGGCTGCAGAGCTCTAGGGATACAAGGGTTGCTGCAGGCAGGCTGAGAGCGACGATTCAACACAGAAAACAGTCAGGAAAAGATGCTTCCTCTCATGTAACATTTGCACTGAGGGAGTTGAGAGTTTGTTCCATAAACCATTCCTTCACATCAAACCTTAGCCAGACTACCCACAATATTTCATTTTGAAGATGGTGAGCAAACAAGGAAATCATTAATTCTAAAGTTCATATATCTCATATATTTTGGGCATTTTTAATTTTTTGTCCCCAGTTGTTAACTGTTTCAACATAATTTATGTCCAAAGACCAGGTCAAGTTTGGTCTGGCTGATACAATCTAGAACTGAAACTGGAGTCTTCTAAAAGTTTTGTGAGGGTTTATGTCACTTGTGCCCAACTTCAGTTTCATTTACTGAAAATGTTTCATGGATGTTATGGATATACCCTGCCAAATATATTTCTTAACAAAAATTACAAATGCTACTTTCAGAGAGCCAGTGTGATGCAATAGCTAGACGGGAGTGGGAGATCCTCATTCAAATCTTGATTCAGCCATGAAGCTTTTTGATGACTTTGGCTTAATTCTTTTTCTTAATCTAATTTATTATTTTCTATGTATTTATTTGTTCAATTTATAGCATAGGATCAGAGGTGGCTTACATTCAATCTAACCAGACAAGGAAGAGATAGAATGGCCCTGACCTTTTTGCTGGATATAAAAATGTAATAAAAATGTAATATATGATCTTACTGGAATTAATTGAACATCCTTCAACATTTCTACTTGGGCTATCAATATTTAGAATATGAACCAACATGCAAAACAATAATCAATGATGATATGTCATGGTTTTTAAAGGATTTTAGAGAAATGTGTGGAACACATATCTTTCGAACATATCACCCCTGCCACAACCCTAAGGCAGCCCTAAGATGGCAGCATAGTAACAGCCTTTATGCTCAGCTCTACTGGCGAGGAATTTAAAACCAACACATATTTTATTGCGGGCCCCCCGTTGCTCCCATCGCTGGAGGGGTGAGATTATTGACTTACTCTTGGATGGTAAGTGAGGGCCGCAAGTGCTGCTGACGGGAGCCTCAGAGGATCGGGAGGGAGAAGAGGAGAAGAAGCCCAGCCGCCATTTTATCCGCTCGGCCTGAGAGCCTCCAAGAGCCGAGAGCCTCCAAAGTCCAGATTCCGGCGGTGGTGCACTCTAGGCGAGTCAGGGGACTGTTTCCAGCCCCTGTTTGGGGAATCGAGGCCACGCCGAGCAGGGCCTCTTTCGGTCTCTTCTCTGATCGTGGAGGCCGCGCCGAACTGGGCGGCCACCAGCGGATGTCCTTGCTGATCGTTGAGACCCTCTCCAACTCCCGCCTCGGTCTTTGGGTGGCCGTGCCGAACCGGGCGACCACCCTTAGCGCCTGCCTCAGCTTCTCTCCGACGGCGGAGGCCGCGCTGAACCGGGCGGCCTCTCTCAACTCCCTGCCGGCCCTCCTGCAACCTCTGGTAGGCCCTCACAAAAAGAACTAGGCCGCACCGGACCGGGTGGCCTCCCCCCCTTTTCTCTCCAACCTCCTCCCTGGGCCTTTAAAGTTAACCCAAGCCTCTGGAAGCTGCGCTGATCCGGGCAGCCTCCCTGAGCCTTACCATCGGCTTGTGATGACTCATGGGCCATGTAGTCCCGTTCCTAGTGCTGTTGTGACGGATGAAGAGGAAAACTTGGGTTTTCCACCATTTCAGCCAGAAAGGGAACTTTCCCAGCCAGAATTGGAGCCTTTGCACCTGCAGGAGGTTTGTCTTCCAGAAATCTGCCAAACAAGCCCTGAGTCAAAATCTCCCCCATTTTCTCGCCGTAATTATTATCAGCAACAAAAAGGAGTTCAGCAGGCTAATCGCAGAAGCCTGAGAATCGCAGCAAAGCATTCAGATGATTAAGCCTGCTTCCATGAGAAATTTTAGGGAGTCATACATCTGGGCACAGAGATTGACTTTCGGTTCTGATTCCCCAGAGAAGTGTTCCTTGGTGGGAAAACGAGAACCTATTTAGGTTCCTTGCCCTTTAGGAATCTTGCGGAGTCAATTCGTCAGCTACTGGAGTAGTGTGTGTGGACAGCGCTACTCCCGCTTCCAAGCCTCGTTCCTGTTTCCAAGCCTCGTTCCTGTTTCCAAGCCTCCGCTCCCAGCCTTGTTTACTCCCCGGATCTTGCCTTGCTTCCCGGACCTTGCCAAGTAATTACCACGGATCTTGTTCTTGCTCCTCGTTTCTTGTTGCCTTGTTTCAAGCCTTGTGTTCCAAGAATCAAGTTACTTCCTAGCCTTGCTCAAGTTTCATGGACTAAAGGACCTTGTCATCTCCCCTCACTTTGCTTGGCAAAGTGAGTGTTTCGGTTATTGGATTACAACTTTGGACCTTAATATTTCATATTGGACATTGTTTCTTTGGACTAATTTTGACCTTCCCTGAAAGGTCTACTTCTGAACTATTTCCTACACTTGCTTTTATTAACTTTATATATTTCCTTAATAAAGATATTAGATAGATTCTGGCCTCTGTGTATGGTTATTGGTGCTCTGCAGCCTGGGTCGTGACACGGCTTGGGTAAAGAGAAGACATCTGGGCCACAGTGGTCTATATCATCCTGGGTGGCCCTCTGAATTGTTCCTGCCGGCCTGAGTTCCCTCCTGCTTCTGCCTCGGCCTTTGCTGTACTGCCTTCCAGCTCCCCTCCCAGCCTTCTCATAGTGAGAATTAGGCCTGGGAGCCGCGCCGGACCGGGCGGTCCTCCCAAGCGTCTCCATCAGCTCACAAAGAGAAGACAGCTGGGCCTCTTCATCGGCTCTATTGAACTGGGTGGACTTTGCGAGGCATTGACAGGAGCCCCAGTGCTGAAGCCGCCATCTACTTTACTCTATTTTATTTTATTTTATTTTATTTTTCTCTCCTTTTCCCTTCCCTTTTGAGTGTGTATGTGTGTGTATTTAGATAGGAGTGAGTAAATTTTAACTTGATGCAGGGAGACAGATTTGATTGTTGATAGGAAGTGGGCTTATGTATTTGGTACTTAGACATAGGAAGTGATCACATAGGATTCGTGAGTTCCCTGAGGTTAATTGACTGGTATATTGATGGCATTAGAATGTGAATGATAGTGTGCGCATGTTGGCTGATATACATCTGAGTGGAAAGAGACAGTAGAAACGGTGTGTTAACGTTGAAAGATTAGAGTGGTTACTATAGGAAGGTTTTTGAGAAAGTATTAGGAATGAGTTGGCAGGAATCTCCGAGGAAAAATGAACTTCTTCAATTATGTGATTTGTTGGGGAAATCGTTCAGTACTGTTTTGTACCAACTGGAGACACTGAACAAGAAAATTGATAATCTTTTCAAGGGAATTTCCCTGATTGCGAAATGCCCTTCTCCTATAGACACTATAACAACTGTACCAATCAGTTCAACTAACATTAATGAGGAATTAAACGCTCTGGAAGACCATGGAAGAATAAAGCTAGAGGAGCAGGAAGTAGTTAATAGGTCAGATTTGGAAGTGGCCAGGGATGGGGCTGGGTTATTATCTGGGAAAGAGGGTCAAGGGAGGGTTGCCTGGAAGGAAATTAATAGAGTCTCTCAGAGGACAAACAACACTCTGTCCCCAGAACTGTTTGGACAATTTCGGGATACTTCCTGCAACCTGTTGCGAACCAACAAGGTGGCAGTGGAAGTCTCAGACTCCTTACTAAATAGAGGCAGATGGACTTCTAAGTGAGCGGTCCAGATATCTCTCTTGCAATTTTTTTCCTTGAGCCAGTCGGAAGTGAAGATCAAGACCATTGACTATCAATCCTGGAACCGCTCCGTATGTCTTCTCATTGGGCTGGAGGATAGAATGTTGCTGGAAGAATTGTTTTTGTATGGGCCTAAACTCCAACAATGGGGTATCACTCTGAAGAGGGTACTAGTAGACCCATTGATTCGCCCTCTAGACATCGGACTGCCTCGCAAAATACAAGAGTCCCCAACATCAAGCTATGTCTGTTCTACCCCCCAGCCCTGCCATCAGTCATTAGTTGTGCCTAGTCCCCCTCCCACGTTAGATGATGTTATCATATTAGATGACTCCTCTTCTCTCATACCAGCGGAGATAAGCCTCTCTTTTAAACAATCAAGTACACTTAGAGGCCTTTCCTCCCAGGACAGCTGACTATCCCCCTCAAATGGCAATCTCAATCAACCAATCTCTCAGGAGGAAGAGGGTTCTCACGGGTGGGGCCCCATTGAGGTGGTGTGGGGGAGAAGGAAGAACGGTCACCAACGACCCAGGGAGAAGCGCAAAAGAGTTATTGCGACCCTGGAGAGGAATAGGTGTGGTAGTCTTCAGGACAGACCCCTCAGCCTTAAGGTCCTGCTTCTGAATGCCAGATCCATCAATGGTAAGACAGCTATCATCTAGGATTTAATCCTGGATGAGGGGGCGGATCTGGCATGTATTACCGAGACATGGTTGGATGAACTGGGTGGGGTAAATCTCACCCAGCTGTGTCCACCGGGTTTCGGGGTTCATCAGCAGGCCAGAGTTGAGGGGCGGGGAGGAGGAGTCGCGGTGATCTTCCGGCAGTCCATCGCCCTGATCAGGTGCGCCGTTCCGCAATCTATGAGATTTGAATGTGTCCTGCTGAAGGTGGGAGCCCGAGACAGCTTGGGGATTCTGTTGGTGTACCGTCCACCCCGCGACCCAGCAGTCTCCCTGTCTGAGCTAGCAGAAGTGGTCTCTAATGCGGCCTTGGTCTCCCAACAACTTATTGTTTTGGGAGACTTTAACATCCATGCCGAGACCACATTAACAGGTGCAGCTCAGGATTTCATGGTTGCAACGACGACCATGGGGCTGACTCAAGTTATATCTAGGCCCACACATCAGGCGGGACACACGTTGGACCTTGTCTTCATTGTGGACAGTGGGACAGTCAGAGTGGAAGAACAAAATATCCTTCCATTGTCATGGTCTGACCATCATCTGATCTGTCTAAGTTTCGCCGTGTCTTCTAACCTCTGCAGGGGTGGTGGACCCACTAAGATGGTCCGCCCCAGGAGACTGATGGATCCAGATGGACTCCTGAGGTCTCTTGGGGATCTTCCTGTTCTGGAGACTGGCGATCCTGTCAATGTCCTGGCTGATCGCTATAATAGTGAGCTGACAAGGGCATTGGACACGATCGCTCCCGAACGTCCCCTCTCGTTGCGTAGAGTCACGTCTACTCCTTGGTTCACTGAGGAGCTGGCCGTGATGAAGCGTGCGAGGAGGGGACTAGAGTGCATCTGGAGGAAATCTCGGGATGTGTCCGACCAAGCACGGGCTAAAGCCGCTATTAAGGCTTACTCCGTGGCTCTGCGAGCAGCCAGGAAAGCTTTCACGACTGCCCGCATAGCGTCTGCGGCCAATAGGCCATCGGAGTTGTTCCGAGTTGTAGGGGAGCTCCTGCGGCCCCCTGAGACCCAGGAGCTTCCCGATGACTTAGCAACTTGGTGCAGCGAGTTTGCGCACCATTTCGCAGGCAAAGTTGCTCGGATACGTCGTGAGTTGGACTCCAGCTTAACTGTGGTTTCAGCGGAGGTAACCGAGGCACCTGTCGGTTCGATCTTATGGGATTCTTTCCGGCTTGTTCTTCCTGATGACGTGGAGGGGATTCTTGGGTCTGTGAGGGCGACCACTTGCGCTCTGGATCCTTGTCCCTCTTGGCTGGTTAAACTGGCCAAAGATAGGTTGTTGGAGTGGTTTGTGGCTATAATAAATGCCTCCTTGGGTCAGGGGTCATTTCCATCCTGTTTTAAACAAGCGGTGGTAAAACCGCTACTAAAAAAATCCTCGTTAGACCCATCGGTTTGTGACAATTACAGACCAATCTCCAACCTCCCATTCTTGGGCAAGGTGCTGGAGCGGGTGGTTGCCACGCAGCTCCAGGGGTTTCTCGATGACACCGATTTTCTGGACTGCTCGCAGTCTGGCTTCAGGCCTGGGCACAGTACCGAGACGGCTCTGGTCACCTTGGTGGATGACCTCCGCAGGGAGCTGGACAGGGGGAGTGTGACCCTGCTGATTCTCCTGGATATCTCAGCGGCTTTCGATACCATCGACCATGGTATCCTTCTGGGGCGGCTCTCTGGGATGGGGCTTGGTGGCACAGTTTTGCAGTGACTCCAGTCCTTCCTGGAGGGCCGTTCCCAGATGGTGAAGCTGGGGGACACCTGCTCGGACCCCTGGCCATTGACCTGTGGGGTTCCGCAGGGGTCTATCTTATCCCCCATGCTATTTAACATCTACATGAAACCGCTGGGAGAGGTCATCCGGAGTTTTGGAGGGCGTTGCCATCTCTACGCAGATGACACGCAAATCCACTACTCATTTCCATCTGATTCCAAGGAAGCCCCCGGATGCTGAACCAGTGCCTGGCCGCTGTGGCGGACTGGATGAGGAGGAACAGGCTGAGAATCAATCCCGACAAGACAGAGGTACTCCTGGTCAGTTGTGCGGCAGATCGGGGTATTGGGTGGCAACCTGTGCTGGACAGGGTTGCACTCCCCCTGAAATCACAGGTCCGCAGTTTGGGGGTCCTCCTGGATTCAGCGCTGACGCTTGAAGCACAGGTGTCGGCGGTGGCTGGGAGGGCCTTTGCACAACTCAAACTTGTGCGCCAACTGCGACCATACCTCGTGAAGTCTGACTTGATCACGGTGGTCCATGCCTTAGTTACCTCTAGACTGGACTACTGTAATGCACTCTACGTGGGGCTTCCCTTGAAGATGGCCCGGAAATTACAATTGGTCCAACGCTTGGCTGCCAGATTAATAACAGGGGCAAGTTACAGGGAGAGATCCACTCCCTTGTTTAAGGAGCTCCACTGGCTGCCGTTCATCTTCCGGTCCCAATTCAAGGTGCAGACCATCATCTATAAAGCCCTAAACGGTTTGGGACCCACCTACCTCCGTGACCGTATCTCCTTCCATAAACCTGCCCATTCTTTGCGATCATCCGGGGAGGCCCTGTTATCACCATTGTCTATATCCCAGGCCCGCCTTGTAAGTACAAGGGAGAGGGCCTTTTCTGCTGTGGCCCCCCGACTGTGGAACTCACTACCTACTGAAATTAGGCAAGCTCCCACTCTGTTAGCTTTTAGGAAAGAATTGGAAACATGGCTCTTCCGCTGTGCTTTCGGTGAGTAATTTCTGTTATATATCTCCGTGTTACTCCCCTCCGAACATCTATCCTCTAGATTACCCCACTTCCAAATGTCCCTGCCCATAGTGGAGTACCCCTCTGTCCCTCTCACTCCGGGTTTTATCTTTGTGTTCACGCAGCCTGCCCTTGTTTTATTGTTTTTTTATTTCTTGATGTTCTGTTTATTATTATTTATTGTATTTTGAATGGTGTTATGATATGTTGTTTTTATATTTTATTATATTGTATTGCTCTGGGCATGGCCCCATGTTAGCCGCCCCGAGTCCCCGTTGGGGAGATGGTGGGGGGGTATAAATAAAGTTTTATTATTATTATTATTATTATTATTATTATTATTATTATTATTATTATTATTCTATCCATGTATTCTGTATCCATGTCTTGCAAACATTTTCTCCTCCCACAAAAATCCTCGATTTTATAATTTTATATAAAATACACCCTTTTACTATACTAATGTATATAATTTGACTTGTGTGTCTATGGGTTATGGTATCCATGGGGAAATCCTGGAAATAAACCCCAGCGGATACCCAGAGACCACTGTCCTGCTAAATAAGTCTTTGGGTATCAGTTACTAGAGGGCAAAACAGACCTTTTTGCTTTGTTTGTAGGCTTCTCCAAGGCATGTGTTTGGCTAATGACAAAAACAGGATGTTGGAGTCTGAACAAGATGAACTTTCAGTCTAATCCAGCAAAGCTGTTGTGTTTTTCCTTCTTTTGTTTTTATATGTACTTTGGTATATTAATATGCATTAGGGAACTGAAACATGTTTGACTTCCCCATATAAATACAGACCACAATTTGCAGAGACGGTCCCTATTTCTGTTAGTAATTAGTAATTATTAAGTTCCATTGAAGTCAAAGACAGAGCTGATTGCAGCTATAGCTTAAATTTAATTCATCTCAGTGTGTCTGTTTTTCTGTATTTCTTTTCTCCTTTTCAAAAACATTATTGTATTTAATTGGATTTAGGATGTTAGGGGTTCCTATATATTTCTGTCTAAGGCTGATAATTGTATGGTTTCCTATAAAAATGGCTTTTTAATAATATCAGCCACTTATTTTTTTACTTCGTTTCTTCTTAACCACAATTATTGATTCTAATTTTAATTTCTTGTCCCACAAGTCAAATTTAGCAGTTCATAATTCTCAAGTTCCTGATAAAACAACATTTCATTCCTATCTGGTTTGATATTTTTATAATTTGATAGCATGTTCATTGATATTTTCCACACATAAGTATTTGACATCAAACACCGCTGACTTTGCAGATTCTCTGATATTGCTGTAGACAAAGATCATGATCACAGTCAGTCACAGGGACTGGTGTCACCATGACGTACTTTGGTAACACGTATGTTTCCAAAATTAGAAGATCATTCAAAAACCCATCTGAATTTTTAGATTGGTGAACAAATTGGCCATTGTGATAGGGCCAACATGTTCAGTTGCACTTCCTATTAGGGTTACAGAGCTTGAAATGCAATGCCTCCTTGTGGTATTTCTAGCTGTATCAATGGGATAGCGTTTTGCCCTTTTCTGAGAGTCCCTTCTAGCTGATGTTAACATTTATGAATTGTTGGTTTGGAAAGGGCTCCTGTTTGTTGTTTTCTTCCCTATACACCTGCAAAACTATTTCCTATTTCCTAAATGATATCAGTGTGTATAAATATCTGTAGCCATGATATTTCAATGTTACATGGAAGTCAACAGCCTGAGGCAAATGTAGTGCTTTAGTATTTTTGTAAACGGATAGCCAGTTAATCAAATATGGGCTCTACAGCACCATGCTGATTTCCTGAATTCTTTTAATGTTATAATTTAGTCAGTTCTAACTTCACTGAAGTTGATGCAAATTGTGCTCATTTAAAGAATCAAAGTGATGGCCAAAGAAATTGGGGAGGGGTCAGAGAGCTGAAAGCGAGCAAGAGTATCATTTGGACATTCCCTAGGTAATATACACCTTCTTGATAACCTTCGAACTGTATTGATGGTTTTATAATGGACATCTAGACCACAGGATCAAAAGGAATATGTGAGTGTTATTGCTTTCAACCATTCTAAGTTGATTTCAGCTTCGAAGTTAAAAAGCTTCAGAGAGATGGCTTCTGTTTATTTTCCATTTCACCTAGTAATGTGGTGAGCAATAAGAAGGTGAGCTGAGATCATGAGCTCCACATTTCTTTGAATATAGATATAACCAGAAGCCATGCAATGAAGCTCAAGGTTACTTGGGTTGCTGATGGTGTAAGGCTAGCATTCAGTAACATTAAATGCAGAGGTTTCAAATGACTTCCCTGTTCCCATATGTGGTATATACGGAAGTATACAAGTCATTGTACTGTAACCTTTTAAGCACCTTTTGTGGGGGTTTTCTTATGTCATTATATCTTAAGTGGCAAAGAAACATTGTACCCCATGATAGAGATATGTGATTAACTCAGACTCAGGACCTCATCAAATGAGTTGAGAAAGGCGGGACAGGGCAGGGGTGTCTTAGCATGGTAAATCGTTCTGTTTAGTTTTAAAAGACCTCTTACTGTTCTACAAATCCTATCAGATGCTGTATGATTTGCAGCCTTTCTTCCACACTGTCCCATGTTCTGAATCATCACACAAGTGAGTGCAGTCCCCACCCACACCACATTCTTTTTTCTTTTTTTACTTGGGTGAAATTTCAAAATCATGGATGTCTGTAACATCCAAGAGGTGACATCCTTCATTTGAACAATTTCTTTATTACACTATATAAATAAATTTTAAGAAGGACCTGGAAAGAGACCATCCATAGGAATGCCCACTGCTCCACTTTACTGAAATGATACAGGTGAATTTGACAGATCACATCTCACGTATTTTGAAACATTGTCTTCTGTTTCCATGTGCATCAGGATCTCACAAGGTTATTTCTTCTTGCCTCCTATTCTCCCGTTTATCCAGACTTCTAAGATAGTTTATAGACGAAACACCATGGGTGACAGCCAGAAGTAGTTTTGTGTCATTTGAAGGGTTCCATGGTACTTTATCTATGAAATGTTTTAGAAGTTATAGATTTTTTTTTGGGGGGGGGGACGACAACTTGTGTCTGATGAGGCCCCTAGTCCTCTACATGAACTCAATAATGATACTACTACTGCTGTTGCTGATGATGCTGATGCTGATAATAATAAGGTTTTGTTCCAGGATACTCCCCCAGTGGATACCAAAATCTTTAGATAGATGCTGAAATCCTACTATATACAATGGCATGGTAAAATTGTTCCATTATATAAAATTTTTACACTGTTTTCTTTCAGAGATTTTCAGTAAGTGCTAGTAAGTTAATTTAAGTGATTACTTCTTAATCAATAAAATTATTTTTACCTTACTAGATTTGTTCTTAGCTAGTCATCCCCAAGAGTGTTTTCCCTACACACAAATTAGATGTTGTAGAGCTTATTCATTATTAATATATTTATAAATTCATGACTATCTTTCACACAGTGCAAAATATTGTGCCCCACTGTTTGTGTACATGACTGCAGATGGTGTCTCTGTATGTGACTTCAAGTCATCTGTCAACATATGGTGACCCCATAACATTTATAGCTTTTTGTTAGGCAAAACATACTTGGAGATTTTTTTGGCAGTTCTTTCCTCTAAAATGCAACCTACAGCACGTGGTATTTATTGTTGGTAGTCTTCCATGCAAGTACTAACCAGGGCTGATGCTGCTTAGCTTCTCAAGATCAGGCAGGATCTGATGGTTCCGCTACAACTAAAACAAGTATTTTAAAAGCGTTTTGATACATTCAACCACCTTCAGTATGTGCTAACTTCCAGAAATTGTTTCTTTCATTCAGATGAACTTTGTTGCATACGGTAATGGATGTTCTGTATTCTGAGGAAATTCTTATTCTAATAATGTTTTCAAAAATAGTATGGGCAGTCAAATGAGTTCCAGTATCATTAGGCAAACAATTTACCATTTATATTTCAGGAACTTACTGGTTCTGCATTCTGTGTTACAAGCATCTTACACTTGTTGCTTTAAGTCACAAATAATTTAACTATTATTATGCTATAGCATCTTATATTGGGAGAGCCACTCTGAGTCCTCTGTGGGTTGAGAAGAGCAGAAGAGAAATAAAGTAAATAAAGGAATAATAAATTTGCATATGTACTTTTTCTATGCAGGAAGCAACACATACAAAGCAATAAAAACAGTTACAGATTAGTACATTCGGCTATTTTGTATTCAAAGTCACTTCTTAGGCACAATTTGGACGTAATTCCTCAGTATACATTACTGGGCATCAGCTATATGGGGACATGGAGGGTCGTTCTCCTGGCAATCAGAGCACAAGTGAATTGTCTTTTATCTTTTAGTTCAGTTGAAAGAGAGAAGATGATAGTTATTCTCTGGTAGATAATACAGGCCAAGATCTTCACTGAAGTCACAAAAAATGAGGGGATTGAATGCTGTGACCAGCCCTAATGATAGACTTGAAGCTGATTTTATTTTATTATTATTGGTTTAAACAGGCAAAATTGCTGCCCTAGAGATTAGGAAAGGGCTGTAGTATTATTTCTCCAGAACAAAGGAAGTGCTGAAAGTTGAATTTGGAAAACATTCAGACAAGCAGAGGATTAGCAACAGTTCTACACCAATGAGATCATATGTGCATAATGCTGCCAAGAAATTACCTTATGCAATATTTGTACAATCCCCCCTCCCTCACCCCTACACCATACATTAGGTGAATGAGCCGGGGGGAGATCTACAAACACCTTGGGTGTGATGAGGTATGAGGTGAAAGGTCAATTGCATTTAGCAACTGGGAAGTTCATAAACTGTACATTTACAGAATACCTTAACTCCTTGGGGAAGTTCTCCATTCAGAAAAGAAAAAGTTGAAAAAGTGAAGGGGATTTTGTGTAAAAAGATGGGCAGTTCTTTACCGAAAGAATAAAAATACTGATTAAAGTAAGACATTTTATTTATTTTTTAAAAAGAAAAAATATGCACAGGTTTAAGCCCTAGGATCAGCTGACTGACAAAGCATGTTCTGAGCATCTGGCCACCATTTGGCAGATGAGTTGCCTTCACTCTATAAAAACTATTTCAGTAACACTTTGAAATACCCAACAGTATTGACCTCACTTGGGATTCATTATAATCTCATTAGGTAAGATTATATCATTTGGTTCAATGTAAATTGCCTTTCCAAATCATGTCCGGTGGTTTTATAGTGTGGACAAATATTCCACTAAGGACTGTGCTGAGGTCATCAAACTTAAATTCTTTTCCTGAGCCACACTTGGCAGGCGTTCCCATTGTAACAAGGCATCCAACTTTCAAAACTCTCTTTGGAGGAAAATAGGGAATAAATTTAGTGGAACAGGCAAAATTTTACACTATACTAAGTGATTCCCCCTACAGTGATTTGTCTTCAAGAGTCATCAAAACATGATGTCTTAAGAGTATGAGGGCCCATCCAGACAGGGCCCATCATGCAGGAGCTCCCACATTTTTACCAGAGGCATCCAAATGATGTCTCCTGTAAAACCAAATAATTCAAGACAAAGCAAGAAAACCCTGCTTTGTCCTGAATTAATTTGATAGCGCATTAGACTCACACTTTCATGAAAGGCATAGGTCTAAAGGGCTATGGACCCTGTGTGAATTGGGCACATCAAATGATTTCTGGGCTCAATCCACATAGCCCTCTTGGGATTTTTGGGCTCTATGAATCCAGAAAGCCTCCCCACTCCCTACTCCAAAGAACTTAAAATTAAAAGAACTTATCTGGCCATCTTCCAGAGTTTTCCTGGTACATACAAATCACACACCAGTAGAGGGGGGCAGGAGGGAAATTGCTCCTTGCCCCACCTCCAATTTCCTGGCATGTCATTTCTATGAGCTAGGAGGACTCCAGCAGGACCTTAATGGTGGCCGGGTAAATTCTTTTAATTTTAAGGCCTTTGAGGGAGGGGGGTTCTGGGTACCCTCCCAGAATGTACCAGGAGGGCATCTAGACACCCTCCACAGAAAGTGCTCTCTTTAGGAGGTGTGTGTGGACTTAAACAGAGCCAGAGACAACAATATTTTGTTGATTATCCCTGTTGTTATTCCCACAACAGGGGAAATCAACATGGAATTCTCTATTATTTCCTAAGGAAAGAAAAGTAGGCTAATGAATTTTGAACAGACTTCCAAATGATACTTTAAAAGAGCAATCACTCCAAGTCCCCTCGATAGTTATTTACCATTATTGTTACAAATTTGTAAAAGTACATAGTGATATTGTGTAAAATGTAATAATAATGCTGAATGGATATTGGGAGGTTTATTTATTTCATATCAAAAGCATTGTGTAAATTAGTATAAAACTGATAAAAATGAAGGAGCACAAGCGGCTAAATATCTTTTGACCAAAAATGGGCAACAGCCACCGCATTATCTGTAGTCTCAAACAATTCTTCCTGTGTACATTAGGCAGGTTATTGAGGACAAGCATAAAGATGCGGAATTGTCTTTTCTGTTCCACAGTCGCAGAAGGTGGTAGTGCCATTTTGTCAGGTTATCTTTTGATCTTCCTACTCCACTTCTGAGTCTGTTCAGGGATATCCAAGTTGCCCATTCTTGGTTTGCCCCTGGAGGCAGACCTTCGTGGGAGGCCATCCAGTTGGGATTTCCTAGTTTAGTTGCCCAGAGGGATACTCTTGCTATTGCTGGGGGGACGTTAACAGGAGTTGTGGTTCTCATGAAGCTTTTCCTTGATTTGAGTCTACTGGGAGGAGACTGATAACCATGCAGTGGATGGCTTTCACGGTGTTCAACCTTATTTCTCTCAAAGTTATCAGCAACTTCCTGTCGTTCATCAGGGGGGACAATGGTACCTAGCTTGTAGAATTTATCAACAGGTGTAGGTTTGAGACATCCTGTGATTATTCTGCATGTTTCATTCAGTGCTATGTTCACCTGCTTTGTATGGACAGACTTGTGCCAAACAGGGCAGACATACTCAGCAGTTGAGTAAGACAAGGCCAGGGCTGATGTTCTTATTAATTTTGGGTCTGCACCCCATGCACTGCCAGTAGGTTTTCACAGTATGTTATTGCATGCAGCTACTTTGTGCTCAATGTTCATGCAGTGTTTCCTATATGATAGTGTTTGATGTAAGGTGATACCAAGATATTTAGGATGGGAACAATGTTCAAGCTCTTGGCCTTCCCAGGCAACTTTCAATTTCCTATTGGCTTCACAGTTCCATAGGTGGAAAGCACACACTTGTGTCTTGGCAGGGCTGGGCTTCAGGTGGTTATTCTATGTTTCCTATGTATTTGAGACATAATCGTTAGCAATGGTCTTGATAAAGACTTTTGGTATTCATCCATTCATCCAATGCTTTTGGGTGTGGAAAGATTGGCCGCTTACAAGAAACGTTGCCCAGGAGACGCCCGACTGAATCTTACTCAATCTTCGGGAGGCTCTTTCTGTGTCCCCCAAGTTTGAGAACTTGGAAGTCCCTGAACAGACTCAGAAGTGGAGTGGGCAGATCTAAAGACAACTTGGCAAGGTGGCACTACCTGGAGGAATCCTCCACCTTGTGTGACTGTGGAGCAGAACAAACAACTCCGCATATGTATGCTTGCCCACAATGTCCTGCCTCATGCACGGAGGAGGAGTTGTTTAAAGCTACGGACAATGCGGTTGCTGTTGCCTGTTTTTGGTCTAAAACTATTTAGTTGCTTGTGATTTCCTTTTTTTATCATTTTAAAATGTATTTGTTATGCAATGTTTTTGACACGAAATAAAATAAATGTATTTGAGAGGTGTCAGAACTATATTTTCTTTTTAAGAAATAATATTCAGAGCTCTGTGCAAAATTCATTACACTATTTTTCCGACCTCATTATTTGAGAGCCAGAATAATATAGTACTTTTAGTTTTGGACTAGGACTCTCGGGGATCAGGATCAGAATTGCCACTCTTTGTAATTCAGCTCTTATTCTGCATAACATTTACATGTAGTTGTTCTGCACAGAAAAAATGTGTGTGCAGGCAATGGTATTTCTATGCAGAATTATTATTTGTTGTGCTGAAAATTCTGTTTTCTATACAAAACAACTGCATGTGAATTTTGTAACAAATAAATCCTGCAGTATGAACGTTCTTTGAAAGTTGTGTGGTTTGCAAAGGCTGTCTTACAGATGGAAGAAAATTGCTAAAATTACTCACTGTTCCCATTTTAAAAAACTTGTTGAAATATTACAAAATGAGACAATGAAAACCATTCAAACCTAGAACCCACATTGGCCATGCTTGTAGTCTTTTGGTAGCTACTCTTGTCCCTTTTCTTTGAATGCCTAAACTTTATTTCAATTGCTCAGTTGCAGTTTGAAGTCAGTGTAACGCAAGAAATTTGGAGACTGAAGTAAAAAATTCTTATTCCCCCATAGCTATACTCATGCTCAGCCTGTGATTTCCGTCCCTCCACCCCATAAAGACATGTAGTAAGTGAAAGAGGTTGTTCAAGAATGGAAAACAGGTTATGAGTACTAGAGACAAATCTATTTAAGGATGTAAATCTTCATAATTTTGTTCTTGTAGGCAAGAATGAATCACTTTATCACTTTTCTCACTTGCTGCAAGGAAGTCTGCAACTGTGGAATTTTTGAGGATGATTCCCAGTTTATTTTATTTGTATCCTGCCTTCCTCTGAGTATGGAAATCAATTTGGAGTTTAGAGTTTACTCTGTGAAAATAAGACCTATATGGTTTTTGCACCAAAACCCCCATCATTTTCTGTAGATTTCGAATATAGAAAATTATGTTGTCAGCACAAGACACTTCTTTTCTGTCCATTTCAAACCATGCATTTTTCCCACACAGAGAAGATTCTGTGTATCAGAATTTCTTGACACTCCAGAAACTTTAGTAGCTAAAATGTGATTTTCATTTCCTTTTCATTGTATGCTAAGGAACTATGAAAGTTCTGAATCAATCTTTGGAAACATTGATGGATCTGATGAGGTTAATCAATCTAAAATGTAAACTGGAAGATATATTTGCTATTAAGAAGCTTACTACTTCAGAGATAGGATGACACAGCTTGTTCTGGACAGGAGTTGTGCTCCTCTGCAAATATCAGAAAGATAGTTGGGAGTTTTCCTGAATGTGGGCCTATCATTAGATACTCAAACACTGGCTGTGGCCAAAAGTGTTTCGCCCAATTTTGTCTGGTGGGCCAGCTGTATCTTCTTCCTCATATAACCAGACCTGGCCACAGTTCTATACATATTAATGACATCCCAATTGGATCACCATAACATGTTCTATATGGGGATGTCCCCCCTCCCCCCGCAAAAAACCAAAAAACAAAACTCCACATGGGAACACCAGTAGAATTTTAAGTTCTGTCATGCAGAATGCTTCCATTCCCAGAGTACTTCTTTGGGTGATTTTGGAGGAACATGAAGGCTTATGGGAAGAAGAAGAATTCACAGATTCTGGACAAAAATTGTGTTCATGAGTGGATTTTTCATTTACACCCCACAGGAGATGTGCACAAGGGAAGTCAAAGAATTTGCTTTTTCTGGAGTTTCTCCACTGAATTGTGAAGGCTTTATTTATTTATTATTTTTGAGGATTTTTATAATGTGAGTGTCAGACTTTACTGCCAATCAGTTTTAAATCCAATTGGTTTAAGTGAAAGTACTTAGGGCTACAATCTTACCTGCATTTACTATGCACATGTTGCAATATTATGCATGCTTAAAGTCCCACTTAATTTAATGAGTCTTACTTTAGGCTAATGTGAAAAGGGCTGTATTTCATCTATCAAATATTTAGGTTTTGTTGGACCATATCCAAATCTGTCTATCTATTGATATCTGCCGATTCTGTGATCACTCTTGCTACCTCAAATCTTTTTTTGGGCCTGAATTTTGATATTAAATCATTTAAACACTTCTGCTGGTGGAGGTGGAGAGGGAGGTAGCTCGCTCACAATGACCCTTTTGGGATCCTAATTGAGACAGCTTTGTAAATGTCAGCTATGTAATAAATAAAATCTGTTTGAAAATAATACATCTGAAGAAAACTGGATTATTTCCCACATGGGAAAGGGTTTAAGTTTCTTTTAACCTTACAGTCATGTTAAATGAGAGTCATGTTGGTTTTCAGCAACACTCCAGCATTTATTGTTAGTTGAAATTGCCAGAAATACTTTAGAGAAAACAAGGCAAAAAGAAAGGAAGTACAAAGGAACATGCTTTTAAAAAATCCTCTCCTCCATTCTCTCTCCCTCTCCATCTCTCTCTGTGTGTGTATGTGTATGTATTATGTGTGAACAAAAAGTTGATTATTACTCATCCTCTGAACTTGCCCAGCTTTAATTTGTGGAGATTTTCTTACATGTAAAATGAACACATGCATTCAAAAAGCAGCTCATATATTGTATGGTAAAAAAAAATCACGATGAAGTTTGGATGTTAGAACCTTTGTTCCTGATTATATAAGAGTCATATTAAAGATAATAAAGTTATGGGGAAGACGCTGAATATTAATCTATGTGAAGTGCAGCTTGGTATGATAACAGAGCTATTGTATTTTAATTTTTGTTTCACTGGGCTTGGTCCCCATGTAAGACACCCCAAGTCCCTTTGGGGAGATGTTGCAGGATATAAGAATAAAGCTGTTGTTGTTGTTGTTGTTGTTGTTGTTGTTGTTGTTGTTGTTGAAAAAAGTGTTATTTTAAATTTACTAGTAATTTCCAGCACAATCTCTGAAAGAGTTTTTCAAGATATTTATGAATTATATGTAAGAAAGACTGGAATCCACCACGTTCTGCACAATTTTATTAAAAAGCGAGGAGGCAGAATATGGCCATTCTTTAGATTAGTAGGGAGAGCAAGACTTTCTCTAAGAATGCATTAGGTAGACTAGGTAGGTTATTTAGTGTAAATCTACCCTGGTGTCTAGACAGGCATTTATCAGGTCATACTCTTAAAAAATCAGATACCCTGATAAATTTGTGAAAATCGTACAGCTCCTCCATGACATGACAGCAACAATCTTGGACAGCAATGGCTCCCAAAGTGACCAATTTAAGATGGAATCAGGTGTAAAACAGGATGTGTAATTGTCCAACCTTATTTTCCATCTTCATAGCTATGATTCTGCACCTTGTTGATGGGAAGCTTGAAGCTTCCCACTGGTATGGAAATCACCTTTTGGACAGATGGCAAACTATTTAACCTCCGCCATAGGCTTGAGCGAAACTGTTGGATCCCTTGTAATTCGGATTAAAATCAGATTTAATCCAACTTGCGAGTGTGGTTCCAACGTGGGTTATCACATCAGATCTAACCCGCGATTTCAAAGCATTCTAGCCAAATGTTTTTAATGGCTTTGAAATTTGATGGGATTTTTTTAATTTTGTATTTTTGTATTTTTTTATTAATTGTTTTTAATGCAACCAAACTTGTTTGGGAGCAGAGCGCAGCCTAGCATGGCCTTGCCTCCCTGATCAATCGTAGTGCACGTTAATGTAAGGGGGGAGGGGTTTGTATGTCCTCCATGTCCTGTATGTGCATCCTTGAAAAGCGCCTGTGGTGGAGCACCATGAGGCATTTGGCATTGGGGCATTGGAGTGGGTGGTTGGGTCCGGCTGGCTGGCTTTGGAGTGTCTTGCAGCAGGGACCGGGGGGGGGCACTCAAACACCAAGCGTGCCCTCTTCATTTGTGTGTGTGTTGGGTACAGTTTTGGGTTAGGTTTACTCTCAGTCTGCACATTCTCTGCCACTGGGACAAATTTAAGTCCCTCCCTGCCTTGCTGCCTTTACCACTTGGTGCGTGTTTATTTGCTTGCCAGGAGTACTGCGATCCCCATCGCTGCTCTCTCAGTAATCCAGGCACTTCCCAGGTGGGCCGCTCCACATCTGGAGCCTTCCACCATGTTACATTTTCTGTCTGTCTGGGACAAATTCAAGCCCCACACTGTGAACTCTACACGTGCACAGAGGCTGCCCAGTGTCCATGGAATGGGCTCATTCAGAGATGCCTGCAGAAGCACATTACACATTGCGGCATCACTGTGTCCAGTGTTCACCAATTTCACGGAGTTTTGGCCACAAAAACAAGGTTTTCCAAGTAGAACAAGGACTTTCAAAGTAAAGACAACCCAATGAAACAGGAAATAAGACTTTCAAAGCATGAACAGATTTCTGCAATTATTAAAAAATGGTTTCTTATACAAGCTATGAAAATTCACCAAAAATCAGAGGATAAGGGAAATGTTCTGAAATTTGGTGATGCGTACTACCACTGTCCCAAATTTGATCAGGATAGCTCAAAAAATGAGGGCGGGAGAGTCCTGTAAAGTTCCCGCCAGCGCTGTTTTTTGCAATTACGCATGCACATCCACCATTAACAAATCAATTACAAATATTCCAAATATTCATAAAGTTTCGAAATTTTTGGTTCAAAATTCGGAAGTAGTATCAGAAATGAAGCGCCAGCGCTCCCTACTTTAGAAGCAAGTATTGAATCATTTTTTTCATGGATCACACATGCCTACTTCACAGGCTGAAAGCCAAAACCAAGATCACAACAATGTCTGGTATAGAATTCCAATATTCTGATGATAATGTAGTCTATGCTCATTCATAATAATAATAATAATAATAATAATAATAATAGTAATAATAATTTTGTTATTATTATTATTCTACAAACATATATATTCAAATGCACTTCCATAAAAGACACATATCAAAGCAGTTCCATAAAAGACATATATAAACACATTAATCACATAGGACAGAGACCAAAACACATGACATGAGTTTAAAATTCATGCTTTCAACTGGCTGAGTAGGCCTGCTGGAAGAGATATTTCTTAGATGGCCTGCAGTAGAGAAAAAAAGAGTTTTTTTTTTTAAAGAAAACCCAGGGAGATAGCTCCAGGTCATTTGCTCTTTTCTCCCCGGGAAGTGGGACACCTCCTTAAATGCCTTGGAAATCTGTGTGTAGAGAGAGAAAGCATGTACCTGCAGCCTGTCTCTTTTAAAATAGAAATGAACAACTTTAATGAAGCATTAAACCTGGTTCCTTTATAGACAGAAGGGAAAGGATTGCAAAAAGAGTGGTATCTTAACTCTGATGCTTTTAATCCAGGTCTTAATGAAGGATATGGAAGGGGAGCCTGTGGGAAGCCCCCCCCCCCCTCAATGGACTGGATAGGGTGCTTTCTTAACCTCGCTGCTGATACTCAGGCTCCCTTGAAGGAAAAAAGGAAAGACTCCCAGGAACGGAAAGGGGAACTTTGTAAGTTCCTCATTGCCACCAATGGGCTGGATCCAGCCACATTTTTCAGCTATGGACTGAAAACAGATAACCAGCTACCCACCAGTTTTCGGGGGTCATGCAAAAATGCATATGGGGATCTACTTCTATCCAGCCAGCAGAAATGGATCAAAGGTATAACGGAAATGCAAAAGCTTAAAATACTACTCTCGATCAGATCATTCATAAGAAAATGTTGGGACAAACATTTCGCTGGTTCATGAAAGCCTTATAATTGCTGATTGGGAGTGGAGGGGGAATAATAAGTTTACTAACTATCATTGGGATCTGTTGAGTTGGATATTCAACCCATGTTGTTTAGGTTAATTTAGTGTTAGGTACGTAGTGTGTAGGAGATGTTAAATGTATTTTTATTTCCATTAGATTATGTGATGTCCCATGGACCCTTGGGCCGTGAACCTGACTCCATTGTGGACCACAGTGATAAGGAAACAAGTTTTGTGCTGATTCAGCAAGACTCTGCCCCGTTCCAGATGTTCCCTATTGACAATTCTAGTTCAACACTCATTAAAAAGGCCCTTGAAACGGAGTCTTCTCTTCCCAGTTCCCCTCCTTTTGATAGAAGGATGTTTGTGGAAACTAACAGGCAGGAGAAAGCTGGCAGGAGACGAAGCGCGCGATTAGCAGCAAGGGAATCTGCTGATTAACCTATTTTCCCCTGAGAATTCTAAGGGAGGATTGCATCTGGTCAAGATGTTGTTCAAGCTCTTTTCCCTTGGGAAAAGAGCATTTGAGACACCTGTTCTGAGGGAAGATTCGAAGTTCTTTAAAAGTTCTGTGCGCTGGCTAGCCAGCGCGGAGTCAACGTAACGGTTGAAGGGATAACTTCGTTCCCAGCCAAGTGTGGACCGCGTCGGAGTCCACTACCTTCCAGCCTAGCCGTGCCTTGTCCAGCCGTGTTCCTTGCCTTGCCTTGCCGTGTTTCCAGCCTTGCCTTGTCGTGTCGTGGATCCAGCCTTGTCTTCAATTCCTTGCCTTGGACTTGCTTTTGAACTCTAGTAAAAGTCTTGGACGTTACCCCACTCAAACTGCTTGGTTTTTGGATTACAAACTTTAAACTCTAATATTAGACATTGGACACTATATTATTGGACTATATTTGACCTTTCCCAAAAGGTCTATTGCTGAACTATATCTTCTGCTTGTTTTTTCTTCATTTCTTCATTTCCTTAATAAAGATATTAGATAGTTTATTAGCCTCTGTGTATTGGTTTCCAGTGCTCTCGCAGCCAGGGGTGTCACAGATTATGCAAAGATATGTATTTCTGGGTTTTTTTTGTATACCCCCCTGGTGGCACAGTTTGTTAAAGTGCTGAGCTGCTGAACTGGCAGACCAAAAGGTGCCAGGTTCAAATCCCGGGAGCGGAATGAGTGCCCACTGTTAGCCCCAGCTCTTGCCAACCTAGCAGTTCGAAAACATGCAAATGTGAGTAGATCAATAGGTTTGGTGGGAAGGTAACGGTGCTCCATGCAGTCATGTCAGCCACATGACCTTGGAGGTGTCTACAGACAACGCTGGCTCTTCAGCTTAGAAATGGAGATGAGCACCAACCCCGAGTCGGTCACGACTGGACTTAACGTCAAGGGAAAACCTTTACCTTTACCTTTGTATACTCCAAATGTTTTATGTAGTTAAAATGTATATATCAATAAACAAAATTATTGCTGACAGGTATTTAAAGATGAAAACCTTAAATTAAGACAAGTCTGAACTCCAAAATCCGGGATGAACTGAGTATTCAAAGAAATGCCTGTCTGATTGCTCTCCTTCTCATCCATGTATGACATCACCCAGCAAGGCGGTACAAACCACTCTCCTCCTCCCCCCCCCCCCCAGTTTCCTATGTGTTCATTCATCTGGTCAGGGTAAGAGGTGGGAGATAAAAATGAATGACATAATTGATATGGGTAGGGATATTAAAGGAATATAAGCAGATGTTTTATAATGCATCAGCTCATTGATCCATTTAGCTCACGATATCCAACACTTTGTAATTCTGCAAGATCTGATACCAAGTTCTTTCTGATTCCTAAAAGGAGATGACAAAAATGGAACCTGCATGAGCTTTCTGCATGAAAAGCACATCATTTATTTACCATAGTGCTCCAACAGCTTATGTCACGCCCTAGGCAACGGAGCACCAAGAACCACACACGGAGGCCAATAACAATCTAATAACTTTACTAAGGAAATATATAGGAATAATAAAAACAAGTAGAAAATATAGTTCAGAAGCAGACCTATCCAAAGAGGTCAAATATTGTCCAGAAATGTTTAGTCCAATAAATGATATTAGAGTTCAAAGTTAAATCCCAAACCGAAACACACACTATTGCCAAGCAATAGTGTGGGGAAATGTCCAGGGTCTTTCAGGGTCCGAGGTTATAATCCACAACAAGGTCGAGAGCAAACTTGATTCTTGGAGCAAGGTCCGTGGCTAGAGACAAGGCGAGGCAATTCCGGAATACTTGGAAAGACAAGGCAGTTCTTGAATACTTAGATTGACAAGGCAAGGAAGCTGGGGTTGCGGACTTGCGAAGTCCACACTAGGCTGGATCACGAAAATCACTCCTGAAGCTGCTCTGTTGACTCCGCATGGATCCAACCGTGCCAGGCACCTATATCTGGGTCTCGTTTTCCCGCCAAACAGGTGTCCAGCGTTCTCTTTCCCTAGAGAACGGAAAACGAAACCCAGTTTTCTCCAGATGTGAAACTCCCTAGATTTTCCCAAGGGAAGCATGGCTAATCAGTGTCTTGTTTAGCTGAGATTCTCAGACTCCTGCGAATCTGCTCCCTTTCCCTCCTTTCCGCAGTGTAGGACTGTCTCCTGGCAAAAGGAGGCGAGGATTGCTCAAGGTCTTTTTTAATTGCTTCTTGGGCAACAACATCAACATCAGGCATCTGAAAGGATTCCGGCTGTTGTTGATCCGGAGAAAACCCCATGTTTTCATCCTCATCTGCCACAGGGACACTAGGAGCAGGACTACAAGGCCCATGAGTCATCACAGCTTACCTCTCTAAAACATTGCATTCCTTATCTCTCTTTTTAAAAAATAAAAATAAAAATGTAATGTCTTCAAAATTTTATAAAACAATTTTAATAACTATGGTAAAATATCTCAACTTAGTTGGTAGGTTAGTTTTCTCCCTTACAGCAAAAATGGTCAGGAGAAACATCTGCAGGCATTTTCAAGGAAGTTGAAATTTAAATAAATTGGATATGATTAATAGAACTGTGTGTGTGTGTAAATTTCAAACACTTATGCTGTGCAAACTAAGCAAAACCTTATACCTTGTTTGAATCTATGAGACAGTGTCATTTTTTTAAAATTGCAGTGTCTCAGTGTTCTTTAGAGTGGGTAGAAGGTTTAGCTATGACTTCGGCTTGGAAGAACTTGACAGACATAAAGAACAAAGCTGACTCAGTTTCCTCTATGATGCTAAGTATTGGCTTCAGAACGAAGCCTGTGTAACTCAATCGCTACATGTGGAAGGAATGAAGAGATGTGCCATATTAATTCCTGGCAATGTCAAAAGAGAAGCCAAGAAACTGAAAGTGAGTCACTGGCATCACCTCTCACCAAAAGCACAAACCCATGCTGTTAGAAGTTGGAGAAAGTATCTGCTGATCTTGCTCTGTTTGCAGTTATAATATTGACCATGGTGAGGTTTGCAATAAACCCCATAGCTCATCACACTTATGAATGTTCAAGATACTAAAATAGTGCTAGCTGTAGAGATTTAAGATATCAGTCACATTAGGTGTCAGTTCTGGAACTGGTTCTTCTGATGTGAAATGTCTGCATTCTATGAATCAAATCCATTTGTGAGTCCTAACTATCTTGACTTATTGAATCAATGAGAACTTGCCAGGTCAACATGTATTCAAGCTTCATTAATTAATTAATTAAACCTAATTTAATTTGGACAATCAATTAGTTTTAGGCCTCTCACATTCTTCCTATTTGCTTATTGCTCATATAAACAGAGTATCACACAGTTAGTGGACATCTAAACCATACACCTTGTCCTATTTGAAAGACCATGGTAACACCACCACCACCACCACCAACAACAACAGTAACAACAACAACAACAACAACAACAACAACAACAACAACAACTTCTTTCTTATTCCCCACCACCATCTCCCAAACAGGACTCGGGGCGGCTTACATATGGGACAAAATGCCTATAGACACAAATACAAACAATCCATCAAAGCAAAAAGCATAATTAAAATAAAACAGTAAAATAACAAAACAGTTAAAAACAACAAATTCAATAAAACATAAGAATATAAAACAGCCATGTAATAATTACTCAGATGGTAATGTAAAGCACATTAGCTGATATTTCAAGTCAAATCAAGTATGTAGTTCCACATACTAATAATTGTCCAATGCCTCTTCACAGAAACAAAAGACCTAAAATGATATATAATTTGGGTCTAGGTTGCCTGAAGGATCACCTCCTCCTGTACAACCCACCCCACACACTCAGGTCCTCTGGATGATATTTGCTTCAACCAAACAGGACTAGACTGGCAATCATCATCACCCAGAGGAACTTTTTCCCTTCACCCTTAGACTGTGGAATGACCTGGTAGAAGGGATTCAAAAGCTAAACATGCTGTCTGGATCTAAAAAATCTGTCATGCTGTCTGGATCTAAAAGAACTATCCCTTCTGGTAGGCATATCCAGTTAATTTTAAATGATGAATTTTCAATTGATATTTGTATATTTATGCATGTTTTTAATGTGTAATAATGATTTATATTTATATAGCTTAATTTATGTGTTTTAAATAATGTTATGCGATTTAATTATATATTGTATTTTAATCTATGTTGTACCCACCTTGAGCTTTGGCAAGAAATGAGTAATATACAAACTAACAATACACAGATGTTGCAGTTTACACCTGCTAAAATCACCAACAGAGTGCTAGTCTTTGTTTTTCCTTTTGTGATAGAACAGATTCAGCAAAAGGCACTACAAAGTGCTAACTTATTATCATTTTAACACTGCTTACTCATATAAGAAATGCTGAGTGAATTATCCCCATTCCCTCTACACACGCACAATGCCTAAAATATGTTTTCTTTGGTAATTTCCTTGCCTTGGTCTGAAGCCAACAGTCCTTTGCTGAGAAACAAACAACCAATGAATCTGCCCAGATCAGTACATTCAGCTAATGAAAATGTATGTAATTGATATTTTATAACTGTACAAAGAAGAATTCTCTTGAAGGATTTTAATGGTATCGATTGAAGGAGAGAAGCCAGAGAGGAGTTGGTGCAAGAGGTCTAAAGTGCTTTGGATCAAGAAATGTACACTGGTTTAAAATTCACCACAAATTTCCATACCATTTGCAGCTTTTAAAATGGCATTTCAACAATCTGACAATTAATCATGCATCTGCTGGCTGTTTTATCCCTGATCAATTATGAGAATCAAGACCTCTTTCTATTCTCCTCTATTGAAGAGAAGAATGGAAGACATTAAGAAAAGGAACTGGAAGGACTTCCTTACTTCATGTAACTCCAGTCTCTCGGATTCATATGGTCTTTCAAGGTCTAGATGGTGTTTCCCATTTATTTGTTTTCACTGATATATTTGTGCAAAGAAACATGTTCCTCACAGTGCTTCACATTTCAGCACTGTGCCAAGTCTTTAAATGTCCTGCTGCAATGGAAAGTGAGTCTTCGTTGGCTGGAGGTTACACTGGATAGTCCTTGTGGTCTCTTCCAATTCCATGATTCTATGATTTTGTTCTTTCTTTTAGGTTGCCTCTTTCCCTGCCTGCTGCAAGAAGGTGTTCCACGTTGCAAGTGTAAGATTGATAGATCAAGAGGCAAGAAGGACTAGAGAAGTAATAGATGTCTCATCTCTGGCTACATTAAGGAATGTAAAGTCATCTATGCATTTGTTTTTTTCTTGATACCCCATAAAACAAAGCCCTTCTTTTTTATTTTTGATATGGGATATGTTTTCTGTTACATATACTTCTGGATTTCTGTGACTGCATGAAGAAAAGACATCCCAAAAGCACTGAGCCCCCTTTGTGTGCTTGACACCCCATTTAAAAATGGACATGATTTTTCAAGCATTTTTTGCCCCTAACCATGCAAAGGCCCTCCAAAAATGTGGAAGTACAGGCAGTTACCCTCACTATCCTACAAGCACCTCAAATCCTTGCATGCATACCACATTCCTTCTTTTCCCTTTGAGGTTATTTCTTATTGCCATTTTGAGATGAGGTATAGAAGAAATCCAAGGTATTTCAGCTTGCTGTATGCATGTTGGGCAGTGGGGCCTATAGTGTAGTCAGGAGGGGAAATTCATCCTTGCTTGAGCTGAAGGACTTTCAATTTAAACAATAAGATCAATGTTATTTTAATTGTCTGTAAAGCAAAGCAGTAAAGAGTCAGCATAGTATAGCAATCTGTGTGTTGTACTAAGACTTTAGGAGACCATGGTTTGAAGCTTACTTGACCATGGAAACCCACTGAATAACCTTGGACAAGTCTCACTTTCTCAGTTTCAAAGAAAGGCAATGGCAAACCCCTTCTGAACAAATCATGTCAAGAAATTCCAATGATAGATTAATCTTGAAGTCACTATAAGTCCGAAATGACTTGAAGGCACATAGTAACAAAGCAAAGAAATACATATTGTTTTTCGATTCTTATAGTCAATGACAGCTGTGTGACTCTGAGATCAGTGGAGTAGTGAAGCCACTCTGGATTTTCATCCAAAAAACTTTGGCAGAGTGCTGCACTCAACCTCCTGCTTTTCAGCAGGAAAGAAACAGCTATGTTGGGAAGAATGTATGTTTCACATACATCTTATACTCACAGGATGAATGTAATTTTAGACAATATATTTAAATAATTTTGTGCATGCAACAAGGTCCATGAACATTGAAACACTGGAAAGCACCTCAGTCACCCGTGTGAACAATTTGAGATTTTAAAGTATTCCAGAACTCTTATTAAGGGATACTCAAGCTCTACTACTTGCTGTGTCAATGAGTTCCAGAAGACAACTGTGCAATATGCTTTCTTAATTACATTAAGTCACTTTAGCCTGTCCTGGCATGGTTTTACATATTTTTTAAGTCATTTAAAATATCCTCTTTTTAGGCCGTTGGGGCTTTCTTACTTTTGCTTTAACTATGATGAAAAATTTCTGTACCTGGGGACATTTTATTGAGTTTTCTCTGTACCTTCTCCAATTCTACCTTAAACTTGGGAGAGCAAACTGTTTCTAAAGGATGAGGTTTTTTAATCATCTCAGAAGTGACTTGAGAACATGATACTCAGGGTCTGAATACTCTGGTGATTTATAAAATGACATGATAATATTTCCTTAAATGCTGTTTATCTTTCTTTATAGTTTTCCAATGATGAAGACACTGGTTTTCTGTTTTCAAAAGGACACTTAATTTTAGCTTTTCTGGGCACTAAATCACAAGATATCTTTCTCTAAGGTTTTCTCACCTGTAAAAGAACTCATGCTTGTTGTTTTGTTTTGTTTTTGTTTTGTTTTTTTTTAAAAAAACTGTATAATAAGCAGTTCTGCTGTTATTAATTTTGTGTGTTCATTAAAAGGTGGCAGATAAAGATCAGTTAGCTTTCTTCATTGTTTACTCTTTCATCTGCCATAAACAGACAAATCACGATGACTTTGATAAGCAGATGGAAAGATGTCTGGTTTCAATAGACCTTTTCTTCACCATAAGTATACATGATGACTTCTACCATTGGTGTCAGATATGAGGAATTCATATGTTGTGAATTATGGTATGAACTGACTTTAGCCAAATTTTCTGGACTAATGTGGAGATAGTAATGCCCTACTTATTCTTCATACTATCTACTCTTCTGATGTTTCAAGACAGACCCCTTAAAGTGCCAGACCAGACTTTAATAAAAGTAGAATTTATTAGTTCACAACAAAAGAGCCCAAAAACAAACTCAAAAAGGCTCAAAACAATCTTCAGTGTGAAGCACAGTATTTCCCACAGTTAAAGCAAAACCCAAACCCTGGAAAATAACCCGGATTTAACCGGAGTATAATCCGAATCAAACTCCCATCTTTGCAAAACAATGGAAAAAGCACTCCAATTCACAGCAGGACGCCAGCAGGCAGGAAGAGATGAACAGCAGGGAGCCGAAGATGTCTGGCAAAGTCAGTCAAACACAGTATCCAATCAGGAGAAGGCAGCAAACACGAGAATCCAGTCCAGGTCACTCCCCGTGCGTAGAATGCAGCATGGCAGCTAATGCACAAGATCAACACAAGGCAGTCCAGGGAAAACCCTCACAGTTCCAACCCCCATAGCCAAGAATAATCTGGATTAAACTTACGTCCACAGCAGTTTTCCTAAACACGTCTTCCCAAACAGCTCTCAAGGACACACAAATACCCATCAACATCTTGCCGACTGCAAAGGTGCCCCATTTCCCAACCCCACTTTTATTCACAATTCCTCCTCAGAACTGGAATCAGACAACGCCCCACCAGACCTCCTTTCAGCTAAAACCCCTTGCTGAGCCCTCCACTCTGTCTATCTTTTATCCAAACCCATAACTCCCCAAGATTCAGCCGGATCCCCACTGTGCCAACCCTCGAACGTGTCGCTACTTGTGGGTTCTCTAAAGATGTCCTGGATCTCCCGCACCTTAGTCCAGTCCATTACCTCATCCTCAGAACTTGTCATCCCATCCTCCTGATTCTCAACCCCATCCTCCTCCTCAACTGAGTCATTGTCAGTAGGCTCCATAAGTCTCTCCCAGATTTGCTTCCTTTGTCACTCCTCATCGGAGTCTTGCTCACGAGTAGTCTTTCTTCCCCTTCTAGTACTCCTAGAAGTATCACTATTCAAAGACGCCATCACAAAATCTGAATTTTGAAATAATTGATTATAGAGCAAAACATATATAAAAATGAATGTAAGAAGACAAACTAAAACTAAATATGCATAGGCTAAAGTGCATTTGTTAAAAAATTTATTCAAAAGGTAATACATAATTGCTGTACAGATTTTCTTTTTTAAAATAAAAAGCATATATTAATGTGGAAATAGAATGATGATGATGATAATAATAATAATAATTTGATTACCTGCCTCTCCTTGAAGCTCAAAATGGGGTAGAACTGACACAGGAAGTTAAAATGATGGCATTGCCCCTAAATAAGAATTCTGCCGTTCCCAAATATGATATTTCTTCATTTTCCAAATGTCTAGTATTGCAGTAACTGAAACTGTAGTTGAGACTTTAGAAAACAGTTTAGGCACCTAGAGTTGCCAAAAGAATGAGAGCAGAGCAAACATAAGAATTCTAGATGTTTATGAGTATCAGATTTTCACTACCTGAAGTGTTAGAAATTTTGGGACTGAAGGAAAAAAATAATTGAAAGATATTCTTGTGGAGGACAGTCAATGCCTTCATTTTGCCCCTCTATCTGCACTCCTGCATTGAGTAATGAAGTCGAGTGGAGCATGGGAAATCCCATACAGGACACAAGAGCATCTCACAACAGTATACAATTGGTTGAATTATATATATGAGGTTGTGTGTCTACACAGTTCCTAAAAACACAGAAAAGGCAAAGAATGTCATCATCATCACGATGATCATCATGATCATCATCACGATGATCATCATAATGATCATCACCGGCTATCACTTGTGGCCGAGTATGATTGTCTTCCAAGTGTAGGTTATTGGTGGTGGGTCCATAGGTCACTGTAGAGACCTATTCTTGATCTTCATGTTCTTTCACAGTGAGGACATTGATTTCCACATGGAAGGCAGTCCCAACAAGGGGTGGTTTGACACACCTTTCTCTTGACACATTTCTTCTTTTCACTCTCCATTCATACCTCTTTAAATTCCACAACACTGTTGGCAACAGCTGACCTCCAGTTAGAATGCTGGAGGGCCAGGGCTTTCCAGTTCTTGGTGTCTATGCCACAGTTTATAAGGTTAACTTTAAACCCATCTTTAAATCTCTTTTCTTGTCCACCAACATTCCATTTTCCATTTCTGAGCTGAGAGTATAGTAACTGCTTTGGGAAATGGTGATTAGGCATTCAGGCAATGTGGCCAGTCCAGTGAAGCTGATGGCAGAGGATTGTTGCTTCAGTGCTGGTGGTCTTTGCTTCTTCCAGAATGCTGACATTTGTCTGCCTGTCTTCCCAAGAGATTTGCATGATTTGTCAGAGGCAACACTGATGGAATCGTTACAGAAGCACGTCTGTAGATGATTCATGTTTTGCAGGTATATAACACGGTTGGGAGGAGAACAGCTTTATAAACGAGCATCCTAGACCCCTGCCCATCCTGACTGGTGAGAGAAGCCAGAGGGGGATTGGCCGAGTGGGTGAAGGTGGTGGTGAATACCTCCCTTCGGGAAGGCATATTTCCAGCGAGCCTCAAATTAGCTGTGATCAAACTGCTGCTGAAAAAGCCATCACTGGATCCCACTCAATTGGACAGCTATTGGCCTATTTCCAAACTCCCCTTTTTGGGAAAGGTCGTGGAACGTGTGGTGGCCGCACAACTCCAGGGATTCTTGGTAGACACTGATTTTCTAGATCCGGTGCAGTCTGGCTTTAGGCCGGGGCATGGTACCGAGACAGCCTTGGTCGCCTTAGTCGATGATTTTCGCCAGGAGCTGGACAGGGGGAGTGTGTCCCTGCTGGTTCTGCTGGACCTCTCAGTGGCCTTTGATACCGTCAATCACAGTATCCTTCTGGGACACCTTGCCGGGATGGGGCTCGGGGATACTGTTCTGCAGTGGCTCAAGTCCTTTCTGGAGGGTCATTCCCCACAACCATTGTCTGGTGGGGTCCTGCAGGAGTCGGTACTGTCCCCCATGTTGTTCAACATATACATGAAGCTGCTGTGAGAGATCATCCGGAGTTTCAGGGTGAGGTGTCATCTGTACGCAGATGATGTCCAGCTTTGTCACTCCTTCCCACCTGTCATTAAGGAAGCTGTCCAGGTCCTGAACCGGTGGCTTGGCTGCTGTGTCAGACTGGATGAGGGCAAACAAATTGAAATTGAATCGAGATAAGACAGAGGTCCTCCTGGTCAGTCGTAAGGCTGGACAGGGAATATGGTTACAGCCTGTGTTGGATGGGGTCACACTCCCCCTGAAGACACAAGTTCGCAGTCTGGGTGTTCTTCTGGACTCATCGCTGATCCTGGAACTCCAGGTCTCGGCGGTGGCCAGGGGAGCATTCGCACAACTAAAACTTGTGTGGAAGCTGCGCCCATTCCTTGGGAGGTCTAACTTGGCCACGGTAGTCCACGCTCTGGTTACATCCCATTTGGATTACTGCAATGTACTCTATGTGGGGCTGCCTTTGAAGATGGCCAGGAAGCTCCAATTATTACAACGCGTGGCAGCCAGATTGTTAACTGGGGTGGCATACAGGGAGCATACTACTCCACTGTTATGCCAGCTCCACTGCTACCGAGCCCAATTCAAAGTGCTACCGAGCCCAATTCAAAGCCCTAAATGGTTCTGGTCCAACTTACCTGTCCGAATGTATCTCCTCCTATGAACCATAAAGAATGCTAAGATCGTCTGGAGAGGCCCTGCTTCTTAGTGGTGGCTCCTCGGCTGTGGAACACCCTCCCCAGTAACATCCGGCAGGGCCCAACTCTTTTGGGCTTCAGGAAGAACGTTAAGACATGGGTGAGAAGGGTGGGGTAGAAATGTTGTAAATAAATAAATAAATAAATAAATCTTGGTATCCCTATGAATGTCCTGATCCTCAAATACTCTCTGCTTCATTCAAAAAAAAAAATGCTGCACTCGTAGAGCTCGGATGGTGTAGTATTTCATTGTAGATGTTGACTTTTGGCAAGAGGTGGCTCCCAAGCTAGCAGAAATGGGCAACATTTTCTAACATTACCCTATTAAGCGGTATTTCTGGGATTGCAGAGGGTCTGCCTGGTGCCTGCTAATAGAACACTTCGGTTTTCTTGATGTTCAGTATGCTTGTTTGTCTCATAATTAGCAAGACCAGAATATATCTCCGAAAAGCACTGAATGCATATTACATATGTAAAACCTTTAGCTCTTCTTGATGCAGGAATTGTTGGTCTAAACCTAATTTCCAGTCCCAGATACAATAGATCTATTGAAGCTTACAATTCAGCATTCATTTCAGGTTTTACTTTAGTAGAGCTAGCAAATTATAATGTTGGCCCTTAGAGGAAGATTTTTTCATATTCATGTTTCACAGCAGCCACAAATAATTAACAGTAATTCATTTTAAAATAATGTTTTACTTACATGTCTTTGTTCCTTGGATTTTTTTAATTTGGATCTTTTGCTGCACAATTATTAGATCACTTTAAAAACTAGTACATCAGTTTAACACCATCAATGAGAAGAAATAGTTAGTTTAATATATTGAATTATTGTGTATTTCCATGATGAATTAAGCTATTTTTGTTTTGGTTTATGTTAACAAGGCTTAACATGTGTTCTGCACAGCAGTTCTACACAATCATTTATACTAAGTGAAGATATGGATTAGCCAGCTTGTTGCGGAGCATCCACACAGGCAGTCCAAGGACTGGTTGGAGCCTGGGATGGTTGGTAGCCACAAAGATCCACTAAATGTAGATTGATCTGAACCCACACATATGTTTTTCATACCTCATCCAGCAGGATGTGCAGATAGGTATTGCCATGAAAAGAGATTGTGGGCATCAGCATGCCCAGCACTTATAGACAGCAGTATATCTGGTTGGACTCTAAGATTGTTTTTAGGTTTTTGAAGTGCATCCATATTTCTCTTTCTTGAATTCAGCTCTGCATGGGATATACAGTGATTGGCTTTGGCAGATTTTATGGTTTATTTCAGAATTCCTGATGAGTTGTTTTAACACTTTTTCTGGCTGTATGAGCACTACAGCAACCTTGGGGCTATTTGTTTTGTGGACACCCTCACCACTGAGTTGGCTTAGAAGTGCATTTTAATGCCTGTGTAGAACTTCCCAAAAGGTTATTTAAATCACTGGAGTATACCAAGAAGGTAAAATTTTCCAGGTCTTTTTTTCAAAATGTTAAGTGTTATCAACATCAACTCTTCCTTCCTTGAATAATGTAAAAAACCCAGTGCAAACAAGGATAAGGCAAGAAAGACACCAGTGACCTATGGCAATGTACTTCACTTGTCTATGTGAGATTTGTGTGGTATTTATTAATTTAAACAGGTGCACATATATTTCATTATATTCAAGACAGTGAATGTGATATTCCCAGTCTCCTATGCATAGACTAGGGTCCAACCTGGTTAGCTTCAAAAGGTGGCTGCAACTCAAGAGATAAAATAAAATAATAAACTTTGCTGGATAAAATGATCAATAAAAAATCTTCACAGAAGTCAAAGAGTCAAGCAAAGTAATGAACACATACAACCAGATTGAAAATATGAAATTTCTTAGCCCCACATTTTAAAATTAAAATAAATCTAGCACTACATCAAAAAGACAGATGTTAAAGTCAGTTTCCATTAGATAATAAATAGCTATTCATAAAACAAAGAGGGGGAACTTGGGGAAGTAGTAATTCCCTAAATACTAATGAAACTCCATCCACAAAACATCTGGGACTGGAAGGAAAAAAGATGAACCTACAGCAGCTGTTGCTCAAAATCTGAAAAGTATTATGGAATTAGCATCAAAACACCCACCCACTTCCTTTTTCCATAAACCCATGCAGACCCCCAATGTATTATGCAATTTACTGACAGCTCACCAATTGACCTCAAACATTCTTAGGTGTGTTTTAACTTTACTTTTTTCCTACAGTGCTATAAAATTTACAATGATCCAGACTGCGCAACCTCTCTAGGCCCTGCTCTTCAGGCTTTAGTGACAGTCTAGCTAGCATAGAGAATTTAGTTGAATGCTGGGGGTGGGTAGAAGTGGTTTAAGAAACATTTTGCATCTTTTACTGTTGAAAACGAAGAACAGTCATGTGGGAAACATGTGTTTGAAAACAATGTATGTCTTTTTAAACAACAGAGAATAGAAGGGAAGGCACCAAATGAATGGACAAAAGTGATAAAACTCTTCCTTAATAATGACTTGGTGTTATCAGAGCTCTCTTCTAAATCACTACAACATACCTATTTATTCCTAGCAGGTCATTAGGATCATAGGAGGTAGTGTGGGAAAAATTAACGTGGTATGGAGATAAAACATGTCAGAAGAATTTATGAACCCTCATGGGGGTTGTGTTCATGGGTGTGGGGTTAGAGGAATAAGATATGTTAGGGTATAATAACTGTACAGCCAATTTTGATTTTTCACACGTTTAATTAGCACTGGCTGAATACTATTTTGTAAACCTGTTTATTCTTTGAATAACTTTTTTCTTTCCTTTTTAATTCTCTTTTGATTGTCAGTTTTATTTCCTATATACATAATAAAACAGTAAAAATTAAAAGAAAAAAGAGGAATTTATGAACAATATTATGCATTAGAGACGGAGGATTGTACACTATCAAGCATTGCTTAAAAGGTCTGTAAGCAAGACTACACTACATCTATCATCACCAGGAATCATCATTTCATTATAGACTACCATCAGTAATCATTTAATAGTTGGAGAGTGAGTGAAAGAGATTGGAGAAGTGTTTGTCTGTGTCCTCCCATCCAGATCCACAATGGTGACATCATCTGCCTAAATCTTCCAGTATTCAATGTATTCTTATAGAGGTCTTGGCATTTGGTGCTCTGTTTCTGTGTATGTCTATAGTTGCACAGGCAGACCCTTCTACAATACCCTTCCACTGTTCACCAGCTGTTCTATTGATTAAGCAGATCTATTCCAGTTGGATCTAACAACTAGATTCAAGTCTTGATATGTATCATGATTTTAAGGACACACGAGTGGCAGTAGCTTTTAGTTTGCAGTAGGTAAAGAAGAAGGTGACACAGTTTTAGAGATACACAGTTTAGATTTGACCTGTTCATAAACGGTTAATTCCATTCTTCTTAACAGAATGATGGAACAATTATATCCTCTTCTCTTTACAGCACCATTGTTTTACACATCAATGAGATCCCTCAGCTAGAAAACATTCTATTTGGAGCACAGGAAAGTGGGAATTGCAAAAATGTCCTACTCTGGCTTCTGCTGGTTAACTGAAAAGTAGAGTTTCAATTTTATTTGTTCCAAGAAGTGTATTCATTTTTTCAAATGCAGTAACATTCTGTGGTCATATATTAAAAACCTGCAGATGAATCTAATGCTTGTGCCTCTATCTCCTTTATATAAAGGAAAACAAACAGACACTTCTAAATTCCATTGTCCTTCAAAAACCTACTTGATTGATGGGAGGATTAATTTTAGATCTGGCATCTCTTTCCATAAATGTCCCATATGTGGTTAATGTTCCAGGCCAGGTCATGGAGTTACCGGAAATAGTAGGCAGGCAGAAAAACACAAAATAAAATTAAGAGCATTCCAGTAGAACAAGAAGAAAAAGGAGGAGGAGAAGAAGAAGAAGGGACCACAGTTCCTATTCTTCTTCCAGGATATTCAATTTGCAAATATTATTAGACTTGCCAGCTGCATACATGGAAAAAATACAGGGAGCTGTGCAGAAGGAAGAGGGAAAATTAACTAGTCCAAAAGACTCTGCATATCTATGTCTGCTGAATTACCTTGCTATTAGCTGTTCTATTATCTAGACAGATGTTCTTTTTAAGCAATAACTATCTTTCCCTTTCCATTTTTTCCATCTCTGCAACTCAGACCTTTGCAAACATCATTATTAATTCATTAACCTCCATATTCAATGATGATCCAAATATAATTGCATGAATCTTTGTAAAACTCAAAGCCTCCACCAAAGACATTCCAAAATCGGGGGTCATTTGAGTTTTGAAACTTTTATTTGCACTATTCTATCACCACCATAGTCCCCTGTAAAAGCCCATGTTTCTTTATTATAGTCCATGATCTTGCTCTGATGTATGTACATTGAAGATAAAGTATATTTAAAGGCCTCTGTTCAACTCTATGTGTATGTACAGCAGTCAGAGAACAAGGCACTTGTTACTACAGATTTGTTTTGGCCATTTTCTTTTAGCTTCTTTGGATGCCTGTAACAGCAAGGGCTTCACCACCATGTTTTTTGAACAGAGCCAGACCATGTAGCTGCCAGTCGTGGCTCCTTCTGCTCTATTCGGGAACACATGGCATGAGGAGAGGCTGCTGTGTGCTTGCACAGGGTTTCTCCATGAACCCTGCTTGTTAGACCAATCAGAATAAAAGAAAGCCATGAAGTGTCTTTTGCAAGCTGTGTCTATTTAATTGCTCAGTTGCATCCAGTCTTTAGGGAATTTCAACAAACAGCAAAGCCTCATTCTCTGAAAAACTACCTACCTACCTACCTACCACCAATATCTAATAATTTCTGGATCATACAGGATTGTTTTTCTAATAAGGGGACATAATGCTTGCCTGCATGTGGATGGTGGCCTGCTGGCCTATTCCTGTATGTTGTGAGAACAAGAAATGCAAAAGCTTTAGAAAAAGTTGCAGTTTTTTTTATTAGTAAAGAAAGTGTAATAGTGGTGTGTGTGTGTGGAAGTGCATCTTTGACATTTGGCAAGAAAGAATGGCGTCCTGCTTCTGCTCCTGGAGAAGTTACAGGGTGGGGCCAGCAGGAGATATACTTTTGGGTATTTTTAAGGAGATTTTATTTCTAGAAATAAAAAAATGCCAAAAATCAGGGGATTACCCAAATGTTATGACATTTGGTGGGCCAGCAGTGATAGATGTGTCCTCCAAGTGTAGCCACTTTCATCCCGATAGCCCTAAAAATGACAGAAAGGGGAGTCTGTGAAGCCCCTCATTAGCACCAATGGGCCCGAACGAGCCACATTTTCTGGCTGTGGACCGAAAATAGCTATTTTGCTGCCCTCCTGTTTTCAAGAGGGGTGCGAAAATGGATCCACAGGTCCCTCATAATCCAAAAAGCAAAAATGGCTTGAGATTCAGATGAAATGAACTGTCAATCCTTTCTCTAATTTCTGTGTTTTTAAAATATCCTGATTTAATATTCCATCTTATCTTCATCCTCTATTTTCCTTCCATGTCTTAATACTTCTGGACAATTTCTATTTCTAATTAATAGAAATATATATTCATAACCTGTTAAGATTATGATACCAATATTGCTAAATATTGGTGCAGAGCAGTAAAAACGCAGAAGACTAGGGGTTATGTGAGCAGAGGTAAAAAGAAAATAAACAATAAGACAAAATATCCAGCCTCCCTTTCCCTTTAAAAAATCATGCGCATAAAATAAACATCAGAGACATCAAAATAAAATAGCAAAAATATATTTACTCACAATCTTGTATGATGATGGTCATACAGGCAAAAACATCTTAGCTTCAAAAGAAAAAACAGTTCAGGATACTACATATCTCTTAACAAACAGGAACATCAGCATGGCATGGTCAGGCAGGAGCGAAGAGAGAAGACAGGAAGAGGCATCTGTACATCACTTCCTGTGTGTCCCCAAAAAGGATATTCCCATTTCCCATTTCATATGCAAAACCCCTAAATGGTGTCATCAACTCTGAAATGCAGCTTGGCTCAGGTTACTAAGCAACAAACATAACTAACTACATAAACCATCCCACATTGAAAATGCATGCATGATTGCTTAGATAACCCAACACTAATCTTTTCCATTATTCTATCCAAGGATATTAATTGACCATTCACATGATAAATATATTTAATTCTGTTTCCTCATTCCTTTCCACCACTTTTGGTGAGTCCCTTTCTTGCATAGACACTCTAGAGGTGTCCATTTAAATGTTTCTGGCATTCATTTTGACTGCAATTTCCCCTAAATCTTTAATGCTACCTTTCTGGGACAGTAAGTTTTTTTAAAAAATTTCTGCTGTTAAATTATGTGTAAATACCCTGTATCTCCCTTGAACTTTGTTAGTCTCATTTTCTAACCTAATCCATTTATCTCTATTTTCACCCTTAATTTCTTTTAGTTGGAATGCCTCATAATATAACTCCAAATTTGGCACTCCTAACTCTTCTTGAGGTATGTTTAATAATTTTTGATATTCTAGATTTCTTTTATTTAGAAATCCATTCTTTTAAAATGTTTGTTCCATATATTAAGTTGTCTTTGATTAATTTCTAATGGGAGAACTTGGGATACTTTAATTTTGGGATTAAGAACATTTTAGCTGCTTTTATTTTAAGTTCTTATTATTTCATCCCTTTATATATTTTCCATGCTACTTATAATTTCTTTCTTACATCTTATCTATATCTTTTTGTATCTTCACTCCTAAATATTTCTTTGTGCCCATACTTATTCCTGCCATTCTATTTCCTTTTTCTATTTTATTTATATCTAAATACATGATTTCAGATTTCTTCATGTTAACTCTCAATCCTGAGAACATTTCATAGTCTTTTAGAATAATTTTCAGTTCCCTTATCCCTGATACAGGGTCCGTTAATAACACCACCATATCATCTGCAAAAAGATTAGTTTTAATGTGTTCTCTACCTATTTCATTATTATGATGTTCCTGATTATGTCTGCTAAGACATATATGCTAGCACAAATAGTAATGGTGAGAGCAGACAACCTTGTCTAACCCCTCAGTCCTTTAGATGCTGACACTAAAGGGAATTTTAGTCAGTCCAATGAAATTTACATCTAAGTTAATATGCAAGACTGCCTTTAGATGAAAATTATACCAGGATTTGGAGGTATAAGAAGAACAGACTTTCTCATTTGTAATGTTGCCTAACTTCATGAACTTTATGCACACCATAAATTGCAGGTTCAGAGTTCATAGGAAATTCTGGAGTTATCAAGCTGAAATGTATTTATTTTAAGTGTCTTATGATGATATGTCCTTCATCTCTTCCAATTTAGCAGGGATGATCCAGATTGTTGCTTTTCACTTTTTCTGCTGCTTTTAAAATGTCCCAGTTTCTCTCTTCTCTTCCCATTTCCCCCTCAGGTCCATAGCCAGAAAAAAATGGGGGGGGGGGGTGAAACTTTTTTTTAGCAAATCATGAAGACCAGGTCCATAATACAAAACAATCTAAATTATATGATTCATTCTATATGTTATATAGCTTTAATTAAATCAAATTCTATTTTAGTTACAAAGTTTCAGGTTTTAAGAAACTGAAAATGACTTTTAATTGGCAATTTATGATTACAAAAGAATACCACAACATCTCTTGGAAATGCTTGAAAACTGTATCAATACACTTTGACAGAAATCAGGCTCCATCGATAAACTTTGGTGGACACTCAAGAGTGCAAGTCCAGTGAGTCTTTCTTGTTCCATTGTGCTTCTTATGTATGTTTTTAAATGTTTCAGAGTTGAAAACAACCTTTCATTTGTAGTTGTTGACACTGGAAATGTTCCCAAAATCTGAAGAAGTTTCTTTACATTCGGAAAAAACTGTCAATCACAAACAAGATATGTTTCCATTGCATTTGATGGTTTTTCTGCAGGTGCAATCTTTTTCAGTTTTCTACACCACAGGTCAAATTCTTCCATCAGTTTGTCAGTATCTTGAAGGCACCCGTTGTAAACTCTTGGGCATTTGTTCAAGTTGGATTTGAAATGGCCACAATTTATAGGGAGGAATACTTGCAATTCTTGAATTACTTCCCTGTGCCTTCTAAATCTTTCTTGAAGCGGACAGCAGAAAAAAGTCCAGAAATGGGACGTACACATATAGTCTATAATATTCCATTAGTGTTGGTGAAGTTTCCTGGATGTTGCTTTTATAAGTCTGTCTTGAACAGATGCAAAGAATCCTAACTTCTCCACCCATAGACTTCACCACTGATCTTGCTGTGTCAAAGATTTGATATTCTTTCACAGATTTTTTGTGTTTCTCCCTGGCTTTTTCTAAGAGACTGTTGACATGTTGCATACTATAGAAAATGTCCATATCTATGCTTTGTAATGTTTTGCTAAACTGAAGGGATGATGACAGAAGCTTCCTTAGAATGTGTATGGTTATTACAAATCCAGCATTCGGAACAGCTAAAAAAAGGTGTCCAGCTTGGGAAGAAGTCCCACTGTTGTATAGAGGACTCTTGTTTAGTTCTCCAAATGTTTTCACTACCTCACTGTACAGTTCAATCAAATGTAAAACTGCATCATGTCACTCAACCCAACAGGTTTCACAAAGCAGCAACAGACTATTTGCTCTTGATTCAGGGCACTCATATTAGCAGCTCCACCACAAGCCTGTCCACATAATTATTCAGCCCATTTTCCCCAGTATTTTCAAAATAATGTCTGCAAGTCCTCCACTTGTCATATCAGTTATCTTCACAAAGCCTATAAAGTTTTCTCTTATTTCGGCAACTTTGACTTCATTGTACCTTACTGAGAGAGATAATTGTTCTGAGGTACTCACATCCAAAGTTTCATCTGCCAAAACAGAGAAACACTGTGATGCATTGCATCTTTCAACATTTTTGAACTATCTTGTCACCACAAATGTTTATTAGTTTATTAGGACTAGTATATTGGGCATTCGTAACTGCAATTTCGAGATGATTTTTCAGCTCAGTGTCTCCTGATCTAGCATGAAATCTCAACAAGGCCCTGAAATTACCATCATTATGCAAATATGTTTTCCACTGTGAATTAGCAAGAAGGTTTCAACCAAGCACAAGTTGTTCTGATGGTACTGTTTTTTGTGTTCATTAAAGACTTTTATTGCATCTTTCCATTGCAGAAATTGTTTAGCAATCAATGCACCAAGCTGCTGATCTTCTCCTCCATACACCACACAGTACTTTCAGAGTGCACCTTGTAGATGAAATGAGTAGGTTAATCAGGGAAATCTACTGAACCATTTGGGTTGAAAACCTACAAGCTTCTAAGTTTCCACAGTTTCCTTAGTTTTCACCTGCAGTTCAGCCATGCATGTTCTGGGGTTTTCATCAGTACCAGTAGCCACAATGGTTCTCAACCTGCTGTCTTCTTGGTCTTAAATATTTGGCTTTTTCTTTTTTGCCATGAATATTCAGTTGTTTTGATAGATGCTTTGGCAACTTCTCAGTTCAGGTGGATGACAGGAAACACTAATAGCAGCTAACAGGGTGCTAAGTCTCAGAACAGTAGCTCAAGCTTTTAGACAAATTGCACAGTAAGGAATGACCTACAGCTGCTTTGAAGAAGGTAGACATAAGAGTGCTCTTAAACAAGGAAAAGCAAGAAAGCTGTAACTAGTTTCATACGTTTTTAAAATAATATTTCAAAAACTATTAAAGGCAATTATACGGGTAAAGATAAATGAAACTACATAATAAAATCTATAATTGTGTTCAATTTTCACAAAAATGTTGATGAGAATAAGAGACACACGCCTTTGAAATATCACTGACGTGTGTGTGTGTGTGTGTGTATTCACTTTAAATTGACATATCTAAACATCAAGATCAATGACCTATACATATTGAAAATTGTTAGATACTACAAAAAATACCTTTAATCTGGTACCTAATTATTAAAAAAATACTTAATAGTCTAGGGGAAATTAAAGTATAAACTTTTAAAGCAAGGACAAATTATCATAATAGTTATATAACTGGAAACATGATAACTTGTAAAAAAACTTTTCTTTTTGAGTTTTTTTGGGATTACAATCTCCTGAATGGATGAAGCTTGGCATAAGACAATAGCACAGCCCTGAAAGACGCTGCCAGAATATTCACTATAATGAATATAAGTAATATAATGAAGATTTATATTTAATCCTAGTGTGTGCATCTTATTCTACGGCAGAAATAATGTGACTGCTTAACTTCTGTGCTTTTCAGGGGGTTAGGCTATGAACCTGAGAAAGCAGGACCTGGCAACTCTTCTCAAACACTGAAGAAAATGATACTCCCTGTGGCAGCAAAGCAAACAGCTTCTTCCAAGAAGAGCCCAACATGTAGTCTAGCATGAGGTGAAAATACAGGTCTGAAGACAACAGCCAGAATACACACCTCAAACCAGGTAGTCAGCCACATAACTAAGATTTATACTTCCAAAAGTATGTCCATGCCTTGCTCTGAGGTCAAGAGAGTATGAAAGACCAGATCTGATGCCTTCTAGTTTGTTAGGCCATGAGCCTGGCCAGGCAGAACCTGGAGGGCCTCTCAGATACACAGGAAGTCCACATGGCCTCCTCCAGAATGGCCCCAACCTGGGGCAACAACATGGCCCCAAAGGCATGAAGCCCAACATGAGGTCTGAACAAAATTGAGACCCACAAATAAAGGCTTCCTAATGTACTGGGAAATGCCATAAAGCTGAACACAAGGCCTAGAACAAGATTGACACCTCCCAATATAATGGCAAGATTTAAAGCCTCATATGAAGCCTGAAACAAAAGAAAGCCCCTCCCCCTAATATAATTGCAAGAGCTAAGCCTAATATGAGGCCAAGGCTTAACTCCTAACAAGATGTATGCAATAAAATGTAGCCGTCGGTGTGCAATGAGACAGTTAATGAGTGGAATTGTCTGTGCCTTCCTGGGGATGAGAGAGTGTGACTCACACAGGCAACAAGAGGGTTTTTTTTTGGGGGGGGGGGGGGAACCTCTGCTACAGGATGTGCCTTCCTTGAAGCAACCCAGGAGAGGAATTCTGCTTAGTGCAGCCACCCAAACCTTTAACCCTTATGCTCTGCTGGAAAATCTTTGCCAATAAATGCCAAGGGCAGAAACTGCCCAAATTGTAGGGTGAATCCTGGGACAAAGGTATCACAATGGGAACCCTACTATCCTATGGAAAAGGAGGAAGGAGGAAGCAAGGAGGGAAAGACCTAATTCCCAATTAGGAACCTGAGTCCTACCTCACACTGAAACAAAGAGCACAGTAGGGGGCGGAACAGCCTTAAATAGTCTGCAGCTCCGCCCCTGTTAACCGGCTCCACCAAGTCTGGTCTCCTTCATGGGGGCCTTCAAATTCTCCCCTGACAGTTGTGGGTGGGCCAACTTGGTTGCTTCCAGGCTATTGCTGTTATACCTATTGGTATGTAAATTGGTGGAAAGGTAGGTAATGACAGTGTGAATAAATTGTCAAAATTTGATTGAAATAGTGCTTGCAGTTCTGGAGGGATTCTTAATTTTTGCTTTGTCTATACTTAGCATTGGGATTTGGTTCACCCTCCCCCCACCCCAGCTGCAAACTTGTTTCCCCTTTCTTCCTTTTTCTTCAGGTTGCTTCAGAACATTAGCCACAAAATCACATTCCAGTCCAGAGTATTGCTGCTTTAGACCTGAACCTCAGAGCATAGCACTGGCCGATGTGGATAATGGACCGGTTCAAATTAGAATGGACCCAACTGTTCCACACCAACCTGATGTGTGGCGCTACTCTGGAATTTTGACAAAACTCCACAGCATTCTCCAACGTCCACTAATGCAGGGTAGAACCAGAAAATCATGGATGCCATGTGGATGTCTGGGAGTGATCTCTGGCCTGATTCGGGGTTTCTGGCTAGTGTAGACAGACAAGCCCTAGGTTGCTGCAAACCAAGTTCAACATGGAAAATAAGTTTGCACTGCACTCAGCAGTGCAGGGAGGGGCACACAGAATCCCTGTAGTCTCAGGCAAAAGAAATCTTTTGCAGCCTTCCCTATCTCAAATGTTCTTTCTGATCAAACTGTTTGCTATCTTTATCATACTCTGATGCTTTGGCCACATATATTCTGGTTTTCATCTGTAATGAGCAGTGAGAAAGATAGTTCAATGATAACATCATGTGGGAAACTCTCTGCAATCCTACGACACTTACCTTAAGGGTGGAGATCACCTGTCCCTCCAGATGCAGGGAATGCAGTCCTCAGCTTCCCCCAGCATTCATTGTGTAGAGTGCAGTTTCTAGGAGTCATAATTTACATCATCTTGGGGGCTGTATGATTCCAATTATAGCTTATGTGTAAATATAAGCTACAATGAAATCAGCAGGGTCTACTTTTTGTTGGTACACAGGATTATGCCACCAGCCTTTGTTATCACAATGCAAATTATCTACTTTGTCATTAATTTAATGAGCCTTTTCATACAAGGAGAAAATATTAGCACTGTCATGTGCTAACATTGCAAGACTGTGATTACACATGTCTGGAAACTTGCAGCAATGTCCTGTGTCTGACCTCCACATGAACTAAAAGACCAAGAGACTAACAAGCCTATGCAAGCAATTTTGTGATGCTTGCACACATCTAAGCATTCAGTGACAGCCAGTTTATCACCTAATGTTTGGGCCATCAAGAAAAAAAAAACCACGAAGAGACAAGCTTCAGTCTGGATTGCATTGTCTTTTAATAACATTTCAAGTTTTGATCTTAAAATCCAACCACTATAATGGCTTTAGCATGTTTGAATCATTTTTTTTTTAAAAAAAAACACCAACAACCCTGAATTGGCTCATTTCATACATTTAATGTATTCCATTTGCTTATGTGACTAATGTCACAGAAGGAATGTACAAGTATAATATCCTGTCTGCATACACAGAATATGAGGAATAATGAACCACAAACTAGGCTTAATGAGATAAAGAGAAAAGACCTTGGGTGCTTTCATCCTTGGTTACCATCAATTAAGTTCACAATAGGAGGAAAGACATATGGTATACATGAAGGAAAGAATAAACATCATTTTTTTCCCTCTGGAAATGTAAAGTGTCTGAACATGTGACTTGTATAAAAAAGGATTGTTGGTTACTTATTGTACTTTCTATACAGTGCTCATCCTTTCTTCATGTTTGTTGTTGTTCTTGCTGCTGTCGTGAGCTTTCAAGTCATTTCTGATTTACTGCACAACCTTGAAGTGAACCCATCATGGGGTTATCTGGGGCTTAGAATGTTTTGACTTGCCTTAGCTTACCAAGTAGATTTTGATGGTCAAATGGGGAATTGAACCCTGGTCTTTAGAGTTAGAGTTCAACACTAAAACCACTATGCCACACTGGTTCTGTTGTGACTGTGCCTTCGGGGATTATGGTTGATGGTGATGGGATTCGAAGAGGAAGAAAAAACCCTCGTGATGAGGGTTCACTGGAGGAGTTGCGCAGGAAGCGACTTAGAGAGCTTTATGGGGGATCTTCTGAGGAAGATTCAGATGGGGAGTTTGGGGAAATGGATGCTGAGGAACAGGTGGTGGCTGGGGAAGTGGGCACTGAATGGGCACAGCCACCGGAGATGTCTGGGGATTTGGGGCCTATGGATACTGCTGAACCTGGGGTTTCTGCAGGAGCAGATCCCACTTGGGATGCTTGGAGAAGGGAGGATGGTTCTTTAAGTGTTCATGGGGCTAAGTGTGGGCAGGATGATTGGGACTCCGACAAACTGTTAGGCACTCCTGATCCACGAGCCCTAGCTGTGTGGAGTTCGGACTCTGAGTAGATTTGGGACACCTGGTGTTTGGGTGTGAGTGTTTGGTCACCCAAGAGGAAGGGGAATAAAATGGGAATGTTTGGCCACTGCACTTTGCGTGTGGCAAGGTGTTGCTGAGGCGCCATTGGGATCTCTGTGCTTTCGTGAAGACTGGACTTGGACTGTGATTCGGATGTAAGTTATCTGGGACTGCTCGGCAGCGGAGGGATGGAATGTGTGGGTTTCCCTGGACTGCACTCTGATTACTATTTCTAGCTGCTGATACCATTGTTGCTTGGCTCTTTGTGCCTTTTCGTGGACCTGGTTTGGATGACTGCACCCTCTTCGGACTCTGGATTGGAATTTGACCTGGCTTCTGTCTTCGCCCTCTGACTGACGACTACTCCCGGCTTCTGACTACTGGTTGCCTTTCGGAATTTGCTGCTGCCTCCTGACCTGACCTTGGATTCTCCTGACAACGGCTATTCATCATTCCTTTGAAGCTCTCGGCTTTATCTGCACCGTGGAAGCAATTTACTGCACTTCTAGTTTGTTTTGTTTTCAAACCAGTTTGCTGTTTTTCTTTTGGGAACTGTCCCTTTAAATCCGCAGAGCCGGCTGGCTGTTTCAGAAACGGTTTGGAGCCAAAAGAGGCTTTTGCACTTTCAGTTATACTTTGCAGCTTCTGGAAGGTTTCAAGTCTTTGTTTATTTTGCATATTTTCTAGCAGTCAACTCAATTTGTTCTCTAAAGCTGAATTGAAGCGTCTTTTAGTTTTTATTGAATGCCAGCGTGGAAAATTAGCTTGGCTTGTTTTCCAGTTATATTTTTGTCTGAACTACTCTTGAAACACTGATAAGTGAAGTGTTTCAAGGATACCCTCTGTGTTTATGTTACTTTTGGCTTATCTTCTGAATAAACTCTGTTTTGTTTGTTAACTGGCGTCTGACTCTTGACAGGTTCATTTTTGATATAGAAACCTTATTTTCATGCTTCATTTATAGAAGTTTAGACAGCATTTCATCTTCAAAATAAATCTCAAAATGCAATGAAAGCCATGATTAAAACATTTTAAAAAAGTCAAATCCTTTAAATCAATCTATTAGAAACAAGGATAATAATGCTAACAGTAATCAGGGAAATGCCTGAGAAAAATGCAAATCTTTAATTAATGAGGGAAACACATATCACTGAGGGCCCACCTTAGGGTAGAGCATAGATTCCCAAACTTATTTGGCCTACCGCCCCTTTCCAGAAAAAATATTATTCAGTGCCCTGGAAATTATTTTTTAAAAATTTTAATAGCAATTAAACAGAAAGATATATGTACCTGTGGCCATCACTGCTCCCCTGGATTGCTGCAGTGCCCACCAGGGGGTGGTAACGCCCACTTTGGGAATCACTGGTAGAGCCTACCAAATCTCACTGGGGAGACCACTCTGTGTGATGGAAATCGGCACAGAAAACTTCCTCTCCCATATCACAGCCAAATGTGACTCACTTGACCATGATACAATAAGAAGACTACAGGCATTTTAGGTTTTAAAATGGAGGTATTCTGTATAGGAGAAAACAGTATCTCAGGTAACATATAACTTCATCACACAATTACTGGTAAATAAGCATTTCTCTTAAGAGACTGGCACTGACGGTGTCCTTCACATGACAAAAGCTTTAAATGTGAGGCAGACGTATCTTGCTGTTTTTAAAGTGTAGTTTTTTCCCACGATTTCTGAGTTAATTGGTAAGTGACTTATTCCTCAATTCCCTGCATAGAGACATGTAAAAATGCTCAACTGAACATAACTGGGACTGCTTATATAGAGCATACCATGCCCCTATTAAAGCAGTTCCACCTACAAAGCCCTATACGGTTCAGGTCCAACCTATCTTCGAGACTGTATCTCCTTCTATGAACCTGCTGTAGCAGTGTGGGGCAATTTGTTATGACCTTATTGTTCCCTTCATATGACCTCTGATCAAGGACCAATGCCAAATTAGGGTGTTTAAGGGCAAACAGAGATAATTCAGTGTATGGGCAGTATTTCATTTACTGATCTTGCTTGGAAACAGCTTTGATTTTCCTCATCATATAGCCATTGCCAAATAGGTTATGCAACATTATTCCTATTTTTAAAGGGATTTTTTTTCAAGTAAATTAACAAAAATTGTGCCAAATACTATGGGCTATTTGGAGCTGCATGCCACCTTTGCATGCAGGTTATTTCAGTGTATGTTGGGGTAGTATGCTTTCTCTCTGTAAAAATATTTTTATATATTGTAACTCCATAAATGGTGTTCACAAACAATTTTTACAGGAAGATTTTTGAGTACGTGCACAAAAGATATCATCCCATTTGGCTTCCTGTATATTTCCTAGCTGAGATATTTTCTCACCCTTGTTTCAACATTCACTTTGACAGCTGTAGGATGTGTTAACAGTCTGGAGAGGAAAAGGTGACATTTACGACAGTAAATGGGTGGAGTATAAGTAACTTTCTATTACTGCTATTTGCAATAGCACATCATAAAGAAATATTCCTGAGACTGCTGTTACCTGAAAATAGGATTTATTCTGTGCCATAAACCCATTTTGATGAAGCAGTTGAGAAACCGTGTGAGTGTTCTTTGCTAATGAAAATAGAAATATTGTCAACTTTGCTATTTCTTTCTTTTTGAATATTTTTGTGCTTGATGCTGAATTTGGAAGAAGATCACAGAAAGAAGTGTAGAAACTGAGGTCAAATGACCTTAGAACCAGTTTGTGACTAATACATAAATGAGCTTCTTTGGGGGAAATCCAAAACCATTTTCAAGTCTACACCTGAGTATGATCAGACTGCAGTAGAAAGCTGACTGTCTTCAAAGCAGATACCTTTTCATGTGTGTGTGTGTGTTTTTTAAAAAAACTTGCAACACATTAAACTTTTATGCTTGAAAAGTAATGGCACTGAGTGACATCTGTTGTACGTGCAGCCAATGTAATGTTGGCTACAGACAGGAAGTAATTGCCCATCAGAAGAACTCATTATTATTGAAAAGCTTTTCTAAAACACTTAAGGGTATTGGTATCATGCTTGAAATATTTTATAGAGACAGTTTCTCCTGACCTCACCACTCCCCAAAGTCTATCAAACCAGAGCCATGGACTTTCTAGCCATCCCCTTCCCACATCCCAACATCTCGGTTAATCCTATCATAATCAATTTAAAGCATTGAATATTATCTTAGGGTCCATCAGTTTAAAAAGAAAGACACAAAGGGAGTAAACAAAAATAACTTTCTATTTTGGATGGAAGTGTCCTGGCCACTGGCACTACTTTATGCCGTAACCAATGGCACCGTTTGTTGCAAGACCACTATTCAGGATGACAGCAGACGTGAGTGGTACTGCCCTCAATGTCACACTTAGATGAGACAAAAAGGATACTTCTTTTAAAAATTATCTTTTTGAATGACAACTCCCATAAAATTACTTCTTTGAATGACGACTCCCATAATCCTTCAGGCTGTGTGGCCTCTAGACATTCTCTATCCTACATAATCCTGGAAGTTTTAGTTTGGTGAGGTATGCAGAGTTCTCTGTTAGGGATCTCTTATGCATTCTCCTGAAGCTCAACTGCAGGAAAATCAAACTACTGCACAAACTACAAATTCCAAACGTTTATAGGATGGAACCATAAGTGTTAAAGTAATATTAAACTGCTCTGTAGTATAGATTCATTCTATGTAAATGTTGTGCCTATGTATGACAAATCTGGTGAACAGCACCAGTTCCTGACCTGTGTCCTATTAAACACTGCCCACTACTTTCTAGTGCCCACATTATGACAGCTTGCCATTCCCCTGGCAGAGCCCTCCCTCTATCCTAAATCTTACCATGATCCACCTGGTAATGGCAGGTTGACAAAGATAGCCCTGAGTTTTCCTCACCAGGCAAGTCAACTTCAGTACTGGCTTCTGAGGAAGTTAAACCACTTCCTTTACCATTAGGCTAACTGTGGGGATAAAGGACTCAACTTTGCCAGTTTGATATAGCCAACTGGTTTGAAAAAAAAAATAGGATGCCTACTCCCTGTTTCATCAACACATTAGGTCTCTTCTCAAACACATTCCAAGGTGGTTCCAGCCATATTCACATTTTCACCTACCCAAATGTCCATGTACAGCTGCAGCTAGATCAGGTGTATATGCAGTTTGATATTGTCTCTTTCTGGTATAAGATCCCCAGAAGTTGGACTATGAATGAGTACAGTCCTTAGACTGAATAGGTTTCTCTTTTTACTGCACATCAAAATTCAAAAACATAACAGACAAAATTGACCATCTCTAGTTGGTAGTGATCTACCTACAAGGTGGGTGCATTGGCAATTGATAGCTTCCATGTCAGTCAATAAATGAACCTACTTCATGTTTTAATCTAGAGCATGAATGCATTAGAGTATCACATACAATTTCAGTGATTTTAGCTCTGAAAGAAGATTGATAAAGACGGTAAAGATGAAGGAGAAAAAACTAGCAATCTAAATGACCAAGAGATTGGAGTAAGTTAAACTGTTTGTGGTTTCCAGTGTAAAAATAAGGAGTGATAAATGAAATTGCACATGATACAGACAAGGTGACTGAGGGAAAGTTTTCCTCTATATCTCAAAACATTTGAACCCAACCAAAGCTGATAGAAGGGCAATTTGGGATAAATAAAAGGAAATAGATCTTCACACAGTGCACAGCTAAATTTACAGCCACAGGAAGCAGTGGTGGCAACAGACATGGATTGCAACCAACTTGAATTAGATAAATTTCTGGAGGATAAGGCTATTTAATATCTAATGAATAACATTTGATGATTATGCATTGGCTCTAGTACCACATGCATATCCTAATCACTGGAATGGGAAAATGTGCTGCTTGTTGAGTTTCAGGCAGATGGTTACTGCAGAGACAGCTTGTTAGACTACAAAGTTCTAAATAAAATAACAAATAACAAGAAAAAAAAGTTACAAACTAGTAACTGGTTTATCTCACACCATCAAAGGCTTACAATTTAAAAGCCCTCCCCAACTCAGTGTTTTCCAGATGAGTTGGACTATAAAGTCCATGATACCTTATAATCTGAATATCCTTCTCCTCTGCACTCAGGCTGCAGTAGCTTTAAGTAGCTACCTGTTACGGTTCTACTGAATCACTGACTGAATGCATCCCCTGATGTAGACTGCCCCACTTACTTTTTAGCAACTATCCGTTTTAAACTGATTCTTAGAGAAGCCAGTCCAGCTGTTGCATGAGCCAGACTGTTGTCTGTGGTTTGGCTTTGAACCCAGACATCTCCACATCCTTTAACCCAGCATTCTGTTTAGTGAAGCACAAATGACACACTTTCCTCCTTGAAAATGAACACAGAGAGTAGGAGAGATGGAAAGAAAGACAATAACAAAACAAATGATCATTGATCTGTTGGTCTGGGGTTTTTCCAGGGAAAATTTGCAAGACCCTCTAGTTCAGTAGGAGAGCAATGCCCCTGGTGTGTGCAATTGAAGAAGTCACCATTCTGGCCTCTGGAGTGATGGATGACTGATCTGCCTATGAGCCTCCCTGCTGGACTCAGGGGAGGGAGTGAACAAGAGGGGAGGGTTTGAGCAAAAGATGAGGTGGAGGTGGGGAAAAGAGTTGGTGAAGAAAGATAAATTCCCCTGAGTCTGTTCCATGGAATCTTAATAATGTGCTAAGTTATTGTGCAGTGAAGGAATGCAATTAGCACAGCGGCCAAAAGCCTCCTCCAGCAGGTCATTACTGCATTAGTAAATGGAGGCTGTTAAAGTATACACCATCCCTAAGCATACCACAGAGGCCGCCAGCCCAACAGGCCCCAGGATTGATGAGAAAACTCCCACTGCTCCCTTGCTCGCTCCACTTTTCATTATTGCTTTTCTGATCAGGACTACAACCACATCTTTTTTCATCCTCTTCCCCTTCTGGTTCATGTTCTACATCTCCTCCCAAGAGGGCTTTACTGAAAATCAAGTATCAGCCTACTAAAAGAAATCAGAAGCAGCCCAACAGCAACTTTTCCAGCTGCTGGAAAAACAGCACAACCAGCAGTGAGGCTTCGTGGGTGGAGGCTGCAATGTGAAGCTGAGGTATGTGAAGGAGGCGTACAAAGGATTAGGGAGCTGGAGCTTATCGAAAAACAAAGCCAGGGAGAAATACATTCTCCATCTTTCCCATTGAACATTTCACTGATTCACCACTTACTTGAAGGATTCTTCTCAAATCTCTGAAAAGTTACCTTCTGGACTATAATCCACAGTGCCTGTAGAATACCAGGGGGGTAGTTAAAATTATAATCCAAAAAGGGCAATATTACAAGCTCTATTCATCCTATTATCACATCTATGAAGTGAAGGGGCAAAATCGAAGTTTCTTATTCAAATTCTTAAGGGGAAAATATCAGGAAGCAGAAGTGCAAAATTGAAAAGTATGAACCACTCTACATTTTCTTTCAGGGAAAAGAAAGAGAAACAACAAAGAATGCTGTGCAGTAGGCTTGAGCGATCCATGAAAAAATTGATTCTAAACTCGTTTCAAAACTAGAGGGGGGCAGCGCTTCGTTTCTGATGTCATTTCCGAATTTTGCCCCCCCAAAAATTCGAAATTAACGAAAATTCGTTATTTTTGAAATTAATTCGTTAATGGCGGACGCGCATGCGCAGTGGCCAAAAAAAACAGCTTGAGGGGAGATTTTACAGGACTCTCCCGCCCTCATTTTTTGAGTGATCTTCTTCAAACTTGGTACAGTGGTAGAACACATTTAACACTGATAGCTCACCAAAATTTGGAACGTTTCCCTTATCCTCTGATTTTTGGCGAATTTTCATAGCTTTTATAATAAACCATTTTTTAATAATTGCAGAAATCTGTTCCTGGTTTGAAAGTCTTATTTCCTGTTAAATTGGGTTGTCTTTACTGTGAAAGTCATTGTTCTACTTCAGAAACTTTGTTTTTGTGGCTGAAACTTTGTTAAATTGGTGTGTGTGTGATATATACTGTATATATATATATAGTCCCTGCATATATGTGTGTGTGTGTGTGTGTGTGTGTGTGTGTGTGTGTGTGTGTGTGTGTGTGTATAGGTAAAGGTAAAGGTATCCCTTGACATTAAGTTCAGTCATGTCTGACTCTGGGGGTTGGTGCTCATCTCCATTTCTAAGCCCAAGAGCCAGTGTTGTCCATAGACACCTCCAAGGTCATGTGGCCGGCATGACTACATGGAGTGCCATTACCTTCCCGCCAGAGCGGTACCTATTGATCTACTCACATTGGCATGTTTTCAAGCTGCTAGGTTGGCAGAAGCTGGAGCTAACAGCGGGCACTCACTCTGCTCCCGGGATTTGAACCTGGGACCTTTCGGTCTGCAAGTTCAGCAGCTCAGTGTTTTAACACACTTCGCCATCAGGGCTCATGTATATATAATATACATACACATACACACAATGTGGAGAATATGTGGAAAGGTAGATAGATAAGTTGGGAGCCACAGCGAAGGCACCTTCCTGGGAGCAAGGTCTAATAATAATAATAATAATAATAATAATAATAATAATAATAATAATAATAATAATAATAATAATAATAAAAATCCCTTACAATATCCAAGATGGCTCACTGCTACAGAATCTTGGGAGCTTTAGTTTGGTATGGTACCATTATTGGCAGAGAAAGCTAAGCTGTAGGAGTTGAAATCCAATCATTTATCCTCCCTATAGAATCAATTTTATATGCATTTTTAGCTACAGAAAAGCTAAAATCAGGACAGTAAAAGAACAACACCCAGAAAATGGGAATTCCAGACAGGAAACAATCAGGGCCAGCTAATACCTCCCAACAAAGGATTCCCCCAGGTAGGAAGCAGCCAGGCTTTGAAGCTGCAAGGCTATTCAATGCTAATCAAGGTGACCAATTGCAACATTCACACTTGCCTCCCACAGACAAGAGTTCTTTCTCCCACCCTGGACCTTCCACAGATATATAAACCCCACTTGCCTAGCTTCGCACAGACGTCAAAACCTCTGAGTATGTCTGCCACAGATGTGGGTGAAACGTCAGGAGAGAATGCTTCTGGCACATGGCCATAGAGCCCGGAATACATACCACAACAGTGTGATCCTGGCCATGAAAGCTTTCGACAACACAACCACAGTATCCATTCAAGTTCATGTAGCGTCGTATGGAGACCTGTATTGGGGGGAGGGAGGGTGCGAATCTGGGCCACTGGGAGTTGTAGTCCTCCCTCCCTCCCTCCCCGGGAGCAGCCGAGGACGGGCCTGGCCCACACCCCGTCACATCCCGGGCCTCTTCCTCCTCACCGCCGGGCCCCGCGCCAGTCTCCATCTCTGCGTGTCAGACCTCTGTCTCTCTCGGTCTCTCCATTCCCGGCTCCATCCGCCGCCTTCCCACCTCACAGAGAGACACCAGGCCTGAGCTGAGGCGGCGGTGGCCATTTTCCCCCTCCGTCTTCCTCCTCCTCCTCGGCCTCCTTTCCCCTCGCCCCCTCCCATTGGCTGAGCCCGTGACGCCCCTTTTGCTGAGGGGCAAAAGGAAAGGGCCTGAGGCTGTTAGGAATGGTGGGAGTTTGGGTGATTTGCAAAACGAAAAAAACGACGACATAAGAAAAAACAGCCTGTCGCAGTTCGAAACCGCGATATCCAGACGTGTGGACAATCAAGGTCGTATATTGCTTCAAAAGTAACGAAAGTAACGAATTAATAACGGGTAACGGGGAAATCGAATTATTTGAGCAAGCCTAGTGTTATGGTTGAGCCTTCGGGCTCCGGTAATAGAAGAAGGGGTCATAAGACTCCTCGAGAGTCAGACTCTTTCGAGGAGCGTGAAAGAAAACGGCTCCGGGATTTGTTTACAGACCCGACAGATGAGGACTCATTTGAGGGTTTTTCTGAGGGTTTGGAGGAAGAGATGGCCAGCTCGGAGGAGGACGACATGGAATGGACTCGTGTGAGGGAGGATTTGGGTGTTGGGGAAACAGGCAATGAAAGCATGGGAGGTGATTGGCGGGTTGCAGGATCAGACCCATGGACTGGCTGGAGGGATGGAGCGGGATCCACAGCTGGGGATGCTGTGGAGCGTAGTCAAAGGTGCTTAAGCTCTGATGAGGATGATGATGTTGGGGCACCTGGAATTGGGATGGCAGCTGACAGCAATGATGAGCTTGAACTGGGATAAATTGGGGTTTGGGACCAATGTCTAATTGCGTTGGGCAAGGTAATCTGGACGAACGCTTGGGCTTTTGTTGGGGAACTTCCTGAAGACGGGTGTGATTCGTTACTGGATACGTAAGTTTACCAAGGACACTGGGCATCGACGGCGGGAGGAACTGTGCGGGGTTTTTCTCTGTGCAACTTGTGTTTAATCTCGATAGCTTGGACCTCCGTCGTCTTTTTGACGGGCAATATCTACTCGCACTGGATTGACGCTGGACTGACTGACTTCGATTCCGGATTATCCCTTCTGCTGGCTATCGGTGAGACCTTTGGATTTCTAGACGACTACGCTTGGCTATTGATCTCTGGACTGGATTGGGACCCTGCTGACTGCCGTTACCCTGACTGCTGTGCCTGGACCTGGATATCGTTGGCCGCTGAACCTTAAACTGAATCCTGACTACGACCACGCTTTTCGTTTGCTGCAGGAAGGAATAAACAAGCCTGGTTTATTCTCCTGCTGTTTCTGAGTAGCAGAGAGGAATCTGCTACCAGTCTGTTGTTTACATTCTGACTCCTGTTGATCCTCTTTTGTTTGCATTGTTTGCCAGGCTGAAGTAAGCACTTTTGATTTAATCCGGATTATACTTCTGTTTAATCCGGTTTATCCCTTTGAATCGTTTAAGCTCAAACTGAGTTGTTTTTGTTACTTATCACACTGAAGTCAAGTGTTTGCCCTGTTCTTTGTCTCCTACGGGCGTTTTTAGTTCTGTAACCTCAATAAACTAAGTTTTGTTTTATTCGCTGGCGTTCTGTCTCTGACACCTACTGTGCAGCCACTGGCTATTTACATATAATAATTTTAAAGGAAGCAAATATTAATTGATTAATTAATGTTAGAGAAGCAAGGTCCTAACTTAAGTGTTGAAAAGTTATCTCCATTACAAATATGAAAAGAATTGCAATTGGTAATATTATTCAAGCCTATTTATGGAAGAGTATTTTTGCACCCCTAGGCTGCGTAGGCACCTCAAAACCACACTGGAGCCCCAGAATATAAGTAAGCAAGCTGTTTATTGAAGAATCTACAAGTACTTGAAAATCTTGAAGTGTGATGACTCATGGGCCATGTAGTTCCGTCCCTAACACTGTTGTGACAGATGAGGAGGAAAACTTAGGTTTTCCTCTGTTTCAGTCAGAATTGGAACTTTCTCAGCCAGAACTGGAACCCTTGCACCTGCAGGAGATTTCCCTTCCAGAAGTTTGCCAAACAAGCCCTGAGCCAAAATCTCCCCCTTTTTCTCGCCGTGATTATTGTCAACAACAGAGAGGAGCTCAACAGGCTAATCGCAGAAGCCTGAGAATCGCGGCCAAACAAATGGTTAATTAAACCGTTTCCCATGAGAAACTTTAGGGAGTCATGCATCTGGACCCAGAGAATGGCTTTCGCTTCTGGTTCCCCAGAGAATCTGCTCTTGGCGGGAAACCGAGACCCTACTTAGGTGTTTTGCCCACGAAGGAGTCTTGCGGAGTCAATTCGTCAGCTACGGGAGTAGGTTGTGTGTGGACTACGCTACTCCCGCGGTCGAGTTCTTGCTCCTGTTTCCAGCCCTGGATTGCTTCCCAGGACCTTGCCTTGCTTCACGGACCTTGCCTTGTTTTTGGATCTCGCCACGATTTTACCACGGATCCTGTCCTTGCTCCACGTTCCTTGTTGCCTTGAACCAAACTTTGTGTACCAAGAATCAAGCTATTTCCTTGCCTTGCCTAAGTTTCATGGACTAAAGGACCTTGTCATCTCCCCTCACTTTGCTTGGCAAAGTGAGTGTTTCGGTTACTGGATTACAACTTTGGACCTTACTATTTCATATTGGACATTGTTTTCCTGGACTATATTTGACCTTTCCTGAAAGGTCATCTTCTGAACTATATTCTACATTTACTTTTATTGACTTTACATATTTCCTTAATAAAGATATTAGATAGATTCTGGCCTCTGTGTATGGTTATTGGTGCTCTGCAGCCTGGGTCTTGACATGAAGCAAGCGTCTATAAAAGTCACTCAAAGAACATAGTCCAAACCAGATATTAAAGTAAGTCCCAAGAAAGGCATCAAGAATAGTCCAAACAAGATATCAAGGATTAATCCAAGGCATGAGTCAAACTGGAAACACAGGAAGCAAAACTGGAACACAGGAACAAAACTCCAAGTCCAAGGTACAGGATCAACACAAGGCAAGGGTCTTGACTGGAGCAGAAGTCCAAACTGCAAAATTACTGGAACATTCAACTGGATACACAGGAATCCCCAGAAACAAGAACGAGGCTGGAACTCAAATCAAGCTGTAGGAAATAATATAGAATTCACAGGAGCACAAATTCACAGGAGCACGAAGCAGAGATTTTCCTCTCTTGGATAAGCAAAGTTACCACCTCTGACTCTGTCAGAGAAAGCAGCCCTTCTTAAAGGAAATTCAAGGTCCTTTCCCATGAGAAGTCTACTCATTATTTCATTTCAAAAACAATTGTTTACTTCTTCTGACATACTCCCTTTCTTTCCTCTGCTGAGTTATCGCCTTCCTTCTGTCAAGCTTATTAGCCCTATCTGCCTTATCACTTCCAGAATCCGAACTAGAATGTCCATCTGGCACCAGGAGATCCAACCTTGACTCCTTTGAGGAATGCGGTTCAAGCTGCCTTCTTGCAACCATTATGTCTCTGGTCCCAGAATCCACTGGGACAAACTCTGGCTGCATCGCAGGCCCAAACCCAGAGTCCTCTGACAAGGCAGATGCAGGGTCAATCACAGGCTGAACAGGCCCAACGTCAGGCTCACCTGACAGCTCAGATGGAGGCTGGGCTACAACAAGTATCTCCAAAAGATTTTTCCTGATAAATGTAATGATTTCTGTTGGGGGATAATATGTGTATTTGTGCAATGATACTCTTTGGTCTACAGTTCCCAGAATCCCATAAACTTGTTGAGTCCATGGTGGCTGGATGATTGTGAAACTTGTAGTCTGATAAAATAATTTTTCCAATCTCTGAATACATACTTCTGGACACCAGGCTTGACTCATATTGGTGTCTTAAACAAATTCTTCCGGGGTTGGACATTTTCATCTGAGGGGGAATGGCTGCATTCAATTCAAGGTTATGGAAATTGAGTTGTGCATGTGGGGATCATTCTACATGAATGTTCCTTGCACATTGTACATGAATGCATATGCATATTTGGGTGTGCACTCAGTTGCACCTTTGGTGTTTTGGTCCACTTTCAAAACACTGCGATTTAACACAGGGGTTATGTAGCACAATTAATACACAACTTTGTATGCAGTGATTTGTGTCTTGCAACACTTATGTAGGATTTTGACTCTAGTGGGAGAACAGGTGGCATGTTGTGTTTGGTCTTATGAATCAAAACCAAGCCTAAGGACTCCTACAAGACTTGCTAGAACAAATATAAAATACCCAGCACCTTTTGCTTGTCAACAGCTGTTGGATAAGTCTTTTTTCAAAATGTAGATTTGCAGACTCATATAAACAGACACTAAATTCATTTCATTTTTTATGCTCTGCGTGTGGCACTACTACTTTCATAATCTGGGTTTATATGTTTTAGCATGAAACCAAGTAAGGGAAGTACCAATGTTACTTCATTAAAATGTGGTTTCTCTTAAGCAAGAGACACCAGACTGATTTTTTTGGTGGTCATTTTCCATTTATTGTTCCTACTAATATAAGATGTGTGGAAGGCATGTGACCAATGTCTCATATGTGGCTGTTGAGGCACAAAATGTCACAACACAAATGAGCACTTTGCACACATTTGGGAATGCATCTTAGTAAGAGTAGAAGATACTAAGTGCATTTTCTAATACTTTTCTGCTTTGTCACCAATTCATTAGCTAGTGCCAAAATAGACCTTTTTACAGCAGTGGTTTTCTGCACGTAGGCTTCAATAATATCATTAGTTGGCTTCAAGAGAAGCATAACTGCTTTCTTTTTTCAAAAAGGAAGAAAATGGAAATGATGCATGGAGCTGTGAAATACTCAGCATTACATTAGCCAGATTGGATTAAATTATGTCCACATGCATCTTGGGAGAATAGGTTTAAATCCATAGGCGATTGGGTGTAAGAAGGAATGTTTACAGAGTTAAGATTTCCAAAAAGATGAGCTTATCTCCCTGTGTGTTAAATATCATAAGAATAGAGCAGGGTTGGGCTAAATTGAAGTCGGGCTATTTCAGCCTCCAACTCCCCCTCTGTTGTGACCCCAACACCCAGCAAGGAAAAACTAAATTAAAAGACCTATCTGCTGCCAAATATCAGCAGAATGGTTTGCTGACAATGTTCAATACCAAACCGCTAAATGCCCTGACTGCAATTGACTAGCAGGGTAAATTACCTTCTCAAATTACACACTGCAACTGAAGAAGTCAAGGGAAACCATGGCTGTGCAAACATTTCAAATGTTTCAGGCTTTCTTGAGTCTATTGGACAAAGGCTCCTTTCATTTCCCTATCAATTGGAACAGAACGTTTTTAATGCATGCTGGAGAACCAGTGTGGCATAGTGGTTTAAGTGTTGGACTTTGACACTGGGCAGGCATGTAGCCGGGGGGGGGGGGAGGGGCTTGAGGGGCTTCAGCCCCCCCTCACCAAAATTCTCAGGGTGGTCCGCAAGAAGGCCTTACATTTATTATTTAAACTGTTAAGTTTATTCATATCATGATCTGATCACCATGCTCAATATATCCCATATTCATGGGAGTATTGGGATAACGATACAAAAGGTTTGCTAGGGTAGATCTTCTCTCACCCAGACTCAGCCCCCCCCCCCCCCGAACCAAAATCCCAGCTCCTCCCGAATCAAAATCCTGGCTATGGGCCTGACACTGGGATATCAGTTTTCAAATTTGAGCTCAGCCACGGAGACTCACTGGGTGACTTTGGAAAAGTCATACACTCTCAGCCTCACAGGAAGGCAAACACCTTCTGAACACCCACTTCCACTTCGTGTGCTGTCATTACATTATCAACTTCCATGTGCACAACAAGTCTGTTATTGGACAGAACACTTGAGGCTATTCTGCTGCTGCCTAAGAATGGCAATCTGGTGTCGCCTCCATTGCTGTCTTGGGACCACTTCTTCACCTAGTTTCACTAGATCTAAGGTATTTTCTTACTTTAACATTTTCATTTTCAGTCAATGGTCAGTTAAAACTGCAGATCCCGAGCCTTGGATCTCGAGGCCCCATTGTATAGCAATTCTTGCCTATTTAATTTATTTGTTAAAAATGCACCAATATCAGTTCACATCTTTAAGACTTCACAACTCTCTTTTGGGTGCATAGACTTTCAGCAGTCAACAAATTTAAAAAATGACCCCCTACACCAGTCCCATGAAAGTTGTCCATCCCTTCAGATGCAGTGAAAACTGGAAATGTAGAGGAACAGCTGTACTGTCAATTTGACTTTGACTTATGTTGGACCTATGAATGAAAGGCCTCTGAGTCACTCTGTTACAAAATCATATATATGGAAGAGGCTACAAAAGGTATCCAATCAACCCAGAACCATGCAGAAAAAACCCAATCAAAGCACGGGTGGCAATCCTGTCTCTGTTTTAAAATCTCCACCACCCTGTGAGGCAGCATATTCCACTGCCAAACACCTCTTACCATCAGGAAGTTTTTCATAATGTTTAGGTGGAATTTCTTTCCCTGCAATTTGAATCCATTGCTCCATGTCCTAGTCTCCAACAGAAAAAAAAACCTTGCCCCCTTCCTCAATGTGAAATCCTTTCAAATCTTTAAACATGACTATCATGTTCCCCTTAAGCCTTCTTTTCTCCAACCTAAATATACCCATCTCCCTAAGCCATTCCTCATAGGGCTTGGTTTCCAAACCATTGATCTTTTGGCCACCCTTCTCTGAACCTATTCTAGCTTGTGAATATCAAGAGCTGTGCTCAATTCTTGCAAACTAAGAACGATGACTTCCTGCTCTCACTTGCCTCTTTTCTCACTGCTTTCCACCTGACCGCATTTTAATGTCTTTTCAAATGAACCATTCCTTCTCATGATATGTCCAAAATATGATAATTTCAGTTTCTTCATCTTGACTTCTAGGGAGAGTTCTGACTTGACTTGATCTTGAAACCAATATTTATCTTTTTGGCCATCCATGTTATCTGTAGAAATCTCCACCAGCACCACATTGTAAATGATTTGATCATCTCCCTTTCAGCTAACTTCACAGTTCAGCTTTTACAACCACACATAGAAATTGGAAATATTATGACATGGATAATCCTGAGCTGCAAACCTACTCAAGCCTAATTTTGGACCTTTGTTCCCCTCTGCTACTCAGTACTTCCATGTTTACAAATGGCTTTTTGAGAGAGCCCAATTTATTTTGGAGGGCATCTGACCTTTCTCTTTTCCAGTTGAGAGAACAAACCACTTTTAGTGGTATATCTTCTAACTCACATTCACCTAGTAAAGTATAAATATTATTTTCCTGCAAATTATAATAGAGAGCATGTACTTATAATTTAATCATTGCTTTAAATGTTTAAAGCTGTAGCTCTATTTTTTTTTAAAATCATCGCACCATTTCCCGCTTTTCAGTATTATGGGCCATGTTTATATTGCTATGCAAATTATTCCTTGTAGAGAGTTTACAAATTTCCCCTTTCATTATTAATAGTGTTGCAAGGTCCCCCTTCGCCCCCATTTCTCTCTATCTATATTGCTTTGTGTAATACATAATTAATGTTAACGGCCGTGCATTGGTCTCTGTGCCAGTTTGCATTAGAATATTTTTTCCTTGTCTTCTGTCTCTGAAAGATGGAAATTGGTGTTTGGGATGACTGAAAATGGTTGGATTGCTTTGTCCTACCCTTTTGAGTTCTTCCATTTGCTTGTCAGAAGAGACACCTGGGGATTTGGTTGCTAGCTCTTTGCTTTTGGTTATCCAAGCTCAACTGATGGCTACAAGCTTTATCACCAATGCATTTCTACAATTTTCTCTTGGACTAGATCTGGACCTAGCTGCCACTTTGATAGAGAATTACAAATACATAGCTGTGATTTCTCTAGGGTGAAACAGAAGAGGAAATTAAGATAATTAAGCTTCAATGTGGATGATAGAAATTAAACTGCCATTAGGTCCTTCTTCAAGGACACAAATTATTTTGTACAACAATAAACTAACTGGGTTATGAAAACAACCCTCTAGCAGGCTTTACAGGACAAATGTGAGGGAAGAATTCTCAGGTTATGGGGAGCAGAAGGGAATTTTCATTTTGAGCTTTAACTAACTGACAGTCTTGTTCAGTTTGCTTAGATTGCCAAGAACTCCCTAAATTTTGCAATTGTTTTCATAAACAGGACAGATAAAAACCAGGGATTTGATTTCTTTTTTTAAAAAGTGGAACTGATCATCCATTTGTTATAATAATAATAATAATAATAATAATAATAATAATAATAATAATAACAACAACAACAACAACAACAACAACAACAACAACAACTTTATTCTTATAACCTGCCTCCATCTCCCTGAAGGGACTCGGGGCAGCTTACATGGGGACCAAGCCCAAGAACCAGGGAATACTGAATACAAAATACAATACAGAATACAAAATACAAAAATTAAAGCACAGATAGAGCAATATAGTTAAAACCAAAGAAGTAACATCTTAAAATACATCTGAAAACATTGCAGAACCTAACGTGGGACTATTAAAATTTGCAAGGGAAGGGCAGGGTTTATGCAAAACGCAGGACAGTAGGACTGAGAGTGGGAATAAAGTGCTGGAAGCTGGAACAAAGGACAAATTAGGACTGGGGGTGGTGACTGCGAACTGATCTGTTATTCAAAGGCACATTGAAACATCCATGTTTCCAAGTCTTTGCAGAATGTGGACAAGGTGGGGGCTAATCTGATCTCCCTGGGAAGAGAATTCCAGAGCTGGGGGGTCACCACCAAGGAAGCCCTCTCTATCATCTCCACCAACCATGCTTGAGATGGTGGTGGGAGTGAGAGGAGGGCCTTCCTGGCAGATCTTAGAGCTCATGCCAATTCGTAGGGGGAGGTGTGGTCACTAAGATAAGCAAGACCCAAACTGTTTAGGGCTTTATAGGTCATAACCTGCACTTTGAATTGGAATCGTAAAGTTATCAGCAGCCAGTCGAGCTGGGCTAATGGGAAGTGGCAATGAAGGGGAAATAATATTTGTAGGCTTTTACAAGTGTACAAGTTACAAGTGCATGTTTGCTTTCCTGAGATAGACTGCTGTTATTATTGGATGTCTCACCAGCTAGCACCGTCACCCTTGCTCAACGCAAACTGATATATGTAGCCTATGTCTTCTACTCTCTCTCAGGTTTCAGGGTGGCAATTTTCCTATCCATCAGTTGCTCCATAGTGGTAGTCAGTCAGTGTCACTACCTCCTACAAGAAAACTGCTTCACAAAATGGTTGGCATTGTTTCTATACACTCCAAAAATTTCACAGATGAAAATTGGGACACATGAGTCCATGTAATATTAGAAGATGAAAAAAATCACTAATGAGGAAGAATAAAGAATTTCGAGCATACTTCAGTGGTTTGCTTTGTTCTGAGCCTACAGGGAAGAACAAGACATTGCTCTTCTTGCAGTGTGGCCCTCTTCTCTATTAAGGGAACCTGAAAACAATAAGCCTGCATCTTCAGGAAGCAAAGAATGTGACAATGATATTATTATCTGTAGCTCAACATAAAACAGACAATTAGCTACGCACTCAGTGTATATTTTTCCTTCTCACAGAAAGGTCTAATAACAAGTAGGTCCCAGGAATTTCCTTGCAGTCCTGCCCTTCATTACCAAGCTTCTCTTCTTCAACAATTCCTCCTTTCTCACAAATCCTTCCCAGCTGCTTTCGCCATCTTCCCTTATCAAGGGTTTCTCCCCAGTCCCACCCTCTTTTCACAACCCTCCTAGATTCCCACCAGTTCTCCATTAAACCTTCCTGCCCCCCTGTTTTTTTCCACACTCCTCCAGCTCTCCTTTACTTCGGGATCTTCTGGCCTTTTTTATTCTTGGGCAGTTCCCTCCACAAGGGCAACTCTGTTAAACCCCTCCTCTCCTGTCCCAACTGTTGCATTGACCAAATACAAATAACTTTTGCACTTTGTTCTCAGTCTGTACCAGCTGAAGAAAGCTGAGGACAAAGGGGGAAAGTGGAAGGAGGAGACAGAAATAGGGACATTTTAAAAGTAGCTGGAAAAAAGTGCCAAATCATGGTAGTTGGAAGGTATGTGCTTCTGAGCGGGGTGACCTGGTTACTTCCTCCAGGGAAAAGTGAAGTGTAAGACAGATGATTTATTTATTACTTGCTAGAAGAAATGATTAACTTGCACCATAAAGGTACAGCTGTAGAAATCACAGCATTCTCTTTTCCTTCATGTGTCATGGAGCCAAATCCCAGGGCTGAATTTCCAAGCCCTGAATCTGGCTTCATAACATAACATAAATAACCCTGCAAGCACCTGGCGGGAGAAGATAAAATGAGCCTGGGAACTCAGGGTTGAAAGTATAAACAATTATAATTGATATAGTGTGGGAATGGTAGTAATGTGATCCAGAGGGTGGGATTTGATGATGATATTTGCGTGTGGTATTACGTTGCATCAGAAGTGATAAAATTGAATGTATGTAAACATTAGGTCATTCTCGACTTTTCCAAAGTCATGTATTCTTCAATAAAGATTGGATTTGAGAGCAGCTATCTTTGAGCTGCGTTCAGACTGGTCCTTTGAAGTGAGCCTGACATTTAAGTCGAGAATCCCGTTCTCACCCTCCTGCGGAATTCGCAGTGAAGTGATAATGAGTGAAGAAGGAGATCAAAGCCCAAATGGAGCAGGGAGGCCTTCGCAAGGGGCCCGGCCGAAGAGAGAAGAGACGCTGCAAGCCATAGCTTCCTCTACGGGGTACCCCAGGCCGAATGGCGTGACCCAGAGGATTCCCAGGGGAGGAAGAGGCGTCTCTGCGGCTGCAGAAACCAGTTGGGGATCTGGAGGAAGTATGCCGGAGACCGTGGCCCTGCGGTTATCCATCCTGGAAACTAATTTATCCAGGCTGTCGGAAACCGTGGGGAGGTTGGTGCCACTATTGGAAGAGAATCTCCAAAAGGAGCCCATCCGATATGGCGCCGAGAGAGAGCCAAGTAAAGAAGGAGATTGGAGCCAGAGGGGCCAGCGAGCATCAACGCAGAGTCCCGTGGCGGCAAGGGACGAGGGAGATGAGGAATACTGGCAGGAGCTGGAGTTCCGAGACAGAATGGCACGCGAAGTGGAGCGCCAGCGAGCTCTGGGAACTCTGAGGCCGCCATCTCCAACAGAGCTCCCAACCCCCCGAATGGGCGTCGGGGTGGAAAGACCACTGGGGCCAGGGATCGGGTCCAGTGGATTTGCAGACGAAGGCGGAGAGGAGCAGGAGATCCAGGAAGAGGAGGAGGATGTGCCGTACGACGAGGAAAGGCGAGATGCGGGGGCTACAGCGAGGCCAGTATGCGGATGGGTGGAAGGGCCGACAGCGGCGGCAGAATTTCGGGAGCCGCGCAGAATGACCACCGGAGTGGGGCGCGGCGTGTTCCAAGGGGCCGCCCGAGGAAACCCGATGCAACCCTTCCCCATGCCTCCCAGACAGCATCAACGGGCCGCAGAATGGATGCCAAGAAGGGAAGATCTCAAACTAGAATACGGAGGGGAATCAGATGAACTGAACTTTTTTCTAATTAGCATCAGAGGATACATGGAAGACAATGCACACACATTCCCCTCCGAAGCAAGCAGGGTTCGAGCCATCGGCAACACACTAAAGCGAGGAGCAGCCAGCTGGTATGTGCAACTACATGCCAGACGCGACCCATGCCTGAGGTCAGTGCCCCGCTTCCTCGCCGCACTGGAAAACCGGTTCAGAGACCGGCTAGAGCAATTGAGGGCTCGAGACCAGCTGAAAGGAATAAAGCAGAGGGACAAAACGGTGCCCGAGTACGCAGAGGAATTCCTCCACCTCGCGGAAAGGGTACCAGAGTGGTCTGAAGTGACCAAAGTGGAATTATTTAAAGAGGGACTACGCCCCGAGATTTTCAGCTGGGCAGCGCACAGAGATGACCCCGAAACGCTCCAGGGATGGATTCAACTAGCGGGGCGCGTTGAATCCACCCTGGCCCAAGTAAAGCGCTTCAGGAGCAGCGGCGGCCAGCAAAGACCGGTGGCGAGAGGTCGAGGAGAAACGAGGAAGCAGGAAAGACCCGGAGGGGGGCCGGGGATTCCCTCCAGAGGAGACGACAACAAACCTAAACCGGGATGCTTTGTATGTGGGAAGACGGGCCATCGAGCAGCAGAATGCTGGGCCCGGAAGGGGGAGCCGCCAAAACCCCCAAAGCCCAAGCCAGCAACCGGGAGGCGTGCGGAAGAGGAGGTGCAAGCCCCAGAATCTTCAGAAAAACTGGTGAGTCGGGACAAACGCATGATAGTAGTGCCAATCTGCCTCTCGGGGCTAGAGAATCGGGCCACCTGCAAGGCATTTGTGGATTGTGGTTGTTCTAGAAACATTATAACTCCGGAATTAGCAGGAGCGCTGAAATGTCAGCAGATGGCGCTTGACTCCCCAATTGCATTTTCGCAGCTAGATGGATCAGTCGCTGCTGGGGAAGTATCTACAAAGGAAATACGGGGGGTCCCATGTAAAATAGGCAAATGGGAAGGAAGAATATCCTTTGTGATAGCCCCTATTGCCACATACCACGTAATATTAGGGATACCATGGCTCGAACAGGCAAATCCTGAAGTAGATTGGAGAGGAAAGAGCCTAGCATTTAAAGAACAGCAGACGCAATGGGAGATAAGCAAAATTGCAGAAGAGGAGGACGAGGGAGATGAAGCAGATGAGATAGACCCACAGCTATTGCCACCTGAATACAGAGACTTTGTGGATGTTTTCAATCAGAAAGAGGCCAGTAAATTACCTCCCAAAAGGAATATAGAAGTAGAAATTGAAATAACCCCAGGAGCAAACTTACCAAAACCAAAAGTGTATCCCATGTCTGTGCAGGAGAAGGAGGAATTGAGGAAATATATTGATAAAAACCTGGCGCGAGGCTTCATTAAGCCATCCAATTCTCCTCTCGGGGCCCCAGTGTTATTTAGGAGAAAGAAAGACAACTCCCTAAGATTGTGCATTGATTATCGAAATTTAAATGCAATTACTAAGGACAATAAATACCCTATGCCCTTAGTAAAGGATTTAATTACCGTATTGAAGAAAGGGAGCATATTTACCAAACTGGATTTAATTGAAGCATATCATAAATTAAGAATTAAACCGGAGGATACTTGGAAAACTGCATTTTCCTGCGCATTCGGCCATTTTGAATATAAAATTTTACCTTTCGGATTAAAAAATGGAGGCGGTTGCTTTATGCAGCTTATAAATGAAATACTACACCCATTGTTGTACAGAGGGGTATTCATATTTCTTGATGATATCTTGATTGTGAGCGAAGATAAGGAAAAGCACGTAAAATTGGTCCGGGAAGTTTTGCAGAGACTAAGAGAAGCAAAGCTGTACGCAAAACTGTCCAAATGTGAATTCAATAAAACTCAAATTGACTTTCTGGGGTATCGGATATCTCCAGAAGGGTTAGCTATGGATCCAGCTAAAGTATCAGATGTGAAAGAATGGGGAGTGCCTCAAACAAGGAGGCAATTGCAATCATTTCTGGGGTTTGCAAATTTTTATAGATCCTTCATAAAAGGCTTCGCGCAAATAACCGCACCCCTTACTGAACTTTTAAAAACAAAAGGGAAAGGGGAGACAGCAAAAGTAAAAGCTCCTGGCGCCAAACTGGGTTGGACGCCAGAATGCCAAAAGGCATTTGAAACCCTAAAAGAATGCTTCACAGAAGGACCCATCCTAAAACACCCCGATATCAGGAGCCCTTTCATAATCCATTGCGATGCCTCAGACTGTGCGTACGGGGCAGTACTATTGCAAAAAGATCAAAATGGGAACTTAAAACCCTGCGGATATTTGTCCCGGAAGTTCAGCGAAACTGAAAAATGTTGGCCAATATGGGAAAAAGAGGCATTAGCCATATTAAAAGCCTTAGAATGCTGGCGACACTTCCTCGAAGGAAGCGGAATCCCATTTGAAATTTGGTCTGACCATAAGAACCTCCAGTATTTAAAGTCTCCTCGAAAATTGTCCCCCAAACAAATTAGATGGGCGCAATACTTCAGCAGGTTCGATTTCCAATTAAAGTTTTTTCAAGGGAAGCAGAATGTCTTGGCAGATGTTCTTTCACGCATGCCTCAACACGGAGGCATAACCACAGCAAAAGAGGGAACAATATTCTCTGATAAACAATGGGGCTTAGCTGTCAGGACAAGAGCGCAAACCCAAAAGGAGAACACTGCTATTGTTGAACTCGACGGGGAAGATAATTGGGGAAACGAACTGAAACAGTCTTATGATGGAGATCAGTGGATCGCATCCAACGCAGAAAAGGGGGAGCAGAAGGGGGGATTTTGGTTTGTGAACAAGAAACTGTATATCCCAGCAACATTAAGGATTAAGATTTTGCATCGTTTTCACAATAACCAGAGCGCTGGTCATACAGGAATTACAAAAACAACAAAGGCAATAGCAAAACATTGCTGGTGGCCAGGGATGAGGAAGGACATAAAGAATCATGTTGTTCAATGTGATGATTGTGCCAGAAATAAATCGAGAGGAGGGAAGCCAATGGGATTATTACAAACAGTAGCAGAACCTACCAGACCTTGGGAATGTGTAGCTATGGACTTTGTGGGGGAACTACCGGTTAGCAAAGGACATCGTTATATTTGGACAGTATTAGACCTGTTTTCTAAACAGGCCCACTTTATAGCACTGACGAAACTACCATCAGCCGAGAAACTAGCTGAATTGTACATAAACCACATTTACAAACTTCATGGATGTCCCAGTAGAGTGGTCAGTGACAGAGGAGTACAATTCACAGCAAAATTTTGGGAAAAATTCTTGGAAATGCTAGGAGCAGAAAGGAGTCTAAGTTCTGCTTTTCACCCCATGACAAACGGGGCGGTAGAACGTACTCAGCAGACACTTGGGCAGTTCCTTCGAATGTACTCTAACATGAGACAAAATGACTGGTCTAGGTGGTTGGCTTTTGCAGAACTAGCTTTTAATTCGACTATACATTCAGCAACAAATAAAACCCCCTTTGAAGTGGTTTACGGGTATGAAATACAGCCTTTGCCCCAGTTGCCAAGATGGACAGAGAATGAGGAAACAGAGGCAGGGAAATGGAAAACGCAAATGCTAGAATGCTGGAGTCAAGTGACTTCATCCTTAAAGGAAGCACACAAAAAGTATAAAGCGTTCGCAGACAGAAAGAGGGTGTAAGGCGATAAACTGGATAAAGGAGATCTAGTGTGGTTAAGTACCCAAAACATCAAATTGGGGCTACCTTCGAGAAAATTGGGCCCCAAATATATTGGACCATTCAGAATACAGGGTGTTATCAATGAAGTAACTTTCCAGTTGGCATTGCCAAAAAGTTTAGGGAAAATACACCCAGTATTCCATCGCAGCTTGCTGAAAAAATACATGGGGACTTTGGACAAAATGGACACATAGAGTTATTGTTTGATTTGTTTCAGGATTATGATGAAAGAAGAACCGAAGAGGAGGACGAAGAAAACGAGGGCGCCATGTCATGGAGCCAAATCCCAGGGCTGAATTTCCAAGCCCTGAATCTGGCTTCATAACATAACATAAATAACCCTGCAAGCACCTGGCGGGAGAAGATAAAATGGGCCTGGGAACTCAGGGTTGAAAGTATAAACAATTATAATTGATATAGTGTGGGAATGGTAGTAATGTGATCCAGAGGGTGGGATTTGATGATGATATTTGCGTGTGGTATTACGTTGCATCAGAAGTGATAAAATTGAATGTATGTAAACATTAGGTCATTCTCGACTTTTCCAAAGTCATGTATTCTTCAATAAAGATTGGATTTGAGAGCAGCTATCTTTGAGCTGCGTTCAGACTGGTCCTTTGAAGTGAGCCTGACATTCATGTTTCAGTCAGAGCTATTCTTTTGAGCTTTCTTTATTATATATTAATATGTTTCTTTTTATTTTAAGTTTATATATTCATAAAAATGAAACAAAGCTATATACAGTAGAGTCTCACTTATCCAACATTCGCTTAGCCAACGTTCTGGATTATCCAACGCATTTTTGTAGTCAATGGTTTCAATATAACGTGATATTTTGGTGCTAAATTCGTAAATACAGTAATTACTACGTAGCATTACTGCATATTGAACTACTTTTTCTGTCAAATTTGTTGTATATCATTTTGGTGTTTAATTTGTAAAATCATAACCTAATTTGATGTTTAATAGGTTTCTCCTTAATCTCTCCTTATTATCCAACATATTCGCTTATCCAACATTCTGCCGTCCCATTTATGTTGGATAAGTGAGACTCTACTGTACATGTCATGTGTATATACATGAATCAATGCAATACTTCCTAATATCTATACAATATTCATATTTGGTTATATTCTCCCTTCCTCCCACTCCTCTAAGGTTAGTGACTTTTCGTCCCTTGGGTTGGAGACATTCATATATAGTTTCGTTCTTCCTTCCCATTACATTGTTTTTCTAGTCTTCCTTCTGGCCTGATATTTATTATTTATAAATTCCCTTCACAGATTCTAACAGGTTAAATTATGAAGTCTTCTATAAAAACTGTTCTTACTTTCCTTTTTTAACATAGTTTAGAAATGGTTCCCAGTCCCTGATAAAGTTCTTTTGTATGTTTTTTCTTTGTTCATCATTGCCAATTTGTCAATTTCTGCTATTTTAAAGACTTTAACTATCCATTCTTCTATTGTTGTGAGGTCTGCCTTCTTCCAGAATTGTGCATATACTGTTCTTGCTGCTGTTACCATGTAGTGCAATACTTAATAGTTTAATGATGTTATTTGATTATTTGACATTCCCAATAAAAATAATTCAGGCTACAGTTGTATCTTTGGATTTTCTGCAAGGTTTTTTGCGCTTTGCCCCAGAACTCTCTTGCTTTTTTACAAGTCCACCACATGTGGAAGAAAGTTCCTTCCTGTTATTTACATTTCCAGCATTTGTTGTTTCTTCCCATACACATTTCAGCTAGTTTTGCTGGGGTCATCATTTTATTTAAAAAAAATTCTAAGTTCGGAGCACTGAATTTTCTTTAAACCAATAGTCCACATTTTTCCCATTTATCTAATGTTGTGCCCGACATTTTGTGCCCATTTAATCATACAGTCTTTATCAGCTCTGTTTCCATTTGCATCTTCAGTAATGCTTTTTCCAATAAGATGTTCTTCATTAGTACATAGTTATTTTTCAAATTCCGATTGGTCTCTTTCAAATCTCATATTTTTACAGTAAATATTTCTTTCAGTTGCCTAATTCTTTATCACTGTAGGTGAAGTCCTGCCCTGCATCCTTCGGTTCTTCTTTGGTTTTAAATCTGTATTTATTGTCTTCATATATTATTAAATCTCTGTGTGTAATTCAGTGTTCTCTTCTTATCTAACGTGTAAAAAGCTTCTTCAGTTGAAAAAGATAATAGTGATTTTGGACAGAGTTTAATTTTGTAGTTGTTCCAAAACCTAAGTATGACTTGTCTTATAAAATGGTATTTAAAATCTGCATGTAACTTTTGCTTTTTGATACCACATATAGACATGCCATCCAAAAAGTAAATCATGACCTTCTAATTTTAACAGTCTCTCATTTCTTAAGGTTAGCCAATCTTTCATCCAAGCTAGTCTATATGCTTTGAAGTACAATTTCAGGTCTGGTAATGCAGCAAATACTTTTTTTGGCTTTAATGTTTTGAAAAGTGAAGTGCATATTAGATTTGATGGCACATTAGATTTGAGTAAATGCTGTATATTACAACAGAGATATAAAAAGTGTGGTCTGTAGGTTTCATGTGGCCTTAACTCCCAGCTTGGCACCCCTTGAAGCTCTCTTTAGTGAACAAAGTAAAAATAAAAAAAAATCACTTAATTTTGAGTTGATTCTCTACTTCAAACTGGTCCAGGTGGCCTACCACCACACAGAATTGGACCACCACTGTTCCAAAACCTGGGAGGGGTGGTGGTGGTGGTGAGAAGCAGCAAATCAGTGTAAGTGGCACCAAGAAGTGACCTAACATCCCTTCTACTGTGCCCAAATGTGTGGTTGTTGCAGGAATGAATGTTGGCTCTCTAATTTATATCCTGCCTCTCCTAAAGAGGGAGAATGGCTCATCTAAAGTTATCTTGTAGGATTTTGGCTCAGTAAAGAATAGTCTGGATCTCCAAAGTCTTATTGCAACAATTAACTATATTGCTAGTCTGGTCTTAATTTATTCTCAGGGCTTGTCCAGAGAGTACCTTTATCCCAGGAGCTCCTGCAGCAATCAGGAGGGTTGCCAGACACCATTCCCTGTAAACCCAAAAGCAATTGCTACAAAAGGCAAAAAATGCAAGATTTACAGGTACTGGAATATTGCAGTTTTTAGCTGAATATCTGGATCTTCAAGTGTCTCTATGTCCCTGCAATTGGAAATCATGGGATTTTTTATTTGAGTTTGTTCCCGGGTTTTAGATGTTTGTTCCTGATTGATCAGTTCCTAAAATGAGGTGACACAGAAGGCAAAACCTTTGTCCTGGGATGAGGAACTTTGTCCTTCACCTGTATAATAAAGTTTGTGGCAGAAAAATGAAGTTCCTGGGGTGCAACAAGTACTTTCACATTATGTAGTACACAATGAAATAGGAACAGACACTTTCAAACCAGGAACAGAATGTCACCATTACTGTAGTTAGTCAGACCTTGTTGTATGGCCATCTGTGCAGACAGGTTTCATGGTGTACTTGTGCCAGAGAACAACAGGATGATGTTGCCGGGTTATACATGTTGGTTCCTCATTCAGTGTATGCTGACAACATGGGTACAGTTTAATAAATGGCAAAAACTTACTACTGGATGTTGGGACATGGATGTGCTGGAGAGGAATGTAAATATTGAGAGCCAAGGTCATGCAGGTGGCTAATAGAAACAGTCATGTATAACCCAGGAACAGCACCCTCTTGTTCCATGCCACAAGTATACATCCAAATCTGTCTGGGCAGATGGCCAAGCAGCCAGGCTCTACTTCATTAAATGTCTGGAGGGCACAGTTTTTCTGACCAGGACAAAGAACGGAACTTTTGCAGAGATCCACATAACCCAGGACTAACAGGTTTGTATGTGGACCTCTTTGAAGTCCTGGGATTTTTTGCCCCTGTTTAACACCCATGATTTAGTGATGTCTGGAAGCGCTCTTACTTTTTTTCACTCTGCAATCCAACTATGTCTACTCCCCACCTCTAGCTGCCTATCTTCCCTCAAATTTGAAGTTTGTTCTCCTTTGTTCTTTTCATCGCCATGTCATGTGTCCACTTAAAGTTCATATATTGTAAGCTGGGTCAAGACATGATAAAAATTTGGAAGAACTCAGTAAGTACGTCAATGTGGAATTGTCATATCAGTTTTAACAGAAATATGTCAGTCCTCTTTAAATGGGAGCTGTATGTTGGGTCCTCTTTCCTCTCACTTCAGCTGAAATATATGCCAGTGACATGCCTCAAAGGACAATGTGTACAGAATTGAGATGTAAACTCTGACCTCACTTTGTAAATAAAATAACACCAAAACTGCCTTGATGTAAGGTTTATAAATACATACATACATACATACATACATACACATGTACATCAACATTCTGATTTATCCTTGCCTGGTAAATGAAGCAGTGCCAAAGGTTCTTCTTGCTGTGATAGCCTCTGAGGACCTTGTTACACTTACTAATTTAAGTGTCCTAGTACACTTGCCAGTCAGTTGAGGGATGGATTGGCACACAGCCCATCACACGACGTCCTCCAACTTCCAGCAGAGACCCCATCCCCAACCAGCATGGAAACATCATAGGACACCTCCTTCTTAACACAGGAAGGCTCCTGTGTTGTGCTAGTTCCAATGGAGCACACTTCTGCCCAGTTGGTGGAGATTCCACTGTGCTGGCGGGGGAAGTGTTGCTTGCTGGCAAAATGGTGACGTGTGTGTATGCATGTGTGATAAGGTCCTGAAAGATTTCCTGCATGCTTGAGACTTTTGTTGGAGGGGTGTATTTTTGTAAAATGTACAATATAGAACATATTGAACTGATCAGCATTGACTTAATTATTTTGTGATCAATTGGCATGTCTCCTCTGTGTACGTGTCCTTAGAGAAAAAGATATGAATTTTATATGGAGTTAGATATTTCAAATAAGTATATTTTGTACAAATATACTAACACAATGTGAGTACCCATTTGAAATCTCAGTCTTTGTAAAGCTCTAAGAGCAACTAATTTTTTTATAGAAATGAAATGGACTAAGTGTGCCACTGAGGTCCCTATGTACATTTCTTGGAATTGCCCACCAAATCCATAGACCTTAAAATAATAATTTTTCAGGCCATTTTGGGTGATTTCCACACTTTATCAAACTAGTCAAAATAATCCAAAACCACCTAGAAAGGCAGTGATTGGGTTCCCAAGAAGGGTTTAAAAAAGCAGTTTCCCTTTATAATATTTTTACTAATGTGTTTTGACAAAGTATGGACAAATGGTCAGCCAGTATTGCCGTGTGATGAATCCATTAAAGTTGTTTAAAAATCAGTTGTTAATAGACATTTAAGACTCCCTATTCTTGTTACAGTGAGAATCTGGAAGTCAGAAAAAAAAATGTTTGAGCATCTTGCAAAAATTAGGTTTCCCCTTCACTGCAATCTTGGAGGGGAGGGCTATTTACTGGCCCTCGGTGAAAGACCTCAGTCAAATAGTCCCAGCCAAGACTACTTTGTGTGGGTAGGACTGCCCTTTTAAGGCAGGGTTCAGCCTATTTGTTCCTCGCAGTCCAAACAAAGTGTTGTACTTGGCTCATCTCCCTGGTGGCTACCTTTCTTCATCACTGTGGCTGTAAGTAAAGTAGATGGGAGAGAGTGTAGGCAATCTTGCCCTTATGTTTTTTCACTGTGCATGAGAGCTTGGTTTGGGTGCCCCCTTTTTGGGACTTTGGACAGTTGAAGAATTACATTTAGACTGAACCAGGGAGCTGTTTTTTCTCAATCTGTGGGTTAGGTGTGGCGGGGATGATTGTTGGTGGTGGCAGCTATTTTATTTTGCTATGTGCACATTGTTTTGCCATGTGCTCGCATGTAGCAGTGTCAATTTTGTTTGGCCATGTGCTTTTTGCATGGTGGTAGCCATCTTGATTTACTAGATGAATATATTAGGGTGTGTTGCACCCTAGCACTGGAACACCCTTACACCCAGTGATATCGAGCTAGAATTTGGGGGTTCCCTTCTAAGCGAGAGGGACCTGAAGCTTCCCCCGGCAGGTTCGTTGATCCTGGCAAGCGGGGAGCAGCTACGAATCAGAGTTTCGCCGTTCCCCAATAATCTCACCTGTAGACTGGAGAAAGAGCACCGAGTTGATTTATTTGACTCAGCTGAAAAGGATGTCAACCGCAATCGATCGCCGAGAAGACATGACAAGAAATGCAAAGCAGTAACCTTTATAGTACAGAAAACAGGGCGGCAAAATTTGAAATTACCGCCACACCTCCCCCGCCCTGCTTCATGCTGATTGGTCCTTGGGAGAGTGGCGCAAAGCCCAGTCCAATCAGAGGGCTCCCTCCACTTCAGCTCCTTTACCAATCAGGGGTGAGGGGCGGGCTGAGCCACAAACAATGAATGGCCGAGAGGATTATGAATGAATTAATGAGTCAATATGCAAAAGTAAGTGCCGACTAGATAAGCCCTCAAGGCGACTTATTGATTACTTTGAGGGTGCAAATATACATATTTGTCTCGCAGGTTTTGTCAGATTCTGGTGAGTCAAAGGCTGATCAGATGAGCAGGTTTGTTTCTCAATGGATCCAGTTCATTGATAAAATAAATGACAGCTGGAATAATCTTTGGCTTTCCGAGGGCCGGATTATCCCACGTTGGAATGTAAAATAAAATCCAAGCGGTCAATTCCTCTTCTAAATGGCCTTGCTCCGAATTTTGAAAGGGAATAGCCAGGTCTATTGTTCATGCAAAAGGTATTTGACAATGGCCTGGGGCGGGAAAACCCTCCCCGCCTGAGTTGCAGCTTTTTGTTGGTCTCTCGGGTCAAACTTCGGTCGCTCTTAATATTTTATCATACATATCTCATAATATGAAGGGGAAAGGAACATGTGATATATATATATATATATATATATATATATATATATATATATAAGATAAATTCATGGGATCATAAATCATGTCACTCTCCCCCATCCGCCCAGGGTTTAGTTCATAAACTTCATAGGAAAGTATAAAGTTCAAAAAAGAAAGGAGAGATTCCATTCAGTGTTCGTGAAGTGAGGTCAGCCGGGGGGGGGGGTCATTGAGGGTGCCAGCAGTTGGCCTGAGGCATGAGAGGGCTTCCAGGTGACCCTCTCCATGTCAAGCAAGTAGTCCAAACTTCGAGAGCCAAGTTTCAGAAGCCAGAGGTGCACGGTGGCAGGAGAGGCTTCGGTTTTGACAATCAGCTGTTGCCCCTTTAAATTTATTTTTTTATTGGAATAAAGCAGTTTCCCCACGGCGGAGGAGTCCCCAAGTTAGCAGCAAGATAGCAGTCATGATAAGAATTAGTCCAGGATGATGTGACATAAAATGGATGCCAATCCATTAATGAGTTTTCCTCATCCACGATTCAAAAGGAAAGGCTTCCTGTGGCTAGCCAGCGGTTTGCAAAGGGTGAGAAGGAAAGGGGAATCTTTTCAGAGGATTGTAGAGAGGAAAGGGAGAGTTTTCGCATGCAGGAGTCATGAAAAGATACATAATAACCACCGTGAGCAGAGAGGTTAGAATCAAATGTTACCTTTTTTATTAGGGGTTAATTACATAGTTTAGGAGCTAGAGAGGGAGGTGGCTAGAGAACATCTCATAAGCTGTCATTGGAGCGCACATTTCATTCATTTGCGGGCACAGCAGGGCTTTTCTCCGGATCTGTGGAACTCCCCGCTGCAGGTCAAATTTGGTTAAATGCAGGAAGCCTATTTTGGCTCGACCTCACCAGCACTATACCAGAGTCCTGTGATACAATATAAGAATGTTTATTAAAGAAAGAATATAAAAAAGGAAAAAGGGACAAATCCACCAGAGTCAGTACAAATATCAAATGCAATTCTCAAAAGAAGCTAGAGTTCAATCTCCTATAGCAAAGTTGTCTCCTCTGAAAGACCTGAAACCAAACCACTTAATTTAAGCCCTCCAAGACACCCATGTCATCATGCCCAACACATCTAGACTTCAGGGTCTTTTTTCAAATCCTCTGAGATTATCTAGTTTGCTATCTTTTCACTCCCTGCATTCTCAGGTCTAATCTATTCTCCCTTGAAAACTCCCTGTCTTCTCAAGGCCTTTTTTCAAGGGAACTGGAACTTTCACTTTCTCCCTTTGGCTGGGAACGAGCTGAAGAATCCAAAACATCAGCCTTGACTGCCTTTAATTCCCTCCAATCACTCACACTCCTCACTTTGAAACCCATCATCCTCCTCATCCACTGAACATTCAGAAAAATCCTGTGATTCTTGCTATACTACAACAAGGTGATCGATATTTTGGCTTGATCTGCATTAGGCTTCTCTTGCAAATGGAGCAAATGGAGGGAGAAAGCTTGTTTTCTGCTGCCCTGGAGACTAGGATGCAGAACAATGGCTTTAAACTACAGGAAAGGAGATTTGATCTGAACATTAGGAAAAACTTCCTAAATGTGAGAGCTGTTTAGCAGTGGAACGCGTTGCTGCGGTGTGTGTGGAGGCTCCTTCTCTGGAGGCTTTTAAGCAGAGGCTGGATGGCCATCTGTGAGGGGTGTTTTGAATACGATTTCCACTTCTTGGCAGGGGTGGACTAGATGGCCCAGGAAATCTCTTCCAACTCTATGATTCTATGATTTTAGGGGGTAATTGCCTGGCTTTGGGGGCACTGTGCAAGTGGCAGTGACTCAGCATCAACCACTTGCTGAAGCTCAAGCCCTTGTGAGTTACCCTCCAGTTCACAACCAGTTGGGACCTTGGCCAGTTGCTAGTTTTCAACCTTTTAATAATTCTATGGGATTCCCTACATAGCTAACAACTTGAAATCTATAAATGGTAATGAGAACTCGGTTTGGGCCAAGATCTTTAAGGAGGTTAAGGATGGTAGGGTACTGGATCCCTTTGTAGCTATACCTTTACCTAATTGGTAAACAATGCTATCATCAAAAAAACAGTGTACAGTAAACTGCACATCCTTCAACACAATAGTGTGTAGGGTTAGAAGGCACAGTGCGGCGGCCAAATGGGCTAACTGTGTTATTAAATCAGCCATTTGCCTTCTTCTGATACACCCGGATGACTTCAAGCTCTTAGGATTTGCATTTGAGGGTGCTTTCTATATGAACATAGCTCTTCTCATGGATTGTGCTGTGTCATGTGCTGCTTGCAAAGCCTTCAGTACCTTCTTGATACCAGAGATGGTTCATTATCTGGATAATTTCCTTTTTATAGGAACGCCTGGGTCGGGCCAATGCACAACCCTATTGCAGTCTTTTTATGTATTAACCAACAATTGACAGATTTTTTTAAAAAAAATAAAATAAAATTTTAAGCAGACAATTGTATCAAAAATACAAAGTTAAACAAATTTTAAAAACTTTTAAAACACACAACATATATTTAAATGCAGTGTACCCCATTAAAGGTTCCTTTATCTGAATGAATTAATAGAAAAAGGCCTGCCTAAATAAAAAAAGACTTTGTCTGACAGTGGAAAAAAAGCAAGGAGGGGTCCAACCAAATGCTGTGTGGGAGAGAATTCAACATCCTGGGATCTGCCCAAGAAGTGCCCCCAAATTCCATTGCTAAGAGGCAGCCTAGAAGAATTTGATGCTGATAGGTACTAGGGAGATACAGATACAATCTGGTATCTGGATTTTGGTGGACCCCCATATCCATTTTTCAGGAGCCTCCTGAATTCATTCAGGAAAAAAATCCATTTTTTTTTATCGAGCAACCAAACGATCCGGGAAGATCTGGCCATTAGTGGCAATGGGGAACTTATGAGGGTGCTCTTTCAGTCATTTTTAGGAGATCAGACTTACGAAACCACCCTTTCTGGGACTTTTTGCCTTCATCACCCTTTCAATGAAACTGAGTTAAGGGAAGCACGCTTTTTAAACACTTATTTCAATTGGAGCCACACCACCCGAAGCAGCATTAGCCATTCCTAAAAAAAGATTTAAATTACCTCCACATTTTATGGTGGCTTTAGACATTGTAAGATACCTCTACTCCACATTTGAAGCTTGCCTCTTCTGAAGGGCACCATCGGTAGCAGTTTCTTAAGTGTGTCAAAAGTAAACTGCTTATTTATTGCTATTTGAGTCAAAAAGCAAACCAAGCCATGCAGAGCAGGGAGTGGCACTGAGAATTTAGATCACTGATCTGTCTCTCTCAGAAGCCTGCTCGCAACAAACCCTGTGTGCGCATGCGGATACCTCTCCGCGCTCCATGTGTAGATGAAAGAAACCAAAAGCAGTCATTTTATTAGCCATGCAGTTTGTTGCGGCCAGAAAAAATATGGTGGATGAGCCTGGGCCATTACAGCTGGCCGAAACACCTGGAGCCCATTTTGAAAAACAAATCCATGCACAACTCTAGTAGGTACTGAAAGCCAGCAGAACACTAGTGATATATTCTCCATTTTCTGTTGTACCTCATACAACTGAAACAACCGAAGCTGTCCCAGGCCACATCTATACTGACCATTTAATGAAGTTTTTAGTCAGCATGACAGCACAGTTTTTATATGATGTATGCCATGAACATGTGCTACAACATGCTTTAAAGCAGGGGTCCTCAAACTTTTTAAGCAGCGGGTTGGTTCACAATCCTTCAGACTGTTGAGGGGCTGAATTATTTTTAAAAAGGAACAAATTCCTATGCACACTGCACATGTCTTATTTGTAGTGCAAAAAAGCAACAATAAAAGAACAATACAATATTTTAAAATAAGAACAATTTGAACCAACATAAACCTACCAGGATTTCAATGGGAAGTGCGGGCCTGCTTCTGGCCAATGAGATAGTAAAGTCAATTGGAATTGTTGTTGTTGTGTGCCTTCAAGTCATTTCAGACTTTGGGCAAGCCCAAGTCTAAAACTGAGAGCGGGGGCCAGGTAAATGACATTGGAGGGCCGCATCTGGCCCTTGGGCCTTAGTTTGGGGACCCCTGCTTTAAGGGCTTTAAACCAAGATAACCCTTAATGTACATCAGTGCTTTAAGGGCTTGAAACCACACCACATGGTGAAGCGATTAAGGGACAGGGCACACTGGTGACATACACAATAAGGTGGAGGGAGTTGGGAGAAAATGTCATTATCTGCAGCTGTCAAACTGCAGATACTACAGAGCCTGGAATCATTTCAAAGTCAGCCTCTGAGATGCATATACAATAGAGCCCCGGTTAACCGAGCCCCAATTACCCGAGGCTCCGTGTTATTTGAGGAGCCGCCAGGGGCGCCCCTCCCTCTCCTCCTCCTTCTCTCAAGCGAAGGGAGCTCAAGAAGAGAAGAGGGAGAGGGAGGAGGAAGCGCCCCACGATCACTGCTGCAGTGATCGCGGGGTGCTTCCCAAGGGGTGAGGGCTCGCTGAGGGACGTCTCCCCAGGCCTCCCTTGGCCAGGCCCTTGCTGGAGGAAAGAGTTTTCTCCAGCAAGGGCCTGGCCGAGGGAGATCTGGAGTGTGCCTCGCGGTTCTTGGAGGGATAAGCCCTTGCTCCAGTTGGAGCAAGAGCTTGTCCCTCCGAGAAACTAGGAGGTGCCGCGGGTTTTCCTTGGCCAGGCTCTTGCTGGGGGAAACTCTTTCCTCCAGCAAGGGTCTGGCTGAGGGAGATCCGTGGCACACCTCGTGGTTCTCGGAAGGACAAGCCCTTGCTCCAGCCTCCCTATTAACAGATGAGTTGGTTATCTGAGATTGGGCCCGCCCCATTATCTTGGATAACCAAGACTCTACTGTACGTTCCATCCAGACCTCAATCTGATTTTAGGACTTTCACATCAAAATAATTTCCTTCTCTGCCAATTTCACACTGACCTAAGTGGTCAGTGTAGATGTGCTCATAACCAAGACTGAACCTGTATTGAAATGGATCTAGATAATCCATTTTATCTAGGAGACCTGGAGCTGGGAGACCACGACATGCTCCAGATCCATGCCCAAATAAGGAATTTTGGAGGCTGGCTAGTAGCTATCTAGTGTTTTTGTGTTCAGCAAAGACCTCACCACTGCATCTTTATGGTGGGATAGAAATTTCCCTACTGCAGTGCGGCATTTACCATATCCCTCACCCACTTAGGGAGCCAGAAAGGGCTTAGATCCATCTTGGAGACTTCATATGTTTAATAATTTTCTATTCAAAGTCATTGTCAAAACCATCTCTTTTTGTTTAAATTTCCTTTAAGTTGGAACCTGTTTAACTTCAGTATCTATTTAGTGAAGTGTTTTTAAAGCCCGGGAAGATGAAGTTCTATCAGTTACAACATCTAGAATTAAATAACTTCATTGTATGAACCATGTTGACATGTTGCAGATAAGGTAAACCATGGCTCAAGTGTACTGATGTGGCAAATATTTCTGATACAAAGAATAAGGCAGTCCTGTTATCACCATACCCTGCCTTACTGTCACTTCCTCTTAAAGTCTCTGTCTTGTTTTGCTCAATTTACTACAAAACAAGTGTTTCCACTTCCTACCCTGAAGGGTCAAGTGAGCTCATAAAAAAACTGTCTGTCTCCCTACATCATCACTAAGAATGCCCATCAGGCCAAAATCAAAGCTTGTTTCTTGTTGCCTAGCAATAGGAGATGATGTTTAAACTAGACAGGAGACAGACAGAGGTTAATCCCACAGGGCTAAGAAAGTGTAGTGACATGTTTGAACTAGTAAAGAAGAGCACATGCTGTTTTCATGCACTTTGAATCAAGGTAAATGTTCATGTTTCTGTGTACAACCACTGCATGTTTGTGGAAAAGACAGACACCCAATCTACTAAACTCATTCAAGATCATTTGCAGTAAGCCATCAAAGAAGAGTGGCAATGTGTGATTTCAAATACTTCAAAGATACCAATGCATATCATCAGTAGGACAGCCAACAACAGAATTTTAATAACTAGAACTGGAGAACAAAATGCACAGAGCTTGATTAAGCTAGAGGAACTAGGACTGCTGAGAAATTGTACCCAATGCTTTCCACAAAGAACAGCACAGCAAAGGGAGACCTGCTTGGCCCAACCATTGGCCACAATGAGCAACTACAGGAAGTCTACTTCTCCCACTTCCTTTTAGAAGGAATTCAGTGCTCCAATTATCAATTGCCTTGGAGATGTATGGGTACGCCAACTTCCAATTGCCTTGGGGCTATTCCTGCTCTATGCATCAGTCAGAGGACCAAGGGATGTTGGGTTGGGTGTATACAGATGGGTAGAGGGCAAGAGGGTGGACTGGATGGCCATTATGATCCCTTTAAACTTAGTGATTCTATTATTTGCTTGAATTGAGTTTCTGCGATGTATTCTAAATTGCCTGGACAATAGTCAGATAAAGAGATACAACTTCCACTTAAATAATAAATTGTAATTACTTATACAGAACTTCCTTTTGAATAGCAATCTGATGTCTGAAACCTAGAATGGAGAACTAGATTTATCACCTTCCCCCTCAATCCCAATCCCATCTCAGATGATTAAACCACTTGCCGGTCATTTACATAGTACCCCATAATGACCCTATTAAGGTAACCCTCAGAACTTATTGAACCAAATTCTACTTTTCTCGTGCTTCTCACAAAACATTATGCAAGGATAAAGGGTGAACCTCAGCAAAAATTAGGACAAACAGGACCTGTGACATATGCATAACATACATTCCTTATCAAACATCCATATCCTTTCTCTGTGTGTAAACTGTTGTACATAAGACATTGTGTAAGACATTGCTAGCTATTCTGACATTTGATGAGGAAACATCATACAAAGTGAAAATACAGGGAACAAATTCAGAAGATATCCATAGTCTATAATAGGGATAGCCCAAGTTCTGTCTGTCAACACAGTAGCTATAGTAATTGGATATTTTATGCTATAGAAGCTCGGTAAAACAGTTGGTACAATATGGGCCAAGTCTACATGGGCAAAATAAAGCAGATTCGCCTTTCATCTATTGTTGTGACTACAGCTGGATTCACAACAGAAGTGCTACTTCCAGCCATTAAATTGGAACAAGAGGAAACAGATTTTACTCTGGAGTTTCCAGGAAGCTTTGGAGTCATCCCAGTGTTTTTGAGATGTGAATATCTGAATCTGGCTGAATCCAGCTCAGTCTAATCAAGAGACCCACAACTGCATTACCGGTAAGAAACAGCTCTCTTGTAATGGTTGCTAGCAACATTGTTTTTGATGAGGCCACAACAGGGTACATAGCTATTTGATTATCAGAAATAACACTGCCAGAAAGCTGGTTTTTCCATCTGGACACTAAACGTCTTCCAGTGATCTTCCCATGCTGTATTGTGGCAGCTCTCAGGTCCAATACCCTATTATTTGGATAAGTATAGATGCAGTCCTAGAATGGGGAAATGCTTCATAATTATGGAATAAAACTACTCAGACCTAGCTGGGTCACACAAACATGCATGCCAAGACTTGAGCACGCAGCCAAAGACAGGCATTCACTCATTCACAGAGATGTACACCCATATACATCATACAGTGGGAGATGGAGGAAAGGGGAGAGGGGAGGAAGTGAGAGAAAAAGTGTGTGAGGGAAGATAGAATGGGAAAAAATGTGTTGGGTATCTATGCTTGTTTAACTGGGGGATATGTCTTTGGCCATGTCTATTCTGACCAGTTAATGTGGGGCCAGTCTGGAGCAGAAATGGGTATTTAAATCCTCGCATTCTCATTTTAAGAATAGACTTGGAGAACATCCCCCATTCCCCTGACATTCCCCTGGAATGCAAAACAGCCCAGGAGATGGCATACTGTATATACTTGAATATAAGCCAAGATTTTCAGCCCTTTTTGGGGGGACTGCAAAAGCCCCCTCTGCTTATGTTTGAGTGGAGCAGGGCCGGGCTCTGCTGCCACCACAGCTGTTACCAAATCTTCTGTCCCAGTGAGGTGGCGGAGTCCTTGGCCTTGTCTTCACCTCTGCAGCCTCCTTCTCTGCTGCGTCTGCTGCAAAGCCCCTCGCAGCAAGCAGAGGCCCCTTGCAGTGAGCAGAGGCCTCTGTTTGGAAAAGTTACTGCACACATGGCATGAAATAGAGAATGGGAGGCGTATGCATAGCAAGGTGAGCAAGAAGGGAGGCATACACCTGTTTCTCCTCCACTCACCGCACACGTGCCCTCTACTCTCCGCACAGCAACCCAGCTGGTTGTGTGAGTGGAGGAGAAATAGAGACGTGTGCCTCCCTCCCTGCTTGTCTTGCCACTCATGCGCTCTGTTTCTCCTTCTTTCACCACGTGTGCAGCCTCTCTGCTCTCTGCACAGCAACCCAGCTGGGTTGCGGTGCAGAGAGCAGAGGGTGCATGTACAGCAAGTGGAAGAGAAACAGAAGCACGTGCCTCCCTCACTGCTCGTCTTGCCACTCGCATGCCTCCCTTTCTCCTTCTCTCACTGGAAGGGGAAGGGGGAAGGGGGTTGGACTAGATGGCACAAAGGGTCTCTCCCATCATCATCATCATCATCATCATCATCATCATCATCATCATCATCGAGGCTGGATAGCCATCTGTCAGGGATGCTTTGATTGTGCTTTTGCTGCTTGAAGGCTGCATGAAGGCAGAAGAGGGTGGCCAAAGGGGTCATTTCCAACTCTATTATTATCATCATCATCACTATTGAGGCTGGATCTATCAGGGGTGCTTTGATTGTGCTTTTGCTGCATAAAAGCAGAAGGGGGTTGAACTAGATGACCCATGCGGTCTCTTCCAACTCTGTTGTTGTTTATTTATTTATTTATTTACAGTATTTATATTCCACCCTTCTCACCTCGAAGGGGACTCAGGGCGGATCACGTTATATACATATAGGGCAAACATTCAATGCCCATATACACATAGAATCGAGACAGACAAAAACGCAGTGGCAATTTAACCTTCTCCTGAGAGGATGTTGGATTCTGGCCACAGGGGGGAGCATCTGCTTCATCATCCACTGTGACGGTACTTCCTCATTTCACGTCATAAATTAGTTAAATTTGCCTCCCCACTTTATAAGTGATACCTTATTTCCTACTTGATAGATGCAACTATCTTTCGGGTTGCTAGGTCAGCAACGAGCAGGGGCTATTTTTTATTTTTTTTAATTGATGGGTGCTCACCCCGCCAAAGGCTGGCCTCGAACTCATGACTTCATGGTCAGAGTGATTTATTGCAGCAGTCTGCTCACCAGCCTGCTGCAATTGTTGTTGTTGTTGTTGTTGTGGCTGAATGGCCATCTATTAGGGGTGCTTTCTTTGTGCTTTCCTTGCATGAAGGCAGAATGAAGGGGGTTGGCCTTTAGAGGTCCCTTCCAACTCTAAGATTCTATGAAAGGAGTCATCGTTGACCACGAGCCGACCACGAGCCAACAGTGTGATGCTGCAGCTGAAAAGGCCAATGCCATTCTACACTGCATCAATAGGAGAAGCCTTAGAGAAGGTGCAAGGGAATTGATATGACACTTTACCTCGGTTGGTTTTTTAATTGCTTTTCATGATAATTATTGAATGTTTTCCTGTTACTATATTGGAAGCCGCCCTGAGTCCGCATGGGGAGATAGGGAAGGATACAAATAAATTATTGCTGTTGTTGTTGCTATCCTATTGTTTTTGTTGACCCTCCTTTTCCACTTACAGAGAGAATTTACATTTTTTCTTTGAAATATGGCAAACATTCAAAAACATGTAACCCATTGATGTCTCAATTAATGTAATTTTATTGGTATCTATTTTTATTTTTCAAATTTACCAGTAACTGTTACATTTTCCACCCTCAGCTTATACTCGAGTCAATAATTTTTCCCAGTTATTTGTGGTAAAATTAGGTGCCTCAGCTTATATTTGGTTCAGCCTATACTCAAGTATATATGGCACTTTATTTTCCTCCCATTGATTCCAATGGGAAGGGATAGTACAGGAAGGATGGTAGTTGTGGTGGAAGGAATGGCAAAATAATAAATAATAATTGGAAATGCCACATCTGTCTTCTATCTTGTGGCCTTAAGCCTATCATTGCATAAGGAATGAAAGTGCATGCACCACTTATTCTGCCTTCACAGCCCACATTGGTTTGATCTGCCCAACAATTCCAAATCAAGAAAACAGGAGTGTATCACTAAGCAAGGAAGCTGAAGAGAGGGCTGAAGTTAATTTCTGGAAAGCTGAACGGTTTCCAGATTATCTGCTGGAACAAATATATAGTTGCAACCTTAGCACATACAGGATCCATTGGATCACTAGGAGGTTGTCACATGGTCTGGACTAGTGTTTAGTTATTCATCTGAAATCTTTTTATCCTTTCCCCCCTTTTCTCCTGCTTTAGCAATTCCAGCTAGGTTATCTGATTCATTTTATTCTCCTGGAATCACCTTTTTCCTTTCCACTTTTTTGACTGTCATCTGATCAGTTCATGTGGCTTTTTTCTTTAAAAAGATATTAATAAAGCATTAGAAATTGATTTCATTAAATCTGGGAGATCTGCTCCTTCTGGATGTGGATGGCAAAGGACAGTAGCTGGCAAAATATTTCAGAAAAAAATAATTAAAGAAATATGAAATGTTACATTAGACAGCCATACTCCCATTAAAAAACTCCTAACAGTTTCAAAAGTTATTAAAAAATGGGGGTGGGCGCTGGTGCTTCATTTTTAAAGTCCTTCTAAGTATACTTAGTGAAAATCTCATTACTATAATGGGAGAAATGAAATTTCGTTACTATTTTGTTACAGTCATTGTCCATAATTAAATTACTAAAATTGGGGGAACTTCAGGGGCTCTTTTCTCCCTCATTTTTAAAGTTATTGTAGTGAAACTTGCTAAAATGGTAGAATACATTTACCACTATTAGTCCACCAGATTTTAGAACATTTCACTTATCCACGAATTTTTGCGAAATTTTCAAAGTTTTTATAAACTACATTTTTAATAATAAAGAAAACGTGTTCCTAGTTTAAAAGTGTTATTTCCTGCTTAATGGTGTAGTCCTTAAATTTAAAGTAGTTGTTTTACTCCAAAACAGTATGCAGTTTATTAAACTTTCTGCACATTTCTATGACAGAACCAATTAGGAACTGACATTTATAACCCAAGAACAAAAATCATAGTAAATACACCAACAAAGAACCACGTACAGATCCAGCCTCTAAACTAATTAATATGCTTCCCCTATTAAGTTGGAGGGGACCCCCAAAGGTCATCTAGTCCAACCCCCTTCTTCCAGGCAGAAGGGCATTATCCAAACTCTTCTAACCAATGGCCATCCAGCCTCTAAACATTAATATGCTTCCCTTATTAAGTTGGAATGGGCCCCCAAGGGTCATCCATTTAGGGATTTCTTTCTAGCCCAGCACAGAGATTTACTTACTAGAAGTATCAGTCAGTCCTCCTCTTTGCAGATTCAACAATTTATTGGAATTCTGGCTGGCTGCTGTTATGGAGGGACAAATCTCTCTTTTCCCTATCCTGATTGAAGTTTTCTGATACTGATACATTCTGGGAAATGTAGTTTAGGCAGGGCCTTTTGAATTCTCTGACATAGGGCTCCTCCCTTCCCAACCTATATTTCCTAGAATTCTGTGCTTTTCACAGTAAACCCTGCTACCTCCTTTTCTGCTCCTAATGGTGAGAGTCCATTAATTTACAGAGGAATGGAAGCTTTTTTCATTTTGCTTTGCTTGCCACGAAGAACAAGCTGACTTTGGGAGAGAGCCAAGTTTTACAAACAAAAACGTATTGGGTAAGTTTTGATACTGAAGTGTTTGGTATGAGCCACACAAGCATTTCAGATATCACTTCTGTTGTACAAAATTTCCAAATTACAAAATTTCCAAAAATTATGCACATGTCTAGTAGTTGGTGGATAGATGACAGATAAATAGATCAATTGTTTGTTTGTTTTTGTCCTCTATAATGTACTCTCAGGGCAGCACAAATTCAAATAAACAAATAATTTTCAAAGGACAAATACATATTAAATAAATCACCAGGTTAAAACAGCAGAAAAGACTAAATCAGTAAAAGCCCTGTATAAAAAGTAATCAGGTTAAACCCCAAAGATTTTATAAAAATCTGGAGGAGAACAAGATATCTTTTTCAAACTTTAAAAATACCACTTTTGCCATCCCCAAAAAGGGGGTACAACTACTACATGATGGCGTCTATTATGCAATGAGATATGGTATCCCCTTTTCACACTCAGCAGAATGTCTTGCACTTTCAGAAGATGGCCACACCAACCTCTTTGACAATTATTTAATTGCTGTTCCATTCTTCAGCCAAGGCATTTGTGAAGACTGAATAGTCTTAGGCCTCAGGTTTACTATCTAAAAGACATGATATGAAAGGAAAAAGGATTAGAAAGGGGTGTAGGTTATTAGGTCTTAATTTCAAAGTTCTTCTGAGGAACAACTGGAACAGAAGCAATTTTCAGAGAGCATGAATCAAAATTTCTTCCTCTCCTACCATAACTGATGAAGCATCCAAACTTCCTTTCATTCTCCCATGTCATGGAATGGTTATTACTAAATGAAACTTACTTGCAAGAAGCTGTTTTTGACCTTGAGGGAACTGAGGGTGGCGACGGCTGACAGGGAGCTCTGGCGTGGACTGGTCCATGAGGTCACAAAGAGCCAGAAATGACTGCGCGAAAGAAGAAGAAATGAAACTTGATGGAGGGAGTATCCTAATGGAGTGGACTTTTTTTATGGGACTGATGAAAATTACCCTTTTTCCATTTTCTCCCTTGCTCCAGATGGTAGTATATTTAATCATACATACAAGTCCAGGCATTCAATGCAAGGGATTTCCTCCTGTGCTGGACCTTTCATATTTCTAATTATGGAGCCAAAGACTAGGCCAGGAAGAGGCTGGGTTTTTTTTACACAGCAATCATCTTGGATAGGCAGGGGAGTTTATTTGCATTCCTGTGTAAAAAATATTACCCTCTTCATGAATTAGACTTTATTCTGCTGGGTACAATATTTTATTTTTCCACAAATAATAGTCTTGAAGCAACAATTCATATTGCTCTCTAGACTGAGACATGTATATACAGGTGTCTTTTGAACGTGAAGGTGATTTTGGTTTCTGGCCATGATTTAAGTGGACATTCTTCTGTTGGAAAGGATTATACACAACCTCTTTCCTCCCAACACCTGCAAAGTATTTCAGTTATATTGATAAAAAGCATCCCTACTAAGTTAACAACCATGGATTGAAAATGCATACAGAAAGGACTCTTTCCTGATCTTTTAAAGAGATAAAGCAGGATCACTATTTTGAGTTTTTCAAGAAACAAATGATCTGAGAACTCACTGCTTGTCAAGCCAAAGTTGTATTTGGCAGTCCTTTATGGAAAGCTGTGGATTTTGTTTTGCTACATATGTTCCCTGGAGTAGTTTTGGATTTAAGCAGAGTTATTCAGCTGTGCTTTGGGGAAAGAAGAGCAAAGGCAGACTGTGTTTGGAAGACTGTATTCCAATATTACATTTTCATAGTAGATATGGGCCCTCCCTTCTGAGCCCTAAACAGTATTTTCAGGTTTTGTGTGTCCGTGTGTGTGTGGTCACCAGCCCCCAATTAACATGAAATGATGCGTTTTGCAGATGTGAAAGAAAGGGAGAGGAGGGTAGAGGAGAATAAGAGAATACATCAGAATTCAGATGCCCTACAGACAACCAAAGGAAAAAGTTTCTATGGTAATTGTCCTGCTCACTTCAAAGGATCAGTCTGAACGCAGATCAGAGATAGCTGCTCTCAAATCCAATCTTTATTGAAGAACACATGACTTTGGAAAAGTCAAGAATGACCTAATGTTTACATACAATCATTTTTATCACCTCTGATGCTACGTAACACCACACGTAAATATCATCATCAATCCCCACCCCCAATATCACATTACTACCGTTTTCACACACTAGACCAATTATAATTGTTTATATTTTCAACCCCAAGTTCCCAGGCATATTCTATCTTCTTCTGCCAGGTGCTTCTAGGATTGTTTATGTTATGACTCCCAGTTCAGGGCTTGGTAATTCAGCCCTGTAACTGGGTTCCATGACATGGTGCCCTCCTTTTCTTCGTCCTCCACTTCGGTTCTTCTTTCATCACAAATCTGAAACAAACCAAACAATAATTCTATGTGTCCATTTTGTCCAAAGTACCCCTATACTTTTTCAGTAAGCTACGATGGAATACAGGGTGTATTTTCCCTAAACTTTTTGGCAATGCCAACTGGAAAGTCACCTCGTTGATAACACCCTGTATTCTGAATGGTCCAATATATTTAGGGCCCAATTTTTTCGAAGGTAGCCCCAATTTGATGTTTTGGGTACTTAACCATACTAGATCTCCTTTCTCCAATTTATCGCCTTCCACCCTTTTTCTGTCTGCGAATGTTTTATACTTTTTGTGTGCTTCCTTTAAGGATGCAGTCACTTGACCCCAGCATTCTAGCATTTGAGTTTTCCATTTCCCTGCCCCTGTTTCCTCATTCTCTGTCCATTTTGGCAACTGGGGCAGAGGTTGTATTTCATACCCGTAAACTATTTCAAAGGGAGTTTTATTTGTTGCTGAATGTATAGTCGAATTAAAAGCTAGTTCTGCAAAAGCCAACCACTTAGACCAGTCATTTTGTCTCATGTTAGAATACATTCGAAGGAACTGCCCAAGTGTCTGCTGAGTACGTTCCACTGCTCCGTTTGTCATGGGGTGAAAAGCAGAACTTAGACTCCTTTCTGCTCCCAGCATTTCCAAATTTTTTTCCCAAAATCTTGCTGTGAATTGAACTCCTCTGTCACTGACCACTCTACTGGGACATCCATGAAGTTTGTAAATATGATTTATGTATAATTCAGCTAGTTTCTCTGCCGATGGTAACTTCGTCAGTGGTATAAAGTGGGCCTGTTTAGAAAATAAATCTAATACTGTCCAAATATAACGATGTCCTTTGCTGACCGGCAGTTCCCCTACAAAGTCCATAGCTACACATTCCCAAGGTCTGGTAGGTTCCACTACTGTTTGTAACAATCCCATTGGCTTCCCTCCTCTCGATTTATTTCTGGCACAATCATCACATTGAACAACATGATTCTTTATGTCCTTCCTCATTCCTGGCCACCAACAATGTTTTGCTATTGCCTTTGTTGTTTTTGTGATTCCCGTATGACCAGCGCTCTGGTTATTGTGAAAACGCTCCAAAATCTTAATCCTTAATATTGCTGGGATATACAGTTTCTTGTTCACGAACCAAAATCCCCTCTTCTGCTCCCCCTTTTCCGAATTGGATGCGATCCACTGATCTCCCTCATAAGACTGTTTCAGTTCTTTTCCCCAATTATTTTCCCCGTCGAGTTCAATAATAGCAGTGTTCTCTTTTTGTGTTTGCGCTCTTGTCCTGACCGCTAAACCCCATTGTTTATCAGAGAATATTGTCCCCTCTTTTGCTGCGGCCAGGCCTTCGTGTTGAGGCATGCGTGAAAGAGCATCTGCCAAGACATTTTGCTTCCCCTGGAAAAACTTTAATTGGAAATCGAACCTGCTGAAGTACTGCGCCCATCTAATTTGTTTGGGGGACAATTTTCGAGGAGATTTTAAATACTGGAGATTCTTATGGTCAGACCAAATTTCAAATGGGATTCCGCTCCCTTCGAGGAAGTGTCGCCAGCATTCTAAGGCTTTTAATATGGCTAATGCCTCTTTTTCCCATATGGGCCAACATTTTTCAGTTTCACTGAACTTCCGGGACAAATATCCACAAGGTTTTAAGTTCCCATTTTGATCCTTTTGCAATAGTACTGCCCCGTATGCACAGTCTGAAGCATCGCAATGGATTATGAAAGGGCTTTTGATATCGGGGTGTTTTAGGATGGGTTCTTCTGTGAAGCATCCTTTTAGGGTTTCAAATGCCTTTTGGCATTCCGGCGTCCAACTCAGTTTGGCGCCAGGAGCTTTCACTTTGGCTGTCTCCCCTTTTCCTTTTGTTTTTAACAGTTCAGTGAGGGGTGCGGTTATTTGTGCGAAGCCTTTTATAAAGGATCTATAAAAATTTGCAAACCCCAGAAATGATTGCAATTGCCTCCTTGTTTGAGGTACTCCCCATTCTTTTAGGTCTGATACTTTAGACGGGTCCATAGCTAATCCTTCTGGAGATATCCGATATCCCAGAAAGTCAATTTGAGTTTTATTAAATTCACACTTGGATAATTTTGCATACAGCTTTGCTTCCCTTAGTCTCTGTAAAACTTCCCAGACCAATTCCACGTGCTTTTCTTTATCTTCAGTTACGATCAAGATATCATCAAGAAATATGAATACCCCTCGATATAATAATGGGTGCAGTATTTCATTTATGAGCTGCATAAAGCAACTGCCGCCGTTTTTTAATCCAAATGGCAAAATTTTATATTCAAAATGGCCGAATGCGCAGGAAAATGCAGTTTTCCAAGTATCCTCAGGTTTAATTCTTAATTTATGATACGCTTCAATTAAATCCAGTTTAGTAAATATACTCCCCTTCTTCAATACGGTAATTAAATCCTTTACTAATGGCATAGGGTATTTATTGTCCTTAGTAATTGCATTTAAATTTCTATAGTCGATACACAGTCTTAGGGAGTTTTCTTTCTTCCTTCTAAATAACACTGGGGCTCCTAGAGGAGAATTGGATGGCTTAATAAAGCCTCGGGCCAGGTTCTTATCAATATATTTCCTCAATTCCTCCTTCTCCTGAACAGACATGGGATATACTTTTGGTTTCGGTAAGGTTGCTCCTGGGGTTATTTCAATTTCTACTTCTACATTCCTCTTGGGGGGTAATTTACTCGCCTCTTTCTGATTGAAAACATCCACAAAGTCTCTGTATTCCGGCGGCAATAGCTGTGGGTCTATTTCGCCTGCTTCATCTCCCTCGTCCTCCTCTCCTGCTAATCTGCTTATCTCCCATCGCGTTTGTTGTTCTTTAAATGCCAGGCTCTTCCCTCTCCAATCTACTTCAGGGTTTGCCTGTTCAAGCCACGGTATCCCTAGTATTACGTGGTATGAGGCAATAGGGGCTATCACAAAGGATATTCTTCCTTCCCATTTGCCTATTTTACATGGGACCCCTTGCATTTCCCTTGTAGATACTTCCCCAGCAGCAACTGATCCATCTAGCTGCGAAAATGCAATTGGGGAGTCAAGAAATGTCTGCTGGCATTTCAGTGCTTCTGCTAGTTCCGGAGTTATAATGTTCCTAGAACAACCGCAATCCACGAATGCCCTGCAGGTGGCCCGGTTCTCTAGCCCCGATAGGCAGATTGGCACTACTAGCATGCGTTTGTCTCGACTCACCAGCCTCTCCGGAGATTCTGGGTCTCGCATCTCCTCCTCCGCTCGCCTCCCGACTGCTGGCTTGGGCTTTGAGGGTTTTGGCGGCTCCCCCTTCCGGGCCCAACATTCCGCTGCTCGATGGCCCGTCTTCCCACATACAAAGCATCCCGGTTTGGGTTTGTTGTCATCTCCTTTGAAGGGAATCCCCGGCCTTGCTCCGGGCCTTTCCTGCTTCCTCGTTTCTCCTCGACCTCTCGCCGTCGGTCTTTGCTGGCCGCCGCCGCCCCTGAAACGCTTCACTTGGGCTAGGGTGGATTCAACGCGCCCCGCTAGTTGTATCCAGCCCCTTAGTGTTTCTGGGTCGTCTCTATGTGCCGCCCAACTAAAAACCTCGGGGCGTAGTCCCTCCTTGAATATTTCCACTTTGGTCACTTCAGACCACTCTGGTACCTTTTCTGCGAGATGGAGGAATTCCTCTGCGTACTCGGGCACTGTTTTGTCCCTCTGCTTTATTCCTTTAAGCTGGTCTCGAGCCCTCAATTGCTCTAGCCGGTCTCAGAACCGGTTTTCCAGCGCGGCGAGGAAGCGGGGCACTGACCTCAGGCACGGGTCGCTTCTGGCATGTAGTTGTACATACCAGCTGGCCGCTCCTCTCTTTAGTGTGTTGCCGATGGCCCGAACCATGCTTGCTTCGGAGGGGAATGTGTGTGCATTGTCTTCTATATATCCTCTGATGCTAATGAGGAAAAAGTTCAGTTCAGATGATTCCCCTCCGTATTCCAGTTTGAGATCTTCCCTCCTTTGCATCCATTCTACGGCCCGCTGCTGCTGTTTGGGGGGCATGGGGAAGGGTTGCATCGGGTTTCCTTGGACGGCTCCTTTTAACACGCCGCGCCCCACTCCGGCGGTCGTCCTGCGCGGCTCCCGAAATTCTGCCGCTGCTGTCGGTCCTTCCACCCACCCGAATTCGGGCCTCGCTGTAGCCCCCGCATCTCGCCTTTCCTCGCCGTACGGCACATTCTCCTCCCCTTCCTGAATCTCCGGCTCCTCTCCGCCTTCATCTGCTAATCCACTGGACCCAATTCCTCGCCCCAGTGGTCTTTCCACCCCGACGCTCATTCGGGGGGTTGGAAGCTGGATAGGAAGTTCTATTGGAGTCGGTGGTCTCAGAGTTCCCCGCGCGTGCTGGTGCTCCACCTCGCGCGCCATTCTGTCCCGGAACTCCAGTTCCTGCCAGTATTCTTCATCCCCCTCGCTTCTCGCCGCCATGGGGCTCTGCGTTGAGGCTCGCTGGCCTCTTTGGCTCCAAACTCCTTCCTTACGTGGCTCTGTCTCGGTGCCATATCGGGTGGGTTCCTTCTGGAGATTTTCTTCCAACAGTGGCACCAACCTCCCCACGGTTTCCGACAGCCTGGATAAATTCGTTTCCAGGATGGATAACCGCAGGGCCACGGTCTCCGGCATGCTTCCTCCAGATCCCCAACTGGTTTCTGCCGCCGCCGGAACGCCTCTTCCTCCTCTGGGAATCCTCTGGGTCACGCCGTCCGGCTTGGGGTACCCCGTAGAGGAAGCTATGGCTTGCAATGTTTCTTCCGCCAACGGCCGAGCCCCTAGCAAAGGCCTCTCTGCTCCGTCAGGGCTTTGATCTCCTTCTCCACTCATTATCACTTCACTGCGAATTCGCAGGAGGGTGAGAACGGGATTCTTGACTTAATTGTCCTGCTCACTTCAAAGGATCAGTCTGAACGCAGATCAGAGATAGCTGCTCTCAAATCCAATCTTTATTGAAGAACACATGACTTTGGAAAAGTCAAGAATGACCTAATGTTTACATACAATCATTTTTATCACCTCTCATGCTACGTAACACCACACGTAAATATCATCATCAATCCCCACCCCCAATATCACATTACTACCGTTTTCACACACTAGACCAATTATAATTGTTTATATTTTCAACCCCAAGTTCCCAGGCATATTCTATCTTCTTCTGCCAGGTGCTTCTAGGATTGTTTATGTTATGACTCCCAGTTCAGGGCTTGGTAATTCAGCCCTGTAACTGGGTTCCATGACAGTAATTGGCTTATGGTAAATCTCTCATGAAAATTGCAGCCTTTTCTTCCCTTAAAACAGTTATCTCAATTAATGCCATCTTTGAAAGTAAGGGATTTCAAACACAGGAATCTTGGGCCATGTCTAAATGTACTGGGCAATTCTGGTTTAAAGGGCTCTGGAGTGCCTCCAATGCAGCCCCATGAGTCTTTTGATCATTCACATGACCAGCTCACCTGAAGGCACATTGGGCTGCCACCAGCAAGCAGGTCCCTCCCAAAGGTAAAAGGTGAATGTCACATTTTTGTTTGCGTGACTTGGTGACTGGCATAACCTCACTAGAAATATAACCTTGCTAGCAAGCCTTTGGTAGAGAGCTGCTTACTGGTAGTGAGACAGCAGTGGGCTTGTTGGTGGTGTGGATTAGGTTGGATTGGGCCAGATCCAAACTGATCAATCTTTCTACACCTCTCACAGTGCAGGATCACTTTGGAGCTTCCAGGAAGCCCTGGAGTAAATCCCAAGGTTTTACTATTGTGGAGTAATTGTTGACTGCAGTGAGTGTGCTGCGCATCCAACTATGCTTCATGTAGAGTTGCTACAACAACTGAGAAATGAGTCCACTTTAATTTGGCTGCATAGACACAACCTAGGTCACTATTTTGTTACATTTCTTCTGTATCATCATCTCAATTTTTACTGGATTGCAAATATTCCTTTTTCCTTTCCACATGGAAATTGCTACAGATTTTGACACAAACTTTGTATACGTTTTTCTTTATATACATATTTTAACACATTTTCACCAATGATTGTGCACATTTTTTTCAAAGATACATATTTTTGTTGAGTATTTTCATTTATATGTATTTTAAAGTGTGGATTTGGATGCTTGTGTCTTTCTGTCAATGACAGGACATCAAGAGACCATGTACTCATTTGTTAATTTCACAGTTCATGAGATGGATACATTTATTCTTGAAAATTTCTTTTCCATCCCTATTCAAACCCATGAAGCCAAGAATGATGCGTCACACAGTGAGAATTATACAGTTCATTGAAAGCCAACCCACAGGTTTAACATCAACTAGCATAATTTTTCCAACAGTGGGGTTTGATTTCACTATGTTTTGGAATTGTAAGAACGGCAGTATGATTTTGTTATTAATATGAATGTTTCATCTGGTTTGAAATCAATGTTGTTGAGTAAAACATATGTAAAAGCTATTTTTGAGTAGTAATGATTAACGGACAAAAAAATATCCAATCTAGCTGCTCAGATGGCTGCAACATACAGGAATACTCTGGGGTTTTTAGACATGGTGGCCATTCAAATTCTGGAACATGCCCTGACCTTTCCCAAAGTTGGACTAAACTAGATTAACCCAGGTTCCCCTGCAATACCTACAGTGCAGGAATGTTGTATGACCAGGAACAAACCCATTATGAGTATGGGCTATATTGCTCATGTAAATGAGCCCTGAGTGTTAGTTGGGAGGGAAGAGGGATTCTTGCAAAATTCTTGCAAAATTGTTGACAAGAAGGGTGATTGTATATTTTGTACCATAACATAAATAAAATGATAGCTTTGAATTCAAGCAAGATGATGGATCCAAACAGGCCTTAGGTCGCATGCTTAAAAATCAGGTGCAAGTTGGCCACATGTGTGTTATGGAGGCCATAAATGTGCTGATGTCAAATAATGGCTGCTGTCTTTTAAGGACTTATAGCAATTGTCAACTAAACTGCCAGCAGCAGAAGCCAGTGTGACAGGATCAGGGCAACAGGGAGTTTGAAACTTGCCTGAGGATGAATGTTAGATCTGAGAACTGAAGTGGCCTGATTTGTATTGCTTTGAGTCTTTCCTGAAGTGACATAGCTAACCCAATGGACCGCTGGCCCTAAGTGTCTTTTCCCCCAGACTTCTAGGGCGTAAGTCCTAAAGCTGATCGAAGGCTAACATTCTCTCCCCCCCTCCCTCCTCTCTCTCGCTTTCAAATTCAATGTGATTTCTTCTGAATTCTGATAATACGTATGGGCAGAGTGGTGGTGGTGCGTATAGGAAGGGTATATCCCTTGCTTTTTGGTTCCAAAGCTTTTTACTCTCCCCCACCTTTTTCCTCCCCTTCTCACATTATCATTTTTTTCTCACTACTGCTCTATGTCAAACTTCCCTTCCTTCCAATCTGCCCTAAAAACATTAGCCTGATTACAAACGTATTGTTTTCAAGTCTCTCAGAGTGAGATCCTGTGATGTCTTGTCTGATAAATTAGTGGCTCTGTTGAGTGAACAATTACAATAATGAAGCGTTAATATGGGGGGCCTTGGTATGTCGGCTTTGAACTAGAGTGGGCAGAATGGCAGTAATAATTTCATTTTATGAAGAGGTGCTGAGTTGAAATTCTTTGTGGGTTTTTAAAAGATAACCATAAAGCCTGCCCTGATAGGACTTTCCTGAGATGTTACAGGCTGTAGATGTTTATAACAGCTTCCCTTCAGAAATATCTGCCCTGCAGAGATAATGCAAGTGTTCAGGGAGGGGAAATGTGAAAGAATGTTCTTGCCACTTTTCCACCTCTTTTTGCTTAAAATAAAGTATTTTCAAAAAGTCTGTTTCCAATATCTATATAGCTGAGGACATGTTTAACATATATTGTTGTGCACAAGTCAAAGGCTGAAAAGGTCAGAACAGGAGACGATAGTGATACTTGTACACTAAATCACATGGATAAAGATGTAAAAAGTGCAGAAATAAAATGTTCCAAAATGGAGCAAGGCTGGAATTTGAGCTATATGTACAATAGCGAGCACTAGGCATTTGCAAAGCTTCAGAGCTCCATGTTGTAATTCGGATATTTGGAGGATTCATAAATATGAATCTCCGAATAACTAATTGGAAAGGACCTCTCCAAAGAATTTACAAATCAAAACACAAACCTCTGATTCTTTCAGAGAGATTTGTAAAAGATTTTTTGTATTGGATATCTTTTTTCAGTGTAACATACTTTGTTGCCCCATCATCCATAACTGTCTGAGGTTGGAGGGGTCAGGGTAGGAATGGGAAGGGGAGGGGGCTGATGTGATTGACAAGGGCAGCTCATGCTGTTTTTTTTTCTTGTCAGCCAATCATAAGAAGAAAGCCAAATCATGTGTCTTTCTGCAAAGCTGGTCTTTTATATACTCCTCTCAGCATCTCTTCTATGTGGTATGACATTTGCAGGAGAGTGAGATAAGATGTGTTCTTTGGAGCTCAGTTCTGTTTCTCGGTGTTTCATAGAATCATAGCATTGGAAGTGACCTTGTGGGCCATCCAGTCCAGCCCCTTGCCACGAGGCAGGAAAATTGTATTCAAAGCACCCAAAAAAGAAATAAAATTTCCAGAGGGCTATCCATGATAATCTGTTACAGAAAAATACAAAAGTGTGAGTCATGCATTGCAAGACCTTAAAGATAATCATCAGTATGTTACATCAGCTACTTAGGGTGCATCTTCACAGTTGAATTAATGAAACCTGACACCATTTTACCTGCCCTGGCTCAATGATATGAAACCCTGGGATTTGTAGTTTGGTGAGGCCCTAACTCTCTTTGGTACAGAAGATAAAAGTCCCTGTAAAACTAAATCTCCTGTGATTCACAGCATTGAACCATGGCAGTTAAAGTGGTGTCGAAACGCATTAATTATATAATGTAGAGGCACTCTTTAGCCATTATGCATAACTAGGTAGTATCTCCTGGCCTGACGAGGGGCCATTACAATCTGAAACTATGTGTTATGAATCCATAACTGTAGTTGTGCTGTCATTAAATTGTATAGATTGCTGCAGCAGGAATAGGCAGTGTTTACGTCTCCAGATGAAGCTGGGCTGCATATGACTCCATTTCCCAATATCATTGACTATGCTGGCAACGGCTGATGAAATCTGAAATCCTGGAGTCACACTTTGCTACCTATGCTTTGCCCACCTTTTTAGACGTTATAGCGGAAAATGAATATGAGAAGAAGGGATTGGCATTGTGGCCTCACATAAAAACTAATTCTGTGAATGCACAGATTTGTAGTTATTCACTCCACACTACTTAAAAGCTTTTTTAGAGAGTTCAATCCTGAACAGTATCACTGTTGTTTTTTCTTGATGGTGGCACTTTTTTCTGATTACTAGCAAACCCATAGCTGGGGGTAAAAAACATAAGTTTTTAGAACAATCTGTTAGGGGCTGCCAATTTATGTAATCATTGTTTACATACTGGAGTCAACATGAGTTAATGTTTCCAGCAATTTTGGCATGCTGACTGATTTTTGTCAAGGCTTTCTATCCAGATTACAACTCACCACATCCTCAAATGTCTTTGAGAAGTAGCGGGAATTACAATAGCAACACATTCAATAAAAGTAGTTTAGCTTGCAAAAATATCTGGCATCAAGGCTGTTGATATAGTGATGTCCCAAACACCAGGGAGGAAGGAAGCAAGTAACGCTGGGTGAGAAGAACAGGCAGATCGGGAGAGGGAAAAGGGGAAGAAGGAAACACAGAGAATAACTGAGAGAGATATTGAAGAGGGAATGCTGCCTTTACACAGCCATATTAGCAAGAAAAGAGAAGTCCCCTCATAATTCTGAGCTAAAGAAGAACTATTAAAGTAGAAGGTTCAGTTAACAATGTTGGAGTGCACCATGAACACAGCAAACCACACTCATATTCTAAATTGTATCATATCACTTTTGGTGGTGACACAGGCCCCTTCTACACTGCCATAAAATCCAGATTGCCAATGCAAATAATACACATTATCTGCTTTGAACTGGATTATAGGAGTCTACACTGCTATATAATCCAGTTCAAAGCAGATAATCTGGATTTTATATGGCAGTGGAACTAAAATCATGTTACATAGTGTAATGTTCCAATATCTGTTCCACAAATTTGCTTACATACACTACAACCTACAAACAAAATCTCTTCCACTCCAGAAATGTTTGTGGGTCTTTAAGTCTGACCTGTGTTATGCTTCCAGCCCAAGTATATCCAAAATATCAGGTTTGTTATTATCAACAGCTTCAGGTATTCAGTGTGTGTGTGCGTGGGAGGGGGGGTATCTTGTAATATGCCCCCTGGGGATACTGAATTTATTTCATACTGTAGTTATTTCTTATATACTATGTTACTTTGAATACTTGGTACTTGGTATAGAGAAGGAAAAGGCTATTTCCACATGACACAGTCATGTAATACTTAGGCTTTTATTTCTAAACATTATCAGACATGTTGGAAACTGTTGGAAGGGATGTGCGTTGACATTGTCAGTGACACTGTGGGCTTGGCTTGTTCTTATTTCTTCTTACAACCTTAAACCGAGATGAAAGCCAGATTCATGTCAAGTGTCCCACAGCTAACCTCTACACTAATTTTTATTGCCTCAATGAGAGGGATTGAGGGAAAAAATATTTATAGGTCCTGGAAGAACAGTAAAAAGTTTGCAAGCATTGAGGGCTTTTACTCAATAAACCTTTATGTGCCCTTCATGCACCCGTTCAAGATAAAAATAAAATGAAATAAAATAACAGAGTGATCTCAGGCATCGACAGTAAGCTGAACATCCCATAAATTCCACTTTAAGCTGATGTCAGTTAGCTGAACTAGTGCTCAGCTGAAACAAGAATGGGTGTTCTGCAAAAACTGTACCATCTGTGACCTCTCCCTTAAAAAATTTGACAACCCATTTGTGCAAAAGTGTACAGACTATCAGAGAGAGGTATTGGATGGAGGCGGTATTTGTTTCTGTTACTAAATAAATTATGATGGTTGCTCTTCAATGGGATACATGTCCAAATTTGCTTTCCAGAAGTAATATGGAGAAATTTGACATCTACTAGTATATTTGCATCAAGAATTTAAGATTGCAAATGTGCACTATATTACCAGTATATTACTGCTGAGGATTATTAAATACCTATTGAGGAAAGTCAAGAGATTGTATGGTTGAATGTTGGACTAGGACTGTGAAAGACCAGGGAAGACCTAGGAGATCTTGGGCAAATCTCACTCTATCAGCATCAGGAGAAGACAATGAAAAAAATTCTGGCTAAGAAAATCCCATGATAGGTTAACCTTTGGATCACCATAAGTTGGAAACAACTTGCAGACACACAACAACATTGAGGAAAATCAAGGAAGAAAGTGCAAAAGCACTTGAATATTAAAAAACAAAAATAATTACCACAAATGATTTATATTACTTTAAGGTAAATGTTGAAGGCACTGAAATCATGAAAGACTTTCTATAACTTAGCTCAACATTAATTACAGTGGGAACTTGTAGCTTGGAAATCTGAAAACTAGGGATTTCATCACATGGATGAAGTCCTGCAGGGTGATTCGCCACCCTCCGTGGTGAATTGGCAGGGCAGCAGGGCAATCCCAGTGCCCTGTGCCCACCTTGCCCACAATTGACAATTCCCCATTCCACGTGGGAGAGTGTCGCCATTTCACTTCTCCCTGCACTGGCCCCGTGGTTGCCTCTTCTGTTCCAAGGGAAGCATCTTACCATGCTGCCAAGGAGTTCCACTGGAAGTCACTGTAGGTTGTGTGATGGGTGGCATGAGGCTCCGAGGAATGATCGTCCTGACGGTGTCCTAGGAAGCTAAAATCACCTCATGTGATGAAGTCATAGGACCCAGAAGGTCAGTTATGAAAGATCTAGATACAATCCTCAATGGAAGCATAAACCATTAAATATCAAAATCAGCATCCTCCATGTCATTGTGTATATAGCTTCTATATATAGTTGCAAAAGCCAGATAGTAAAAAATGTTGTTAAGAAGGAAAGTTCTTTGAAATGCGCTGTTGGAGGAGAGATACTATGTGCTACCCAAAGATAGATAAATGGATCCCTAAACAAAATGAAGTCTGGACATTCTATAGAAACCAAATGATTAAATTTTGATTAGTTTGGGCATACTGTGAGATAATTTGACTCACTAGAAAAAGCAATAATGGTTGATAAACTGAAAGTGGGAAAAAAAAGATGAAGACCACTTTCCAAGTGGATAGAGTGAATCAAGAAGCAACCCAGAGTTTGTAAGGTCTAATATGATTCTATGGATGGCCTAGAGATTCTTAAAGAACGTATTTTAATCAAATCTACAAATAATCAAATCCACTAAAGTCAAACTCACAAATGTGAAGGGCCAATTGTATATACTAATGCAGGAATGGGCTTGGATGGCTTCATGACAAGTTCCTCATGTTTGCCTCAATGGAAAACAGCATCAATTGATCCACTTCATCATGAGTGTAAGTAACATCCTACATCAAGCAGAGGTGGCAACTCAAGGAACAATTGGCTATAAACACGTATTTAAAAATCCCAAGAAATAATGAAATAACGAAAGCACGCCGATGTCCATCCTGCTTTCCAGTGTAACTTCTGATTATGATGCAGTAAGGTTTCAAAACAGAAATAATAAGTGGCTGGCTAGACTACAACTTTCAGCAGCTCCAAACAACAAAGCCAGTGGTATGGAATGCTATTCCCCATACCACATGACACGTACATCACCCTTGCTTTGAAGGGAAGAAAAATACATTTGAGCAAAGGGAGTGTGCTTCAGCAGTTGGCATTTGGAGTGGAATGTTAGACATTTTTCTCAGTTTCTATTTTTGGAGGGTTGTATTTTTCACCTATAATAAGGTTTTCCAAAGGGAAAGTATATTATGATGGAGGGACACAGTCAAGGAAACCCCAAGCCCCAACTCTATAAGACCTAAGCAGGGCTATTAATTGGTTTTTGGAATGTCTCTCATGCCTAGGGTCACCATTAACTTAAGGTGACCTGATGACAACGTGTAACAAATACCTCACCTCAACTTTCCTTTATCTTTATCTTTTTTAAAAATCTTCAAATCACACACACAAAATTGTAACACAACTCAATAATAAATAGGATTCTCATTATATTTACAAGGGAAACATTTTAAATTTAAAAAGCAACAACATTCTGCTACATCAGCCTAAGGTTTTTACAACCTCCTGAAATTTACTTCTGAAAAAAAAATGGAAAATGTTCCATCATCCCACTGGTGGGTTCTTCTAAAGGAAAGTAATATTTACTCTAAATGTACATCTTTTCCACTGTAAAGCACAGAGTACTTTTAATTATAATGTACAGGGGAAAGTCCTATCATATTTTGCATGAAACTTTTCTGTTTTGTTGTGTGCCATCAAGTTTTCTTTTACTTATGGTCACAACCCTGTCATTACCAGCCTCGTAGACTCATGGCAGTGGTTTCCTTGATGGAGTGAGCCTACCTGTAATGTGGTCTACTTCTTTTCCTTTTGCCTTCATCTCTACCAAGCATTATTTTGTTTTGTAATGAGTAATGATTATCTCATGCAACATCCAAAGGCAATAACCTCAGTTTAGTCAGCTTTACTCTTTGTTCCAATTTACAGTCATTATTTTTCTCTCTGTGTCTTCTGATTGCTCTTATCATGTCTATTATTTCATTGATTACTTTTTTTTAAAAAAAAGGCCAAATTCTGGGACATAGAGTTCCTTATACAAAGATGATAGATTGAAACACACACAGTGACATGTTTTGCAGATAAAAAACTGCAGTCAAATTGGCATGTGGCAAGTTGCCAACATATAGGTGTTATTTATGTTCATTTCCTGATCTGCTTTCTCACGTCTTTGCATGAAGAATGGATTTCCCATTCAACATATCCTATGTAATCTACCTCTGAGAGTAGTATCAAGAAAAGCTAAATAAGTTACTATTGCAGTCTGATCCTCTTGAAAGGAGCCATATAGCTATACGTGAGAGAAACCATCAACTCTTATTGTACAAATATCTTTACCTACTGGCATTTATCTCTCTATGCACATTCAGATTACTTAGAGACAAATAGAAGCTTGGAAATCCTTGGAAGCTGTTCTGAGTTTGGAGGCTGATCTAGTCTTTTGAACATCAGGCAAATACCTTCTCTGGCAGATTTCAGCAAATGACTGGCTGTTGAGAAGGAAATTCCATTCATGTAAATGATGATAATTGGGGGGGGGGGGGGAGAGAATTGGAAATCCATGAAGATGCTTTTTGTTTTTATTTATATTGCTGAAAGCTGCCTTGAGTCCTATTTTAAGAGAAAGATAGGATATAAATTTAATCAATAAATAAAATAAATGTGTGACAAATGGATTATCTATGTACACCCTCTGCATATTTATATACTGACAACTTATAGTGCTCATTTCAGTTCTAAGTTTTCTGGATGTTTGTTTTGAAAAGGATAGGAAACTCATTTCCAGGCAAGGAGATTGCTAACTGGGCAGGGCTAGTGATACCATAGACAGCAATAGAGGCCTCAAGGCATTTGTTTGTTTGTTTTGTTATTAAGATGATTGTCATCTGCAAACTACCACCTGAAATTCTGCTACATAAAGATTTAGTAATAGGAAAAGGGCATTCTGCAGGTCATTAAGGGGGTTTCTTTATTGTTTCTAGTCTTTTCAGAACTCAGACTGAAACTGGAATAGCTGTATGGTGCTTTAAACCGAATCCAACAATTGGTCCATCATGGTCAGAATTGCTTTCATGAAAGGGTAACAGATTTCCATGATTTCAGACAGTATATTTTCAGATCCATAGAGGACAAGATCCAAAAGGATGTGAGTATATTTTGCTGAAAGTCAAGTTTTTAAAAAAAAAATCAGAGGCAGTAAGCTTACAAATGCTATGAAATTGAAAATATTTCATTGTAAAGCTATGGCAAAATTATTGAAGAACAGAAATACAAACTTAGCAAGCTTACTTCCATAATCGGGTGCCAGTAATTCCAGGAACAACAACAAGGAATACCCCAACCTTGGCCATCACGCAGCACCTTCCTAGTCTCAGTCTGCTCCAAGACTGAATTTTGTCCTGAAGTGCAAGGTCATACCAGTTGCTAAACATCACCTGTTTTTCTCAGGTAGTCTTCTTGTATCACCCAGAAGATAAGCCAAACTGAGTGGGCAACAGCCAACTCTACTATATACTGAATAGTATTTAGATATCCTCCTGCATGAATGGGCAGCAGGTTTCCATGGTTTTATACATTATACTTTCAGAACGGTATCTCAGGTTGCTAGTTTTGACCTTAAACCCCCCCTCCCCCCACACACAAAAGGCTAGTCCTTAAAGGAGACTTAACCTTAAGGACTTTTAGGAGGCATAGAAACAGATACAATTGTGGCACACTACACGGATCTCTTTGATATACAATGGTCTTCTGCAAGTTTCCTCTACAGTGTACCAATGAGTTATAGACTATCCTCAATGGACCACTGACTGAATATATAATCAAAGATTTATCAGTTAAAAGAAGAAGGTCCTGGGCTACTATGATCTGAGGGTAATGGTTATGTATAAAGGCAACAAATGCGTACAGTACATGCAAACACTGTCCAGCAATGTATCTCTACATTGCTTATAGGAGACTCTGCTGCCATTTGTTATTACAGAAGGCGGGGGAGTCAGGAAGCATTACAACACTGAACAGCATGACATGGGAAGACAGGGGACAGAATAAGTGGGTACAAAACCCAGCCCAGATCATCTTTCCTCTTCTCTCTAGTTGTTTGGCCTACCTGGAGCTTTTTGAAGATTTTGACTGGTCACTTTTTGTGGGCTGAGTAGGAATTTTGTGTCTCTTTCATAGAATCATAGAATTGGAAGAAATTTCACAGGCCATCCAGTCCAACCGCCTGCCAAGAAGCAGAAAAATAACATTCAAAGCACTCCCATCCAACCTCTGCTTAAAAGCCTCCACCACACTCCGGGGCAGGGAGTTCCAGTGCCAAACAGCTCTCACAGTGAGGAAGTTCTTCCTAATGTTCAGGTGGAATCTCCTTTCCTGTAGTTCAGCCTTCATAGTGTTTTGTTTCCCTTTACTGACTCTCAATAGTATCTATGAGGCAATTGACTTGGAGTGGTGCTTGAAATTAATTTATTTAATTACCTTTAATTATCTTTGTTGATCTAAGTGTTTTGATTAGTATTTAATTTATATCTTTTAGAAACAGTGATCCCACCATTCTTCTTCTTAAAGTTCTTAACATTAAATATTGATGTTGAAAGTATTTATGTTACCATTCTTTTTCATGCATATCCTACAGCTAAAAGTATAGAGACATTTATATCTGCTGCTTATTCTCTGCCTCCTTAACCTTCTTTGGGGCTAATGTAGGGTATGAATAAAATCATACAATATAATTCTCTTACTCCTTTTACAATCAGCGGGTAGGATTTAGATTAGATCTATGATGCAGACATCTTGCCGTTTTCTACTTTGAATTAATATCTTTAAATATGTAGAATAGGATCAATTTAATGGCAATGTTACCCTGGGCAGTGTGGCTACACTTACAAAAGATGCTGTTCAGCTTCCTGCACTTCATGACTTGCCTGGAGCACAGAATATTTGACCGTGTCCCAAAGGCAGATGAGGAAAAGGGTGTCACCTGCTATCTGCAATCAATCTTTTGCCTCGAGTGTCAAAAGTGACCTAACTGAGGGTCACACAGCAAGGTAGAACCATTGCTCTCTGTTTGTCAGGGGAAGGAGTGCTTCATTGCTAGCTATACAAGGGTCATTGACAAATGCTGGCAATGATTTCCAGCTAGGTTTATAAAATGGGAGGGTGGAGGAATGAGAAGGAAGAGACGACAGGAGCCTGAGGCAGTACTTGCTTCAATAAATACTTATAGGGTAAAAAAAGTAGGAGCAGGAGTGTGGCTTTGGACTGCACATAAGTGCAAGGTGGGGGCTGTGGAACAGCTTCCATGCAATATAGTAAGTACCTATATCATTAGAGTGAGTTGCTGTGCTGAATGTCAAGGCTGCCTGAATTGCATTTAAGAATTGGAAATGTACATATTGCACATTTAATCTGTCTCTTGCATTTGGATTGTTAGGCCACATCAGCACTATCGGGGTTATACATAGGGAAAAATGGATAAATGTCAATGGGAAATAAAGGGAAAATGACAATACGGCATTATAAATTCCACCCATTCAGAATAAATGCATCCCTCCTGACAGATTATTTATGACTATATCATGGCAATATATTTCAGGCATGGGAAGCAGAAAGGATATTTTTGGCTCAGACTGCAAGAACCACCAACTGCAATATGCTCGATTTGTGTTTTTCTTATTGCAGAGTAAGTCTTAAGGACACCGAGTGTCTACAGTTGATTGTCAACTAACATATATACATCTGTAACATATATAAGTTCAGGCAGGCTTTGGGGCCAAAATTATGGCTTTGACATGACCAGATAAGTTGAGGGTCATTCCACAGAAAGGGGAAAGCATAAATGCTGCCTCAAAGGGCCAGCAAGCCCTGTCCGCCACCACCATTCCCTCACCCAGGCATTTAAAAATGGATGGTCCTCTTTTTTTGGTTAAGGTACAGTATTAATCTAACAAAACCCACCAACTCCCTCTAAACTCTTGGTGATCCTTTTAGAAGAAGTGCCAAAGAGTCACCACCACTGCCATTTTCTCACCCGGACACTGAAAAAAGCCAGAAGCAGCACCATGGCAGAGAGTGTAGAGGGGGTTGGTTATTCTTTTAGATTCTTTCACAATGAATTGAGCTCATCTTTTGCCACTCTGCTTGCAGAAGGTGATAGTTCCTTCTTTAATAATAGTTAAGTTGCAGTAGTTATACTGATTCATTTTTTTCTGGATAGATCTTTTTAACTAAAATGTTTAGATTTACACATGAGTAATATTGAGTAGAATAGAATAGTAGAATTTGGCACATCTTCTAACAGTGGTAACTGGTGGTCCCCATGATTTTTAGTCCAAACTTTAAAGGATCTATCAAAGCTGTTGTACCTATTTTGAAGCTAAGATTCCAACACCTCAGAGTGGATGCATTCATGCTCCACCTATATGAAAATTTGTCTTTGCCTCATATTATTTGTATTATTCCCAGATAGTACAGAACCTTACAAAACTTGTGGTGTAGCACCCACACTGAAGAATACTGTACAAAAATCTCATGCCACATCATTGTGCATTTGTTAGGACACCACTTTATAAAGATTCGTTCAAAACTGCTAGAACTGCATCAATGTACATGGCTACTGAGATAACGGATTTAGGGTTCATAGGAGCTACACTATTTAACCTTCTGTTCTCCAAAATGTAAGCAAGGATTCTGCCGGGTTTACCTGCTTAGAAGAGAACAAGAATGTTTGTCTTAAGGAAAGGTATAAAATCATTGCTTAAGTGTTTGTGAAGTGAAGTCGGCTGGGGCGGATGATAGGAGTCATAATGATGCTTATGTGCTTGTCTACTATCTTGCAATTTTAGTTTCTCATATACGCCAAATAAATGGTGACCTTGCTTTGTACCTGGTGAACAGACCTGCGGGATTCAACTCAAGACATGTCTCTCAGGTGTTTCATTGTGCCTCTCATTGTAAGTATAATCCTGCATTGAGCAATATCTTCAGTATGCTAAATTGTAATTGCTTTCTGTCTCAGACACTTGGCAAAATGTGGGAAACCTATTTTCGCTATGCTTTCAAAACCCTTCTAATATAGAGCAGGCATTGGCTTTACAGGCTCAATTATTAAAATTAACTTTACAGGCTCAATTTTTTTTTCTGAGCTGTGAAAGTTGGGAAATGGCCCATGTCCCTCTTGTCTTTCAATATGCGTCATTTAAACAACAACAAAAGTTAAGACTAATTCTAATTCTAACAACAACAACAACTACTACTACTACTACTACTACTACTACTACTACTTAATTTGTATTCTGTCCTATATCCCCAAAGGGACTCAGGGCAGATTCCAATCATAAGGGGCATACATTCAATGCCTGAACATAACAAGCAATAATCACATAATTACGAAAGTTGACAACTCAATATATATAAATTAATTGTAACTTAACAATGAAAATTAAATTAAGAAACATAACCTATTATATCAAACATGAAGCAAAACACACTTACTAAGCCCTAGTGAGCTTTACCTCTCAGTAGTTGCATATAGGATTGCCCTGGGTTCTGTTGTTATTATGTGCTTTCAAGTCATTTCTTGGAGAACCTATTGTGGTGTTTTCTTGGCAAGGTTTGTTCAGAGGGAGTTTCCATAGCTGAGCAGGGATTTGAACTCTGGTCTCCAGAGTCATAATCTAATGCTAAAATTATGACACACTGGCCCTAGATCTTGTTAATGCAAAAAATGTGCTGCCATGATCCCATTTTCAAAATGGGGATTAGAAAATAAATATCACAATGCAAATAAAAAACAAATAAATGAATGTAACAATAATACTGCAAACAAAAACAAATAAGCTTATTTAACAGTTAATGGTTATGCACTCTGACACCCTCTCGACATTTTGAACTACATTTCTCATCAGACCCAGATAGAATAACTGGTGGTCAAGGATTATTAGATTTGTAGTTCAATAACTGTGTGGATTCCTGATTATTACCTGTCTTTTTTGAGGTTTCTGAGAGTGCTGAGAACTCACTGTTAGAGAACTGAGCTAACACTTCTAAAGATACTTTAAGCCAGATTAGTGCAATTGTTTGAGTGTTGGACTAGGGCACTAAGGCCAGGGTTCAAATCGCCACTTGGCCATGAAGTCTTTTTTTTTTATTCTATGGGAGCTATTATTTTAATATGCCTTTTAGCCATAGTATGAAGGCTGAGCTGCATAGTGTGAGATGCATCAAAGACAATGCATGATTCTGTATTTTTCTCCCTAAACAGTTTCCATAGAAAGCAAAACATAAAATCAGCATGAACGAAAGTTAAGTGGAAGGCAGTATCATGTAGACCAGGCATGAGCAACCTTCAGCCTTCTGGGTGTTTTTGATTTTAATTCCCACAATTCCTAACAGCTCTGGTAGGCTGTTAGGAATTGTGGAAGTTGAAGTCCAAAACACCCAGAGGGCTTAAGTTTGCCCATGCCTGGCGTAGACCTTCTGTAAAACTTATGTACATGAAGCAGATAAATTGAATGGCAAAAGCCTTGTCTTATACTACAGATACTAAATGTACATTTCTAAAATCTACACAAAGTTTGACTCAAGACTTATATACTCAGAAATGTTCCACTGATTTCAACTGGGACTCGTTCCCAAACAGGTGTACATGGGCTTACAAGAGTAGTCCCATGACACTGAATGGCTTTAAGGGAAAGTATACAGTTGTGATCACCACTTTACATAACACCACTTTTGATTTAGACTTGCATAAGCTGAATTCACAGCACACTTGTTTTTCATGTGGGTCTAGATCCCTTTAATTACATGTGCCACAAAACTGCATTTCCAAGATCTGACAGATACCAAATTATACTGTTTTAAATGTTTAAAAGTATCATTTAATTCACTGTATCCTTTTATTATAACTTTAGCTAGGGTAGTGCTTTTAAAAAACATGAGTACACTTAGAGTACAATTTGAGCCAGGGGAATGAATGGCCTACATGGCTAGGGAAATACGGTTTGATGGTATTTCATTACCCAACATCACCATGATGTCATTTGCATTCATGAGCAAGCACAGGCACAATCTGAGTGACTTATCTCTTGATCTTTGTGAGTGGAGATTAATGTCAGAAGTTATCAGAAATCATGTTTTATATATAAACACATGATGTATATTATTTTAATCTTCCATGCTGTTCAAGAATAAAAAAGTTTAGCAGGTTACAAGGAATAGGTGGGTCAGGATGCTGTCAGATTTTGAATACACAATGTGACAACTTATTTCACCAGAGAAAAATGATAACAAGAGACACATGTATTGGGAGAGAGAAAGAGAGGAGGAGGGTGGAAGAAAATGGACACATTTTTTTGCACACTGGTATACATCATGTATAAGCAGATAGATTTCGGACTTATGCTGTCATCGTCATCATCATCATCATCATTATAATCATTTTTATAATCCACCTTTTACCCAAACTGGAATTCAAATTAAGATACAATACAAATAAAACATGCAAAAGTTCAACATTAAAAGGGAAGTAAATGAACAACTACGTTTAAAAGCAATTTGAAATATATAGTTAAACCTGAGTGAAAGCAGTTTAAAAGCAGTTTAAAAGAACAATACAGTTAAAGCAATAAAAACAATAGAGCATCCATCTTAAAACAGTGGTTCTCAATTTGTGGGTCCACAGGTGTTTTGGTCTACAACTCCCAGAAATCCCAGCTGTTAGGATTTCTGGGAGTTGAAAGCCAAAACATCTGGGGACCCACAGGTTAAGAATGTCATACCTCAGATTAACTTCACCTTGCTAAACACCAGACTGCACACAGGTTGAAGTCTTTTGTAGTTTATTAGAAAATAGAAGATAAATAGTTCTTTAAAAGCAGAAGTCAAGTTGCAAAAGATCGTTACAAAACAAAGCCTTAGAGCATAGTCCAAGAAATCACCAGGAATAAACAAAGTCCCATTAGAACATGACAAAGTCCCATGAACATGAACACACTAAGGCTGCAAGAAATCCAGTAGAACGAGAACTTGCTTCTTGGTTGAATGAAAAGTTGTTTTGACAAAGGTTTGTCTCCCAACACACTGTTTTAATACCCTTTGCAGAGCATGAAAGCATTTCTTTGGCCTCTGACCTCCTTCTTGCTTGCTATTCTCACACTCTTTTGAACCCTGAATTCCAAACGGTCAGCTTGATCTAAAGATTCCATTTCATCAAGACCAGCCACCTCGTTAGCATCTGTCTGCATGCTATCAGACTGAGAACTGTCCTCCTTTTCTGAGTCAATTTGCACCTGGCTAGTTTCAGTATCAACATCATTCCCTGCTGTGGGAAACCTCTCTGTTCCTCATCTTCTACAACAGGGACACTCTGAACCTGAATCCCATAATCCTTATCGGAATCATTTTGAACCTGAATCCCATAATCCCCATTAGAGTCACTCTGAGGTTCCAGCTGAGTCACAACAAAGAACCACTGATATAAAAGCTCTTTCTTTACAAACCTTCAATTCTCAAAAATTGCTGGAATAAAAATGTTGTTATCAGCCAATGGAAAGACTGCACAGAGGAGGCCATCTTTCCCAGAAAGATAGAGTTTTGGGGCAGTCAATGAGAAGGCTCTATTTCATAGCTACATCAATCATTCCTTTGAAGGTGATAAGATGGAAAAGATCTTTAAACCCAGGAAAGTTCATATGTGAGAATTACATGTGTATATATATCTGATGGTTTTCTGCACAATTTGGGGAGCAAAATATTCATATTTTACAAATATTTCTATGCTACTAGTTTTTTAAATGATATTTGATGGGAATGTAGGCCCCTGAATTATTTTCTTGGCCATGAAAATACACTGATTTGCTCCTAGTATCAAATGAGGAAAAAAGAGTGGAGTTTTAAGGCTAAGGATGAGCAAATCTTTAAGATTTGTCCGTGGATTCTACCCTCATTACACATGAGTTGTGAGCTTGGCCACAAGAGGTTGCTGATGATGATGAAGATTTATTTTAAAGTGGGAAAATTCATAATTATTTCTGTGTGCATTTTTCAAATGAATACACTAATGGGACTGAGTTCCCAAGATCAGGGCTTCTTAAATTTTTCCACAATCATCTTGAAATTTTTTATAGGATACCAGGCATATAGGTATATCAAAAAGGTATAAAAATTAAACATCTATTGATAAATAAGCATTTGCAAGGCTTGATAAACAGGCTGATTTTTCTTTTTATAGAGTACAGCTAAAGCATCTTTTGCAGATTTCACTGTAAACACTGCATAACATATTTGTGTAAATGTCTAAAACAGCCACTAGGTGACATTCAGAATACATTTACTCTTGCCGGGGACCACACATTGAGTTAATTGGTTCAATGTTGGGGTCAGGATCCACAGTTTAAGAATTAGTGTTTTGGAAACATGCTGACTGTTTTACATACATTTTTGAATTTTTTTTTAATATAATTTTTATTGAGTTTTGTTACAATTCGAATCTAAGGGAAAGAACGAGGTAAGTGTGGTGGGATAGATGGGTATGGTAAAATTTGGATAAGGTGGGGGAGGTATCTACTTTCTCTAGATATCAGGGGGAGGGGGGGGGTTCTAGCTGTATCTACAACTATAAAGTAGTAAATACAAAGGGAGGATCTGGGGAACACAGGGGGGGGGGAATGGGGAAAGGGGGAAGAGAGAGGAAAAAGTACCTAACTGGGGAGGGGATGGGGGGGGGGTGTAGACTTCCACTCTTCCATCTTCCTATTATTTCCATTTGTTTAATTCATCTTCTTAGTTCTTCTTGCAAATACATTTCAAAGCTCGACCAGTCCGTTTCTTTCATGGCGCGTCCGGTGTTCTTTTTGATCATAAAAGTCAATTTGTCCATATTCTTTATCTCTACTACTTTTTCTAGCCACATTTCTTTAGTTGGGATGGTTATTCCTTTCCACTGTCTTGCTATTACTAATCTTGCTGCGGTAATTAGGAAAGTAAAGATTTTTTCCATGTTCTCTCTGTTCTCCTTTTTTCCTTTCCCTTCATTATCCTGTTTGGGGTATAAACCTAATAGATAAATGTCCGGTTTGCATTCCAATTTATTTTTTAAGATTTTCCCACATTCAATATTAATTACTTTCCAAAACTTTCTAATGTTCTTGCAACTCCACCACATATGGTGGTATGAACCTACCTGTTCCCTACATCTCCAACACTTGTTGTCTGCATTTTTAAACATTAGGCCCATTTTTTTCGGCGTTAAGTACCACCTATGGATTGTTTTTAACCAATTTTCCTTAAGGTCAGTTGCTAGACAGTATTTAATTTTTTTCCCCCAAATTTCTTCCCATTCACACATTAAAATCGGTCTGCCTACATCCCTTGACCATTTTAGCATGGACTCTTTAACCACTTCTTGTTCTGTTGTCCAATCCAGTAATTTATTATATAATATTGTTATAATTTTCCTATTTTTTTGAAGTAGATTGTCCCAAAAACCATTATTTATACTAAAACCCACTTCTTTATCCTTCTTATAGCTTTCTTTAATCTGTAAATACTGGAACCAAGATACATTCTTGTATTCTTTTTGAATTTCCTTTAATTCCTTGATTTGAGAGGTCCCTTCCATTGTGTAGGGTTTCTTTAGAATCTCCCTATATGTGGGCCATTTGTTCCAACCTAAAAGCCTTCTCTGATGCGCTTCTAATGGTGAAAACCAGAGTGGGGTTTTTTCATAAAAATATCTTTTATATTTTAACCATACTTTAATTAGGGATGATCTAATGAAATGGTTTCCGAAGTTTTTTTCAATTTTGAATTTGTCACACCACAAATAGCCATGCCAACCTCTCCTCAGGTCAAACCCTTCTAGGGTTAGTATTTTGACTTTCTCCAATTTTATCCAGTCCCGAATCCAGTCTAATGCACATGCATCGTGGTATAATTTAAAATCTGGGAGGCCGAATCCACCTTTTAATTTTGGAGTGATCATTGTTGCCAATTTAATTCTGGGTTTTTTATTATTCCATATAAATTTACTTATGTCTTTGTTCCAGCCTTTAATTATCTTCATATTCCTAATAATGGGTATATTCCGAAATAAATAAAGTAATTTGGGAAGGATGCTCATTTTAACAGTCGCTATTCTCCCCAATAAGGACATATTTAGGCTTTCCCAATTTTCTAAATCTTTCTTTATTTCCTTCCACTTGGCCCCGTAATTTAGCTCCAACAATTGGTTGTTTTTTTTTCCCACCCAAATGCCTAGATATTTAATTTTTTTTACTATTTCTAACCCTGAGATCTTTTTTAGGGTTACTTGGTCTTCTAGTGAGATATTCTTTGTTAGGATCACCGTTTTGTCTTTATTAATTCGAACTCCGGCTAGTTTTCCAAATTCTTCGATTTTATATAACCAATCTTTAATTTTACTTTTGGGATTTTCTACAATACATATTATGTCGTCCGCAAAGGCTCTGATTTTAATCTCCTGCTTGTCCAATTTAATGCCTTTCAAGTTTTTGTCCTTCCTAATTGACCTTAGTAAGATTTCTAAAGCAAAAATGAAAATCAGTGGGGATAAGGGGCAACCTTGTCTCGTGCCCTTTTTTATTTCAAATTCCTCTGTTATTTGGCCATTAATCCTTAATTTTGCTTTTTGTTGGTCGTAGATTGCTTGAATTCCATTTATAAATTGGGTACCAAAGTCTAATTCTTTTAACAATAATTTTACGAAGTCCCAATTAAGTTTATCAAAGGCTTTCTCCGCGTCCAGCGAGAGAAATCCCACCTCTATTTGGCAATTCTGATCATAATATTCGATTGCGTCCACTATAATTCTAACATTCTCTTTTGTGCCTCGATTTGGTAAGAACCCAGCTTGGTCTTCGCCAATCCACATTTGTAAGAATTCCGTTAATCTGTTAGCTAAAATCTTTGTGAAAATTTTATAGTCTGTATTTAATAATGAAATTGGGCGATAATTTCTCACATCACTTGGGTCTTTGCCCTCCTTATGTATCATTATAATTTCTGCTTCTTTCCAGGATTCCGGTATAATCCTCTCTGTTAAAGCCAGATTCATTATTTTTTTTAAGAACTGTAATACCTCTTCCTGTTCAATTTTATAAAAACCTGATATGAATCCATCAGGACCTGGAGCTTTGTTTGCATCTAGGTCTTTTATTGCCTTTTTTATTTCTTCAATTTCTATCTCCTTATTTAAGTTCAGTCTTTGTTCATCTGTGATCTTCTGTAGTTTTTGCTGACACAGATATTCCACTATTTCCACTTGACTAATTTGATCTTTTTCATAGAGATTTTTGTAGAATTTCTTAAATTCCTCTTTTATCTCATTATCTGTATACATTTCCCTCTCTTGTGTTCTAATTTTTGCTATTTGTTGTGCGTCCCTTTTTTTCCTTATTAATCTTGACAACCATTTCCCTGGCTTATTGGCATTTTCATATCTATACTGTTTAGTCCATTTTAGCTGGTTGGCTATTTTTTCTAATTCCCAATTTCTCTTTTGGTTTTTTAGTATCTCTAGTTGTTTTATTATTTTCTTGTTTTCTGGGTTAGCTTTTAATTCTTTTTCTTTTTCATCTATTTCTATTTGTAGTTCTTTTAATTTTTGATTTTTAATTTTATTTATTATTGCTTTTTGTTTAATAAAGAAGCCTCTGGTGACTGCTTTATATGCGTCCCAAATAATTCCTGGTGTGGTTTCTGGTAAGTCATTGAGTTTAAAGTAATCCTTAGTCATTTCTTTAAGTTTACCAATATCCTGTTCTTTTTTGATCAAATTATCGTTTAATCTCCATTTTTGAATGGTTTTTCTATAATTAATTTCCATAATTAATGGGCTATGATCTGACAAATCCCTGGACATGATCTTTAGTTCACTAGTTTTTGTGGTCAATATTGTAGATGCCCAGATCATGTCGATCCTTGACCAGGATTTATACCTATTTGAATAATGAGTGAAGTCTTTTTGTTTTGGATTTCTCGTTCGCCACACATCCTGTAGGTCATATTCCTTTTTTAATGATAAAAAATTTTGTGGGAGTAAGTTGCTTGCCTTCTTTTTTTTTAAATTTGATTTATCTAAATTTTTATCTAATATACCATTAAAATCCCCCATTAAGATCATATGGTCAAAATTGCTCTGGTCAATACATTGTCTAAGAAATTTCACAAATTTCCTTTTAGGTCCATTCGGAACATAGATGTTACAAATTAGAATTATTTCTCCTCCTATATTGATCTTTATCGCAATTATTCTTCCTTCCTGGTCTTTAAATTCAAATTTAGAGTCGAGTTTGTCATCGATATATAAGACTACCCCCTTTTTCTTTTTTTTATCAAGGGAGAAGTATTCTTTACCTAACCTTTTATTTATTAGATATTTGGCATGACTTTGGGCTATATGTACTTCTTGCAAAGCAATGATGTTAAATTTATTATTTCTCAAGTAGTTGTACACTCTCTTTCTTTTATTAGGGACATTCAGTCCATTAATATTGTTTGAAAAGATTTTTATTAATTGTTTAAAATCACTCATTTAGGGTTTCTTCCTCTTCTTCCTCCTCATTGTCCGCTGGTTCCTCCTGGTCATCTACCTTAAGAGACCGGATCGCAAGATCTAATCCTTCTTTAGGCGAATCATATCTTCTTTTTTTTGAACTCTTAGGATTTTTCTCCTTCTCTGTCGATGGCAATGTTTGTTTCTGAGCTAGGTCTCTCTTTAATCTTCTGTAAAACTCGTCTGCCTTTTCTTCTGTTGTAATCCAGGTCTTCTCCTCCATGTATGTCAGCATAATGCCTTCATACTTCTCCCATCGAAACCTTATTTGCAGTCTTTTTAGCTCATCCGTCAAGAAAAAGTATTTCCGGCGTCTGTTCAGAATTGCTTGTGGAAACTCCTTAAGGATTACTACTTTCTTGTCTTTATAAGTTAGAGTTTTTGTTCTGTTGTTTTGTAGGATGTCATTTCTGTAGCTTCTTTTAACAAAATGTACTATCACATCTCTGGATACTTTATTCTTTTTTGCAAAGTTAGTATGAATTCGAAATACTTTATCAATTTGTGTATCTGCCTCTTTCTCGGAGCATTTCATGATTTTTGCAGTCAGCTGTATGATAATCTGTTTAATATTTTCTTTCGGTTCTTCCTGGATATTACGAAATCTTAATTGATATTCTGATTCGTTTGCTTCCAACCTTTCTTGCATTTTCTCTAACTTTGTATTTTCCGCTTCTATAGATTCCACCTTCCTTTGTAGTTTGCTATTTATTTTCTCCGCCTTTGCATTCTCCGTTCTCAACTCTTGGATGTCATTAGAATTTTTTTGGATTTCTCCTTTCAGGAATCCCACCTCTTCTCTTAATTCTCTTTTAAATTCAGTTATTTCCTCCTGCAATTGTTTGTGTTGAATATCCTGTTTTATAGCGATAGCTTGTACCTCTTTTTGGATCGTATCTTGCTTCCCGGAAATATTCTGGATCTCTTTAAGAAGATCCCGCAGGCTTATTTCTTCCATCGCAGGGATAGAGTTTCTCCTTGGTGTGGCTTTTGGGTCTCTCCAGTCCTTATCCATTCTTCCTTTTGGTGTTGCCATTATGTTGATTGCTTAATTTCCAGATAAAACACCTTTTTTATAGGTTATCCGCAGACAGAGATACAGTTAGTTCATAGACTGTCACTATTTATATAATAGACTTTATTATATTCCCCCACTATACCCCTATTTCTGGCTTATTATGTCTTTATACCACAAAGGGAAAGGGGAAGGAAAGAAAAACAAAACCAACAAAAGAAATACAAAAAAACCCCAAAAGACAAAAAATATCTATGTTTTGAGTGTATTCCCTAAATTACCTATACAATTGATATACTTAATACAGCTAATTTGGTTGGTGGAACAATTCCAATTTGTTCCACTTATCTTTAGTATATTTAATTTCTCTCAAGGTTTATTTTAGGGTAGCTGGCCTAGATATTTTGCTTTGTCCCTTTGCAGTCTTGTGCAAGATTACTTTGGATCCCCCGGGGAGAAAACCCAAGTATAAGTAAATAGATAGATAAAAGCAGTCTTTGAGCAATCTTAAAGGGATCTTTAACCCCGAGGAGCTATTCCTAATCTGTCCTTTCTTACTGTTCACTCAACAATGGATTTGGGAACTTCTATTTCTTAATTTCTTACTTCTTTTCCGGTCTTTGTTCTTAAGTTTCTTTCCTTGGCAGGTTTCTTGTAGCCAGGGGGTTACTCCCGTCTTCCTCCCACTCTTCTGTAAGTTGCTGCCAAAACCTGGGATATATTCTTATTGCGCTGTTTGACGCTAGGTGGCGCTCTTTCTCTAGCCTCGTGGGCTCATGAGCTCGTGAGCTCGTTGGTGTGTGTCGCTCTTTACGCTCCCCCCGGCTTCCTTCCGGGTTTTTATGGCTATACCCCTTCAAACTGCGGACAACTCCCCAGTTCTCGCGGGTTTTTGCCTTCTTATCAGGAGCTCGTCCTAGACACAACAAACCAACTTTCAAGGACAACTGTATTCTTCTGCTCACCACGCGTTCACTCCTAATGGCAAGTGTACTTTCAAGCCTTCAAACCTTCACCGGTTCTAGGCTCCTTTGCTTCACTATAAAGGGAGGTTATGTTTAAATGTTTAAATGTATACTCCACCTTCTCATTAACCCCCTACTCCTTCTACTCCCCCTTTTTTTTTCAAAACCCCATTCCTTTCATTATCCTATCTTCTCCGCAAGACTATATGGGCTCCGTGTTTAAGCTATCCAATTAAATTTCTGTGATAAGTTGTATGATGGGCTATAAAAAGCACCCCCGGTTGCCAATTACAATTATAAATATTTTGTGTACTATTCCTGTGTGGCTTAAGAAGCAGGTGAATAAATCTCCTTGCTTCTTCTAATTCTTTAAATTACCAATTGTCATTCTCAGAGATTGGGAGATGAAGAGCCAAAATAGATCCTTTGGAAACTCACATTTCCCAGGTCCGGGCCCCCAGCTCCGGAGCTTGATATCTTCTTTCTTTGTGATGAGCACGGCAAACAGCTTGTGCAGTGGATGGGTCCACGCTTTCTCGTGCCGGGTCTTGCTATGTCCGAGCTCCCGGACCCACTCAACCCTCCGTCCTTGAGGGACGGACAGTTTTTGGGGCCATCGGGTGACTTCTGGACTTTGCCTCCCCTCCCGTATCGATCCACGGTGAGGGGGCGAGCACTGGGCTCAATCTAGACGCGGCTACAAGAGGCTCATCGGGAGCTCCGATGAGTCGTGTCTGTCGCCATTGCGCTCACCCGGAAGTCCACATTTTTGAATTTTTTACTTATTGTCAAACATATGTTTTCACACAATGCACTGTGAGCCTGGAAATAAGTAGATTTCCAATTGCAAATCGTTTCTTTTTCTGTAGACCATTGAGGTGTACATGGTTTGCTAGTGTTGGCTCCTGTGTCTTTCATAGTAGCATGACAGGCAAAAATGAAAAATGTCCAGCTATTATAGATGTAGAGTCCAATGATCTGGAACTAAGGTTTTTTTTATAAGAAAAGAAGAGTTTTGGTACATCTGTCTAAGGTGCAGGAGCTTTGACCAGGAACAGAAGTGGCAATACTGAAGATGCTTATCACTCTTCTTCCTCCCTGTGATATTTACTTACGCCTCATAATGTGAACCAGTCACCACTTAAACTGCTTGTTATTTCGACATGGGGAGGGAAGCTCCAGAGATTTTCTATGCCTTCTTTAAAATGCATGTAATACATGAAGTATGGACACTCATCCACACAGAGAATTTATGCAAGTACAGATAGATGTAACAGACAGGAAAATAAACGTTGAGTGCCTCTTTCTCACTATTTCTGTAGATCAGCCATGAACCTGCACTACTTTGCTTAGAGTTGTCAGCTTGCTCCAGCCTGAAAACTTAGAGCAGGCTACAACATGTTATAAAACTAAAACAGATTAAAAATAACAGCTGTTAGAAGAAGAGCAAGCCTGTTTCTGCTGCTCTGCGAATGCCCAGGTTTCTGGCCAGCACAGTGGCAGAATCAGTGCTTAAGTACAATCATTTATTACCTTATTTTGTTCAATACAAGAGAGAATTTATCGGTTAAAAGTATAGAATACTTGGCTGTTGTTAGTTGTATGACTCTTTAAAAACTTAAGCATACATCTGCTGGTCTTAGCCACACCAGTTTTCTTGCTACACCAATAATCTACAAGAAGGGGTATTACTGTTTTTATAACTTCTATTGCTAAGGAAACAATGAGCAATTTTTCATTTTTTGTCACAGTTAAAATATTATTGAAAACTGAACAGTCTTGGAATACTATTAGCAATTTCGGACTTATTTTAAGAAATTCACAATTTCTACACACACATGTGAATTTTGTATAGGATAAGCCCCAAAGTGCACAATTGTCACAATTGTCCAGAATTCTCAGCAGGGTGACACTATTTTTCACCATTTTCGGATAAAAAATTGAATATTCTTTCTATCTGTTCAGTCTGAACTTGTTTGCAGTTGTCTTTGTTTCCTCCATGTCTGAAGAACTTGTTAGTTCAGTCTGTCATTATTAGATGCTGTGAAACCGCTTTCATTTTTTAATGCAAACCTAGTTCATGTGAGCTTTTTTTTTTAATGAAGAAACTTAAGGGATCATCTACACAGTTGTTATAACCTAGAATCACCCTGGGTTTACTCCTGGTTGTTCCTATGATATTTCTTTGGGAATTTTTTTTATGGCACAATTGGTGTACATCAGTTCTCCCCTGGAAAGTCTAAAATGGGACAGATGGCTCTGTTTCTTTGTCCTTCTCCAACTTTTTTTATTTTAAAAATAACTGTAATGCTTTCTATAATATTGATTAATTAACAGATGTATTTCAGTATAAAAATAATAAATGTAACAAAATTCTTAGGTATCTGTACTGCCATGCTCCTTTCTCAGCATAGAAAGGAGCATGTAGACCTGCTTGCCATGTAGTTGTTAAAGGATTCTGGTGAAAGACAGCAACTCTAATGTCACCAGAATCCATGATCAAAACCTGCAGTCTTAACTGGTTTCATAATTATTCAAATTTCCCTAGGGATCACAAAGATTTTGAATTTTTAATAGAATTCTTGTAAAGGATTCTCACCAAATTTCAGACTGAAGATCTTTTGTGGAGTAAGTCATATATGGGGGTGCTTTGATTTTGTGTTCCTGCATAGCAAGGGGTTGGACTGGATGGCCTTGATGGTTTCTGAGCTCTATGATTCTATGATTTTTATTCAACTGTGACACAACCAATTAAGAGTCACTTGGGATCATAAAGGCAAAAAAGCTTTATTCATAGAATAAACTTGTAAAGGCCACACCAGGCATCTCATAGGGTAGGATCTTGAACCAGAAGACCTGTCTCCTGATAAATCCCTACGTTTTTGAGATGCTTTGGGATAATATCTTGCTTTTCATTCATATCACTTTGTTAAAGCATGCATTTATTTTCTTCTGATAACTAGTTCTGCCCACAAAAGAATCCTCATTGTTTGTAGGACAATGTGAATATTTGATTTGGCATGGAAGATAGAAGTACTTGTCAGAAATTGTGTTACGTGTGTGTGTGTGTGTGTGTGTGTGTGTGTGTGTGTGTCTTTCAGTGAAGGAAAGCACCTCATATTGAGTGATTATTTGTTCTCTGCCAAGTTGTGTATTCTTCTGTGGGTCTGTAATTCTCACCATGATCATCTCCTCCTCCTCCTAAATCTTGTTTAATGTACCCTCAAACTAAAACCTGTTTTACCAGGCTAGACTATTTTGCTTCACCCATCTAACCTCCATCCATAATCTCGAACTAGCCTCTGTTCAACATGTTTTTGTTTGCTTAAGGCTTCAGGCAGACATAATTACAAAATTTAGAGGGGGGAAAATCTGAAATGACCCCAGAGGTCTTAGTCAAACAGAAATCATTTGTCATAATGAGTCTGCCTGTAACCTTCTGACCTTAGGAGCTCAATTAATTTCACACAGGAAAAGTGGTCACAGCCTCTAACCCCTCCTTCTGGAGAGTTTCCCATTAACCAGGTGGAAGCAGAGGGAAGATGTTTCCTCCTGCTACTTTGAACCCTTAGATAGCAGCAAATTGTGGCATAGTAGTGCATTGAAAGAGTAAAGGAAAAGATAAGTGACATTACATTTCTTTATCAATTAAATATAACTAAATGTTCAGAAAGCTGTTCTGAACAGAATACAGCTCTTTTTGTGTAGAAACTCAGAGCTTGCTCAGTCACCTCAAATTTACATTAGGAGAAAAGGGAGTGGGGAGTTCGAGGTGTCATGGCTACAAATTAACATTGACTGGCATCTTTTATTGCACTTTTGATTTTATAACTTAGTTAAAGATTTGTAATAGCTTTGAATTTACTAATAATTCAAATTCAAAAATCTAACTTAATAGCCAGCTGCTATAGCAAATGGTGGAGGTTGGTTTTCATGGTGATGGGGCCACAAGGAGGAAGATATTTCTACTAGGCATGTGCAATCCATTAAAAATGGTTCTAAAGTACTTATAAAACTAGGGGGTGCTGGTGCTTCATTTCTAAAGTGTTTCTAAAGCTTCAGTGGTGAAAATTTTATAACTATAACGAGACTAACGAAATTTTGTTATTTCGTTAATGGCAATTGTGCAAGCGCATTAATGCAATAATTACCAATGGTGAAACTTCAGGGGTTCTTATCTCCCTCATTTTAAAAGCTATTGGGATGAAACATGCTACAATGATAAAATATATTTATACCTATTAGTCCAGCAATTTTTGGAAGGTTTCACTTATCCATGGATTTTTGTGGAATTTTCAAAAAATTTATAAAAAACATTTTAATAATAAAGAAAAACTGTTCCTGGTTTGAAAGTGTTATTTCCTGTTTCATTGTGTAGTCTTTACTCTCCAGAAATTTGTGACAGAAACTTTGTTAAATTGGTGGAGACTCAACAAAGCAAAATGTACTATAGGACGATGTCCTATACAAAGACAAAGTTTTTGCAGTGTAATAAACTTTTGCCATGTTTTTATGACAGAACCAATTAGGAACTGCCATTTATAACACAGGAACAGAAATCTATCAGACATCATCAGGGGACATCTAGATTGACCTCCTCCTTCTGGGCAGAAAGGCACCATCCAAACTCTCCTGACATACAATTAATATGCTTCCCCTATTGAGTTGGAGGGGAGCCCCAAGACCTATCCATGTAGGTCATTATTTTTTCCAGCCCAGCACAGAGATTGGCTTACTTATTAGAGAGAGAAATCAGTCACAGTCATCTTTGCAGATTCCATGGCTGGTGTTAGGGAGGGCAGACTCTTAAGTATGAAACATACAAAATAGATCTGAGTTACAACGAGGTCTGATTTATTTGCACACCTCTAGTTTCTACCCTTCTTCCACTAGTAAACAAGGCTGTGATGGTGAATTACAATGGAGTCTTGCTTCTGGTTGTCACAACCTTGTTTACTTGCAAGAAGCTTAGAAGATCAAGCCAGGAGAAATTACTGTGGGCTCACCTACACTGGGCAGGTTAGCCAGGTATAAATCACTCTGGAGCAACACTGGATTCAGCACGTACATACTCAATCTGGGGCTATTGTCCAAATGGTCTAGGACTGCAACAGCCTCACTGGGCTGTTACCTCCTCCATGATGTTGTTGCTGCTGCTGCTCCTAACCAACCATCGAGGTCTGTCTGAGTGCTTTGCTGCTGCAGTTTCCTTTGCTAATATCAGAATGAGACACTCTGTGACTAATAAGAAGGAAAGGATTGATCTCTCCTTCTTCTTGCTGGTTATATGGGCAATTATGTTATTTTCATAAACATAATAAACTTGGAGAATATAGACAGTACCTCCACCTCATCTCATTAAGGCTGAGTTTGTTTTCCCACATCCATGTTCAAATGAACTAACAACTTTCATGATTTAAATAGTGCCATTGGGATTAGTACATGGGAAAATAAGGAAGAGTTTTTATCTATAGACCATTAACAATATTTCGGTACAGTCTGGAGTACTTCTTCTAGTGGTTTCATTTATATATTAGAAAATGTATTGGATGAAAGGCAACATTGATGCTTACAAAGTCATGATCATGATCTAGAATAGAATGTCTGCAATATTACCTTCTGAATCTTTTTATCCAAAAAATGATTTGTGCTACATTTTTTAATTGTGTTAGAAGCAACTTGAGAATATATTGCAAGTTGCTTCTGGTGTGAGAGAATTGGCCATCTACAGAGACATTACCCAAAGAATACCAGATGTGTTAGCTAAAGCTGACAGGCGGGAGCTCACCCTGTCTGACGGATTCAAACTGGCAACCTTCAGATCAGCAACCCAACGTTCAGGTCAGTTTTTCAGCCAGCACAAGGGTTTAACCCATTTCTCCACCATGGCTCCTTGTGATACCATAACACAATGCTCTTCCATTCTACCTGACCTAGAAAGGATACCCAGAAGAATACCATAATCAACCACTGAAAGAAAAAAACCAACATACCGTGTTTCCCCAAAAATAAGACAGTGTCTTATATTAACTTTTGATCCCAAAGATGCTCTAGGTCTTTTTTTCAGGGGATGTCTTACTTTTCCATGAAGAAGAATTCACATTTATTGTTGAACAAAAAATGAACATTTATTATATACTATACAGTAGTTGTCATCACAAACCAGCATAACCAGACAAACTGTGAATCCTATCAATAATTTCTTGTTACTACCATTATTTCCATGTACAACACTCTATGGTAGGTACATTTACCGATCCTGCATGCTCTGGTGTTCTGTTCGGCGGGCATCCTTCCAAACAAAACCTTTGCTAGGTCTTACTTTTGGGGGAGGCCTTATATTTAGCAATTCAGCAAAACCTCTACTAGGTCTTATTTTCTGGGGATGTCTTATTTTAGGGGAAACAGGGTAACTATGCCATTTTTCAGTGGACAACACACACCAAGGCAGCAAATGTCATTTCCATCCCAAAAGCAAGATAGAAGCCAGACTGGAAAGGATTCAGATAGATAATATTTTCCCAGACATCTCATTATAGAGTCCGTTGCCTTCTCCATGATGAAGACAAAGCTCCAAAGAATATTTATTTGTGTGTACTTGTCCAATACATTTTGAAAAGAAAGTCTAAAAAGTATGGTGGCAGAATTTTCAATAAATTTTAGAAAGCAAAGCACAGAGTCTAGCTTGATATCTGTTGACATGGAACCAATGTCATGATTTTGAGGGTTTTGGTTTATGATTTTGAAACATGTGGAGGTTAGCCATTCTGGTTCTGTGGTTTTTGACACAATGCATTATCTGATTTTGGCAGTCTACTGCTGTCAGACGAGCAAATCAGCCACAAAATAATTCTGTCAGAGTTGAACATAGAGCTCAACTGGTTGATTGTATAAATTAAACAAAATAAATTATTTCAATTCTTTTTTTATATATTGCATTTTAACAAGTTACTTATTTAACCAATGTTTAAAAATCAACAAAAATTAACATCATTTTAAACCAGGCACGTGTGCAGAATTGACTCCAAAGCCCATGATTTTTCCTTGGCAATAGAATGATATCAGCATTGGCAATACTTGGACCTCTAAGGCAGCAGTTCTCAAAGTGTGCTCCGTGGAGCATACTGAGGGGTATGCACTTTCCTTCTCCTCCCCCTCCCCTCCCCCTCCCCCTCCAAGCTTTTCCTCCTCTTTCCTGCTCCTCACTTCCCTCACCCCAAAAATCCTTTTTCCCTTGCCTCCCTTGCCATCAAAAGCTTTTCTTCCTTGCTTTCTTCCTCCAAAACCCTATTTTCCTCCCACCACTAGGGTGTGCTTTGACTGTACTTTTCTTGCATGGCAGATGGGGATTGGACTAGATGGTCCTGGGATTTCTAATAGAAGAACAGGGGGCAGAGGACTCTTACAAGTAAAACAAGCAGTCAAAGAAGAAGAACATGCCCTGGCAGAATATGTAAAGCAAAGTGAAGAACCTGCTTTGATTGAAGTAAAAAAACAGAAACTCCTCAAAGCACAGCAGACAAAAAACCAGTACAAGAAAACTGCACTACAAACTAGAGCTGACAGCTGGCACAACAAAACATTGCATGGAAAGTTCCTTGACGAAATTGAAGGAAAAGCTGATAAGGAGAAGACCTGGCTGTGGCTCACGAATGGGACCCTGAAGAAGGAGACAGAAGGCCTGATCCTTGCAGCCCAGGAGCAAGCCATCAGAACAAATGCAATTAAGGCCAAGATCAAAAAATCAGCTGATGACCCAAAATGCAGACTGTGCAAGGAAACCGACGAAACCATTGATCATATCCTCAGTTGCTGTAAGAAAATTGCACAGACAGACTACAAACAGAGGCACAACTATGTGGCCCAAATGATTCATTGGAACTTATGCCTCAAGTACCACCTCCCAGCAGTAAAGAACTGCTGGGATCACAAACCTGCAAAGGTATTGGAGAATGAGTACACAAAGATACTGTGGGACTTCCGAATCCAGACTGACAAAGTTCTGGAACACAACACACCAGACATCACAGTTGTGGAAAAGAAAAAGGTTTGGATCATTGATGTTGCCATCCCAGGTGACAGTCGCATTGACAAAAAACAGGAAAAACTCAGCCGCTATCAGGACCTCAAGATTGAACTTCAAAGACTCTGGCAGAAAACAGTGCAGGTGGTCCCAGTGGTGATCGGCACATTGGGTGCCATGCCAAAAGATCTCAGCCGGCATTTGGAAACAATAAACATTGACAAAATTATGATCTACCAACTGCAAAAGGCCACCCTACTGGGATCTGCACGCATCATCCGAAAATACATCACACAGTCCTAGACACTTGGGAAGTGTTCGCCTTGTGATTTTGTGATACGAAATCCAGCATGTCTATCTCGTTTGCTGTGTCATAATAAAATAATAATACAAAGGTTGGGTGGCCATCTGTTGGGATGCTTTGATTGTGCTTTTCCTGCATGGAAGAACGGGGTTGGTCTGAATGGCCGCTGGGGTCTTCCACTAAAATACTGTTAAGTTTATGTTGGTCAAAAAGTTTGTCCATGCCTGACATATATACGTATAATATAATATAATATAATATAATATAATATAATATAAATATTTCTTGGGGCTCCACGGGAAACGTTTGCTTCACAAAGGGCTCTGCAGCTGAAAACGTTTGAGAACCCTTTTCTAAGGAAATGATTCCAGCATGAGACTATCTTTCCATAGTGATAGGACTGCATGGTCTCATGAGATAAGAGGGTAGTAGTAGCACTACTGCTGATATGGTCTCCCATATCTAACAGGCTTTTCCTGAAGAGCCAGACCAAACGTGTCAAGAAGGTAACAACAGTGGTGACAGGGGGCACTGGTGAAGAATCTCTCTGAAACAAAGGCAGAATGCTGAATTAGACTTGTAGATTTAGATTAGATTTGAGATGGTACAACATATATTCCATATAAGTTATAGTTACAAGACACACCCATTGAATTATTTTTGAGCTTGCAAACTTCTGAGGCCCATTGATGTTCTATAAATGTACCAGAATATTTTTCCTCTTACGTATATAAAGTCAGTTGATATGAAATTACATGGGAAATATACAATATATTATTGTATATAGATATCTAGTTATTTCTACTGCCCTTCCCATGATATTGTTTGAGAAGACACAAAAAAGAACCATCTTCACAATGAACTGAAATTTCAAATATATCAACAAGCAAATATATGGATTGCATTAGATTTTTTTAATTGGAAAGGTATTTGATCTGTAGTTGATCTAAAAGTAAAGGAACCATTTTTCCCAACATAAAGTTATGTACACATAACCAAAACCTATAGAATTTCAGGTGTACTTTCTCTAACTATAGCATAGAAAAAATCTGAAAGTGAATACAGTGGCCCAAATATGCATTTCAGGATCCAGTTTACATGATTTGAACTTTTCAGATTGCCATTTGTGACAAGACTTTGATTAAGACGATTTAATGAAGTTATTTATGCTTAATATAATGTTCCAGACATGAAACTCTTCAATGCAAAAGTTGCCTTGCAGCTACCCCAACTTTGACTTAGCAATAGCAACACCTGAATGTTAATTTGAAGAAATGTAAACACCACCCCTTCCACACTTCAGATGCTGGGGAGATCCTCTTTCTGGGTTCAGAAAAATATATAGGTAGGCAGAGCACCCCTTATCCAGAATTCCGAAATCTGAAATACCCCCAAAGATACATGAATGCCATGCTTAGACTTGGTTCACGTCTCTAAGATATCTCTTTATGTAACAGTATATAAAATACAGATATAACAACAACAGTAGCAAACTGGTACCATGCATTTTGGATACGGAATAGTCAGTCTCTACCAATATAACCATAGGGTTTTCAATTTAAGGGCTCAGACCATTTTCTCCATTCCTCGTGTTAAAAGGATGATGCCAGAGCTACAGTGAAAACTACATCTGTGTACATTTCCTTTATTTGTTTGACTCCATGTTTTTTTTTTAAATGATGGCTTCTTTTATGAAACTGCAGTTAACGCTAAGATCACCAGAGTCTGCTTCCTATGACACCATAGGGGAGCATCTGTAGATCTCAGGTTTTTGTCATGAAATTTCCAGTTCTGTGATGTTCCAGGCCTGGCAACTCTCGATAGCCATGATGTCCATGGAAAAAATCCAAAGTTCACAGCTTTATTTGGGTAATTTAAAAGCAAGGTTGGTGTGTTGAATCAGTTTGTTTCTTAATTTTTTGGTATATTTCTTTTTCTTGCTTTATTTCTTTATTTTTCTTCCTGTAGCAATTCACTAGAATTTGATGAATGTTTTAGACAAAAATTATGAAATGTTGTCAGATAGTTCTGAAATAAAAACATTGCCTCCTGTATGAGTATATGCTTCAGTTTAAACTGAGAACTGCTAAATTATTTTTTAAAAAATAGCATATTGAGATGAAACATTTCAACTGGAAATAAAACTGTTATTTTGACACAAGCCTTCAACAGACGATGGCATTTTCTTTTGTTTTAAAATGCACCATTTGTTCGTTGCTTTGGCATGGTTTCACAACGTCTTTTTGTTCTGTTTTTAAACATCTAAACACAGGAAGAGATACTTCAAAGTTGAATGAATCAGAAAATATTATTTTGATATGAAACATCAACACATCCTGTTAATTTTAATTTTGCAAGGTGTTAAGGTACAGAAAGTGATTTTTTAGCATTTAAGAAAGTTGTTAGACTGGCAGTTTTAGTGTGTATTATCTACAACCTATTCTCACCTTCCATTGACTGGAGTAATGCATTTGATGTTTAAAAAAGACTTTTATAACATCACAGGCATATAATATAGTTCTGTATGGCCATGATCCAATGGTATTCTTCCACTGAACCCTACTGGGATCAGGTACTGAAACACACCGTTGGATCATGGTTGAAGCATATATTCATTTGAAAAGGAAAGAAATACCATATACGAGGTACTCAGGTGATCCTCTCTCTCTTTAATTAAATACGTTAAATACATACACACATACATAACTGAAAATATAGAAAATATCTAACAATATGACAAAGCACAGCAAGATATAAGTAAGCAAACCTAACCTCCCACCTATGTTACAAAAACTATCACATATACTCAAGTGTATATATATATATATATATATATATATATATATATATATATATATATGTCTGTGTGTGTGTGCATGTATGTTTGTTTATACATACATACTTACATATATCTCCCACCTTTAAAAGGTTACTTCCCATTTGTCAGTCAAATAGCGTATAATTTTATTCTTTGATTATTCCCTTCGCGGCCTGCATTCTTATATAAAGTTCATTCTTAATTTCTACACTTTCTAATTTAAGCAAAACATATTCTTATAATCTCAGCTCTTTCTTAAACTGAATAAAAATCAATTATTATTCAAAATCTCCTGTCATCACTTCCAATTCTCTTAGTGTCAAATAGAATACAAGTAGGTTCCAGTCTTGTGCAAATTCATCATTAGGATTTTCTTTTGTAACTGGGCTAACTTGACCACCATTGTAATGTCTAGAAACAAGCCCTATTGGATATGATTGAAGTAAGGTGGTTTTCAAGTGGAGTCATTGGTATGTTCTAAGAAACAATATATATTTTTAAAAGATCTTTCATTTTACTTTATTTGGAAGGGGAGGTTGAGGTAATAATAGAAATTTTCTGATACACTTTCCATTTTCAAATTTTCAGCTTAAAACAACCTGATATCCTCCAGCCACACTTTAACAACCTCAATAGATTCCAGTTTCATGATGAAGGCCAGTATTTTAGAGTCACTTCCGTTCTCCCCCACCCCAAAAGAGTGTACTGAAGAATTGTCCCTAAATGCAACCTTAAGCATACTTGGCATGTTAGGCACATCATGTGTTTTACTAAGGTACCACCTTTAGCTCCCCAGCCTTGATAGCTGCAGTTATCATTGGTGAGATGTTAGAAGACTGAGGACAAAGTTCAGGGTTGATAGAAAAAAAATGAAAAAAGCTGTGGGCTTGTATAGCAGTTTGTAGGTTATTTCTATACCCCAAATAGATTGCATAGGATATAGAAGTCTCTTGTTGTATGCCTTCATTTGTTTTACTTAGAAAGATTTGTTCAGAGGGGATTTGTCTTTGCTTTTATTTGAGAAACTAAGTGGGGTTTTGGACCCTAGTTTCCAGAGCTGAAGTCCAATACTCAAAGCATTACACCATGCTGCCTATCAATGAGGAAAAGACTTGTCCTGCTTATTATAGATTGAAATTTGAGAGTACATTTGTAGGGAAGGTACTCTTCCTGCATTGCACTTAGGATAAAACAAACTTTGCATTATAGTTCTTTTAAAAAAAACCTTTAAAATATTGCCTTTAATTAAAATGATGTTTATTTTCTGACATTAATCTAAACATAAGAAGTGCTCTTCCTGGCGCTTATTTTTCCTCATCTAATTTATTACCAGAGATTCTGGTTATGATTTCCTTCCTTCCTTCCTTCCTTCCTTCCTTCCTTCCTTCCTTCCTTCCTTCCTTCCTTCCTTCCTTCCTTCCTTCCTTCCTTCTCTTTCTCAGCACATGGTGCTATTACATCTCTTTATCTAGAGGCATCTTATCTAGAGGCACCTTATTAATTCTATCCCTTTGAAACATATTTAATGCAGTATCCTAATGCCAGTCAGCAAATCCAAGTATGGTTGTTTTCCATTTATTGATCTATATATATCATACAACCTTGTCTTGTGTCTGTGCCCTCAAATAAGCCATGTTTATTGCGGGAACATACCCTCAATTTATCTATATCATTATTTATTAAGGAAAAAAGAATTAAAATATTTCATTGTCTTCAAAAAGGGAACACATAAATGTAAACACACACACATAAAGATTTAATTGCAAAGAAGTAAACAGGTAAAACAAAACAAATTCAGAGCAAATATACCTCAAACCATATTCTCACAAAATTAAATGAAGTTAAATAATACGTGTTGATGGACGTAGTTTTTAATCAGCAAAAGCACCATGGTGAAATATATTATATTCCACAGCACTTTCTTCTTAGCATTTCTTTCCTTTTAGCATCTCAGCAACCTGCCTAGGTGGTGCCAATATTTCCTTGATTGAAAGTGAGTCAAAGTGCCACATGTAAGAATTGATGGGCCAGATCCAGAATATTCAATTAATACTATGTGGCTTGCTGTTGCAAAAAGAGAAGAAAAAGGGGGAAAGTAGAGGAGGAGAAAGGGAGGGGGAAAAGAAAACTACTGTAGATTTCCTCCCCACCACAAACATTAAAAGGGATTCCTCATCTCCACCTCTTCTTTAGATTCCAACTGCCCCAGCTGGAAACCTTCTAGGCCTTTTTAAAAACAGGATTAAAAAGGCAGTTTTCTGCATTAGCACAGCTCAAAAGGATAACCTCAGCTCTTTTCTCTGCCAGGCAGCTTTTTAATCCCGAATCACATGTCACTTCAAATTATGAATATGATTTTCACATCCCCCTCGGGCCTAAATTTCACCCAAGTAAATCCTCTCATTCAGCAGCTGGAGAAATGTGTCAAAAGCGGTGATCTTCAAGAGCTGAGAGAGCTCTGGGAGAGATCAAACTGTCCCAGTCTGAACTCTCTCAGTGCGAGCCATCGCTTTCTCGCTTGCTTATCACTGTTGACACCCCCTTCAGTTAGAAAGGCTGAAAGGGCAAGGCTGAGGAGAGTTGCTCTCTGCTACTCTGAATTTCTGGGGTTGACTTTTTGCTTCCTTCTCTTTCCCCCCTTCTCTCCGCACACTCACTCTCGGTCCCCTTGTTTGGAAAGGATGGGAAAGAAGCTCTGAGGAGATTGGACATCAAATAGCCTGACAGATTTTTGCATTCCTTCATCTGTTTTTGCAGAGAGCTAAATGTGCTCAGCCAATCAGATTAATCGAATGGCCCCAAAGCTCAAAAGCCATCATAATTCAGGGCTGGGAGAATGACCACTGTTTGGAAAAGTTGACATTGCAACAACAAGGAACTTTTCATCGTGCATAACCCTAAAACAAAAGATCTTCTTCACATACACGATGCTTAAAACTGCCTTTGAACGAATTGTGCTTGCCCATGTCAATGTTGTTAAGTGCAATTATTTCTCAGTTACACTTATAAATTCTTCTCTCAATCTCTCTCGCTTTCTCTCACACACAAAAATTTTCTCAGAGCAAAAGAAGTAAATCACACAGAATAGAAAATAGAAAAGATTTGTTTTTTGGGAAAATAAAACACATATATTTGTCAGTGTAGGTTTTACATTTGGACCCAAATCCAAGATATGAAATTTATTACAGCTCAACACGCATAAAAATAGCATCCTTTTACATAAAAATGTAACATTAACCTTTCCTGTTGCTGCATACAGAAAACATCAGATCTTGAAAAAGTTACTTTTTGGATTATAACTCTTAGAATTCTACTACTGGCATGTACTTCTAAAATATAACTTTTCCCAAGCTCTGGGAAGAGATCTATTAACACAACATTCTGGTTTGAATCATAACCATCTGGATGATACAGGGTTCTCCATTTTATTCATCCCTTTATGTCAAGGGAAAACTGGTTCCCTTCCTCAATAAAATTACATGATGCCCCCCACCCCTAAACTCATCTTGGATTCTATTTTCATGATTAACTGGCAGCAATTTGTTGCTATCAATTACAGTCTTGTCACCCAACATATATATGTCACCTTCCACACATAAATCCTTAATCCATCTTTCAAATGATTACTAAAGAGTAAACAACATTAGTGAATAGTTTAATATGATTTTCATCTAGCTAGGGTACCAAGTTGTCATCTTTTAAGTCTCTTGTTTGGCTCTGTCAGTTATCCATCTATTCACATTAGCATAACCACAAACATAGCAATCAGGACCAATCATGTTGCTGCCCTGCTTGCCATCTATACATTAGGACAAAAAAAAGAGAAAGGAAACACATATTCAAGAAGTTGTTGCAAAAGGACGGTAGTTGCATCACATTTGTATGTGTTCCTATTTCTTTATATATAGAAACAGGGCCTCCAATATAATCATAGAATCATAGAGTTGGGAGAGACCACAAGGGCCATCCAGTCCAGCCCCTGCCATGCAAGAACATAGAATCAAAGCACCCATGAAAGAAGTTTTGTAAGGCAGAACAAGGTTGCTTTTTGATAGGCAAAATAGAAAGATCCCAGTAAAAAATCAAGAGAATAGCCAAAGACCTACATGTAGCCCAGAAAGCTACATCTATCTATCTATCTATCTATCTATCTATCTATCTATCTATCTATCTATCTATCTATCTAAATGAGCGATGGCATCACGGCGACCAACAAAACAACAAAACTACAGGCCCCCCAACCTTGAAATTTGACAACACAATCCATCATCCACGCCTCTAGGTTGATACAACAAAAAGAAAAGAAAAATAAAGTCCTAATTAGAGGGAAAGGAATAATTGTTTTTATTCAATTGCTGTCAGTTAGAGGGCTAATCTCTGCCCACTTGGTTGCCTAGCAACCAACTCAGCCCAGGGGACAGGCAGACTTAGGCCTCACTTAGGCTTCTTCCACAGATTATCTAATTTGCACTGGATTATATGGCAGTGTAGACTCAAGGCCCTTCCACACAGCTATATAACCCATTTATAATCTTATATTATCTGCTTTGCACTGGATTATCTTGACTCCACACTACCATATAATCCACTTCAGTGTGCATGTTATACAGCTGTGAAGAAGGGGCCTCATATAATCCAGTTCTATGAAGATAATATAAGATTATCAATATACAATAGAGTCTGACTTATCCAACATAAACCGGCCGGCAGGATAAGTGAATATGCTGGATAATAAGAAGGGATTTAGGAAAAGCTGATTAAGCATCAAATTAGGTAATCGTTATACAAATTAAGCACCAAAACATCATATTATACAACAAATTTGACAGAAAAAGTAGTTCCATGCGCAGTAATGCTATGTAGTAATTACAATAGAGTCACTTATCCAACACTCGCTTATCCAACGTTCTGGATTATCCAACGCATTTTTGTAGTCAATGTTTTCAATATATCGTGATATTTTGGTGCTAAATTCATAATTACAGTAATTACTACATAGCATTACTGCGTATTGAACTACTTTTTTGCCAAATTTGTTGTCTAACATGATGTTTTGGTGCTTCACTTGTAAAATCATAACCTAATTTGATGTTTAATAGGCTTTTCCTTAATGCCTCCTTATTATCCAACATATTAGCTTATCCAACATTCTGCCAGCCCGTTTATGTTGGATAAGTGAGAGTCTACTGTACTGTATTTACAAATTTACCACTAAAATATCACAATGAATTTAAAACACTGACTACGAAAACATTGATTACGAAAAGGCAGTCTGTGTTGGATAATCCAGAACATTGTATAAGCGAATGTTGGATAGGTGAGATTCTACTATAATATGAAATAATTACTGGGATAGAATAATGCAGAACAATATAATCTCTAAAACCAGGACAGTAAATAAAGAGCAACACTCTGAAAGCAGGGAAATTGGACATTCCACAAAGGAAACAATCAGGGCCAGCTAACACCTCCCAAGAAAGGTTTCAGACCTGGCTATGGAACAGAAATAGTTTTGGTTGCCTGGGTGGATTACCTCAGCAGAGAGCTTGACAGTGTGTGTGTCTCTGTTGTATAGCTGTGTGGAAGGGCCTTGAGTCTACACTGCCATATAATCCAGTGCAAATTAGATAATCTGTGGAAGAAGCCTAAGTGATGCCTACGTCTGCCTGTCCCCTGGGCTGAGTTGGTTGCTAGGAGACCAAGTGGGCAGAGATTAGCCCTCTAACTGACAGCAATTGGATAAAAACAATTATTCCTTTCTTTCTAATTAGGACTTTATTTTTCTTTTCTTTTTGTTGTATCAACCTAGAGGCGTGGATGATGGGTTGTTTTGTCAAATTTCAAGGTTGGGGGCCTGTAGTTTTGTTGTTTTGTTGGTCACCGTGATGCCATCACTCATTTATATATATAGATGTACATGTTCTAAACTTTGTATTTATAAGGCAACTTTAAGTAAAGTCTTATATTGAGAAAGTGGTACCATGATGTACAGTAGCAGTTTGAGCATGGGGCTATGACTCTGGAGACTGGGGTTTGAATTTCTGCTTGGACATGGAAACCTACTGAGTGTCCTTAGTCAAGTCACACTTTTACAGACTCAGAGGAAGGCAAAGACAAGTCCTCTCTGAACAAATCTTGCCAAGAAAACACCTTGATAGAGTCACTTCAATGTCATGGTAAGTCAGAAGTTACTTAAAGGAACACATGAAGAGCATTTTTTATTTTCTCTGAAATAATAGATTTTCTTATATTTTCTGATATATTGTCTTTTCATCTCAGGGACTGGATTCCCTATTTATTTAAATGATTTTTAAATAAATTGTATTCATGCATGGTCTTAGGTCATCCTGTAGCCCCCTGGGGCAAATAAAAAACCTCATTTTCAGGTCTGATCCAAATTGTGTCTCAATTTGTTCAGATTGGTCAAAATTAGGTCTGAATCAGATCAGAAGGGCTTGGACCAATTTGGACCAATTTGGTGGTCTGGGCATCTTACCTCAATAAAAGAAAGCCAGACAGCATGTCTCCACAATGTTGCAAACAGCATTGTAAAAGTGCTATTTATTTATACAAGCTTTTGGGGAATAAGCAAGTGTTTAATTTGTCTTTGACAGCTGCTGTTTCTACTGCTTTTATTGTAGAGCATATTTGTAATTTATTATTTTAAGTATTTATAATGTTAGCTATGTGTAACTTGTGAATTTAGATTGCAAGTATTTGTAATTTTTATTTTAATTATGTATAACTACAACTATGTCATTAAAGAATTGTTTGTACCAAAATATTTCCAATTTCAATGTGTGGTTCTGAAAGCTGGACAGTGAAGAAAGCTGACAAAGAAGAGAATTGCTTCATTTGAAATGTGGTGATCGAGAAGCAGATTCTAGCATACCATGACCTGCCCAAAAAAAACCAAATAAATGACTTTGAGAGCAAATCATGCCTGAGAGCAAATAAAGCCACCTTGAATCCCTATATTGGGCAAAAGCCAGGACAAAAATAAAGTGAATACATAATAACTTCCATTAGAAGCTAAAACAAAGAAATTTAGTCTATTGTGCTTGGGAAACAACAATGACCCATTAGCAAAAACAAAGATGCTTGGTAAAGTGACATGCAGTTATTTTAGCAGTAGTTTTCTTAGCACTTCCCTCTCTCTCTTCTTCCCCATTTTAATTTGGATCCTAGGTTTTTTAAAGGTTATTCTGATGTTGATTTGTCTGCCTTGTTTATTTTTTTTCTTGCCTGTCTGTCTGTCTGTCTGCCATTTGATGTCACACAACTTTAAAGACACAAAAGTAGATTTAACGGTGACTAGCATGAAAATCCCTGGATCTCAATGTCTGTCATTTTAGAAGGCTTGATCATACCTATGTAGGCTACAATGTCATCAAATTTCATGAACCTCTCTGCAAAAACCAAAAAGACTAAAGGCGATAGACCTTACATCTGATTAGACATTATTGGATTGCACAAAGCAGAGGCGGGATGGGTAGCAGCAAGTCTCTTAATATCTAGAGGGCTGTGCAACCATGGCACAGACAAGAGGTTAGAACTTCTAAATTATTATTATTATTATTATTATTATTATTATTATTATTATTATTAATTCATTTCTATCCCACCTTTTTCCCATGGGTGGGATTCAAAGCGGCGTACAAAGTTTAAAAACACAAATACATATACATCAATACATAATGAACTGAAACATCATACGCCAATTAAAAAAATAATCCAATTTGAACACTCAATCTACAACAAATTAATAATTTACATCAAATACCATTATAATTTCCCTAACCTCTGGACACTGAGGTTATTTCTAAATATAAGTTATGCGAACTCCTAAGACACTCCATTTTTGTAAGGCCATGCCGCAGTTGCCAGGACCAATCAGCATTCAGAACTATTACCAGCAGCTATCTCACAGTGCCTATTATCATTCATCTGGGAAGAACTGGTTCCACATAAAGGGTTTAATTTGAGATCGAAAAGCCAATAAGGAGGGCATGATCAGCCTAAATGTTCAACCATTGGCTCTTAATGTTCAACTATAGATATTATTATATATTCACATAATCTATTTCTCTACTTTTTGTTCTCTCTTAGAATATTAGCCCGGCTAATATATAATGAACCTGCCCATGACACTATGAGATGACAGTTGAAGACATGTGTCCCAGTTAAGCAATAAGCAAGTCAGCCTCTTAAGTTACTGGTACTGCTGCCCACACTCTTTATTTTCCATTACCATAATGCAATTACATTCCTCTAAGTCCTAGACACAACCGAGGTTATATTTATTATCATGGTCCTTTCTGTTTATTCAGTTGCTATTTGCAAACTTGGTTGAGAAAATATAAGTGAGGTGGGGAAATGAAGAAGTGGTTTCCTAAAAAAAAGCAACCAACCAGAATGTGGTTGCTGATGTTATTTGATTCTCATGCATTTACTGTAAAATAGCTGGTACTAGGGAGGGTGATACTGGTGTCAAATTCCACTTCAGAAAGAAAGCCAATAATAGACTTCATAGCAACACACAACTAAATGCATCCTAAATAGTGTGTGTGTTCAATGCTTGGAAATTCATGTAGCAATGTCATTTGTTTCATAATGAATAGGAAAGTGAACTGCAATAAATGCCATGAATGGATAAGTCAATGGTTTGTTGTACCATTGGCCAGTCATTCAGGGCTGAAGGGCTTACATTTTCTCAGCTGAGGTATGCCACCATTGCATCATGTTGGGTTGAGCTGAAAGGGAATTAAAGGTACCTCAACTCAACTTTGAAGCAAAAGAAACTCTTGATAAGATAAACTGAGAGACGTTCTGAAAGTCATTGAAGAATAGCTTTCAGTAATCATTTAACACAGAAAACACCTATAGCAATATTTGGAAATAATAAGTTTGAAGAAAAGCATGGATTTGGGGCAAAATGGATATGTCAACTAGAGAGTACTGTATTATATAGGGAAAATGACAAATATTTTTTTCATGAGATCTCCAGAATGTATCTTAAGCATAACTGTGAAGATTTCTTTACCATTTCTAGGTGTACCACACCATTTCCCTGCTGACAATACACAAGCACCCACTGACACAACCGGACACATCATTAAAATATCCCCCAAGCAGGATATTTAATTAGGTAATAAATAATTTCAGCAATTATTTATTACTGAAAATAGGAACCAGAGTTCCAGAGTCCCTCCCCCCCCCAAGAATGAACACTTGTATTTATTTTCAAAGAATTGTTGAGGAAAAACGACCATCAATGAACAAAATCCAAAAGTAGTTTTGTTGCATTTGCCTAATGATTTTATACTCAGGGGAGAAATAAACATAAGTCTATACAGTGTTAGTCTCACATTAAACAGATGGTAAAGGAATTATGACATTTGAAAAAAAATCCATGGCACCCTTCCGTTTTAACTGAAAGATAATAATACAGGTGGTACCATGTAGAGGAATGAGATTTTGGCACAGTTCTGAGCATTAAAGCTTGTACTCCATAGGGTCTAATTCATAGTGTGAGCATACTCCTTCTTTCTTCTTGCCACATTGACATCTGGTGTCATTAAAAGCCAGTAAAAGAACTGTTTCCAAAGCCTGCTCACCATTGTTACATCTGTATCAGTATGGGGTAAATTTGCATAGCATATAGGGGGAAAACCAATAGCCTGTTTATTGGCGATCTGCTCTTCTTTTCTAATCAGTACTTGTGTGTTCAAGTAGTAGTAAATGGCCCTCAAAATCGTTCATGTATTCCAGCTTTATATTTCTGGAAGTCCTAAACAGATATAATGACCTAAAATTGCATGGACATGGGATTTTTTCTGTTGTCCACACTAACATATCTCTCTGGGAGGATGTGACTGCCAAGATGTTGAGTCAGGAAGTCCTCAAATCAAAGCTCCTCTCATCCAGGAATCCATTTTCAGCAACATCACAGGTTTTCCTTTTACATGGATAGGATTCACCAGCACTCATTCTGCATGCATTGTAGATGTCTCCCAGAACTCAAACTAAAATTCCTAGTGTCTTCCTCCCAGTATGGACATTTCAGGGAGCTGTAGTTAGTAAAATAGTTCTCCAGGTTCTGCAGTCATTCTCATTAACCCATGTAGGACAGAAGCAGAGCTTGCCACTGCAAAGGAAATTCTTCTATATTTTTTCTTTGTGTGATTATTGCATTTATTTTCTGCTTCTCCTCCAAGGAGCTAAAGGGGACATGAATGTTCCCCATTGTAATTTTCATCTTCATAATCCTATGGTGCAGGTTGAGAAAAATTGAATGCCCCAATTTCACACTGTGAGCTTTATGTCCAAGTGTGAATATGAACCCAGGTCTCATTGGCTGTAGTCCAACACTTCGCCAACGTCACTTCATCACTGTCACCATGCCGGCTGTCGTGGGTTTTTAATTCCAATGAAGTTCAAAAGGGAATGGGCTGCGAATCCAGTGACTGCAAAGACAGATGATACAATATTCTGCAGAAACAGCTATTATGTGGCTATTGGAATGTCTTAAACTTGATGTTATATTAAGAAGAGATAATCTAAGAATCAATCAGCAACCACCTAACCCTCCCACTTCCAACTCTCCTTACTTAGTGATTCCTATTAATGGGAAAGAGGAGACTTTGCCAGCATCATTCCCTTGATAAAGTCTTTCATTGTCATTCAGCCCTTCTGAACATTTGCTGTGTGTCCATTATCAAAATATCATTTTCAGCTTCACTGAACACATGTAGGAAATGTTGTTGTGTTATAAAGAAGAAGAAAAAGATAAGATAATAAGCCCAGATTGTATTGGTGTAATTATCCTCCCAAGAACAGGCTTTGGTGAACGGATAGATCTAATTTTTGTTAAGTCATAAATCTGAGAACATAAGTTGTCACTGATTAGATTAGTAACTAAACAATTGAAATTTCACATTGGAAATTTGTCTTTCTCCCTCCTTAATAAAGATAGATATAAAATGGATAAACAAAGAAGGAAAGAGGTCATTTTCAGGCCTGTTCTTTTAGAGAGCATCTAACAAAGATATTTTTAAAAGGGGGAATTAAAGATCTTAAGAAACCAGGAGATGCAGAAAACTAGAGAAAGCCAGTCCAAGTTATTGAAATCAGTTCAATTATATCTGGTCCCTATGTAGGAAATCCCCCACATCTGTTTAGGATTGCTGTGTCCCTCATTACCAATTTCTTATTTTACCTTATAGGATCTAACAAGACATCATTCGCTCTAGCTTTGAGTGGCTAGCTACACATTAATGCAGGGTCAGTGGCGGACAAGTTCCAGAGAATAATCTCTCTGCTCTACAATTCTTTATAGGCTGTGTTATGAATCTTTCAGTGCTTCATTTTTTAAAAATAAAGAAAACTTAGCTTGTTTTATTTCTCTGCTAGATCTTTTCAGGATATGGGGTTGGGATGGATGTTGCTCATCTTCTACTTATGAATGTCAATTACTTTGTTTGTGAGATACAAGGTGGGGGGGGGGGGTTACCATAAAGAGGTTATTTGAGCCCTGGTCTCCGAGAGTCTAGACCAAGAATCAAACCACTGTTTTCAACATTTATTGTCAACAAAACATACTAATGAATAATGTTGACTCCAATTAAGATAATTTATTCAGTAACTCCATGATTTCTGTTGACTATGGGACTAGTATATGTTGACTTTTGTGGGGGAAACTGAAGAAAACTCACACCACAGACACCCGGAAAGGAAAGGAAAATTGAAACATTTATACTTTCCTCTCTCCTGCAGTTTATGTTGATCAAGATTCTTAATGAAGATGATTGCAACTTGAATTTCTGATACTTATGTTCTGTCTGAGGCATGGAATCTCTTCTGTGAAGGGTTCTGAGGAAAGAAGACATTCTAGAGGTGCTCTATGGCTCCTCACATGCTACAATTGCAAGGAGCAATGAGCCCGGCTAAACTTTCTGGATGGCAATATTCCATAAATTGACAGGCAACTTGAAAGTATGCACATATGCATGTGTGTGTGTGTGTGTGTGTGTGTGTGTGTGTGTGTGTGTGTGTGTGCGTGTGTGTGTGTGTGCGCGCACACACACACACACACACACACACACATGAGAATTAGCTTGAGGTTTGAGTTACATACAGGTAAATGCAAACTTTTGAATAATGCACACAAATAAGTTTTGGTCAGAGAAGAAATACATACATATATTTACCTTTTATATACTAAATGGAAAAGGGTGCACCAAAATGCTTGTGAATGTTCATGTCAAAAACACATATCTTGTCAAACCTTTCTAAAGGAGGCTAGTAAGCTAAATCAGCAGTTTTAGGATCAGGCTAGTCTGGTCAGGCTTGGGTGTAAGGTAGGCTGAACCGTACAGTGTGTGCATAGCTAGTAAAATGACTACACTTCTCTATATCTGAGGGCATTAATGAATGACATATACAAGCTGGGTCCTACATATGGCTCTCCCCAAGTGGGGACCAGCATTACCAGAGGTGTAGGATTGCTGGGGGTGGAGGAGAGATGAAGGCACACTTAAAATTCTGACTCCCAAACATCTTGTCCTTCATCCTTCAAACTTCTAGTATTGTAAATGTAAAGGTTTCCCCTGACGTTAAGTCCAGTCATGTCTGACTCTGGGGGTTGGTGTTCATCTCCATTTCTAAGCCGAAGAGCTGGCGTTGTTTGTAGACACTTCCAAGGTCATGTGGCTGGCATGACTGCATGGAGCGCCATTACCTTCCCGGAGTGGTACCTATTGATCTACTCACATTGGCATGTTTTCGAACTGCTAGGTTGGCAGAAGCTGGAGCTAACAGCGGGCGCTCACGCTGCTCCCGGGGTTTGAACCTGCGACCTTTCGGTCTGCAAGTTCAGCAGCTCAGTGCTTTAACACACTTCGCCACCGGGGCTCCAAGTATTGTATCTCTAGTATTGTAGTAACCTAAAATTTCAGTTAATTAATTTGGAAATACAAGCTGAAATTCAGTTTAGGATGTATGTCTTCCTAAGTGGACTTAGGTTTGCAGGACATAGTATTGAGTTATTTTGCAAGAGGCTTCCATGATGTCACTAGACAAAATATCACTGCATTTTGGGACTGATATTAGCACCAGTGTACAAGGGGGCAAAATACACAATTGAACCAATGTGTATCAGAATTAATGCAGAATGGAACCAACGTACATCAAGGTACTTTTACACATCTTGACAATTCCTTAGGAGGGTTTTTTTTATGAATTGATGGTCTTCCATATTACAAAAACTTTAAGTGTTGTACTAATTAGTTACACCATCTACCATATGGTAAAGTCTGAACCAGTTCTCAGTATATATTGGGATGGTGGATGTGGGGGAGAGGCAGCTGGTTCATAAATTATATCTTTAAAACATACCCATCAATCACAAGAAATGAGAACATGGTTTGACACTAGAGGAAACCTTCCTTGATATCAGATATTAATTTTCTCGGTTCCACTTATTGTTTTCCTTAGCAAGGTCCCACCCAGATTCAGGAATGAGTTAATATTACTTACTCCAGATTTCCAATTATCATTTAGTGGCCCACATCACTGAAACCAGAGTCAGTGCCCATCCATTTACTACATAATACTGGTCCCTAGCATCTACAGGAAAAAAAAATCTCTGCCCATCTCTGACAGCTCTTGAACTTTTCACACAACACGTCTAGCCAGGCAGGAAGAACATTTTGCTTGAGTGCCAACATATGGTAAGCCAAACCACTCCCCACTGTGTTTTGTCTAAACAGTACTGGTTTGGGGGATGGTGTCTGCTGTGGCTTTATGTCACTTATGGTCTCTCTGAGTCACAATCTTGCTAACAAAGACTTACATATAGGAGACTTCATGGAGTGCTGGGAAGAACAACGGATGTCCGGCATACAGCCGCATCTGCAGTGACAGATGAGTTGGGAACCCTCCTTGTGTGGTTTGTCTTTTTTCCCATGGTAGCTGTTTATTTGCATTATCTCTTTCCTCTGCACGAAGGCCTTTGTGTGCTAGGTTCTAATTTTAACCCTGTGGGTTTTTACAGTGCGTTTCATTACATTTATAAAGGGTCAGCTAAACTGAAGAGTGGTTTTGGCTGAAGCAATGTTTCTGTATACTCCAGAAAGACAGTAAACCTTTTTCAGCCTAGTGGGAGAGATTTTAAATTTGGGAGGAGGGTCATTCTCAATACAAATTGCCATTCCCACTCCCACCTAGCCACAACATCATTTTAAGGGCCAGAGCAGCAGTGAATGGTGAAGTGAAGATGGAAGTGCTTTGATCCCCATCAACATCAGAAAGGGAATGCCTCTTCTTTGTTCCTTCCATTTTTGTGGATGATTGGAGCAGAATGCAATAAGAAAGTGGTAGAAAAAACATATGTGTTTTCATTCTCGCTTCATTTATTTATAATTTTTATTTACATACATTAATTTACATTTATTTACATTGATATAACATACAGTGTAAACAGAATACAAAATAATGAACATTTTACAAACACTTAAGCCCTACTCCCTGGTCTGTCTTCCAACTGACCAGGAGTACCTCTGTCTTGTCTAGATAAAGTTTCATTTTGTTTGCCCTCATCCAGTCCATTACTGATGACAGGCACTGGTTTAGGGTCAGGATAACTTATTTGGCTATAGGTGGAAAGGAGTAATAGAGTTGGGTATAATCTTCATAAGGTGACACCGAACTCCAAAACTCTGGATGACGCTTCTGGGTATGGCCCTCCAGGAAGGACCATAGTCACTGTAAAACAGTGCCTCCCAGTCCCATCCCAGTGAGATGACCCATAAGGATATCATGATCAATGATATCGAAAGCCACTGAGAGATCTAGGAAAACCAACAGAGACACACACACTGTCAAGCTCTCTGCTGAGGTAATCCACCCAGGCAACCAAAACTATTTCTGTTCCATAGCCAGGCCTGAAACCAGATTGAAATGAATCTAGCTAATTTGTCACATTCAGAAATCCCAGAAGTTTAAAGGCCACCACACACTCCAAGACCTTACTCAGAAAGGGGAGGTTGGACACTGGATGATAATTATCCATTACAGAGGGGTTCAAAGATGGCTTTTTAAAATATAGGTCTCACAAATGCCTCCTTTAGGCAAGTTGGAACTTTGCCTTGTTACAAGGAGGCCTTTACCACCCCTTTCATGAAGGGAGCATGCCAGTGGTTTTCCTTATCTAAGCAAGGATTCAAATTCAGGTCTCCAGAATCATAGTCAGATTACTACAACATGTACTGAGGGACCTTCAAAATAACTCCTATCTCTTTTCAGATGATAAAGATTTTTGATTCACTTCAAAGATTAGAAGGTAATTTTAATAGCAGTAAACATGTATTGACATTGTACATTTCATTAGATCCATGACATTTTACTTCACACTCAGAGTTGAATCTTATTCAGATATTACATTAGCATAATGATCAATTTTTCTAATTTATCATATTTGCAAACAGCAAAAATGGTGATGTGATGGAAGAATGAGACAGCCATTTCCAAACCATCTGTCTTGAATTCCTGACTTCAAGGGCTCCATGGATCCCATGGAAGGCAAGAGCACAAGGATGATGGGGAATGACTTTGGGGAGTATGGGTCAAATTAGGCAAACCCATCTGCCATGTGATGAGTCAAATCACAGTAATTCTAAAAGGTATGGAGATAACAGAAAAGGGTGTGATGGGCTTCCGTTTACATACCAGAAGTGCCATTTCCCAGATGTTTTAAGGCCAGTGGCATTTCCTTGAGTTGCAATTAATTTTTCTTCTTGCCATTTTTTTCTTTCAATCATCAATCTCCAATGACAGATATATGTATGTACATATGTTTTGATGAGAAGGATTGCAAATGGTTGGGTGAAAAAGGAGTAAAATACTAAACATAAACATAGTTATGACTACCATCAAAATGACATTTTACTAAGTGTGTGTGTATCAGCCAGAAAAAGTAGACAGCATTTATAAAAGCGTATGTTTAATGAAACTGCTTAGTCTTTAAGATATGACAGGTTACTGTTGTTTTTGGGTAGTATTCAAAACTTGGTTGTGCTGTCTGCCAAATTTAGATTTTACACATGTTGGGAAATTTTAATATTAAAAAATGACCAGAGATGAAATGATCCATTCCTATCTGGTTTTGTGCATCACACTAACAAGGATACCTTTCCAGAATATGCAAATTATACAAATAATGCACTGTTCACATACACAGAGAAAGAGGAAATATACTCAAATAATGCTTTAAGATAATTGTGTGTCACCTTTCTGCTATCATATGCTATACCTTTTAACCAAATTATCTTGGTAAAAACTGATGACAGCATTTTAAATTCAAATCTACATTTTGGAATGTGCAAATGCTATATCTTTTTAAATGAAGTAAAAATTTGTAAAAAATAATCTTATCAGAAAAAAATGCTTATGAATCTGGTTACTAGTCTGTACTGTTTTTCTAGTTACTGCAACCCTGATGTGGATGTTAGCTAATCTGCTGCTCCTTTTACATCAGAGGTCGCATACAAATTTCAACCTTCCAGCAGTCCCAGAGACTGTAAGATTTTTTTTTTCTTGATCCAGTTTTAGGCACAGCCCTCCTGCTTTAAAATATATTATCTGTGTTCTCCTGCTCTTGCCACAAAAGACTACAATTTTCTGTAGCAATGCTGCAAATATCACCGCTTTCTTGTCAATGTCCAAGAAGCTCAGAGCTGCAATTTATTTAAAGCTAGCCTGAAGTGAACCAGTTAGAAGAAGCTGGTTTCCTGTCATACCTCATTCAGCCTCTTGCCTTTGAAGCCCACTTAACACAGCTCTGGTGTCCTGCAGGGACTCCAGTGGATTAAGCAAGGTCCCAAGACAATGTGCTAACTGTTCCAGGACTATTGCCCTCACTCCATACTAAAAACAGGAAAACTACATTGAGATATAGGAAACAAATGAGAAAAAAGACAATTATTTATTGAGCTGCTTCAAGGTAAAGGGTTGAGTCCATATTTCATCACATTTAAGCTGCTCTCCATTTACACCTGGATTCATATGACAATGGAATATTATCTGATTAATCATTATTTCATCTATCTCAAGTGTTTAGGCTGTGAGTGTTATTCTTAATATGACTAAAAGGGAATTTTTCCTATGTGCTTTCAGATTGTTTCAAACTTATGATAAAGGATGGATATGAAACGGATGGATGGATAGATAGATAGATAGATAGATAGATAGATAGATAGATAGATAGATAGATAGATAGATAGATAGATAGATACTTTTTTATTTTTCCCAACTGGGGCTAGCCTTTTGACAAAGAGAATATACCACTTCTGCATTTCTTCATCACAGTCGGTCAAAACATGGCATAAGATATTTTGTATATGTGTGTGCCTTAATATGTTTCACATTGACTATAACAAAAAGGTATCACAATGGTCAAAAATGACAATAAGGAAGTTGTTATTGTTTCCCAAATCTTTTTACAGATAATATTCTATGGAAAGTGGTAAAAATATGGAGACATTGTTCGTTACAGTTTACAATGTCATCCCATGACCTACGTTGCAAATCTATTTCTGTGTACATTCTGCATGGTAGAGTTGCATCTTGGAGAATAAAGCAATAGTACATGGAGGTTATATGGGGAACTTGATTCAGATCAGATGAGGATTACTCAGATTGAAGCAAAAAACATCTAAAGCTTGAATCTGCCAATAAAATTAGTATAGATTACAGGATCCAATAAGCTCAGTGGTACACTAGATTGGAACAGCTAAAACGAACCATCAGTTCAAAATTGGATATCTTCCAGTATCTGTCTCACTGCATTAATAAAATTTTCATTGTCATGGATTGCAAAAATCATGTTAAGGCTGTAGTTCTGATTATGCTTGTTAGAGAATAAGCATGCGAATCAGGGTGCATCTACACTGTAGAATTAATGCAGCTTGAAATCACTTTAACTACCATGTGTTAATGTTATGGATTCATGGATTTCTGGGGGTTTTTTTGTGTGTGTGTCAGGAGTGACTTGAGAAACTGCACGTTGCTTCTGGTATGAGAGAATTGGCTATCTGAAAGGATATTGCTTAAGGGATTTCCGGATGTTTGATGTTTTATCATCTTTGTGGGAGGCTTCTCTCATGTCCCTGCATGGGGAGTTGGAGCTGACAGAGGGAGCTCACCCACTCTCCCCAGAATCAAACCACCAACCTGTCAGACAGTAATCCTGCCAGCACAAGGGCTTAACCCACTGTGCCATTGGGGACTCCTTTGTAGCTTGGTGAAGCACCAGCACTCTTTGGCAGAGAGGGCTAAAGACCTTGTAAAACTTCAACCCCCAGGATTTAGTAGTACTGACCCATACCTGTTAAAGAGGTGTCTTGTTTTTATTTCTCTGAATCTCATAAACATTCTTGACCTTTTCTAGTGCTGTATTGACCTTTCTTTAAGTTTCTACACTGAAAGTCATGTATCTTCTCCAATGGATTCATTCTGGTATGTATGATTGCAAAGTACACAATTTTATTCACATTTTCCATTGGTGAATGCATGTTAAATATGTACATTTGTATACATTTTCAAATATGTGGTTGTTTACTGCACACTCAAACATAGAAAGTTTTGGAAACATATAGAGTTTAACATTTTGACAAATTGTTATGGGTACCTGAAATTTAGTTTTGAATTTGAATTTTGAATTTTATAGATCAAGCCCCTGGGGTCCCTGAATTGCTTTTGAAGCTTCTCTGTGTGTTCTTAATTCATTATCTGTTACTTCTCTATCTTAATTTACTATGTAATATGCCATACTGTATATTAACATGTTGTTTTTTGTGTTATGCAGAAAAGGAGAGTCATGGGAAACTTCCCCAGAAGACGAGAGAATACCATTCAGACTCTTGCAGCTGAGTTTATTAAACTCACATTTTACTTTGAAAAAATGTACTAACTTAGTAAAAATGTACTATAGACCCGCAGTTATAGTTAAATTCTTCTGAATTAAGGAATACCTTTTCAAGACATAAGAAGGGTGTGATGTGTTCTTCATGTAAGCAGTATATTTCATGGCAAGCAGTGACTTATACAACCGTTGCAATGATGAAGGAGCTAGGATTAATGAATCCTTATTAGTCTGTCAAAAATCACCCAGCAACTTATCAGTAAATCAAACTTTATCTTCTCTCTACTTCTGATTCAAGAACATATAGGGAAACTATGCTAAACAGCGGATATTCTCTAAGTCTGGGTAAATTAGGGGTGTAGAACAGAGGTGGGAAATTGAATCTCTAGAGCCACATGGTTAAAGTTCTGATTGAAGACTAAAGATAAACATCTCATGCTCCTCATCCTAGGTATCAAGAACAAGTCTTCAGTGTTCTCCCTGCTGAATAAGAACACAGATATTTCTAATTTAGTTCTTGATTATTATTTGTGCTTTAGGGGACGCTTGTCTATAAGAAAAAGCACCCTTTTCTTATCCAGAAACACATTTTCTGTGTAGAAATTATAATTTCTGTGTAGAAAACATAATTTCTGTGCACTACCTGCAGAAAAGTCACATGTATTCTGCATACATGTTTTCTGTGATTTTTCTGCATAAATAACATGTTTGTTGTATAGAACTGCTTTCTGTGCAGAAATGCTCATTTTTTTCCAGTGCAGAAAACAGATTTCCAAAGAGACAAATAATTTTGTTGTATTCAAGTGGCTGTGTGTATTCCTCCCAGTAGTTTTCTCTAACCACTGGAAAAACCCTTTTAAAGAGAGAAACAAAGAGAAAATTAATATTATTTCCATCCTTACTAGACAACACATAGCATAATGGGCCATCGAAATCATTCATTACAGCACAAACCAATGTTTTGCATGGCATCAATTGATCTCACATTTAAGAATGTTTGTAGTGGCATGGAAATGTATGGTTTTGTGGCTTATGGTAAACGAGTTAGTCATTCATTCACCCTGTGCACAATGCAATCCAAAAAGAAAGAAAAAAAGAAAGAAAGAAAGAAAGAAAGAAAGAAAGAAAGAAAGAAAGAAAGAAAGAAAGAAAGAAAGAAGGAAGGAAGGAAGGAAGGAAGGAAGGGCCTAAACACCATTTTTATTGTGCAATTGCTGATGCTACTTAAATAAATGTGAGAAAAATCTTATCCTAGTGCCTTATTCTTGCAGGTGTCACATCCGTATAAAATCAAGGTAAAGGAGTGAGGTGGAGATGAAAGCTGTAGAGAAAAAACTGACTACGGATGTACATAAAACTGCAGGGGAAGCAGCTATTGGATATATGAGTGTACATTCTTGAGAGATTTTGCTGGAAAAGTGCTTACAATTTTTTCCCCCAGCTGAGCATTCATATAAACCTTGTAGGCAATAGAGGGAAAGGATACAGTGTATATAACCAACTCAGGCTGTTTCTCCCTCTGGGAGATTTCAAGTGATTTGATTCAGCTCTCTAACATTGTTCAAGGTAGACTTCATCTCCCCCAGCACTCATCAAAGCTGCTAATAGGTACTTCAGAACTCATAAAGAGATGACCAAATCTTGGGCATTGGGGACTCTGCCTCATTTATCTTCCACAGGCAGAATCACATCTGATTTTTTACACTGCCTGCTTCGATGCTAATGCACAGAATAGTCTCTGCCACTTTCCAGCAGTCTGCTTAGCAATAACGATCAGCTGAAGCTGTATAGAGGCAGAAGCAAAAGCTCCACCGTGCTTCTAACACTAGCTACGTGTATGCAACTAATCACAGAATGATCATTTGAAGGCTGAATGTCAGAGGATTCCTTAAAAAATCATCAGAGATTTCACAATTTAAAATTAAGTATTTCTTAGTTGCACTTATATTTTGCCTTTCCCTCACTGAGGTCGGAAAATATACATGCCTTTTCTCCACATTACCTTTTATCCTTACAACAAAACTGTGAGTTAGAAAAGGTTGAGAAATTCACCAGCCCAATCATGCAATTATTTTCATGTCCTAGTAGAGAATACAATCTAGATTTCCTGAGCCAAATTCAATACTGTAGTTACTACAAACATTGGGTCTTACCCTAATCCTACAAGAAGCTTTGGTAAAATTGCGGGTTGTTCCAAATTTGTTAATTGTCATAGAATCAAAGATGGAAGAGGGCCTATAAGCCATCAGGTTCATTCCCCTGCTCAGATTATCCCCAGCAGATAGTTCTCTAGCCTCCTTTTGAAGACATCCAGAAGATACCCATTGGTTGTTTGCCAGTTTTTATGTCTTATGACTAGAAGCTGCCCTGAGTCCCTCCAGGGAGATAGGGTGGGTAAAATATTATTATTGACACAAAGACACAGTATGACACTGCAAATGAGATATATATGCTGGATTTAGTATCACAAAATCACAACTGGAACATTTCCCAAGTGTTTAGGACTGTGTGATGTATTTTTGGATGATGTGCATTATTATTATTATTATTATTATTATTATTATTATTATTATTATTATTATTATTGACACAAAGACATAGTATGACACAGCAAACTAGATATATATGCTGGATTTTGTATCACAAAATCACAAGTTGAACACTTCCCAAGTGTTTAGGAATGTGTGATGTATTTTCGGATGATGTGTGCAGATCCCAGTAAGGTGGCCTTTTGCAGTTGACAGATCGTAATTTTGTCAATGTTTATTGTTTCCAAATGCTGGCTGAGATCTTTTGGCACAGCACCTAGTGTGCCTATCACCACCGGGACCACCTGTACTGGTTTATGCCAGAGCCTTTGCAGTTTGATCTTGAGGTCCTGATAATGGCCTGTTGTTTTTCATCAATTCAAGTGTCACCTGGTATGGCGATATCAATAATCCAAACTTTTTTCTTTTCCACAACCGTGAAGTCTGGTATGTTGTGTTCCAAAACTTTGTCAGTCTGGATTCAAAAGTCCCACAGTATTTTTGCGTGTTTATTTTCCACCTTTGCAGGCTTGTGATTCCACCAGTTCTTTACTGCTGGGAGGTGATACTTGTGACATAAATTCCAATGAATCATTTGGGCCACATAGTTGTGCCTCTGTTTGTAATCTATGTGATTTTCTTACAGCAGCTGAGGATATGATCAATAGTTTTGTCAGCTTCCTTGCACAGTCTGCATTTTGGGTCACTGGCTGATTTTTCGATCTTGGCCTTAATTGCATATGTTCTGATAGCTTGCTCCTGGGCTGCAAGAATGAGGCCTTCTGTCTCCTTCTTCAGTATCTAATTTGTGAGCCATAGCCAGATCTTCTCCTTATCAACATTTCCTTCAATTTTGTCAAGGAACTGTCCATGCAATGCTTTGTTGTACCAGCTGTCAGTTCTAGTTTGTAGTGTGGCTTTCTTGTACTGATGATGATGATGATGATGATGATGATGATGATGATGATGATTATACCCCACCACCTCTCTAAACAATATTGGTTCCATTGTGTTTTTTCATGTCAGGAGTGACTTGAGAAACTGCAAGTCCCTTCTGGTGTGAGAGAATTGGCCATCTGTAAGAATGTTGCCTAGGGGACGCCCAGATGTTTTGACGCCTTTACCATCCTTGTGGGAGTTTTCTCTCATGTCCCTGCATGTAGCTGATAGAGGGAGCACATCCACGCTTTCCCCGGGTTGGATTCGAACTGGCAACCTTCAGGTCAGCAACCCAACCTTCAAGTCATCAGTCCTGTCGGCACAAGGTTTTAACCACTGTGCCACCAGGGACCACTCTCACTGTTAACCTGTCCATCTAAATTCATTATTTGAGTGCCCTTTTAGAGTGCAACTCATTCAGACTATTCTAGTCACTGTGGCAATTTTGTAAGTGCTTTGGCTTCAAAGCACCACTTCAGAACCAGGCATTCATAGTACAGATGGCTCAGAGACAAATAGTTTCTTTTCCCATCCCTTCTATAAATGGTAGATTATTTCAATTCCCACGACAAGAAATTCCTTGCCAGAAATATGGACTAGATCCAGCAAATTCTTTCTGTGTTCTTTGAAAAGTAGTTTCTCCACAATGAGACTATACATAATAGAGATGCAAGTCTTCATGCAGAATGCACCTGGTTTTAATGATGTGCTAGGTTCCTTACCTTGGAAATACTCTCACACATGGTCCAGTCCTATATTCTGTTCTTCTGAAATAATGATCCTTCAAAGGGATGAGGATTTTATAACCAGAAAATTATGAGATTATTTTGTTTTATTTTAATGGAAGCTAAATTATTACTCTGTTTGAAGTTCTTGATTGGAAAATTGCAGGTTTGATCACAATGAGCCTTTAATAGATGAAGTGTAGAAATTTACCTTTCAGAGTTGTGGATTTTGCCAGCCTTATTTGTTTGTTCTAGAAGTCATGTTATACAGAAATCTACTCATATAGCTTTCCTATGAACTGAAATTCCCACTGGACTATCCAGCATTCTGGAGACATCCTGCAGAATCATTTCAGATAATCTGCATCTAATTCCCAGAAGCAGGAGGTGGAAGACATGATTTTTTTTTTAAAAAAAAAAACAGCTATGGATGACTTTGAGTTCAGACACTGCAACACAGCATAGCTAACAGGTAAAACGGAAGACTAGACTATTATTATGACTTATGCAATTCTAATTATAGATGATAAGGCAGAACATTACAATCTTAGAGCTTTCCATACATGTACTTTAGGTAGCAACTTTGACCACATTTCAGAAAAAAATATATCCTAGTTACATATTCATCATAAATAAAAATGTATTTGAAACATTGAAGAATAATGTGGTTTATAAGGACAGAAATGGAAAATATCTGATATACATGTGAAAATATACATGATATACAGCTGTGTCTGGGGCTATGACGAAGATGATAGAAATGGCGAAGCAGTTCTAACGTGGGCCGACAATAGTAGAATGAGCCTCCTTCATGACAGTCAATTACCACCACCATTTAATAGCGGCCGATGGAAGCTGGTTATAACCCTGATCTGATTTTTGTAAAGGAAAGCATAAGCCACCAATGCACCAAAAGGGTATTAAACCCAATACCTAACACACAACACAGACCAATATGCTGCGTAGCATATGCAGCTGTAAGACTGAAAAGTGTCCCATTCCGCAGAAGATATAACTTCAATAAAGCTAACTGGACAAAGTTTACAGAGACCTTGGAAGCTGCTATTTCTGATATAGAACCTTCTATAGAAAATTATGACCTGTTCGTAGAAGCTGTGAAAAGATCCTCAAGGCTCTCAATCCCTAGAGGCTGTCGCACAAGCTACCTACCAGGCCTAAATGAAGAATCACTAAATCAACTACAAGAATATCTCAGATTATTTCAAGAGCACCCATACAGTGATGGGACTATAGCAGCAGGCCAAAAACTATCTACAGCCTTAGCTAATGTTAAGAAAGACCATTGGATAGAGCTGCTTGAGAACCTGGACATGTCCAAGAGTAGCCGAAAAGCCTGGCAATTGCTGAGATGCCTGGATAGTGACCCTCTGGTCAACCCTGGACACGCGAACGTGACACCAGATCAGATAGCTCACCAGCTAATTCAGAATGGGAAAACCAACTGCAGCAGAATAAAGATGAAAATCAACAGGGTGCCAGAACTTGAAACCCACCAGTTGTCTTCTCCTCTAAACCTAAAAGAACTCAGAGAAGCCATCAAGCGATGTAAGACTGGTAAAGCACCTGGCCTAGATGACCTGATGATGGAGCAAATCAAACACTTGGGCCCCAAAGCTGAAAACTGGCTTTTGAAATTCTACAATCAATGCCTGGCACACAAACAGATTCCCAGAGCATGGAGGAAAACTAAGATAATTGCCATTTTAAAACCTGGTAAAGATGCCTCCAATGCCAGGAACTATCGACCAATCTCCCTCTTATGTCATCTATATAAAGTCTATGAGAGGATGCTATTAAATCGACTAGGACCTGTTATCGAACCCAAGCTTATTGCACAACAAGCAGGTTTCAGACCAGGGAAAAACTGTACAGGTCAAATTCTTCATCTGACTGAACATATCGAGGAAGGCTATGAGAAAGGCTGCATCACGGGAACAGTCTTTGTGGACCTTACGGCAACCTATGACACATGCTGCAAAAAGTCTACCATATCACCCGGGACTTTGACTTTACAAAAACTGTCCAGACCCTCTTAGAAAACCACAGCTTCTATGTGGAGTTTCAGGGCCAGAAAAACAGATGGAGGAGGCAAAAGAATGGTTTACCCCAAGGCAGCGTTCTTGCACCAACCTTATTTAATATCTTCATGAACGATCAGCCACAACCACCACTCACAAAGAGCTTTATATATGCTGATGACCTTGGCCTTACAACACAAGCAAAAGATTTTGAAACAGTTGAAAAGCAACTCACCAATGCCTTGAAAGATCTCTCCAGCTACTACAAAGAGAACCACCTGAAGCCTAACCCTGCCAAGACACAAGTGTGTGCTTTCCACTTACGTAACCGCGAAGCCAACAGGAAACTGAAAGTTACTTGGGAAGGCCAAGAACTCGAACACTGTTTCCATCCTAAATACCTTGGTGTCACCTTAGACCGAACACTAACATATAGGAAACACTGCATGAACACCAAGCACAAAGTAGCTGCACACAATAACATCCTGCGGAAACTGACTGGCAGCGCATGGGGTGCAGACCCACAAGGAATAAGAACATCAGCCCTGGCCTTGTCTTTCTCAACTGCAGAGTATGCCTGTCCTGTCTGGCACAAGTCTGCCCATGCAAAGCAGGTGGACATAGCACTGAATGAAACATGCAGAATCATCACAGGATGCCTTAAACCTACACCTGTTGATAAACTCTACAAGTTAGCTGGCATTGCCCCTCCTGACGTGCGACGGGAAGTTGCTGCTAACGGTGAGAGAAAAAAGGTCGAACATTGTGAAAGCCACTCACTGCATGGCTATCACCCTCCTCCCACCAGACTCAAATCAAGGAAGGGCTTCATGAGAACCACCACTCCTCTTGATGTTCCTCCAGCAACAGCAAGGGTGACCCTCTGGGCAGCTAAACCTGGCAATTCTAACTGGATGACCCCCCAAGAGGGTCGTCCTCCAGGGGCAAACCAAGAATGGGCAACTTGGAAGTCCCTGAACAGACTCAGAAGCGGAGTGGGCAGATCAAAAGACAACTTGGCAAGGTGGCACTACCTGGAGGAATCCTCCACCTTGTGTGACTGTGGAGCTGAACAAACAACTCCGCATATGTATGCTTGCCCACAATGCCCTGCCTCATGCACGGAGGAGGAGTTGTTTAAAGCTACAGACAATGCGGTTGCTGTTGCCCGCTTTTGGTCCAAAACTATTTAGTTGCTTGTGATTTCTTCTTTTTTTAATTTCCATTATTTGAAATGTATTAGTTGTACAATGCTTTTGACACGAAAAAATAAATACATGTGAAAAGGCTTGTTGTATAACAAGATGGCGACAAGGCAACAGCGACCTCGTTAACATCAGCGGGGATAAATCACAATCTGCTGGAATCCTTGGCTTGCAGCCTTCATCCTGCTGCAAATCGGACAAGAAAATCTTCCTGATCTGTCAGGGCACCTGACAAATTGAAAAAGACCAGAAGCCGTGCTGTAAAACTTTACTAGCACAGTGGACGAGCCAAGCTGCGGCCTGTTTGCCGAGCCGTGCCGCCGGGCTGCTCGCTCCCCCTCGCCAATCTGGGGGGAGCTAGTTCCGGCTTGGACTAACCCATTGGGCCCTCTTTTATCATCTGGGAGGGGGCCGAAGAGCTGCTGCTGCCACTGTCTCTCTCTCCCTGACCAACGCGGGAGAGAACGAAAGGCGACCCAGCCGTGACCCATCGTGCCAGGTTTCGCCTCCAGCTGGCCTTTCTCCCTTGCGAGTGGGTGAGAAAAGGGGCTATTCCATCGCCCCCCCCCCTTTTTACCACCTGGGGAAGGGGGACGAAGAACTATCTGGCCGAGTTGCTGCTGCTCCCTCCCACACCATCTTGGGAGGGGGTGAATTGGGAGAGCGAGATGGTTGCGGCCTTGTGGGGCGGTCTGTGCCTCTAGGCCGCCATTGTCCCCTCACCGGCCCGGGAGGAGTGAGCTGGCTGGCCTGGGATCGTCATCGGCCCATTGGGAGGGAGAGCCAGTGGATCGCCACTCCAGTGGGCCCCTTTGCCCGTTGGGAAGGGGTTGAAGAGCTCCAGGCCGAAATCTACACATCGCTGCCCCCAATTGGGCAGGGGGTGAAGACACAGCCGGTTTTCGCCACGTCGGGCCTGCCTGTCAGGAAGGGGTGGAAGCCTTTTGGCCCACACCAGGATCCCTTGTCACCATCTTGCCTCTTTCTTTTATTTTATTTTAGTTTTATTTTATTTGTCTTTTTCTTTCCCTTTTCTGATTAGCTATTGGGTAGATATAGTTGGCTGTATGTTGTATGTTACTGTATGTGTTGGTTGTTGAGTGTGACAGGATTTATAACAGGAAATAGATAGGTTAGTATAATGCAAAGGAGATAGATAGCATAGGACTCAGCTCAGAGAGGTGATCTGTATGAAGTGAGCCCAGGAGTGTTTGTGTTTGTCGATGAGAGAGTGTGAAGGTTAGTTTTGATTGGTGAGGGAAATTGTGAAGAATGATGAGAGTGTGGGGTGTGGGATGTTGTGAAAAGTCTGGAGGAGTGACTGATTGGTAAGTGTGGAGTAGTGCTGGTAGTTTAAGTGGTATTTGTGATAGACATAGGAATGGCTGAAACAGAGTCACGTGTGAAGAATGACCTATCGCACTTATACAACCTCCTGGGAGAATCGTTTAATCTTTTGTTGCTTCAACTTAAGATTCTGAACAACAAAATGGATCATATCTTCAGTGGTCTTGTCCATATGACCAGAACTTCAGTGCAATCTGATCTCCCAAGGGCAGACAACCCCTTATGTGCAGATTTGCCCAAGGACTTGTGCTCAAATGGAGAGAAAGGCTCATTGGATCTCGGGTTGGAGGGAGGGATGGATGATGAGATGACTGAGGGAAGGGGAGGGTTGTTGGGTATGTATGGAAATGAAAACATCTTGGATTGGCGGACGACATCTATGGACACTCAAAGGACAACTGCTAATTTAACATCAGATCCTATTGCTCAGCCAACTGCAGTTTCTACTCAGGATCAACATCTCCTAATGACAGACAATTTTGCGGTGGACATTGCTGACCTAAGGATCAATAGAGGCAGATGGACCTCTAGGAGGGCGGTTTGTGACTCTCTGGCCCAAATCCTATCGAAAAGACCATGGGAAATAAGATTGAAAGCCATAACTTGGCTGCGGAAGGACTACCAGTCACTTGACCGCTCCACGCGTCTTTTAATTACACCGGAAGACAACTTATGGCTTGGTGAGCTATTGGCAATGCGATCTTGCCTAAAGAAATGGGGCATCACCATCAGAAGGGTAGTTGTGGACCCTCATATTCGCCCCCTTATGGACACAGTGGTACCTGCTTGCCTTTTTCCATCAGGTCCCTGTAATAAATCCACAGATAGCTCCCCGGTTAGGGCCCCCCCTCCTGGTCTGTACCAATTTGAAACTCCATCTGTCCCAGTTGTCCCTACACAATCAGCCACACTTTCCCGCCCAAGAACACTTCCCCTGTTTAGTCCACTTAGTTCCCTCAATGGCTCTCCCTCCAGTTTAACATCGGAAGCATCCCTACCTGAAGCCCAAGGGAGACTATACTCCAGCCTTACTTCTTCTGAAAGTTGACTAGCCACAGATCCCAACCATGTAGGGGGGAGGGGGGACCGGAGGAGGGGGGCACCATTTAGGTCGTGTGGGGGAGGAGACTTGCAGGTCACCAACACCCTAGGGAGAAGCGCAACAGAGTGCTTGCGACCCTTGAAAAGGTAGGAAGTGGTAGGCCCCATGGCAGTCCCCTTAGCCTTAAGGTCTTGCTGATCAACGCCAGATCCATCAATGGCAAGACCGCTTGACCCTGGATGGGGGGGCGGATATGGCTTGCATTACCGAGACCTGGCTGGACGAGCTGGGGGGAGTAAATCTCACTCAGCTGTGCCCACCAGGCTTCGGAGTGTATCAGCAGGCCAGGCTGGGGGGACGCGGAGGAGGGGTCGCAGTTGTCTATTGGCAATCCATCGCCGTGGCCAGATGCCCTGTTCCGCAAGCATCTGGGTTTGAGTGTGTCCACTTGAGGGTGGGGAACCGTGATAGCGTGGGGTTTCTGCTGGTGTACCGCCCACCCCGTGACCCAGTAGTTTCCCTGACTGAGCTAGCAGAGGTGGTCTCCAATTCGGCCTTGGTCTCCCAGCACCTGGTGGTGCTGGGAGACTTTAACATTCATGCTGAGACCCCTTTGACTGGTGCAGCTCAGGATTTCATGGTCGCCATGACGACCATGGGGCTATCACAAATTATAACTGGTCCTACCCATCAGGCTGGACACACACTCGACCTAGTTTTTGTGGCGGACGGTGGAATGATCAGAGTGGAAGAACAAAACACCCTTCCTGTGTCATGGTCTGATCATTATCTGGTCAGTTTTAGACTTTCGGCGACCCTAAACCTCCGCAGGGGTGGAGGACAAATTAAGATCGTCCGCCCCAGGAGACTGATGGATCCGGAGGGATTCCTGAGGAATCTTGGGGTTCTTCCTGCCATGGAGCCTGGCGATCCTGTCGACGTCTTGGTCGATCTCTATAACAGGGAAGTGACCAGGGCGATAGATACGATCGCTCCCGAATGCCCCATCACATTGCGTCATGACAAGCCGTCTCCCTGGTTCACCGGGGGGCAGGCTGTGATGAAGCATACGAGGAGGGGGCTAGAGCGCACTTGGAGGAGTTCTCGGGACGTGTCCGACCGAGCACGGGCTACAGCCTCTCTTAGGGCGTATACCGTGGCTATACGGGCAGCCAAGGAGTCCTACATGACTACCCGTATAGCGTCTGCAGCAAATAGATCATTGGAGTTGTTTCGGGTCGTTGGGGAACTCCTTCAGCCACCTGTGGTGGAGGAGACTTTTGACGACCCAGCAACTCGGTGTCGCGATTTCGCACACCATTTTGCGGACAAAGTCGCTCAGATACGCCTTGAGCTCGACTCCAATTTCACCACAGTGCCAGGGGAGGTGATTGAGGCGTCTGCTTGTCCAATTTTGTGGGATTCATTTAGGCTTGTTCTTCCTGAGACCGTGGTGGAGGTCCTTGGGGCGGTGAGGGCAACCACGTCGGCTCTGGACCCTTGCCCGTCTTGGCTAATTAAATCGGCCAGGGAGGGGGCTGGTTGATTGGTTTGTGTTGATCATTAATGCATCATTGGAGCAGGGGTTTTTTCCATCTTACCTGAAACAAGCTGTGGTTCGTCCACTCCTTAAAAAGGTTTCCCTTGACTCCACGGTGCTGAACAATTTCAGACCAATCTCCAACCTCCCTTTCTTGGGTAAGGTGCTGGAGCGGGTGGTTGCCTCCCAGCTCCAGGGCTTTCTAGATGACATCAACTACCTAGATCAGTCACAGTCTGGTTTCAGGCCTGGTCACGGCACCGAGACAGCCTTGGTCGCCTTGGTGGATGACCTCCGTAGAGAGCTGGATAGGGGGAGTGTGACCCTGTTGGTTCTCTTGGACATCTCGGCGGCTTTCAATACCATCGATCATGGTATCCTTCTGGGACGACTCTCTGGGATGGGTCTCGGGGGCACGGTTTTGTCGTGGCTCCGATCCTTCCTGGAGGGTCGATCCCAGATGGTGAAGCTGGGAGATGCCTGCTCGGACCCCTGGCCTTTGAGCTGTGGGGTCCCGCAAGGCTCTACTCTGTCTCCCATGCTCTTTAACATCTACATGAAACCGCTGGGAGAGGTCATCCAGAGTTTTGGAGTTGGGTGTCACCTCTATGCAGATGACGCACAACTCTATTACTCCTTTCCACCTAATTCCAAGGAGGCCTCCCGGGTGCTGGACGAGTGCCTGGCCGCTGTGTCTATCTAGATGAGGAGGAACAAGCTGAAGATCAATCCCGACAAGACAGAGGTCCTCCTGGTCGATCGTAATCCTGACCGGGGTATAGGGTGGCAACCTGTGCTGGACGGCGTTACACTCCCCCTGAAGCCACAGGTCCGCAGTCTGGGAGTCCTCTTGGATTCATAGCTTACGCTTGAGGCTCAGGCGTCGGCGGTGTCTGGGAGGGCCTTTGCACAATTGAGACTCGTGCGCCAACTGCGACCGTACCTCGCGAAGGCTGATCTGGCCGGGGTGGTCCATGCCTTGGTCACCTCCAGACTGGACTACTGTAATGCGCTCTACGTGGGGCTGCCCTTGAAAACGGCTCGGAAGTTCCAACTAGTCCAACGAGCGGCAGCCAGGATGTTAACTGGGGCCCCTTACAGAGAGAGGTCAACCCTCCTGTTCAAGGAGCTCCACTGGCAACCATTTATTTTCCGAGCCCAATTCAAGGTGCAGGTGCTTACCTACAAAGCCCTGAACGGTTTGGGACCATCCTACCTCCGTGACCGCATCTCCGTCTACGAACCCACGTGTTCACTTCGGTCATCTGGAGAGGCCCTGCTCGTGATCCCGCCTGCGTCGCAAGCGCAGTTGGTGGGGACACGAGACAGGGCCTTCTCTGTGGTGGCCCCCCGACTCTGGAACACCCTCCCCAAGGATCTCAGACAGGCCCCTACATTGGCAGTCTTCAGAAAGAACTTGAAGACCTGGCTGTTCCAATGTGCCTTCCCAGATTAATAGGAAATCTCCAATACCAAGTCCTATAAGCACTTTATTAGAACTTAGATTGCATATCGCACCCTGCACTTGCCCTATAAGCCTTATATATCACCTGTCACATCAGCACTTTTAATCTTGTACCCATTACTCTGGCCTGGCCCAGTTTTATTGTGTTTTAGCATATTGTTTACTGCTTGTTGTTTATACTGTTTTAATTGTTTTAATTTGCCTTTTGTTTTGTATTGTTATATTGTGTGTTGAGGCCTTGGCCTTTGTAAGCCGCATCGAGTCCTTCGGGAGATGCTAGCGGGGTACAAATAAAGTTTAATAATAATAATAATACTGTATTTACTAAGTCATATTCATGCATTATTAGAGGATTTCTAAACCTTCACAAAGGAATTCACACTTGAATTTACATGAATGTGCTGTGCTAGATCATTGGTCACTTAAATACATAAAGGTTTGCCACTCATCTTAACACATCTGAATCAGGCCTAAGTTGTTCTTTTGCCTAGGGAAACAAGATACACATCCCTGTAGTTAGTTAGATTTTTGTATGTCCAGTTTACATGTACATTATATTTCATGTACAGTTACATTTTCTTACATTATATTTTATATTATATCAATATACCTACAAGGCTAAAAAATACGCTAATTTACATTTTTGAACCTTTAATGTGCATGCACTCTGATCAGAGCTCTCATTATTATCAATGACACTTCAAATCATGTGGTTTTATAAGCATACCCAATACATGTTTTTTTTAATAATATTTTTGCTGAACTTCTGCTAGTGTCACCACTGCTGTGATTACAGCATCTTTTTAGACCAGTGGTTCTCAACCTGTGGGTCCCCAGGTGTTTTGACCTCCAACTCCCAGAAATCCCAACCAGTTTACCAGCTGTTAGGATTTCTGGGATTTGAAGGCCAAAACACCTGGGGACCCACAGGTTGAGAACCACTGTTCTAGACATTTCCCACCAGCATGCAGAGGGTGGGACATATATACACTATTTTAGTTCCCGCCTCAGTTACTGTAAAGCCCTTTTGATTGTAAATAGAGAAATATTTTTGGGAGCCAGGAAAAGAGCTGGTGGTCAGGTAGCGTATCTATCTAGTAACAGTCAGAAGCTTCCGCTTTACAAAAGAGGAGGTCATCCTTCACAAATATGATTAACATCACGGAGAGGATGTGACAATGAGATCTGACAGGGGAATGCAGCAGACATAATGGAATTGGACTTGTAGATAGCTATTTATGACAGCATGTGTTGCTAAAAAAGACTTAAGGGCTCAAAAGTCTGGCCTTGATAGTAAAAGTCTCCACTGGCATTAAAAGAAAGTAAGCACTTGGCATCTGAGATCTGACATGTTAGGAAGTAGTTTACAGCTGGGGTGATTACAAGAATATTTTGGAGGAGGGGTACATATAATTCACTGATCATCTGGAAGGAATATAAATTACACCATGCAGGTCGTCAGATGACCTTAAATATAAAATGCCACAAAATAGGAAAACTTTGACTATAATCATGAGCTAACATGAGATAGTAAATGCAAATATCCAGAACCGTGGGAATATATGAAGACAGAAATCTTTAAAGCATCAGGTACAATCAGGCCCGGTTCTTTATTGAAGCCCCTGAAGCCGCCGCTTTGAGCGCAGCCCTTCCTGGGTGCACTCAAAACGGCGGTGGCAGCGGCAGCAACCTTTGGGTTGCTCACTGTGGAACAAGGAAGTATTTTGTAATCTTGTGAGATTTCAAGAGATTTCGCAAAATATCGTGAGATTTCTGCGAAGTCTTGCTGAAATCTCGCGAGATCTTGCGAGAATACAAAATACTTGCTTGTTCTGCGACAAGCGACCCAATGGTCGCTGCCGCTGCCGCCCGCCGCTGCTGGTAAGTTTGGGGTGGGGGCGCAGTTTGGGGGGCGCACGGCCCTAGGTTGGCTTACATCCTGAAAAAACCTAGTCTGGGTACAATCAATGATTGATTTTGATCATACTGTTGGCAGTACCATCATACATTCATGTCATTCTTGAAGCCAGGATCTATCCTTTACATGATCTTGGGTGAGCAGATACTCAACTACTGGTATGTAGGAGCTTGAAGTCATTGCATGGGGTTCAATTCTGTTCTTTGTTGAAAAAGCATTGTATGAGAAGCACAGACTGATAATTGGTTTAGCTCTAGAATGAATGGCTAAAGGCATAGCAATTAACCCTGCTGGATTTGCCTTGGAGAAAAGCAGAATGAAAGGTGACATGATAGCTATCTTTAAATATCTGAAGAGATGTCATGTAGAAGATGCAGTGAGTTTATTTTCTGCTTCTCCAGAGACTTGAACATGAACCAACGGATTCAAATTCCAAGAAAATAAATTCCATCTAAACTTTACTCTAAGAGATGTTCAACAGTGGGCCAGACTTCATCAGGGGTTGGTGGACTCTCCTTATTTAGATGCCTTTAAACAGAAGCTGGATATTCATTGCTTAAGAGTGGAAAAAAAGGAGTGCTAATTTGGATTTCATGGAATTCCAACATTTTATCAATTTCTAAAACTTTCCAAGTAATTGTATGCACCTTTCACAAAAGCAATGTGGTTCTTGGAATCCCCTAAGTACAGCTCTTGGACCCTTCTCTTCACTTTTTGAATTTGGGGGGCAATTTTCAATATTTTTTAACCTGAAATTTGACTCAAAGCCCACAAACTGCTCATGAATGTAGCAGTTCCACAGGTGGTCCCTATGTAGACTTGTCCACAGCTGGTATACGGTAGACTCCTGCAGAGGTGAGAGGATCCCTCTTGTCCTTTGCTGAATGTAGAATTTGTTGGATTTTCTTTGCAGGTCTGTAGATCGTTTGTAGGTTGTGTTTCTTTATTTTATTTTATTTTATTTATTATTACAGTAGAGTCTCACTTATCCAAGCCTCGCTTATCCAAGTCTCTGGATAATCCAAGCCATTTTTGTAGTCAATGTTTTCAATATATCGTGCTATTTTGGTGCTAAATTCGTAAATACAGTAATTACTACATAACACTACTGTGTATTGAACTACTTTTTCTGTCAAATTTGTTGTATAACATGAAATTTTGGTGCTTAATTTGTAAAATCATAACCTAATTTGATGTTTAATAGGTTTTTCCTTAATCCCTCCTTATTATCCAAGATATTCGCTTATCCAAGCTTCTACTGGCCCATTTAGCTTGGATAATTGAGACTCTACTGTATTATTATTGTTATTATTATTATTTTATTGTGGAACACACACACACAGAAATATACAATCTTGATATTCCACAATAAAAATAAAAGTATTTTTCCCCAGTCCCGCCACATCCCCATTCCCACCCATGAATCCCCACCTTTGACTTCTCCTTACGTATAAGAATACTATTGAATATTTATACCTCAGTATGATCAAGCATGTAATCATTTCCCTTTATTTCACCAGCTTCATCAGCTTCCCTATGCAGTTAGTAGTTGCTTTGATGTATCATAAGAACAGTTTTACTCTGGGCGGATCTTTGTCTTTACTCTCATGACTTGTTCTTGGCCTTGCAGCTCTTCTGATGTCTGTGGTGGAGTATCCATTGGCCTGGAGAGCCCAGTTTAGGTGGTTTAGTTCACCTTGGAGGAGGTGGATTTCTTTGTGCATGGTCTGTCAGGGCTTTGTGCTTCTTTTTTGACTTGGGTGATGGTTGGAGTTTTTATGTAGGTATCTATCCATGTGTGTAAACTATGTGACCCAATTGTTGATTGGGTTTGCGGATAACTAGGACATCAAGAAATGGCAGTTTTCCTTCATTTTCATGGTGAATTGGATGTTTGGGTGGATGCTGTTGAGGTGGTCCAGAAACAGTTCATCTTCTCCATGGCTCCAAATAGTGAAGGTGTCATCTACATATCTGAACCATATAGTGGGCTTTTTATTGCTGTTTCCAGAGCTTGTTTTTCAAAGTGTTCCATATCGAAATTTGCTATGACTGGGCTGAGAGGGCTTCTCATGGCTACTCCATGTCAGACTACATAGAAAAGCCATTGAAATCCACAAGCATGTGGACAATTTCAACAAAAAGAAGAAAACCATAAAAACGAACAAAATCTGGCTACCATTATTAAAAAAACTCTAAAATCAGGAGAGTAAATAAAGGACAACATTCAGAAAACAGGAATTGCAGACAAAAAAAATCAAAGCCAACTAACGCCTCCCAACAAAGGATTCCCTGAGGCAAAAATCAGCAGGGCTTTGAATCTGCAAGACCATTAAATGCTAATCAAGCTGGCCATTTGCAGCATTCACACTTGTTTCAAACAGGCAAGAGTTCTTTTTTCCAACCTGGACTTTCTACGGATATATAAACCACACTTGCCTAGTTTCCAACAGACCTCACAACCTCTGAGGATGCCTGCCATAGATGTGGGTGAAATGTCAGGAGAGAATGCTTCTGCAACATGGCCATACATCCCGGAAAACTCACAACAATCCAATAATAATAATAATAATAATAATAATAATAATAATAATAATTTTATTTCTTACTCGTGTCTCCTTGTGCCTCAAGGCAGGTTACAGCATAGTTAAAACACATAAACATTGTAGAAATTCTATAATGAACATATTAAATGTATTTCTATAAAAGATACATATTAAAACATATTTCTATAAAATACATATTAAAATACACAGAACAGAGATTAAAACACAGGATACATGTGTGTTCTTCACATCCCATGTCAAAGACAGAACGCCAGCGAGTAAAACTAAACTCAGTTTATTGAGGTTACAGAACTAAAAACGCTCGTAGGAGACAAAGAACAGGGCAAACACTTGACTTCAGTGTGATAAGTAACAAAAAACAACTCAGTTTGAGCTTAAACGATTCAAAGGGATAAACCAGGTTAAACAGAAGTATAATCCGGATTAAATCAAAAGTGCTTACTTCAGCCTGGCAAACAATGCAAACAAAAGAGGATCAACAGGAGTCAGAATGTAAACAACAGACTGGTAGCAGATTCCTCTCTGCTACTCAGAAACAGCAGGAGAATAAACCAGGCTTGTTTATTCCTTCCTGCAGCAAACGAAAAGCGTGGTCGTGGTCAGGATTCAGTTTAAGGTTCAGCGGCCAACGATATCCAGGTCCAGGCTCAGCAGTCAGGGTAACGGCAGTCAGCAGGGTCCCAATCCGGTCCAGAGGTCAATAGCCAAGCGTAGTCGTCTAGAAATCCAAAGGTCTCACCGATAGCCAGCAGAAGGGATAATCCGGAATCGAAGTCAGTCAGTCCAGCGTCAATCCAGTGCGAGTAGATATTGCCCGTCAAAAAGACGACGGAGGTCCAAGCTATCGAGATTAAACACAAGTTGCACAGAGAAAAACCCCGCACAGTTCCTCCCGCCGTCGATGCCCAGTGTCCTTGGTAAACTTACGTATCCAGTAACGAATCACACCCGTCTTCAGGAAGTTCCCCAACAAAAGCCCAAGCGTCCATCCAGATTACCTTGCCCAACGCAATTAGACATTGGTCCCAAACCCCAATTTATCCCAGTTCAAGCTCATCATCGCTGTCAGCTGCCATCCCAATTCCAGGTGCCCCAACATCATCATCCTCATCAGAGCTTAAGCACCTTTGACTACGCCCCACAGCATCCCCAGCTGTGGATCCCGCTCCATCCCTCCAGCCAGTCCATGGGTCTGATCCTGCAACCCACCAATCACCTCCCATGCTTTCATTGCCTGTTTCCCCAACACCCAAATCCTCCCTCACACGAGTCCATTCCATGTCATCCTCCTCCGAGCTGGCCATCTCTTCCTCCAAACCCTCAGAAAAACCCTCAAATGAGTCCTCATCTGTCGGGTCTGTAAACAAATCCCGGAGCCGTTTTCTTTCACGCTCCTCGAAAGAGTCTGACTCTCAAGGAGTCTTATGACCCCTTCTTCTATTACCGGAGCCTGAAGGCTCAACCATAACATCCCAGGAGTTGGGAGCTACTATCCTAGTCAGGGCCGTAGCCAGAAAAAAATTTCGGGAGGGGTTTTGAAAATTTCGGGGGGGTTTGAACCCCTAGCACACACCTCTCCCCGCCACAAACCTGTCAATATCTGCTTGAAATAGTGCCTGGAGGGACTCTTAATGTTTTGCGTCTCATAGACTTAGCATGGGGATTTGGTTAACCAGTTAAAATTCATGAGTAAACCAGGTTTTTTTTATAACCTGAAAAATTTGGGGGGGGGGGGGTTGAACCCCTAAAACCGCCCCCTCGCTACAGGCCTGATCCTAGTATCCTGCTAAGCACCTTCACCTTTGAAATACAGTACCCAGGTATTGAGGTATCAGTAACCTACCTACCAAATGTAGAGGTGAACATGGACTGTGTATCACCTCAGTGAATGCTGACCAATACCAAAGAGCAGGAATGTACATAGAATATTCAATTCACAGATGGTATAAAGCCTGTGCCATCAATATAGCAAAGTGGAAACTTTGAATCAGGGTAAGAACTGCCAAAGGTAGTAAATCTCACTGCAGGGCCGGCCCCACTCATGCGGCAGCTGACGCCGCCGCCTCGGGCGCAGGCCCGGGGGGGCGCCGTCAGGCTGGGCGGGAGGCGGGGCACCGCCCTGACGGTGCCCCGCCTCCCGCCCAGTGCGCCCTGGCCCGTCTGGCCTGCTAGAAAAGGCCAGACGGGCGAGCGGGAGTAGCGTGGGAGGCGGGGCCAGCTCTGACGCCGCTCCCCCCCAGCGCCCAGCGTGCCTTGGCCCTGCCTCCCACGCAGCGTGGGAGGCGGGGCCAAGGCACGCTGGGCGGGGGGGGGAGCGGCGTCAGAGCTGGCCCCGCCTCCCACGCTACTCCCGCTCGCCCGTCTGGCCTTTTCTAGCAGGCCAGACGGGCCAGGGCGCACTGGGCGGGAGGCGGGGCACCGTCAGGGCGGTGCCCCGCCTCCCGCCCAGCCTGACGGCGCCCCCCCGGGCCTGCGCCCGAGGCGGCGGCGTCAGCTGCCGCATGAGTGGGGCCGGCCCTGCAGTGAGATTTACTACCTTTGGCAGTTCTTACCCTGATTCAAAGTTTCCACTTTGCTATATTGATGGCACAGGCTTTATACCATCTGTGAATTGAATATTCTATGTACATTCCTGCTCTTTGGTATTGGTCAGCATTCACTGAGGTGATACACAGTCCATGTTCACCTCTACATTTGGTAGGTAGGGCCAAGGCACGCTGGGCGGGGGGGGGGAGCGGCGTCAGAGCTGGCCCCGCCTCCCACGTTACCCCCGCTCGCCCGTCTGGCCTTTTGTAGCAGGCCAGACTCAGCGGAGGTTCCTCCAGGCCGCAATCGCGGCCTGGAGAAACCTCCGCTGAGTCTGGCCTGCTACACAAGGCCAGACGGGCGAGCGGGGGTAACGTGGGAGGCGGGGCCAGCTCTGACGCCGCCCCCCCGCCCAGCGTGCCCTGGCCCCGCCTCCCACGTTGCGTGGGAGGCAGGGCCAAGGCACGCTGGGCGGGGGGGGGGGGGAGCGGCGTCAGAGCTGGCCCCGCCTCCCACGTTACCCCCGCTCGCCCGTCTGGCCTTTTGTAGCAGGCCAGACTCAGCGGAGGTTCCTCCAGGCCGCAATCGCGGCCTGGAGAAACCTCCGCTGAGTCTGGCCTGCTACACAAGGCCAGACGGGCGAGCGGGGGTAACGTGGGAGGCGGGGCCAGCTCTGACGCCGCCCCCCCCGCCCAGCGTGCCCTGGCCCCGCCTCCCACGTTGCGTGGGAGGCAGGGCCAAGGCACGCTGGGCGGGGGGGGGGGGAGCGGCGTCAGAGCTGGCCCCGCCTCCCACGTTACCCCCGCTCGCCCGTCTGGCCTTTTGTAGCAGGCCAGACTCAGCGGAGGTTCCTCCAGGCCGCAATCGCGGCCTGGAGAAACCTCCGCTGAGTCTGGCCTGCTACACAAGGCCAGACGGGCGAGCGGGGGTAACGTGGGAGGCGGGGCCAGCTCTGACGCCGCCCCCCCCGCCCAGCGTGCCCTGGCCCCGCCTCCCACGTTGCATGGGAGGCAGGGCCAAGGCACGCTGGGCGGGGGGGGGGGGAGCGGCGTCAGAGCTGGCCCCGCCTCCCACGTTACCCCCGCTCGCCCGTCTGGCCTTTTGTAGCAGGCCAGACTCAGCGGAGGTTCCTCCAGGCCGCAATCGCGGCCTGGAGAAACCTCCGCTGAGTCTGGCCTGCTACAAAAGGCCAGACGGGCGAGCGGGGGTAACGTGGGAGGCGGGGCCAGCTCTGACGCCGCCCCCCCGCCCAGCGTGCCCTGGCCCCGCCTCCCACGTTGCGTGGGAGGCAGGGCCAAGGCACGCTGGGCGGGGGGGGGGGGAGCGGCGTCAGAGCTGGCCCCGCCTCCCACGTTACCCCCGCTCGCCCGTCTGGCCTTTTGTAGCAGGCCAGACTCAGCGGAGGTTCCTCCAGGCCGCAATCGCGGCCTGGAGAAACCTCCGCTGAGTCTGGCCTGCTACAAAAGGCCAGACGGGCGAGCGGGGGTAGCGTGGGAGGCGGGGCCAACTCTGGCCCCGCCCCCCCGCCCAGCGTGCCCTGGCCCCGCCTCCCACGCTGCGTGGGAGGCGGGGCCAGGGCACGGGGGGCGGGGCCAACTCTGGCCCCGCCCCCTCACTATTCGCCCTGGCCCCGCCTCCCACGCAGCGTGGGAGGCGGGGCCAGGGCACGCTGGGCGGGGCCAGGGCGCCGGTGGCGGAGGCGCTTTTCAGCACCCCCGCTTTACATCAAAAAATATCTCCGGCCGGCCCTGTCTCACTGCAATAAATGTTGCTGATATTTCACCTGATGTTCCTTATTTAGATATATTTAACTTAGAACAGAATTGTGTCTTTTGTTATCCCATATCATTGTTCAGTGTCATTCTGGAGGTACAATTCAGCTTGATTCTATATCAGATATGGAAAAGTCTAGTTTTATAACTGTGTGGTCTGAGATACAAGAATGTCTTTTACATTGTTTTAAATGTCAGCTTGAAACCAGCATGCAAAAAATGGAGATTCACCCCACCTCTTTGTGTCTTGTTTTTCTCTGAAGCAGAAAGAGCCACTTCACCTATGTCATGTCTCACCGTTAATTATTACCCTTTGTCTGGTCTTTTGCAACATTCACCTCCTGCTTAAAGCTAAGCATCATTATTTGAGGCTAAGAGAGGGGGAAATTTTCCCCTCTTCCTCCTCCTGCATATTTTGACATTGAAAACATTTTTTTCACTTTTTCTGGCTATGATCCCTGTGTTAAAAGGCCCCCTTGAACTCTTGTTTTATGGACACAAAAAGCATCATTTTCTCTGTGTATCTTGACATACCCCAGCGGCAGGATGGAACTCAATTACCTGATGAGGCAAGTTTTGTGCTCCAACCGCACGCATACTGCAGCCCCCAGTAAAATACACCCTCCAAGGCCTCAGCCAGCATTTCTTTGATAAGGAAGCAGGCATTCAGGTTGGAGTCCTACTAATTTAAGTCATTTTCTTTTTATCTTTCCTCAGCTATTTATCTGATAAGTTGTGCTGAGCAAATGGGGAGGCAGGATCTACAACGAGATCATTTATACCAGGAGCAAGTTTTTTCTCTCTCTTGCACTACTTAGAAGTTATCCCCATTTCTCCCATTCCCTTTTCTGTCTATTATATTATAATAATATACCAAAATACTGATACATATAAATATATTATATATTGAGTATCCCTTTTCCAATATCATTTTGAATTTGGGATTATTTTGGAATATCTGGATTAGCATATGCACACCTAATGAGATAAAGTATGCATATTTTGAAAATGACACCCAAGTTTAAAAATGAAATTCATTTATGTTTCATATAGATCTTATACACATAGTTTGAAAGTACCTTTATAAAATATTTTAAATAATTTTATGAATGAAACAAAGTTTGTATACAGTAACCCATCAGAAAGCAAAGGTGTCATTATCTCAGCCATTTATATGGCCCATTTGGATTTCAGAGTGCAGGGTGTTTGAAAAAGAACTCCCTAGTTTTAATGTGTTTTAAGTTAAAACTAGGGAGTTCTTTTTCAAACACCCTGTATTTTGGATTTTGGAATTCCCAGATAAAAGATCCTAAACCTGTCATTATATTATACATCATAAAAGGAGGCTTGCAAGAAAGCATGGCATGTTTCAGTTCAAATATTCAAGAAGCTGCAGTACACATGAACATCCATTTTCCATTTCTACTCATCCTGTAACTTTCATTTTACAAATGGGAAAGTTTGAAAATTAAGAATATTAGAGAAGGAGATATGGGAGTTTTAGCCAGCGAAGTTCTTTGTTATTGGAACTCACAAGCACAGAGGAAGGGAAAATCCCTATTTTCCCCAATAAGCAATGGGAAGCAATGGCGGAGGCAGGCCTGCCTTAATCAGCATCATTAAAGCGTGACATTGTTGATTGGCATCCCATCCTTGTTGGCAGCGGCAATTTGCTTCTGTGCCAAGAGCAATTAAACAAGCAGCAACGAAGGTATATGCGAAGGCTTCTTCTGCTTTCTTCACTGTAGGTATAAGGATTTTCCTACTTCTCAGTTATCCTGTAATAGTAGGTAATAGTTCTAATTAACAAATTTCACCATTGGCAGTCATGGGTAGTAATCCACTCAGTGCTATTCCACAGCTTAAAAGATGTCACATTTTGCAATCCCATGACCAAACTGAAGATGCTATCTTCTCAGCCGTCTAGAGGCCTTTATGGCTGCATCTAAAACCAGTACTAAGATCAGAATTTAATGAAGAAATATGAACTTAAAGGGAGTACTTTATCAAAGAAAAAGAGCTAACTGAAATTAAAAGGGAGATAAGAGAGAGGGATAAATGACTGGTTTTGTTATTGTCAATTACATGATCAGTTTATGAAAGACACTAGCGTAGGGTTCTGCAAAAGAAAATTGGTGTTGGAGGACATTTCTGAGAATGGGAATAAGGGATTAATTGCCAGACTATATAAATATATCTTAGAGTACAACTTAGTGGATAACTGAAGAAAAAGTCTATGATTTTGTTGGCCAAACATCTGGGGAAAAATATTGATTTGGAGAATTGGGAACATCTATGGAAAAGAGGATTTTAATTTTCAATAGCTGTACCCATTAGAGAAAATATGTACAAAATTTATCTGTATAAAAATGTTCTGACCATTTCTGCTTTAAGGTAAACAGAAAAACTAAACACCCAAAACCCACAAAACTTGGCCACAAAAGACATGGTAATCCCAGCTCATAGAATCATAGAATAGTAGAGTTGGAAGAGACCTCATGGGCCATCCAGTCCAACCCCCTGCCAAGAAGCAGGAAATCGCATTCAAAGCACCCCCGACAGATGGCCATCCAGCCTCTGCTTAAAAGCCTCCAAGGAAGGAGCCTCCACCACAGCCCGGGGGAGAGAGTTCCACTGTCGAACAGCCCTCACAGTGAGGAAGTTCTTCCTGATGTTCAGGTGGAATCTCCTTTCCTGTAGTTTGAAGCCATTGTTCCGTGTCCTAGTCTGCAGGGCAGCAGAAAACAAGCTTGCTCCCTCCTCCCTATGACATCCCTTCACGTATTTGTACATAGCTATCATGTCTCCTCTCAGCCTTCTCTTCTGCAGGCTAAACATGCCCAGCTCTTTAAGCCGCTCCTCATAGGGCTTGTTCTCCAGACCCTTAATCATTTTAGTCGCCCTCCTCTGGACGCTTTCCAGCTTGTCAACATCTCCCTTCAACTGTGGTGCCCAAAATTGGACACAGTATTCCAGGTGTGGTCTGACCAAGGCAGAATAGAGGGGGAGCATAACTTCCCTGGATCTAGACGCTATACCCCTATTGATGCAGGCCAGAATCCCGTTGGCTTTTTTAGCTGCTGCATCACATTGTTGGCTCATGTTTAACTTGTTGTCCACGAGGACTCCAAGGTCTTTTTCGCACACACTGCTGTCAAGCCAGGTGTCCCCCATTCTGTATCTTTGATTTCCATTTTTTCTGCCGAAATGAAGTATCTTGCATTTGTCCCTGTTGAACTTCATTTTGTTAGTTTCGGCCCATCTCTCTAGTCTGTCAAGATCGTTTTGAATTCTGCTCCTGTCTTCTGGAGTGTTAGCTATCCCTCCCAGTTTTGTGTCATCTGCAAACTTGATGATCGTGCCTTCTAACCCTTCGTCTAAGTCGTTAATAAAGATGTTGAACAGAACCGGGCCCAGGACGGAGCCCTGCGGCACTCCACTTGTCACTTCTTTCCATGATGAAGATGACGCATTAGTGAGCACCCTTTGGGTTCGTTCGCTTAGCCAATTGCAGATCCACCTAACTGTAGTTTTGTCTAGCCCACATTTTACTAGTTTATTTGCCAGAAGGTCGTGGGGGACTTTGTCGAAGGCCTTACTGAAATCCAGGTAGGCTACATCCACAGCATTCCCTGTATCGACCCAACTCGTAACTCTATCGAAAAAAGAGATCAGATTAGTCTGGCATGACTTGTTTTTGGTAAATCCGTGTTGACTATTAGCAATGACCGCATTTGTTTCTAAGTGTTCGCAGACCACTTCCTTGATGATCTTTTCCAGAATCTTGCCTGGTATCGATGTGAGGCTGACCGGACGGTAATTGTTTGGGTCGTTCTTTTTTCCCTTCTTGAAGATAGGGACCACATTCGCCCTCCTCCAATCTGCTGGGACTTCTCCCGTTCTCCAAGAACTCTCGAAGACAATTGCCAGCGGTTCTGAAATAACTTCCGCTAATTCCTTCAATACTCTTGGATGTAGCTGATCCGGCCCTGGGGACTTGAATTCGTTTAGAGAGGCCAGGTGTTCCTGGACAACTTGTTTCCCTATTTGGGGTTGGATTTCCCCCAATCCTTCGTGCATTCCATGTTGCTGAGGTAGAAGATGGCTTTCTTTTTGTGAGAAGACCGAGGCAAAGAAGGCATTGAGCAGTTCTGCCTTTTCCCTGTCCCCTGTCGCCATCACCCCATCTTCTCCTTGCAGAGGCCCTATCGCCTCCTTTTTCTTCCTTTTTCTACCAACGTAAGCAAAAAAGCCTTTTTTGTTGTTTTTTATGTCCCTGGCAAGCCTGAGCTCATTTTGTGCTTTAGCCTTGCGAACCTTTTCCCTACAGGTGTTGGCTATACGTTTGAATTCTTCTTTGGTGATTTCTCCCCTTTTCCACTTCTTGTGCATGTCACTTTTGAGCTTTAGCTCAGTTAGAAGTTCTTTGGACATCCATTCTGGCTTCTTTGCACTTGTCTTATTTTTCTTCTTTGTTGGCACTGTTTGCATTTGCGCCTTGAGTATTTCACTTTTGAAAAACTCCCATCCATCCTTAACTCCCTTGTTTTTTAATATTGGTGTCCATGGAATGCCGCTCAGTAATTCCTTCATTTTTTGGAAGTCAGCTCTCTTAAAGTCGAGAATGCGTGTTTGACTTGTCTTAGTTTCAGCATTCCTTTGTATTGCAAACTCCAGGAGCACATGGTCACTTGCCCCTAAGGATCCAACCACTTCAACTGTATTGGTCAGGTCTTCCACATTTGTTAAGATTAGATCAAGAGTTGCTGATCCTCTTGTTGCCTCTTCTACCTTCTGGACCATAAAATTGTCTGCAAGGCAAGTGAGGAATTTGTTGGACTTTGTACTCTTGGCTGAGTTTGTTTTCCAGCAGATATCGGAATAATTGAAATCGCCCATGACTACTATATCTCTTCTTTGTGCCTGTTTGGTCAGCTGTTGACAGAAGGCTTCATCAAGTCCTTCATCCTGACTCGGAGGTCTGTAGTAGACACCCACGACAAGATCTTTTTGAGTCCCGGTTCCCTTGATTCTTATCCAGATGCTTTCTAGCTGGTTTCCCGGATTACAGTCTTGCATTTCTTCTGCAACGTAACTGTTTTTGACATATAAAGCTACTCCCCCTCCTCTCCCTTTTGTTCTATTTCTGTGAAAGAGGTTATAGCCCTCAATGGCTACATTCCAGTGATGGGAGTCATCCCACCAGGTTTCAGTGATGCCTATGACATCGTATGTGTGGTGCTGTGCTAAGAGTTGGAGTTCCTCTTGCTTATTTCCCATGCTCTGAGCGTTGGTGTAAAGACATGTAAGCCCCTGTGACCTCCCCTTGAGCTTTTTATTTGGGATTATTGTGCTCTCCGTACTTGGTCCTTGCTGTGTTTGTGCAGCCCTCCGTTTAGCCTTTTGGCGGTTCCCTGTGGTCGTGGGTAATATAGTGTTCGCCAGGCTGTTGTTCCCCTCCCCCAGTAGATCTAGTTTAAAGTGCGCCTGATGAGGTTTGTGAGTCTGTGTGCAAAAAGATGTTTTCCTGCTTGTGTGAGATGCACCCCATCACTTGCCAATAGGCCATCCTCCTGGAAGAGTAGACCATGGTCAAGGAAGCCAAAATGCTCCTCTTGGCACCATTTTCTGAGCCAGTTATTGACCTGGACTATTTTTCCGGCCCTTGTAGAGCCGTGTCCTACAACGGGGAGGAGGGATGAAAAGATCACATGTACATTATACAGTTTTAGCTTTGTTCCCAGAGCTCGAAAATCATTTGTGATCTTTTGAAAAGTATGTCTAGCGGTGTCATTGGTACCTACATGAATCAACATAAGGTGGGGAGGGTGATGGGGCTTTAGGAGCCTGCTGAGCCTCTGAGTGATATGGTGTATTTTTGCCCCCGGGAGGCAGCATGTTTCTCGAGCCATCCCATCCGGTCTGGAAATGATGGCTTCCGTTCCTCTAAGGAGGGAGTCACCTACTACCAAGACCTGTTTCCTTTGAGGATTGACAGGGTCCCTTTTGTGCAAGACAGTGTGTATGTCCCCTGAAGAGTGTTCCTGTTGAAGTGAATCATGCAGGTGTAAAGTGTTGTCCTCCTCCTCAACATCCCCAGTGCATTCATCAATGACAATCCATTGAGATACATCCGAGAGCCCATTACTCTCCCAAGGATGTTCCTGTTGCTCCTGGTCTACGATTGGGGATGGAGCATTTGCATGATTACATAAGTGTGAATGTGGTGATGCACTGTCCCCGTCCGGGCTATCCCCTGCGCATTGATCAAGGGTGGCCCACTGAGTGGTATCTAAGAAACTGTGGTCCTCCACAAGATGTGTTTCCTGATTGTATGTTAATGGTGTTAGAATTTCAAATCTGTTGTGTAAATGCAGCTGAGCAGAGTTCTGCGGAGGCTGCCTGGTCCTGTGTCTCCTTATATGGGTGACCTCCTTCCAAGCCTGAGGGTTGTCTACCTGTGAGTTGATCTCCCCATAAGGATCCTGATCATGGTCATGGTGGTGTTGGTGTGATGCAGGCTGCAGATCTACAGCAGCGTGTTGTGCAGTGTCCAAGAAGAGCTTGAGTGCCTGAATGTCCTTAAGGGTCTTAATACGGTGCTCGAGCTGTTGGATCCTCTGCTCCATCAGAGTCATCTGTTTGCATTTGGAGCAGATGTAGTTGACTAGTTTTTGTGTGAAAAAGCAGAACATGCCACAGCTGGTGCATGTGGTGGCAAGTATTTGCTGTTGGTCCATCTCTTGGTGAGTGAAGTGACCGAGGAGGATTGTGTGTTTTGTGGGCAGAATGCTATCCACCTTCCTGTGTGTGTATTTTTAAAGTTGTTTTGTTCATGGTATATACTGTAAGAATGTGTTTTACTGTAGTGGTGGGTTCGCGAGCGCCGTCAGGCGCGAGCGACAATGGCTCAGAAAGCTTCAACAGGAAGCCAACACTTTCAATAACAATAGCCTTGCCTCACCTTCCAAACAATGGCAGAACAGCAAGCCTTAATTACAGCTAGCCCACACTCAAGAATCAGCCCAGACTCAGGTTTTTAAAGGTAAAAGAGTCCAACAAACACAGGTTTTTAAGGCTTTTAAGGCTATCTAAGAAAAGAGTAGGCAATCTAAGAAAAGAGTGCACACTCTCAGGTTTTTGAGGAATTATTAGACAGACCTTACCTAAACCAAGGAGCAAGCTGCTTTCCTGCTTCCTCTCCTCACCTCTGCGTGAACTCTGGCTCAGAAAGCTTCAACAGCTGTGTTTAGACATAAAAAAAACCAAGAAAAATAAAGTCCTAATTACAGGGAGAGGAATAACTGTTTTTTTCCCCATTGCTGCCAGTTAGAAGGCTAAGCTCTGCCCACTTTGTCTCCTCGCAACCCACTCAGCCATTTAATGGAGCCCAGGGCCTCTTCAATCAAGCCTAATCCACACTGCCTATAAAATACAGATTATCTGATTTGAACTGGATTATATGGCAGTGTAGACTCAAGGCCCTTCCCAATGGGTAATGGGATTATTACCCATTTATAATCTTATATTATCTGCTTTGAACTGCATTATCTTGAGTCCACACTGCCATATAATCCACTTCAGTGTGCATTTTATACATCTGTGTAGAAGGAGTCTCATATAATCCAGTTCTAAGCAGATAATATAAGATTATAAATATACAGTAGAGTCTCACTTATCCAACATAAACACCCCGGCAGAACATTGGATAAGCAAATATGTTGGATAATAAGAAGGGATTAAGGAAAAGTCTATTAAACGTCAAATTATGTTATGATTATACAAATTAAGCACCAAAACATCATGTTATACAACAAATCTGACAGAAAAAGTAGTTCAATGCACGGTGATGCTATGTAGTAATTACTGTATTTACGAATTTAGCACCAAAACATCACAATGTATTGAAAACATTGACTACAAAAACACTGACTACTAAAAGGCCGACTGCGTTGGATAATCCAGAACATTGGATAAGCGAATGTTGGATAAGTGAGACTCTACTGAAATATGAAATAATTACTGTGGTGTAATAATACAGAACAATATAAACTCTAAAACCAGGACAGTAAATAAAGAGCAACACTCTGAAAGCAGGGAAATTGGGAATCCCACAAAGGAAACAATCAGGGCCAGCTAACACTTCTCAACAAAGGATTCTCCCAGGCAGGAAGCAAACAGGCTTTGAAGCTGCAAGGCCATTAAATGCTAATCAAGGAGGCTAATTGCAGCATTCATACATCCCACACTAAGACTATTAATTGCTATTCAAACTGGCCAACCAAGGATTCCGCAAGGTAGAAAGCGGCCAGGCTTGCAAGCAGCAAGGCTATTCAGTGCTATTCAACCAAGATTTCCCCCTAGATAGAAAACCCCCAAGCTCTGAAGCCATGAGGCTACTCCATCCCATACAACCTGGCCTAGCAAGGATGCCCTATGTAGAAACTGGACAGTCTTTTTAAGCTGCAAGACTATTTAGTGTAGGTTAAGCTGGCCAAACAAGGATTCCCCTACTAGGGAAGGGATTGCCAATGTTAAATGAAGGAGATGGTGCAATCACATCAAAGGGAACTGAGCAAAGTTCTGGGAGAATGAAGTCTTACCTACAGACTGTCAGCTATTTCTCATCCTGGGTCAGCAGCTGCAGCAGCATCCGTAATTTTAAAAGTTTTCTCCAAACAAAACAATATACGATAGCATATTTTTCTACCCCGGGGAAAAATGAATCAAAGTGAACCACATTTGACATATGGCCATCACCTACTAGAAGGTACTTGACATATGACAGCAACTGTCATCTGCAGGAAAAGCTCTATAGACTTTAAAACATGGGAGATAACAACATGTGAGAACATATTGAACGTCAAAACATATTGAACATCAAAGCTGTGAACTGGCTGCTGAAGTCACTGAGTTAGATTCTTGTAGAGTTTATTTTCCTTTTGTTTTTTTGGAAACAGAGACAGAGTATTAATGTCTGACCTGACAACAACACAGAATTCTCATTCCTAGAAATTAATGACAATTTTTTTTTTAGTTTCAATAGGGGAAGGGAAAAGAATGTTGGGCAAAATAAAACTGACAGATTTACCTTTTAGGCAGAGAGCTTGAAGTGCTTATTTCTTCAAAGTCCGGTTTGGAATCACACTACTCCCCCCCCCTTTTTTTTTTTTACATTAGAAGAAAAAGAATCCTAATTTTTACAGATGTATTGGAAGCAGGCACAACATTATGATCCTTGCTATCCTGGTAAATGTGTTGTCGAAGGCTTTCATGGCCGGGATCACAGGGTTGTTGTATGTTTTTCGGGCTGTATGGCCATGTTCCAGAAGTATTCTCTCCTGACGTTTCACCCACATCTATGGCAGGTATCCTCAGAGGTTGTGAGGTATGGAGAAAACTAAGCAAAGAGGTAAATATATATCTGTGGAAAGTCTAGGGTGAGAGAGGTCAGTGTGCATGTTGTAGTTAATCACCTAAATTAGCATTGAAAAGCTTATCAGCTGTCTTCTTCCTGCCACTGGGGCATCCTTTGTTTAGAGTCGTTAACTGCCCTTGGTTGATTCATGTCTGGAAATCCTCTGCTTTCAGAGTGTTGCTTTTTATTTACTGTTCTGATTTTTGAGGTTTTTAATACTGGTAGCCAGATTTTGTTCATTTTCATGGTCTTCTCCTTTCTGTTGAAGTTGTCCACATGTTTGTGAATTTCAATGGCTTCTCTATGTAGTCTGACATGATAGTTGTTGGAGTGGTCAAGCATTTCTGTGTTCTCAAATAATATCCTGGTAAAGGTTTCTAGTTTTACATCTGGCCTGCTAAGGTGATTGAGAATCTTGTTCTGTTCACTTTTGAGAAGAACTTCCTAAATATATACACTTATTCACCAATGAATATAAAGTGCTTTTTTTTTTTGTAAGACCCAGAAACTGAGAATCAACAGCCAGTGTAACCTTGAGAAGAAGCTGGAGACATGTTTCAAGATGCTCAGAAACACAGTTGGAGTTTTTGTTTGTTTGTTTGTTCTACTAATAAAATTATCAACTTCTGAGCTTCTTTTAACAAGTAAAGTGAAATCGATTGTCTGACTCATATTCCCATATTGCTGGAAGGATAGTTTATCTTTTAAGGATGCATTTCAGATTTATTGGGTTTTACCTAAGTTTAGATAAAACTGAATGGATAGGTGAAAACGAACACCCTTTCCCCTGCATACCTTCAGCAACATGTTCATGTTCTTTACCACATGCTGCAGCTCTGACTCCAGCTTTAGTTTTGACACTGCCAGAGGATATGGGAATTCTGCTGAATAGGATGATATTCAGCTATGATGTGTAAGGGGGAGACTGAAATTACCTTTTCTGGATGATAACTACCAGAAATTCCAAGGCAGCATGACATGTAAGTGTTCTTAATTCTGCCAACAATTGAACTAAGGCAACTCACATTTTGGTTTCATTGTTGTTTGCTCTGTTCATGAGAACTAATCCAATAATTGAATACTTGAAGGAAAAGGTTATCACAGTAGCCATATTTTGCAGAAATCCTATTATGAGTCCTAAGCATGGTAGACCAAATGAATTCATGGTAGTTTGTAAAGTCAACACTTACATAGGTTCTATTGCTTAATTGAATCTTTCTAGTTCTACTTTAACATGCTCTCTCAAATTTTTCCTGAATGAACCTCTATGGCAAATACAGAAGCTATCCCAAATGCAAAATATCAAAATATTTTAAAAACAAAAAGGACAAGACAGAGTTATTGAGTTCAGACCAGCAAAATCATTCACTGCAGGTCCATGTGTCTTTCATCCATTGAATTCTGCCAGTGAGAAGGAAAAAAAATGAAGATTCTCACAGGAAAAACTGTCTGCATAATTAATTCTGTAGGGCAGTGTCAACGTGATGTTTTTAAACTACATTTCACACTTGCATAATTGTATTCAGAACTCTGGATGCAACTATTCAATGACTTGTGAGCAGGGACAAAGAGAGGTACTATAGTGACAAGATCACAACAAAAAGGACCTTTTCCACAAAATCAAAAAATGAAAGAAATCAAACCAAGAGTGGGGGTGCTCTATGACCAGCAGAGGGACACACTGCATGATCAAGAAGAAATAAAAAGAAACTATGCACTGAAGAACAACATAAAAGCAATGAAAGGATTGCAGTTTCTTTGAAGAAAGAACCATTTGGAGATGAATCTACAATTTTAAAAAGTGACATGGACACTGCACTCAGAGCAATTGGGGAAAATACGTAACCAAGAACAAAGGGCATAAAAATACAGCTGCTTCAAACAACAGATGCAGAATCCAATCAAACTCTAATTAAAACCAGTTAACAAAGATGGACCTTGAAAGAGCTGGGGGTGGTGACAGCCAACAGGGAGCTCTGGCATAGGCTGGTTCATGAGGTCACAAAGAGTCGAAAGCAACTGAACGAATAAACAACAACAACAACAAAAATGGAAACCAAAAGAATGGTGAACAGATTGGCAATGCTAAACATACATTTCAATCTTCAAGAAATGAGACACCAAGGATTTCAATAAGCACAAAACAATTAATTCATTAAAACCATTAATTTCCCACACAGGGGAAAGTGATGTTCAAAATTCTACAAGAAAGACGTTTACCATGTATGCGGTTAGAAATGCTACATGTCTGATCTGGGTTCAGAAGTTGCATGAGGGATCATATTGCAAACATATGTAGGATAACAGAGCACACCAAAGAATTTCAGAAGAAAATCAGTCTATACTTTATAGCAGGGGTCCCCAAACTAAGGCCCGGGGGCCGGATGCGGCCCTCCAAGGTCATTTACCTGGCCCCCGCCCTCAGTTTTATAATATAATATTTTTATATCAGTTTTAATAATATAATATATTGTATATACATATAATATTGATAATGTTATACAATATAGTACTAATAATACCATATAATAGTATTGATTATTAATATATTACATATAATATTACAGTATAGTGGTATAGTTCAATATCTATATATATAAAAGAGTGATGGCGTCAGGGCAGCGGACAAAACAACAAAACTACAGGCCTCCCAACCTCAAAATTTGACAACACAACCCATCATTCACGGCTCTAGGTTGATAGAACAAAAAGAAAAGAAAAATAAAGTCCTAATTACAGGGAGAGGAATAATAGTTTTTATCCAATTGCTGCCAGTTAGAAGGCTATGCTCCGCCCACTTGGTCTCCTAGCAACCTACTCAGCCCAGGGGACAGGCACAGTTAGGCCTCACTTAGGCCTCTTCCACAGATTATCTGATTTTAACTGGATTATATGGCAGTGCAGACTCAAGGCCCTTCCACACAGCTATATAACCCATTTAGAATCTTATATTATCTGCTTTGAACTGGATTATCTTAACTCCACACTGCCATATAATCCACTTCAGCGTGCATACTAAACATAAAGACTACCATACAACAGACATTCAATACCACCAGTACCTCAACAATTTCTCACCAACACCACCAGAAAATGCCACAGCAACGCGTGGCTGGGCACAGCTAGTAGTAATATATAATGCTAATATTGTGCTATGCTAGTGATATAATGTATTGTATGTACATACAGCTGCTCTGAGTCCCCTTCGGGGTGAGAAGGGTGGGATATAAATGTAGTAAATAAATGCAGTAAATAAATAATTAATTTTAGACTTAAGCTCGGCCAAAGTCTGATATGACTTGAAGGCACACAACAACAATCCTAATTAACTTGACTATCTCATTGACCAGTAGCAGACCCACACTTTCCATTGAAATCCTAATAGGTTTATGTTGGTTAAAATTGTTTTCATTTTTAAATATTGTATTGTTCTTTTGTTGTTGTTGTTGTTGTTGTTGCACTACAAATAAGACATGTGCAGTATGCATAGGAATTTGTTTGTATTTTTTTTCAAATGATAATTCGGCCCCTCCACAGTCTGAAAGATTGTGGACCGGCCCTCTGCTTAAAAAGTTTGGGGACCCCTGCTTTATAGATTACAGTATTTTATTGTACAGATCATGAAAACTATGGATTGCTATTAAAGAAATAGGTGTACCACCACATTTGATAATCCTGATGCCACCTTCATTAATTGTGTAGATCATGAAAAAATATGGATTACTCTTAAATAAATGTGTGTACCACCACATTTGATCACTCTAAAGCCATCTAACCTCAGTCGTCATTTTATTGTGTGGCAATAAGTATGTATTTATTTATGTATTTGCATCCTATATTTAACAAAAGATCTCAGTGTGGCAAAAAAACAAAACAATGTAAACCCTTTCCAGATTAAATCTCAAACAATTTCAACTATCTTGGTTGTTGTGTGTCTTCAGGCTGTTTCTAACTAATAGTGACCAAATTATGGACCGATCATGGGTCTTTCTTGGTCAGATTTATTCAGGAAGGGGTTGCCTGCACCTTGTTCTAAGGCTGAGAGAGAGTGTGACTTGACCAAGATCACCCAGTGGGTTACTATTGCTGAGCAGAAATTAAAATGATGTTTTCCAGTTGTAGTTCCATACAAAAACCACTACAAAATGCTGGCTTTCCTTTAACAACAGTTAAAACAATTTTAAAAGCTATAACAATTTCAAACAATGTACATGTACAATTTGAAACAAATTAGTACTCAAGGATTTTAATTCATAGAATCATAGAATCATAGAATAGTAGAGTTGGAAGAGACCTCATGGGCCATCCAGTCCAACCCCCTGCCAAGAAGCAGGAAATCTCATTCAAAGCACCCCTGACAGATGGCCATCCAGCCTCTGCTTAAAAGCCTCCAAGGAAGGAGCCTCCACCACAGCCCGGGGGAGAGAGTTCCACTGTCGAACAGCCCTCACTGTGAGGAAGTTCTTCCTGATGTTCAGGTGGAATCTCCTTTCCTGTAGTTTGAAGCCATTGTTCTGTGTCCTAGTCTGCAGGGCAGCAGAAAACAAGCTTGCTCCCTCCTCCCTATGACTTCCCTTCACGTATTTGTACATGGCTATCATGTCTCCTCTCAGCCTTCTCTTCTGCAGGATAAGCATGCCAAGCTCTTTAAGCCGCTCCTCATAGGGCTTGTTCTCCAGACCCTTAATCATTTTAGTCGCCCTCCTCTGGACGCTTTCCAGCTTGTCAACATCTCCCTTCAACTGTGGTGCCCAAAATTGGACACAGTATTCCAGGTGTGGTCTGACCAAGGCAGAATAGAGGGGGAGCATGACTTCCCTGGATCTAGACGCTATACCCCTATTTATGCAGGCCAGAATCCCGTTGGCTTTTTTAGCTGCTGCATCACATTGTAGGCTCATGTTTAACTTGTTGTCCATGAGGACTCCAAGGTCTTTTTCGCACACACTGCTGTCAAGCCAGGTGTCCCCCATTCTGTATCTTTGATTTCCATTTTTTCTGCCGAAATGAAGTATCTTGCATTTGTCCCTGTTGAACTTCATTTTGTTAGTTTCGGCCCATCTCTCTAGTCTGTCAAGACCGTTTTGAATTCTGCTCCTGTCTTCTGGAGTGTTGGCTATCCCTCCCAGTTTTGTGTCGTCTGCAAACTTGATGATCGTGCCTTCTAACCCTTCGTCTAAGTCGTTAATAAAGATGTTGAACAGAACTGGGCCCAGGACGGAGCCCTGCGGCACTCCACTTGTCACTTCTTTCCATGAATCATAGAATCATAGAATCATAGAATAGTAGAGTTGGAAGAGACCTCATGGGCCATCCAGTCCAACCCCCTGCCAAGAAGCAGGAAATCGCATTCAAAGATGAAGATGACGCATTGGTGAGCACCCTTTGGGTTCATTCGCTTAGCCAATTACAGATCCACCTAACCGTAGTTTTGTCTAGCCCACATTTTACTAGTTTATTTGCCAGAAGGTCGTGGGGGACTTTGTCGAAGGCCTTACTGAAATCCAGGTAGGCTACATCCACAGCATTCCCTGTATCGACCCAACTCGTAACTCTATCGAAAAAAGAGATCAGATTAGTCTGGCATGACTTGTTTTTTGTAAATCCGTGTTGACTATTAGCAATGACCGCATTTGTTTCTAAGTGTTCACAGACCACTTCCTTGATGATCTTTTCCAGAATCTTGCCTGGTATCGATGTGAGGCTGACCGGACGGTTTTTTCCCTTCTTGAAGATAGGGACCACATTCGCCCTCCTCCAATCTGCTGGGACTTCTCCCGTTCTCCAAGAACTCTCGAAGATAATTGCTAGTGGTTCTGAAATAACTTCCGCTAATTCCTTCAATACTCTTGGATGTAGCTGATCTGGCCCTGGGGACTTGAATTCGTTTAGAGAGGCCAGGTGTTTCTGGACAACTTGTTTCCCTATTTGGGGTTGGATTTCCTCCAATCTTTCGTCCATTCCATGTTGCTGAGATTGAAGATGGCTTTCTTTTTGTGAGAAGACCGAGGCAAAGAAGGCATTGAGCAGTTCTGCCTTTTCCCTGTTCCCTGTTGCCATCACCCCATCTTCTCCTTGCAGAGGCCCTATCGCCTCCTTTTTCTTCCTTTTTCTACCAACGTAAGCAAAAAAGCCTTTTTTGTTGTTTTTTATGTCCCTGGCAAGCCTGAGCTCATTTTGCGCTTTGAGCTCAGGCTTGCCAGGGACATAAAAAACAACAAAAAAGGCTTTTTTGCTTACGTTGGTAGAAAAAGGAAGAAAAAGGAGGCGATAGGGCCTCTGCAAGAAGAAGATGGGGTGATGGCAACAGGGGACAGGGAAAAGGCAGAACTGCTCAATTCAAACTTATGTTTTGGTTGGTGCTAGAAAAAAACACAATTCTGATACCAATTAGCTCTCCAAGGGGCAGGCATAAGTGAGGGAACCCTCTCTCACGTCCCCCACTATGTACTGCCATCACAGATGGAAGATAAGTGGACAAATGTCAGGTAGAAAAATCTCTTGGAAGAAACAAGGGCTGCTAGTATTGAAGCGATGATCCTCTGCCATCAACTTTGCTGGACCAGCCATTTTGTTCAAATGCCCGATCACCATCTCCCACAGCAGTTACTTTACTCTTAGCTCAAGAACGGAAAACGTTATGTTGGTGGACAGCAAAAGAGATTTAAAGATGAGCTTAAAGGAAACCTAAAACAAATGTGGAATAAACAGTGAGAACTGGGAAGCCCTGGCTCTTGAGCATTGTAACTGGAGGTCAGCTGTTACCAACAGTGCTGTTGATTTTGAAGAGGCACAAATGGAGGGTGAAAGGGAGAAATGTGCCAAGAGGAAGGTGTGACAAGCAAACTTGTAGAGACTACCTTCTATCTAGAAATGTATGTGCCCACTGTGAAAAGCCATGCAGATCCAGAATAGGTCTCTACAATCACCTGCGGACCCATTGCTGAGGCTCTACTTCTGGAAGGCAATCATACTCGGCCAAGAGAGATTGCCGATGATGATGATGATGATAATGATAATGATGATATTGTGAGATATTTATCAGAGTTTGAGGTTAATTTTATAATTCTGCAGTATACTGTCCAAGGAATTTGGCAGTTTGAGGCAAAGTTTTTAAAAGGCACCCTACTCCATTTTATGTGCAGAATCTCAATGGACTGGAAATGGGACCTTACAATAGCACTAGCAGTGAATAGAGATATTCACTGAACCTGAAGCCATAGGCCTGTTAAAGGATGCAAGAGAGGCTATGGCACATATTGCTCCATTCTGTAATAGAGTGTAAGGCCATAGTGCTCATGTGGAACAGCTTTAGATTCGCATGCTGCCTACTAGTATTTGTTGCTGAAGATAGTTGCATTTATTTACTTAATGGGAGGGCTAGCTCTGAAAACATTATGTGCTTATAGTGACTGGAGTGTAGGGCCCGGAACACTGGAAATTGATTAATCCATTTCTGTTCAACATGCTGACTTGGACAAGTCACATCATATTCTAAATTCACATCATTGTCTGCTTCACAGGGATATCATGAGACTAATGGTGTTTCTCTGATTTCCCTGGAGGAAGGGTGGAATCCAAATGCAAATAGCTGTAATAGGCATGTTATACACCCTGTAAAATCTATATTAGGAATTGGCAGGTCCATGGTCTAGATGGGCGTAACTCAGACGCATGTCTGTAGTGCACAAGAAACTTGTGATTTCTATCTCAAATGATTGGGAATAGTTTATGCAACCCATAACTTCACATGCACCATATCTGATCTGCACTTTATTCTCCAGTTTATCACCATAGAAATCTCTCTGCATTTAAGGAGAGTTTTTACTACCACATTTTTAGCTCATTGAAACAGTTCTTAGCCTATTTGTTTTAATGCTATTGGGAATGGAAGCTGCTCCTTCTTTCTCAGGCATACAAAATCTACTGGAATGTGTCCATGTGTAGTCTCATGCTGGAATTATAGCCAGGAGAATGGATTCACACTGGGATCTTCCCAGTGCCCTCTATATACTTGACAGAAGTGCAGACAAGGAGCTTTCTCTATTCCATCCAAAATCAATATGCTGGCAGAAATTGACAGTGTGCTTTCTGGGTTTAGGGAACAGATTATTTTTACAGCCTCATACATCAACATGTGTATATCAGTGGGATAGAAGAAGCAGCTCAGATAAACTGCATGCATTACCTGATCTGTAGAAGAGCAATACATTAAAATATATAATTCTTAATAGGTTGCTGATCCTTGAACACAAGACTAGATAGTTCAGATTCCCTCCTCTTAAAATCACAGGAGATGTTAGGAAGGACAGTTTTGGAAAATCTGGACTTGGGGAAGGGCAACATCCAAGGATCCCCTGACAACATACAAGAAAAACACATATTCCCTCTCACTTCACTGAACCGGAGTATCTTGTCATCCAGTTCTCATCTGATCTGTTAAGCAGAGTTTGGCATTCCTTTAACTCAGAGGTCAAATATATCTACTGTATGCTTTCTTCAATGTGGGGCATCCACCTTCAATTTCTTCTTCCATGGCAGCTTGAATCCTCCCCAAGGTCTTGGCAGCATGTTTGAGAATCCAAAGTATGTGGCGACTGACTGCGTAAATCTGGGTAATTTAATTACCTCTGGAAGATTGATATCTTGCACTGCTGTGCCACATTATTATTACTAATGTCAGCCACACACAAGTTCAGACAGAAGACCCATGGAGACAGGTCACAGAGTGCAGGGATCTATTGTAAGAAGGACAAGGCAGAGCACATGCATGTATGCTATCCCATAAATCTTTTTTTTTCACTAGGACTTTGATTGGTAAGTTAAAGCATACTTATGTTGGGACATTCTTATGTAGAGTTTCTACTGGATATTAAATAGTGATCTCAACAAAAGAAAGATAAAAAGATATATCTAGAACATAAACAACTGCAGAGTGAGACTGTGCCGTCCGCCAGACAATTAAAAAAACTATAAAACTGAAACGTGCCGTCCTTTATCCGGGCGAACTGCAAATCCCTATAAGCTGTCCTAAAATATTGAACGACTGAGTCTGGAGAACTTCAAAAAAGGATGTTTATTCATACAAGGTTGTAAACCTGGCACAGATCTTAAAGTTGCAGAAAATGAAACAAATTTCTATAGGTTTTAGTTACAGAATTATCCCTGGTTCCAGAAGGCAAAGGTGATTATAAAACCACTATACCCTAATCACGCTGCCTATATTAGAAGGAGAAACTCTTTCCTTCCCTATCTTTACAGCAAAGATTAGTTCTAGAAGCGATGGAATAACTCTGCTCCTCTAACTAGATTTCCTATTCCAGATCAATATAATTCAATACTTATCTAATTTGGATAGGCTTAGATTGGCCTGGTTTTGAGGATGATTTGTCCCAGTTAGCTTTGCACAGCTCCAGCACGTTGGAAGACTATAGCCAGAATGAAACTCTAAAATGGAGACTAGACCCTGGTAAAAAGGGCGGTCCTAAGATGTTGCACTCTTTGACCAATCACTGCAAAGAAAACTGCAGCCAGCTCTTGCAGATTCCAAGCCACTTTTCCTAGGCTTTTGCAGCCAGAGGCTCAAACAAAATGTAAAGGAGGGAAAGCAAACAAACGACAATAGGTAAGGCAAACCATCGTCCTGGGGGACGGAACACTCCCCGCTAAATTCCCAGGATGTGGGAATTTACCAATCAAAAACATACAAACACCTTTGTATACACAACAATACAAACACTAGAACTTTAAACATCTCCAATAAGCAACACGAGGTCACTAATTGGTCTGTCCAAAATGGACACTTTGCCTCTGTTGCAAGTCTTTAATTGAACTTTCCTGACCTTACCGTCCGGGCAAGGAAAGGTCTTTAATACAATGCCCATGGGCCATGCATGGCGGGGCAAGTCTTTGTCCTTTAGCAACACAAGGTTTCCCACCTTGAAATTGTCCTCTGGGGTTTGCCAGAGTCTTCTGGTTGGAAGCTGGCTTAAGTATTCGGCCTTCCACCTCTTCCAGAAGTGGTTGGCTAAGGTCTGCACATGCAAAATTGGTGCCACAGTCCGACCAAATTAACTTAATTGGCCCTCTGAGGGCTATGAACTTTTTCAAGGCATTTATGAATGATGAAGTGTCCATTCCCTCTACATCCTCAATATAGACAGTTCGTTTTGACAAACAAGTAAGCAAAACCGCCCATCTTTTATTATTTACAACACCACCCCTGGTTTTTCTGGTAACAATTTCCCAAGGACCAAACACATCGATTCCCACATGGGAAAAGGGTGGGTCTGTCAAAGTCCTATCCTGAGGTAGTTCTGCCATTAACTGACTTTGACAGTTTCGTCTGAGTCGCCGACATTTGACACACTTAAAAATAACACTGCTGACCAAACTTTTAGCATTTACCACCCACAGACCTTCATTTCTAAGGGCTGCCTCAGTTAGAGTTCTACCCTGATGATGGATTTTCTCATGGTAGTGACGAACCAACAACAAAGCAATATGGCTATTGGGGGGTACAATGATGGGGTTCTTTGTACACACTTTGAGTTTAGCCTTAGCTAATCTCCCTCCAACTCTTAAAATGCCCTCCTTGTCTAGAAATGGGTTTAACTCACGCAAGAAACTCCGGCTGGGGGTGTCAAGCCCTTGTTCTAACCTGGCTATTTCTAGACTAAACTCATGCCTCTGAACTGACCTGAATATTACTCCCTTAGCCTTCAACATGTCCTGAACTTGCAAAGGCTGACTATCTTTGCAGACTAAGCGATGTATAAGCCTAGCAACTGCTCTAAGAAGACTGTGCCACTCCGAAAAACGTTCAAAACGGTGTGGTTCCAGGCAAGATCTTTGGCCCATCTTGATTTCTGTGGTTGATTTGCAGGCTTTCACCTCTGTACTTCGTGAGACTTGAGCATTCATAATGTCCGAAAACCTTTGCTCATCTTTCGAGAGCGCTGTGGCTTCGTCTCTCTCAGAGACTTTGAAGATGGAGGAATACTCTGGAGTTATTGCTTGGCAGTAGACTGAGATATGACTTAGGCAACTGCGCACAAGTGTAGGACGTCCACCTTTAAGCACCTGTGCTTGATTGGAGTCCAACGACGATGGTGGGTGCATCTTGTTTATGCACACTGGGCCTATGACTGTCCAGCCTAATGGCAATTGTTGTGCGATAGGTGCACCTGGAGGTCCTTTAACTTGGTCGTTCACACAGAACAAGCTCGGGCAGTCTGAGCCAAGCAAAAGGGCAATGTCCACATCTGGCCGAAAGGCTGGTATAGCATTCTTTAACCGTCGCAAATGTGGATGAGCCTCCACAACTTCTCTAGTTACAATTTGTTTTTTGTTCCGAGGGATGGAGGAACACTCAATCAGGTCTGGCAACCTGAACTGTCTCTTCTGGTCGCAAGAGGAGACAACAAAGCCAGATGCTATGCGACCCTGCAACTTCTTTTTTCCTGCACATGTAGTCATGGTTGTAATCGACCATCTTGGTTTTAAGGTCAAACATGCGGAAGAACTCTGGAGTAGCCAGGGAGGCGTCGCTCTGTGAATCCAGGGCCACATAGAGTCTCTTTCTAAGCCAAGGGCTCTTGGCTGGATATACATCCGCTAGGCAGATAGGATGACAAACTCTGTACTGGTGCACGTCAGAGCATAGTTCAGTGCAGGCGACCGATGGAGCATCCTCCTGCATCCGTGACGCGGCCTGCATGTTGGTGGCTTCAGTAGATGACCCTTCTTTGGAAAACGTGTCCCCTTTGGCGCGGGAGACAGCGTCAGAGTTGTGCATCGCGGTGCAATGCTTGAGGCTGTTACATTTCTCACACTTGACTGTCAGAACCCTGCTACTAGAGCCTGGATGTGGCTCTGAGTTTCAGGGTCACTGACATTGATAAGACACCTGCGGCTCAGGACTCGGAGAAGAAACGGCTGCTGGACTTGGCGGGGAATTTGCGCGGGGTTTTGCTGAGCGGGAAGAGACTTTTCAAATGAGGGGGAGGGTATATAAAGGATGGTTGGCCGGAGCCTCCCATTCTTGGCTTTTTTGATGTTCATGTTTCCTACAGTAAAAGTTTCTGGTGATAACACAGAGAGTCTCGTGTGTTCATTCAGGAGCGGCTGTGGTGAGCTGACACTAAGCCAAGAATACGGACACCATCCCGCTGTAGCGGTGAGGTGTAACATGCAAGTGGAGGATGAAGAGCTCTTGGGCGCAGGAGGAGGAAGGTCGGAAAGGGCCACTCCCGAGCCGGACGCTGAGTTCCACCAGCTGGCGGCCCTGGCGTCATCCACCGCTTATGCCCAGCCAAATGGGGTAACCCAGAGGCGTGGAGTGGTGCGGGGAGACAGCACCGGAGGAGAGGAAGGTTCACCTTCCCCAGGCCCACAAAGGATGGTGTTTCTGGAGGAGAGGATGTCGGCGATGGAGACCACCCTGGCAGTGATGTCGAGGGCGATGGAGCGCCTGGCGTTTTTGGCGGAGCCAGAGAGAGGAAGGGAACTTCGGGCTGGCTCAATGTGGGACGTGAGCGTGGGAAGCAGCCAGGGCTTTGCAGACCTCCCAGCACCGAAGGGAAGGGAAATGCGAAAGGAGCCCGGCGCCCGGCCCAAGACCCAAACAAGCCTGACGCGGGTGGAGGAGAGTGACGACGAAGGGGAAAAACCTCCGAGAATCCCAGCTACGCTCCCAGCTGAGACCCTGTTGCCCCTGGCGAATGCCGGGCGTGGCACAGGGCCAAGAGAAGCAGCAGCGGGGCCCACTGGTCCGCAAGGGGGCTTGCGACGGGCGGAGAATTGGGGATTGCCACCACAGGGACCCCTACCGAGACGAGAGGAACTAAGGATCGAGTTTGGGGGAGAGTCCTCTGAACTGGATTTTTTCCTGACCACGGTGAGGGGCTATATGGAGGACAATGCTCACACTTTTAGAACGGAATCCAGCCGGATACGGGCCATTGGTGCAGTGTTGAAGAGGGGAGCGGCCAGCTGGTACGTTCAGCTGCACGCGCGGCGCGACCCATGTCTGGGGTCACTCCGACGCTTTATGGGGGCCCTGGAGACCCGTTTCCGAGATCCACTGGAGCAGATCCGGGCGAGGGAGAAGTTGAAGACCGTCTCCCAGGGGCAGAGGTCGGTATCTGAGTATGCGGAGGAGTTCCAATGCCTCGCCGAAAAGGTGCCGGAATGGTCTGCAGTAACAAAGATAGAACTCTTCAAAGAGGGTCTCAGGCGGGAGATCCTCTCCTGGGCGGTGCATCGTGATGAGCCTGACACACTGCGCGGATGGATTCAGCTGGCGGGGCGCGTCGAGACATCGCTGGCCCAGGCGAGGAGGCACCGAGGAGGGCTACAGCAGCGGCCGCAGATGAAAGAGGGGAGCCGGAAGGAGGGATCAACCCCAGCCGGGAGGAGAACGGAGCCGACAGGGAACGTGAGCGCCAGCAGGAGTGGCTGCTTCGTGTGCGGCCGGTTGTGCCACAGGGCTGCCGAGTGCTGGCAGAGAAAAGGGGAAGGCGGAGGCCAGCCCAAACCCAGAGCCGTGGCAGGAAAACGCGCCGAGGAAGAACCACCGATGAGGCACCACTCGGGGGGGTTGGTAAGTCAGGACAAAGCTATGATAGTGGTCCCCATTCAGCTTGAAAATGGCAGCAAACAAGCAACCTGCAAAGCATTTGTGGATTGTGGATGTTCCAGGAACATCATCTCCCCTGAATTAGCCGAGGGATTGGGATGCGAAAGAACGAACCTAGAATCCCCAATAGCTTTTTCGCAGTTGGACGGCATCCACAGCATCGGGGTCGTTAGCTAAGTACAGTGCCGAAGATGTAAAGTGTAAGATAGGGAGTTGGGAAGGAAAGGTGTCATTTGTGATATCACAAATAGCCAGCTATAATGTTATACTAGGCATGCCGTGGCTGGGGCAGGCCAACCCGCAAATCAACTGGGAGGATAAGAGCATGATCTTCAGGATGAATTTGGAAGAAGGGAGCCAGGAAGTTGAGAGGGAGCCAGGGAAAAGGGGGGAGGAAGACTCTATCAGAATAGCAGAACTGGCAGATAAATTACCCCCAGAGTATCGGGATTTTGTGGACGTGTTTGATGAGAAGGAAGCAGACAATTTCCCACCGAAGCGGAGAGTTGAAGTGAAAATAGAGCTAGTCCCAGGAGCAGAGCTTCCCAAGGCAAAAATATACCCGATGTCAGCTAGGGAAAAGGAGGAACTGAGAAAATACATTGATAAAAACCTAGCGAGGGGTTTCATAGAGCCTTCAAATTCCCCTCTAGGGGCGCCTGTGTTGTTCAGGCGGAAAAAGGACCAAACGCTGAGGCTCTGCATTGACTACAGGGGCCTAAATGCAATCAGTACTGTAAATAAATACCCCCTACCCTTAGTGAAGGACTTGATCGCCCAGTTATCGGAAGGACAGATATTCACTAAATTGGACTTAATTGAGGCCTACCATAAATTGCAGATCAAACCAGAGGACAGGTGGAAGACGGCCTTCTCCTGCGCATTCGGATTATTCAATTATCGTGTGCTCCCCTTCGGTTTGTGCGGGGGAGGGGCCGCGTTCATGCAATTAATCAACGAAGTATTGCATCCATTGTTGTACAAGGGAGTCTTTATTTTTTTAGATGACATATTGATAATGTCTCGAACTAAGGAACAACACGTAGAACTAGTCAGGGAAGTCCTACAAAAGTTGAGGGAAGCGAAACTGTATGCGAAGCTTGCCAAGTGCGAGTTCAATAAAGACCAGATAGACTTTCTGGGGTATAGGATTTCCTCCCAGGGAGTGGCGATGGACCCTGCGAAGGTGGAAGACGTGAGGGGGTGGGAAGCCCCCAAAACACGGAAGCAGCTGCAATCCTTCCTAGGGTTCGCAAACTTCTATAGAACATTTATCAAGGACTTTGCGCGCCTCACTTTGCCATTAACGGATTTGTTAAAAACTAAAGGCAGGGGAGAAACAGCCAAAGTGAAGGCCCCAGGGGCCAAACTGACATGGACAATAGAATGCCAGGAAGCTTTCGAAGCCCTTAAAAAGCGTTTTACTGAGGAACCTGTCCTACAGCACCCTGATATGTCTAAGGCCTTTGTACTACATTGCGATGCGTCAGACCGGGCATATGGGGCAGTTCTGCTGCAGAAAGACGAGGGGGGGAACCTGAAGCCATGTGGCTATCTGTCAAAAAAGTTTAGCGATACAGAAAAAAACTGGCCGATTTGGGAGAGAGAAGCCTTAGCGATTCTAAAAGCACTAGAGTGCTGGAGACACTTTCTGGAAGGAAGTGGAACACCGTTTGAGGTGTGGACTGATCATAGAAATTTACAGTATCTAAGATCCCCTCGTAAACTATCAGCGAAGCAAATTAGATGGGCCCAATATTTCAGCCGTTTTGATTTCAGACTCAGATTCTTCCAGGGGAAACATAACATACTCGCTGACGCTCTCTCTCGGATGCCTCAGCACGGGGGAGGAATTCAGGAATCTGAAGGGAGCCTGTTCCTAGATAAGCAGTGGGGCCTGGCAGTACTAACTCGAGCACAAGCGGCCAAAGAAAACAAACGTACTGCCATTTCCACGGGGGGAGGAGAAATATGGGAGGAAGAGTTGAAGCGAGCGTATGGAATGGACAAATGGTTACAAACTAACAAGGAAAAGGGAGAATTGTGTGGGGATTTGGTGTTTGTAAATAAGAAATTGTATATTCCTGAATGTTTAAGACGAGAAATGTTAAGGAAGTGCCACGATAACAAGGGTGCGGGTCATCTAGGCCCCACCAGGACTATTAAACTGTTGGCCAAACAATGCTGGTGGCCCGGAATGAGGAAAGACGCCAGGGGGTACGTCACGCAGTGTGAATTATGTGCAGAGGGCAAAACACCACCTGGGAAGCCCCAGGGGCTATTGCAGAAGGTGGTGGAGCCCATGAGGCCATGGGAATGCGTGGCCATGGATTTTGTAGGCGAACTACCCCCCAGCAGAGGCCACAGATACATTTGGACAATATTGGACCTATTCTCAAAACAGGCACACTTTGTGGCCCTGCCGAAACTCCCCTCAGCTGAAAAACTTGCTGATTTGTATGTGAAGCATGTATATCGCCTACATGGGTGTCCCGACAAAATAATTAGCGACCGGGGAGTCCAATTTACTGCAAAATTTTGGGGAAAATTCTTACAGCTGTTAGGAGCAGAAAGGAACCTGAGCTCGGCTTTTCATCCCGCAACCAACGGGGGAGTCGAACGCACCCAACAAACACTGTGCCAATTCTTGAGGATGTACACCAATTATAGACAGGATGATTGGGCGGACCTTCTACCGTTTGCTGAGATGGCTTTTAACGGGGCCGTACATTCGGCCACAGGTCGTGCCCCATTCGAAATAGTATACGGACAGGAGGTGGCACCTTTCCCCAGGCTACCCGAGTGGAAGGAAGGAGAGGGCCAGACCGACAAGGAATGGCCGGCCAAAATTAAGCAAGGGTGGCAGACCGTGGTGGAGGCATTGCGGGAAACACAAAAGAAGTACAAGCTCTTTGCCGATCGTAGGCGCCGAGAGGGGGACAAATTGGGCGAAGGGGATCTGGTTTGGCTCAGCACAAAAAACCTGAAATTGGGGTTCCCATCTAAAAAATTGGCTCCACGCTATATAGGGCCGTTCAGGGTAGCAAAAAGAATAAACGAAGTGACCTATGAGCTGAGGCTACCCAAGGACCTAGGAAAGGTACACCCGGTATTCCATTGCAGCCTGTTAAAAAAGTATAAAGGAACTCTGGACAGCGGAGAACAATAGTTGTGTTTAATCTTTTCCTTCCAGGACGAAGGGGAGGAGGACGCCATGTCAGAACCCTGCTACTAGAGCCTGGATGTGGCTCTGAGTTTCAGGGTCACTGACATTGATAAGACACCTGCGGCTCAGGACTCGGAGAAGAAACGGCTGCTGGACTTGGCGGGGAATTTGCGCGGGGTTTTGCTGAGCGGGAAGAGACTTTTCAAATGAGGGGGAGGGTATATAAAGGATGGTTGGCCGGAGCCTCCCATTCTTGGCTTTTTTGATGTTCATGTTTCCTACAGTAAAAGTTTCTGGTGATAACACAGAGAGTCTCGTGTGTTCATTCAGGAGCGGCTGTGGTGAGCTGACACTTGACGTTTTCTTTGCAGTTGGATGCAAAGTGTGGAGTTGCTCCACAGCATCTAAAGCAGATTCCCTGCTTTTGAACTAGCTGTTGTCTTTCTTTGTATGTCTTCCTACTAAACTCCCTGCAGTTGGCCAAGCTGTGGGGCTTTTGGTGAATAGGGCAAAGCAACTCTTTTACCTCTGACCTGGGTTTGTTGGCCCTGTGCTGAGTTTCAACTGCCTTTACGCTGACAGGTCTATTGGCCTCTCTAGGTGATTTTTTCTCTACTTTAGGTGCCTTCTCTGGCTGGGTCCCTTGGTATAAGGTGGGGAGGCCCGTCTGCGGATCATTCCTTTCTCTGGCCGCCCTGGTGATGAACTGGACCAAATGAGAAAATGGAGGGTATGCCTGGGAGTGGGCCTCCTTGTAGTTGAAGACCTCCTGTCCCCAGCGTTCTTGCAAAGTGAAGGGCAGCTTGGTCAAGATCTGCCTCTGGGACAGGTGCTGATCGAGGCACTTCAAACCGGGCAGTTCTGGATTCTCCTTGGCCGACTCTAATTCCGTAAGGAGATCGCTGAGGTCCCACAAGAGTTTGAAGTCTTTGAGTTTTAAAGCTGGGAACCTTTGGAGCTTGTCCATAAGAGATGCTTCAATCTCTGTGCTGGCCCCATACCTCTGCTGCAACCTGGCCCAGGCCTTTTCCAAGGCTTTGTCGGGATCGGCTACGTGGGCTGCGTAGATCTTCTTAACTTGTGAGGATGAGGCTGGGCCCAACCATGCAGCCAGAAGAGTCAGTTCTTCCTCAGGCAATAACTTTAAGTCTCTGATTGCTCTCTGGAAGGTGGCCTTCCAGAGAAGAAATTCCTCAGGCTTGTCCGAAAACTTTTCGACACCCTTGTCCTTAAGATCTCTTCTGGGGCTTCTGATGATGGAGACAAGCTGGGACTCTGGCGTCGAAGGGAACAAGTGAGGAGTTTGCTGTTGTGGAGTGGACTCCCACCGTGCACCTTGCGTCAACCTTTGGCCTCTTGGAGGGATGACATCGACCACTGACGAATCGATGGTTCCCTGTGCAGCTGTCTGTAGGGGCCAACTAGCACTCGGCCTTGGGGCCCTGATTGACTGACCTAGGGTTTTAGCAGGAGGCACAGGTAGCTCGAGCAAGGGTGAGCTCCCCGCTATGACGCTCTGCTCTGCAGGAAACTCAAACGTGACTTTGGGGCCCTGCTCTGGGTAAGGAGAGAAGTCTTCCTGTTCCTCATCCGAAAACTGGCTGTTTAAGCTATTAAGATGCACAAGCACCTTGGAAGAAGGGTCCTGTATCGGTAACTGGCTTACATTTTCTTCTGTGAGTGGCTCAATTAGGGCCTTGGCCAAAGTCTCAGCCCTAACCCTTTTGGCTGCGGCATCCATCTTTATTCTAAGCATCTCTATACGAGCCTGTTCTATTTGCATTTCGCTTTGTCTACGGGCCTGTTCTATTTGCATTTCGCTTTGTCTACGGGCCTGTTCTATTTGCAGTCGTTGCTCTTCTTCTTTAAAGGGAAGGGTGAGATCAGCTGCCTTAGCATCAGCCTCCGCCCCCGCTACCTTGCTTTTTAGCTCCAGACGTGCAGCCTCCTTAATGTGCAAGGCAGCTAGGGAAGAGATGGCACTCCCAGCGGCAGAAGACTTGCTAGAGTGGCTGTGTTTAGACGATGCACGCTCCCTTAGTTTAGATACCTGGCTAGAGCGCTTGGACTTAAGACTAAGTGCCACAGCAGGTGATTTCAAAAGATTGGTCTCATGGCTGCATAAGGAAGCTAGGATTGCCCTCACCCTATTTTCTTTCTCATTAGTGTCAGCTAAAACACTCCCTATTTCTAACTCTGAATCCTTGGCGTTAATGCGCTCGAGGACCTGGACTATCTTAGACACTAAACCCCTCCAAAGACCGAAGGCTTCTTCGAGGTCTGTCTGTAATATGGCTGGCACCCTTGTGATACCCAAGCTCTCTATTCTGTCCATTAATGTTACAATTCGCTCCCATGCCGAACCTAACCTCACATGGAGGAGCTCCTTTTCATCTATTAGATGGGCTAGCATCTTGGCTGAAGGGTGCTTTATCCTTTGGGGCCTTTCATTCCTACTTTCAGCCTCAGAAGGAGGTATACCATCTGTATCATCTTGAAATTGCATAGACATTATGTATTCTTAATAGCAAGTAAATTTACAACAAAGGCAAATACAACATACCAGCAAGTAAATTTACAATAAAAGCAAATGCAATATATAATACAATGCACAACACTTAACCATAGCAATATATATATCACTAAGTAACTATACTTTACAAAGATTGTGACCTTTGGCGCCAGATTTTGGTGGGCAAGTTGCAAAATGCCAACTGACAGCAACTTGCCACTTGTTACCTCCCTTGCCCGAGTGACGTAAACTGCCAAAATGGCGACTTCGCCAAAATTTCAAGCACCTCGTGCTCTGCGGCTCGAGGCCTGCCGCCGAAGGAGCACCGAGGCTGGCTTTGGAAAGGAGGAGAGAAAAGACGCCTCCTCCCCGCTGTGAAGGGAGGTCACCACCGCAGGTCGATGAAACGGGTCACCACCGCAGGACGATGAGGCAGGTCACCACCGCAGGACGATGAGGCAGGTCACCACCGCAGGACGATGAGGCAGGTCACCACCGCAGGACGATGAGGCAGGTCACCACCGCAGGACGATGAGGCAGGTCACCACCGCAGGACGATGAGGCAGGTCACCACCGCAGGACGATGAGGCAGGTCACCACCGCAGGACGATGAGGCAGGTCACCACCGCCAGGCGATGAGGCAGGTCACCACCGCAGGACGATGAGGCAGGTCACCACCGCCGGACCATGAGGCAGGTCGAAGCCGGCCGAGTGCTCCGGCCGAACTCGCAGCAGCGTTGCCAGGCCTGTCCAAGTTCTAGCCTGGTTCTGGTGGGCTTCACGCCTCAGAGCCAGCCAAAGAACTGTCGCTGGTGCTCCGCGGCTCGAGGTCTACCGCCGAGGGAGCCCTGGACGTTGCTGGGAACTGCACAGCCTGTGCAAACCCAGAAAGCCACTGGGCCACGTGCGCACACGCGAGCCAAATAGCAAGGAAATAGAGCCCCACTATTTGACTCCTTCAGGTCTGAGAGCGGGCTCCACTGCCTCAGACGCTGGTAGAGTCTTTAGGTATGCAGACTGAGCTCAGGCGGAAAAGCCGCGGCCTATACTAAACTTCCTAAACTATAAAAAACTATAAGCCGTGCAAGCTAGCTCAAGCGGAAAAACCGCTGATCTACCTCAAAACTGTGCCGTCCGCCAGACAATTAAAAAAACTATAAAACTGAAACGTGCCGTCCTTTATCCGGGCGAACTGCAAATCCCTATAAGCTGTCCTAAAATATTGAACGACTGAGTCTGGAGAACTTCAAAAAAGGATGTTTATTCATACAAGGTTGTAAACCTGGCACAGATCTTAAAGTTGCAGAAAATGAAACAAATTTCTATAGGTTTTAGTTACAGAATTATCCCTGGTTCCAGAAGGCAAAGGTGATTATAAAACCACTATACCCTAATCACGCTGCCTATATTAGAAGGAGAAACTCTTTCCTTCCCTATCTTTACAGCAAAGATTAGTTCTAGAAGCGATGGAATAACTCTGCTCCTCTAACTAGATTTCCTATTCCAGATCAATATAATTCAATACTTATCTAATTTGGATAGGCTTAGATTGGCCTGGTTTTGAGGATGATTTGTCCCAGTTAGCTTTGCACAGCTCCAGCACGTTGGAAGACTATAGCCAGAATGAAACTCTAAAATGGAGACTAGACCCTGGTAAAAAGGGCGGTCCTAAGATGTTGCACTCTTTGACCAATCACTGCAAAGAAAACTGCAGCCAGCTCTTGCAGATTCCAAGCCACTTTTCCTAGGCTTTTGCAGCCAGAGGCTCAAACAAAATGTAAAGGAGGGAAAGCAAACAAACGACAATAGGTAAGGCAAACCATCGTCCTGGGGGACGGAACAGAGACCATTTATCATAAACATGAAAAGGAAACAACACTAAGTATAATGTTTATCTACTTGTGTTTCTAAGGGCCCTATCACATGTGTTATAGTGCCATTGTACCAAGAGGAAGGCATGTCAAGCAAACCCTTGTCAGGATGGACTTCCATCAGCTTTCCCACTGTGAAAGACCATGCAGATCTAGAACTGGTCTCTACAGTCACTTACGGAACTACTGCCAAGACTCTACGATTGGAAGACAATCATACTCAGCCACGAGTGATAGCCTATGATGATTTGTCTTTAATGGTCATGGCAACTCTCTGTGGAATTCTGGAGATTGTAGCTAAAGCTGGATTACACTGCCCCATAATGCAATTTCAAACTACATTGTAGATCCAGCCATAGTTAAGCCCAAAAGTTCTTTGGCTGGGAATTCTAAAAGATTTTCTGTGCCATGGATCGAGTGATTACAAAGCTCTTGTTCTCGTACTAAATTCTGTCAAATATTTTGTTTCAGAGCCTTTTATCAGGTACTGGGTGTTGGAACCGTCTTACCAAGAGAGATACAATTCCATTCATTGTTAAGCTCCTGTTGCAAGCTAGCTTGAGTGAACAGCTTAGTGCTCAAACTTTTGAGGAGAAGTTGTTGTTGTGCATCTTCAAGTTATTACTGACTTATGGAAACCTTAAGGTGAGCCTATCACACAATTTTCTTAACAAAATTTGTTCAGGGGCAGGGACCATTGTCTTTCTCTTGATCAAATAGACGTGACTGGTTCAAGGTCAGCCATAGGTTTCCATGGTTGGGCAGGAATTTGAACTCTGCTTTCCCAGATTTCCAGGCCAACATGTAAATTTCTACACCATGCTGGACATGTATAGAGCTGCTCAGCTAATTAACAACATTGGGACAATGGGACTTTTCAAAAGCACTCTATGGACTAAATTACACAGTCCTAATATAACCCTGACATTTATCCTGCTGTAACCCTCAAATACATCAGTTTTTATCTGGTTTATGCATTGAGTTGCTGAGCCAGAGGCTGGCACAATCTGAAAAAGATCAGGGGGTTTTGAGTCACTTGTGTTGCATCATAGGTATGTGATCATTTTACTTGACTAGATAGTCATCTTGCATTGTGAAAGTTCTAGCACATTTTCTCCACCTTTAGCTGGAAGTAGATTTACATGACCTGGTCCACTCATGTACTCAGGATTTTCAGTGGTTTAAGTGAATAGTATAATCACTTTCATGCTATATTCACAAAAGTACAAAGTAGGACAGAGATTTGCATGAATTTTGTATATGCTAATTTATATGTGTAGATGCACATTTGGGCTGAGATCCTATTAATCCACCATTGTTATCATTCTGAGGGTCATTGAGGAAGAGAAGGCGGAAGAAAAGAAGACAGGCTAGTGGTGACAAGAAGATAAGCTACAATATAACTAGAGGAAAACACAGTTGGCTCTGAACTACCTATTCTAAGACACCCCACCAATAGTAACTTGGTTTTGAGGACCCCACCCAAGCCAGACATTTCCAGAAATATGGTAAAAATTCACCCATGACTTTCTCCCATTGCTGTTGCCACCTTTGGACAGCCCTTCAAATCAGTGATGTTTTCAAATATAGGGAGTGTCTCTTCTAACAGACTTTCAACCTGAACAGTGGCAGGAAAGGTATTGACCCTAGTTTTTCTGGACCTCAAAACCTAGACATACTTGAAATCCACCCTTCAACATTGGGGAAATAGTAAAAATGAAAGCTTTCTAAAGCAGCAGTTTACCTCCAAAGCAACAGAGCCTTCCTTTGGAGCATCTAAAGTTGGCAAAAGCTTCCAGTCACTTCCCATTTCAAAAACAAAAATGTTGAAAAAGACATTTTTGGTGAGGATGTGCCCTGTAGTAGGTTTTTTGGGGACTCTATGGCAAAAAAGTGAAGGACAAACATACTCCTCCCATTATAGGGATGAAATACCATCCTTAGCAAGTATCTGAAAGGAAATTAAACAATTGCTGAAGGAACCAAGATAATAAGCAAAGGGATGTGAACAGGGCCATAGCCGGGTAGGGGGGTGGGGTTAAAAGTACAAAAAAACCCTGAGATGTGCTTGATTAAAAAAATACCCTGGTTTACTTATAAATTAGTTAACCAGTTAAAATTCATGAGTAAACCAGGTTTTTTTTGGGGGGGGAGGGGGTTAGAATCCTTAACCCCCCACCCCGCTACAGCCCTGGATGTGAATGAAGCAGCTTGAAATGTCTCGTGCCAACACAGACAGGAATATTTCTGGAGCTGGAGCTGGAGCACTGGAGATCAGTCTCTAAAGTCAGGATGTATAGACTAGGATTTTGTGATGTCAAGACCTGACTTTATTAGGGAAATGAAGTGGAATCTTGGGGTGAAAGCACTACCTTGAAAATATCATTTATATTCTATTGTATGCTCCATCTCACTGCTACAGGATATTTTTGTGTAGTTGGACAGATCTGTTAAAATTTAAAGTAGAGCTTGGAAACCTTTCTTTAGTTAGACACAAATGCCCATTGCTGTTGCCACCAAGTTTGTTCTTAAAAGCAGTGCTTGACAATGTGTAAAAATAATTCAGAAAAGAGGGTTGTTCTTTGTTTTTATTGCTGTTGTTCAGAACACAGCTTGGGGCACTTAATTTCCAACCATAGACATAATTTTTGCATTTTGTTACACTTGTTTTTTATTATTTGAATTACATTATTATTTGAATTACAAACCTATGCCTCAGCTTTTGGCTCTAAAATCTCAAGGCCTGGGATGCTGTCGACCTGGTATTTTTAGTGCAAACAAAACCTGAATTTCAACTGAATTATAGTGCCAGCGCTATGATGAATAAGGAGAAACCTAAACATACACCAAAGTGAACCTCTCACCCCCATTAGCAGAGAAATGGGCTTTGTACAGGGAGTTTGTAAGGTTTCTAAAGTAGCATTCTGAAATGCTAATAATGTGAAAGAGCTACTGTGCAAGATAGGGGTATAAGATTAAACACTCAAAGTGATCTATCCCTCTGGTATTGTGGCAGCTGTATTTTTGGAAACTGCAATCCTTTATATTTCTATTTTCTCCTGTCTGTGCCCACAGACCTCATTAATCTCCACAGCATTTGCAAGAGAACAATTGCCCTAATTCCATCTGGTTAGAGTTTGAAAAATTTAAAACTTTCTTCTTTCCTATTTTTCTTCTTCCTTTCCCTTTCCACTATTATTCTGGACATTCCCGGCAATTTAACACTTTGCTACTTGTTAATGATATTTCCAGAGCTAGTTTGGTTGGTACGTTTCGAGAAATAGGATGATTAATAGCTGGGCATATGGGAGCTCTCTACAGGCTGGGCTGCTGCCATTGCATTGACCTTGTTCCACAGCAGATGATCTTTCTTAACATCACCAAATCAAAATTAGAATCCATAGAAGTGGGTCTGCATATTTCTGATTTCAAGAGAGAGGGAGGGAAGGAGAAAGAAGCAGCCCACATTTCATAGACTGTCTTGTTCTCTTTAACAACGAATGCATGAAAAGGCTCCCCCTTGGGAACCAGAAAGGAATAATATATGTAACATTCTGTAGATATAGATTAGAAATGAAAGCAAAGTGGGGAAATTGCCCCCTTCCTTGTGACAGACAACCTGTCAATTGGCTACTTAAAACCAGAACCTAAGACCCAAGTGCAAGAGCAAGGTGACTGAAAGTTTGACAAACTTATCTGAATTGAGTCATTCTCCATTGTACTTATTCATGCAGAGCTAGAATGGACAAATATAGCTCAGAACTTGCAGACATTACCTTTTAGGAATTATACTTCCCAGAATCCCCTAGCTAGCATGTTAGGACCTGTGAATGGAAAGGCAATGTTAAAACATTTTAATAATATCTAAACAAACAAATAACAGTGAGACTGGATCCCTTGCTCCTTGCTTGACAAAGCTGTGAAATCAAGTTCTCAGTTTTTATCCATCTGCTGCTGTTTAGGGGGTTGCTTGGGAAATGCAAATTTTATTGACTAATATTTCTTTAATATGTCTAACCATTTACCTTTTAAAAAAACAGAAGTAGTTCCAAAATATTGGAGAATTCAATCATAGATCTTCTGCATCATGTGCTGGAAAGTGGAGAAACCAACTCTCTCTCACACACATCCCCCTGCAACTCCCAGAATTCATTTATTTAAACAGGTCAATGTTTGTGTTAGCTGGGGTACTGGGATTTGAACTTGAGAAATAGCAGTCCAAGTTCTTGGATAATGCTATATCTGAAATGCTGTGGGATACACATTATTCTTCAATCCATTGTTGATGAGATTTTGCAAAAATTACCACATTTTATCAATTTAAATTTTTTAAAAATGATTATTTTTTATTAAAAAAATGAATGTGTGAGAAACTGAAAAGATTTGTTCATCCATGTACAAGCCGTTCAGTTATTATTTCCTAAAAGCGTGGTTGTGAGTCCCTATGTAGACAACTATTTTAGTGCTGAATTAGGCACCAAAATAAGTTGCCACCTCTTCTACATATATGTGGAAACTGGAAAGTAGTGTTGCCAGGCTTTGAATTGATGTTTAGAAGAGGGAATATGTTGCTTCTATGTGCCCTCCACCTCCAAATATACATCCTCAACATATTAGGATTTTGGGGAAAAAATGCATTTTCCCCAAAATTGTAAACATTCTTAAGAGGTTTAAAATTTCCAATAATAGAAAAGTGAATTAACAGAAGAACTTTAAATGAGATTTGCAATTCTGTGCTTTGATAATATGATCTGTACATTGCTGCTCGGTGATGACAATTTGAAGACTTTACATAAAATTGTAATTTAAAAAGAATGTGTAACTCTGACCAAATTATTGTTATAACATTAATTCTTCAATATAAGTGTATTTACTTAGTGTACAGATTATTATCATAGGTATTATTAGATGTTAAAGAGTATATAGACATTTGGGGAACACTCTGTATATGTGTTGGGAAGGTCCTCATGCTGGGAATAGCTTTATGTATGGAATTTGTTTGGGATTAAATCAGCTCTCCAAGTGCCAAGTGAGAGAAGTAAATAGAATCCTCATTATTATTGATGGGCAGGCTGCATTGGAGTTTTGTGGCAGGATCTGGGAAAGGAATTGACATGTGGCCCCTCAAAAGCTGATCTATGCAGCCCTCAACTTCTCCAGATTTTCTGGAGTGATCCATTTCTGCTCCCTCTCTTCTGAGTGAATGTCTTCTTGGAATCTACTAAGAGTGGCATCTTAACTCTTAAATGTGATGCACAACCCCTTGCAGTATTTGAGATTTTTTTTTAAAAAAAACTAACAAAGAACTTCTGTATTTGTTTCAATGTTTTGGCAGTTCATGCAGCTCCAGGATAGTCCCAAAAATAGGGCCTTAGGCCTGCCACAGTCACCCATTCTGGATCTAGAACATCTATTCAAACTCAAATCGTGAAATAAAGATAGTGTGTGCATTTGTGTTTTGAGTGGGCTGATGCAAGATGAATCACAAGAAATTGTTATATCTGTATACATCAGGGGCGTCACATAATGTTAGAAAGAACTATTTAATATGCAATAATGGCCTTTATTTAAAGCAAACGATTGCTTCAGAAGGCACCAGTAGAGTGTTATCCCCATTTTTTCCACTTGTTCCTTAAAAAAAAAAAAAAAACAAGGCTCAAACTTGATGAAAATGTACCCAGCTTCATTTTATTTTTAAGAGGATCAGGTTTTTAAAAATAAGATTGCTCATCTGTATAAGCTTTCCCAGCATGAGTTCCTGGAGCGAGGGTAAGAAATGCCCCTCCTCTCTTTCACCCATTTCAAGTTCTCCACCTCCTTCCCTCTTAAACTTGAGATATCTTCTGAGAGCAATTTTGACTTTGCAGAGAAGGTTTTTTTTTAAAGGTGACAAATGTAAGACATGGTTTTCCTGAAGGGATGACATATTGGCCAGTGTTATAATTCTTTCATGCCTACATTAATCCTTATTAATACTGTTAGCATAATGTATGAGCTGAAGGGAAGAGCATGGACAGAATGCAACTTAGCTTTATGTGAGTACTTTCCTTCAGTTCCTTTTATAATGGGTCTTGTGAACTGGAGGAAGCCTCCATTGCCTGAAGCACTTAAGACACAAAGCCACTTTCTGCCCTTGATCCCTTGCACACTTTTCTTATTAACTCCAGGGAAAGCTGTGCATGCAGATGGGGGATCGCTGCCATTTTCATTCAGCCTCTGGCCTGCGATCATGAGGAATTAAATATGGTTTAGAAGGGAGAAAGGGTGGTTGAGGAGATTATTAACACAAGGTTGGTTTAGGAATGGAAGATTCAGTCTATTTCAGGTTGCATTTGTATGTGACAGCATAGCAGTTTGTTCTCTCTCACCTTCATATGAATCAACCATTTTTGAAGTCAACATAAAATGGCCATTTAAATATGTATACTCAAATGAATTTTCACTTTAAACATGTATTTCTAAATATAACAAATATACAAATATATAAAGGTTGAGTAGCTGGAAGCCCGAATTGCAAAATAGTCCAAAATCCAAAATCTGCAGAGGTGTCTGAGATAGTGACACCTTTGTTATGCATAAAATTACCTTCAGGCTGTGTGCATAAGGTGCACATGAAAATAAAATTTATTTAATGTTTAGACTTGGGTCCTATCTCTATCATATCTCATTCTTTGTCTTCACATTTGAGGAGGACATAATCAAGGATTTACATTCCTTAAATATCAACATTATAACACATGTCAGTTTTATATATACTGCACATCTGAATTTGTTCCCCCAGCATGAAATAAAGAGCTCAGATAGACAAAGTATGATATAAAGGGCCAGTTGTTGACCTATTTATTTATTTAACTGCAGCAACCTGCAAAAAAGAAGGGGTTAAAATCACCCAATGGGTATAGTCAAAACTAGGTGTCAACACTGGGACTACCTCCATAGACCACCCTTAGGCCAGCACCAAACCTTGAGGGTTATCCAAATTATCATAGTTACTCACCCCAGCCATTTAATGGAAGGCCATCTTGGAGGTGCTCCCTCTCAAACCACGTAATTTTTCAAGAGTGAGTGAGAAACCCCCCTTCTAGCCCCAAGGGAGTCCCCTTCCCAGCAACTCAAGCCCCAGAACCCAGAGAAGCTATTACAGAGGCCCCCTTCAACCTCAAAGGGGTTGCCATGGTGCTTACCAAATCTACTTTAAGATTCTTAAGATGCCACCACCAAATGCCAATTACCACAATCCAACAGAGGCGGTATGGGATAGGCAAAAACCCCACAGAGTAAAATATTTGAGGGGGAAAAATTCCTACTTGGCCCTGATGCAACCAGTCACACTGACCAGAGGGTGAGTCACGTTGAAAGAAAGAGGCAAACACAAGGAACAGCCATGCTTATATAGAGTTCTGCTGCCCCTTGTCACATGTCAGGAGAAAGAGGCTTCAAAGCAGCCTCTTCCCATTGACCCAAATTGTCTCATTCATGAGTCAGTCCAAATTCCCCCCCCCCCCCCCCGCCTCAGACTTCGCCTTTGAGGCTTTGGGTGGGGGTTATTTCACCTCCTACCTTACTCTGGTAATGACAATTCTGAAGGTGACTTTTTTTAGCTACTACCCCAACCTTCTTCATAGCTGGTAGATAGCTGACTCTGAGTATTCCTTGCTTAAGAAAACCCTATGAAGTTCATGGAGTTGATTTAAATCAACAGGAAACATGAAGGCATACACCAGTGATTCTTAACCTGGGGTCCCCAGATGTTTTTGCCTTCAACTCCCAGAAATCCTAACAGCTGGTAAACTGGTTGGGATTTCTGGGAGTGGTAGGCCAAAAACATCTAGCGACCCCCAGTTGAGAACCACTGGCATATACAGACATAAGTGTTGCAGGGGTTTGGATTTCACACTCCCTTTACTATTGATTCTTCTTTTCCTATCTTTAATATTAATATTGTTAGGCAGCACTAATTGTTCATCCAATTACCTCTCAGATTTTTCAGAATGCACAAGGGATCACAGCAGATATGCAAGATGATATTAAAGGCTTGTATTGGTCCTAGATAAATGGTGTTTGGCCATGACTGTATTCTTTTAGTACTTGGTTCAGGGTTGGTTAAAATACAGTTTATAGGTGGTCTATGTCTCTCCTCCCCACATTATCCGGACCCATATGGACCTTACTGTGCCACCTGGTCCTCTTCCAATCATCCTTTACTCTCCCACTCCATTTTTTACTCCCAAATACCAATAGTGCTGTTTAAAGAGAGGCTTGCCATGTTACTAGCTCCATGGCGGGAAGCCGCACGTACTACATGCACCTTGCTTCCCTCCATGAGATCGCCAGCCGGCAAAGCGACCCGAGACAAAGTTAGGCGAGATGACTGCCTCCATGCTTCACCTAAGAAGAGTGCTGGCAGTGCTGGCGGCTGGCTATGTGATGAGGTCCTTTTGTTAGGAGAATGGAAATATCTTTGTTGAAATAAAGTTAATTTCCAGGCAACTGGAGGACAGATGTAGTACAGCACTGAACTTTGAAGGAATTTTGGGAGAATTAGAAGATTTTTGAATAGCAATGGGAACTTTATCTGAAGAGTTCTCACTCTCTAGAATTATATGTGATTTTACTAAATGAAGACAAAAGTACATTTGAGAAAAGTACCCATTTGTAATACTTTTGTAGAAAGTTTTATGGGTCCTGAGAAGTTGCCAGTATACATTTCATAGTATAACTAGAAGCCAACAACCATGATGAAAGCAAAGCTGCTGTTTGTTTTTACCATCTTGTTACCCCAAATACTAAAGTTATAGGATCTTCTGGTATCATACAATGGAAAAGACAGAAAATATTAATGCTTCTCAGACCTTAGTACCATGATCTGTGTACAAATTTGTTATGTTTCAAAACTAGCACTGATGAATTAAACTGGGACCCTTGTAACCTCTTATCAAAGACACCATGTGATGCACATTTGCACCCCACATTTGCACCCCAGTTTTTAAGGTATGATAATTGGGGTTCAAGATTCATTTATGCAAGTATAATTCAACTTAAAAAATAGTTTTGTGTATCAGATGTAGAAATAAGTGGAGAATGGATTAAGATTGCATCTTCTATAGCCCATCTATGTTTGTTACTTTTGAGAAAAAGTAATGTTTATGTTCTTCCCTTAGACTGCCTAATCTAAATTGGTTAAAGCATCTTGCATGATTCAAGTTATAGGTTCCCTCCTTTTATATGTAATGTTGGGTTTCTGAATATATGAATATATGAATTGTTAAATTGAAACTCCTCTTAGACTAATAGGAGTAAAGGTCGTAACATAAGCTACTGAAAAGGTAATTTCCCCTATATTTGCAATAGGACATTGGGTTTGACCTCTGACCCATCTATTTTTACCTGCCACCCTGCATGTTTGCACTTTTAGACTATTAGGAGTTGAGGGTCATGCCATATCCTTCCCCAATTCCAAGGTTAAGTGTGGGGTCAAATTAAAGGCCACTCTGCAAAACTACATAAAAAGTACCTATTAAGTAACAATAAACCTCAACTGTTCCTTGAAACTAATTGCTTCTGATTTTAGCAGGATTAAAAAAAATGTTTGTTGCACATGCACAAAAATCCCAAACAAACCAAGGGAAATGATCACCCTTCAAAATCTACAGGAGTGAAACAAACTAATTTGGTAAAACATTATTTATTTAATTATATGGAGTAATAACCATTATCATCAGTTTTTGAGTATATAAATGAGGCTGGGGTTCTATTCAATTTGCCCTGAACAATACTAAAATAATTATAATTTGTCCAGATTATTTTTGTATAAAGGTTGCAGGGACTGAATGATACTCTTGTCACAAATACAAAGCAGCTAAACAGAAGTAAGATAAAAGAAAGTACCCGAGATTGTCCTTCAAATAAGTAACAGTACATTCATACATTTTTGACTGAGGTCTAAGCTTTCAAGCTTTGGAGCAGGAAGGTTGTAGACGTGCAGTTCCAGAACAGTGATTCACTTCTCAGAAGAGGAAGCATGCAGAATTTCTTACCATCCTTTGGTGAACTCTACAGTTGGAGAAACAAACTTCTCAGTTAATGCCCTCCAAATCAGTGCCTAGGATACTGAAGAATTTGCCCAACCTTTTCCTCATCCTAGTGGATTGGCTGATCTTGCTCGCCTTCCTGGACAGATTGCATTGCTTAACTGAGAACTAACACTTCCAAACTAGTGGAACAAGGAGATTTCCCCTGGAGTTTGTGGCAATCCCAAATAATCTACTTCCTTTTCTTAGTCTCTTACCACCTGCATAAATTGTTCCTTGTTTTTTTTTTCTTGTGAGCCTCAATGCTCAATCAGAAAGTGATATAGTCAGTTTATGCCCCAAGCAGACATATGTTATCTATTATGAACTGCTTTGTGTCCCATATTGGCATAAGGCTGGGAAATAAATAAACAAATCTCTCATTAAAGAAGGTTTTTTTAAAAAAAAAAATCTTCCTGCATAGCAGAAAAAGATGGTTATGATTATGTTTATTTATACCCCACTTTTTCTCTCCACAATGGAGACTCAAAGCAATTTACATTAAAAGTATTTCAATACAATTTTAAATCCACAGATATACAGCTTATAACCAGCACTTTGAATTGTGCCCAGAAATGCCAGTAGAGCTACTGCAAAAGTGGGGTTGTCCACTCCCTGTAGCCAGCCCCAGTTAGCAACCTGGCTGCAGCTCTTTGGACCAGTTTCCGAACACACTTTGAAGGCATCCCCATTGGGCCTCTCAAGGAATGGATTCAGTTGGCACACAAGTTTCAGCCACAGCATATTCCTGGGCCTCCAGATTCAATCCTGAATCTAGGAATACCCCCAAACTGTGGACCTGTATCTTCAGGGACAATGTAACCCTATTCAGGCTGGATCCTTATTCCCTTATATGCCAACCAACTGACCAGGAGCAGATGCTACAATACTGCTTTCTTTTGCATAGTTCAATACCTGAATTCAGTCATGAACAGAGAAAGAGAGAGGCTTTTAAGCAGAGGCTGGATGGCCATCTGTCAGGGGTGCTTTGAATGCGATTTCCTGCTTCTTGGCAGGGGGTTGGACTGGATGGCCCATGAGGTCTCTTCCAACTCTACTATTCTATGATTCTAGAGTTAGAATGAGATTGAATCTGAGCAATACAGCAGTAATTATAAGAAGGGGAGAACAGTCCTGATACAAAATTTATTTTCATGCCAGTTGACACCATGGAACAGGCGTTGTGTAATGACCTCCATGCACTTCATCCAAAACATAACTGGGATAGAGGTAGATTTTGGCAGGGAACTTGGTTGAAAAGATTTGAGAAGTACACAATGAGTTAACTGAAACACAGTTGGCACAAAATATCTACCCAGGCAGAAGTGAAAATGCAAAATGTTGGTTTTGTGGGTTATTTGTTCATTATCCATGAACAAATCGATGATGCAGCTTCAAAAGGGAAATGGTGACTCTGAAGTTCTTGTTTTTTTGTTGTTTCCAGAGAAGGAGGGTATTTTTACCCAATGTAAAGAGAGAACCATCATGTGTCAGATTTCCAGGAATTATTATTATTGATTGATTGTGGGTTGCCACTCTTGATACAGAATGGCAATGGACAATAACGGCCTTCCAGTTATTGCTGGGCTGAAATGATCCCTCACCAATAGTTGTGGTGGCTAGAAATGATGGGATCTGTAGTCTAACAACATTTAGGATACTTGCCCATCCATTTCATAAAAACAATGCACTGCTAAGCAGTTATTTAAAAAAAAACTCTGTGGTCACAAGATCTTTCACAATCAGATGAAGACAATATACCAGAAGTCACGAGCAGTAGATGGACATTTTTCTTCAGACCTCAGTTCAAAGGGAAGAGTTCCAGGGTGACTGTTCATCAAAAAGTGTGTGTGTGTGTGTGCATGCTCAGTCTGATCTCCTGGTGCTAAAAAAATAACTTCAGGCAACACCATATTGGTTGTTGCAGAGGTTGTGCTTACTTAGCTAGAAAGAACCATATTTTATGCTCAGGAATATTTCCTTTGAACAGTGATTGCAGGGGTGTGTTTACTAAGGACTAGGAGTGTGCAGTTTGGGTAATCACTATGCCATCTTTGGTGTCCAGTTTTCGGGGGAACTTCAGAAGCTCCCCTTTCTATCATTTGTAGGGCTATGGGATGAAAATGACCACACCTGGACATATTTACACATTTACTCCTGCAGACCCCCCAAGTTTCAGAATGTTTCGGTCATCTACTGATTGTGTGCCCTCCCTCCTTCCCCTATCACAAGGAGGGAACGGGACAAGGCACCCAAAAAGAGCCCCAAAATGTGAGCACCCACAAAGCTATTACCTCTTCGTAGTTACCTGCAAAACAGTTACACTTATCTCTGCATAGGAAGTATCTTCCTACGTTTCTTTGGCACTTGGAAGGCTAGGGCTAATGGGTTGGGGCCTGCCAAGGGTCATGTGATGGCGTTCGGTAGGCCCCATCCCCAAACTGCTGCAAAGGGGCAATTTACCCCAGCGTGATGAGGTGGTAGGAGTCATATGTAAGTTGCATGATCATAACTCAAGAACTGCCTGTATATGCAAACATACCAAAAAAATCTTAATACAAAATACCTTTGATCCTAAGCATTTTGTGTAAGGGATACTCATTCGGCATTGCTCATATTAAAAGAGTGAGTAAATATTGAGACTGTGTTAAAATGTTCAAGTAAATGATATTGTAATGCAGTTGGATCCACTAAGAAAATCCAACAAATGCTATGTTCACCAAAGGACAAGAGGAATCCTCTCACCTCTGCAGGAGTCTACCATATACCATGCAGCTGTGGACAAGTCTATATAGGGACCACCAAACACAGCATTGCCCAAACACAAACCAAAGAACATGAAAGGCACTGCAGACTAACTCAACCAGAGAAGTCAACCACATTAGAGCACTTGATGAACCAACCTGGACACAACATATTACAGTATTTGAGAACACAGAAATGCTGGACCACTCTAACAACTATCATGTCAGACTACACAGATAAGCCATTGAAATCCACAAGTATGTGGACAATTTCAACAGGAAGGAGGAAACCATAAAAATGAACAAAATCCGGCTTCCAGTATTTAAAAAAACCCTCTAAAATCAGGACTGTAAATAAAGTACCACACTCAGAAAACAGGGGAATTCCAGGCATGAAACAATCAGGGCCAGCTAAGACCTCCCAAGAAAATATTCCCCCAGGCAAGAATCAATCAGGTTTTAAAACTGAAAGGCCATTTAATGCTAATAAAGGTGGTCAATTGCAACATTCACACTTGCCTCAAACAGACAAGAGTTATTTCTCCTACCCTGAAAATTCCATAGATATATAAACCCCAATTGCCTAGTTTCCAACAGACCTCACAACCTCTGAGGATGCCTGCCATAGATATGGGCAAAATGTCAGGAGAGAATGCTTCTGGAGCATGGCCGTAAAACTCACAGCAACCCAGTAATTCCGGCCATGAAAACCTTCGACAATACATTGAAATATGATTACTTGCTTATAATGTAACTATGTTGTTGTATTTTCTCTAATTGCACATGTCTGCTTTGATGCTACTATTTTAGTTTGAATTTAAAAAAGGAGATAATAAACAGAATTGGTAGTTTTTATAGGGCTATTGGACAACCCCATGAAGTACAGAATACTTCACATGTCAAAACATTTTGGGTACCAAATTTTGCCTTTGGAAGCATGTGCTTATGATGGGGCATTTTCCAACAGTTCTCATGTGACAGGATGGTTATGTGAATATTTCCCAAGAAATGAAGACGAGGGATGCAAGACAAAACAAAGCTTAGAGACTTTGAGCATACTTATGGAGAAAAAGGGAAGCTATATTGATTTGGTTTAAACAAGAACTGTTGTGGCTTTGATTGAAAGCATTTTATTTTGTCTACAGCCTCCCATCAGGTATTGCTAATAAAAGATTAAAAATAGACATATACACACACCACACACTCAGAGAGAGAATGAAATAGGCCATTAAGAAATATTTCCGTACAATGCAATTATTATAGCTGTATAATTGAATGGGGAAACCATTGATCTGTAGTAGAAAGGAAATTGCTCTTTTTTCATTGTGTTCCCATGAATATGTGAACATTAATCTCAATCTATAATCAACGTTCATTTCAAATCTGATTGCATGCCACTAAACACCCATAGCTATGCTAACATTATGTTAATATGGTTCAACATCATAGCTCCCAGCTTCACAGCACAAATATTTTTCTTTGGCAATCAATAGTAATTTCAGTGGAGTGGATGGAAGTCACGTTTTAATGGTAATCTTTCCTCCAAGTCTCCAAGTGGAAACTCGGCTGGTACCCAACTTGGCTCTGGAACATTGCATGTAATCAGATAAATTAACCTAAAAGAGAAAGAGAGAGGGAGAGAGAGAGAAAAATAGAGACCAGGGGAGGAAAAAAAAGCTGTGCCAAGATGCTCTGCATTCTTGTGATAGATTAAAGTGCTCATTACTATGAAAGATAGAGAGAGTGGATTTCAAGAGTAGAAGCTGAATTCCTTTGGCTCTGAGCCACGGTTGTACTGCAAGGCAGATCACATAGTGGTGAGCAAATATAGCTTACAGTAGAAACTTGGAGATGCTCTACAAATATGTATTGTTCTTAATTTGACTTCCTAGAAAGCTAGTATTGATGCCATTTTAGGTTTGTTATTTCATCAAGCAAGACTTTTTAAAATTTATCTTTCTGGTTTTGGTTTTGGACTGTAATTCTGCATACTCTTTGCTGAGAGTAATTCCACATTGAACACAATCAGATTTAGAATATGTAAAAGGGTGCACAGTTTGGATGCTTTTGCAGGGCCAGACATTTCTAGACACTTCACTGCTTGAAGTACCAGATAAGATAGTACTCCTCCTTCAGATCCTATGCACAGTAGGGTTATGAAATGTGCAACTAGTAAGATCTATATAAACTTTTAACGGGTTCTAGGAAGGACCTGGAGACCCAAAATGACTTCCCAAATATCCACAGACATTTTCAAAAACACTTGTAAATGCTTTAAAAGCTTGCAAAACTGTAGAACACTATTTCAGAAAGCCCTCTGCTTCAAAACACACCCTCCCCCCAAACCGCATGAAATGAGATGAGAATTGATGTGCTATTGTTTTCATTTGCCCACATGTGAAACCACAATGAGGCACTGTAGATATCTGGAACTGAAAATGAGGTGGTACTACCTGCCTGCTCTTTCAGCTTCATCACACATGGAAATTTCAGCATCCTAGGATGCTTCTGCCCCACATGATGTGGCCTCACTACCGACAAAGCTCTGTGGCTCAACGGGGACAGAAGCATCCTAGGATGCTGTGTTGCCAACATGGGAGCCTCCCTGTGATACATTTGGAACAATGGAGCTACCACCAGGGGAAGCTGCACTGCAAAGCTTCCTCACATGTGATGTGGAAGCATCAGCTGCTAGCAAAGTGGGACGCAGGGCGCTGGGATTGCCCCACTGCCCCCCAATTTACTACAGAGGCTGGCAAATCGATCCGGATGACCTCATTAATGTGATGAAGTTCTTAATATACAGAAGCACCATGAACATGAAGTTGAAACTTAACTAAATAATGGTGACTCAGACTATGTATTCCTCTAGAGTATATAGAACATTTGGCAGAAAACAGACCTTTTTGTCTCATTGCTTCTGTATTGCATAGTAAAAGGGAATAATCAGCAAACTCTGGATAAACTGTTGGCTTCCAGAATCTCCAGTTTGAGGTTGTTGCCTCACTCACTCGGTCTAAAGGAAGGGCAGGTCAAAGATTGGAGTACTGGTGCAGATGTGCTCATTCTGGCTGGCATCTAGACTCAAAAAGGGATCTGAGCCACTTCCACAAATGTAGGTGGATTTCCTATGCTACATTTGGGGATTTTGGCTGCTGTGGATGCTGCTTTAATTACATCTGGAAAACCAGAGCCCATAACAAGCAAGTCCAACATTGCAAATTCAGTGTTTGATTATATGTATTATTTTTAGACTTAGTTTTGGATCCTTGCTGCTTCTACTCATTTTTTCTTGTCAAGGCAGACATACATTAAAATACATACACAAAGTATGCTAGTATTTGTCAGACTACATCAAGCATTTATATAAATCCCATTATAAAGGAAGAGATCAAAATTGGCCAACTCAAGACAGCCCCTTTCTTCTTTCTGCCTGCTTTTGTATGTCCTACTGAGATTAAAGGGCATTGGAAGGTATTTGTGTTAGGGGTTTTGAGATATATGAGCCGAGTCAGTGTGTAAGGATGCTGGTAGGGTTTTCTCAAAATTCATAGAAAATACTGGCCAAATTTTTATATCATGGTAAATACTCTGTAATTTTACATATACTTACTTAGCTACATAGCAGAGGTGCTAAGGAATCCTGTTATTGAACCAAAAATATGCATAACAGGACTTTGATGAAAGTGTTCCTATTTACATCTGGTTCTACCAATATGCATTGGCACTCCTTACCCATTGTGAATCAGTCCCATTGTGCATCAGTCACATGATGCATTGATCTTGTTCTGCTTCAGTCTGAACACATATGTTACAAAACTGTTCAATTCTGTTTCCAACAAGCACAAGTCCACCTAAAAAGTTGTAACTCCCCATGTGAATTCCAGTCATCATTTGTTTCTTTAAACTGAAAGTGCCTTCCACTCATTAGGTTTATGTGTCAGTTGTTTCTAAGACGAGAAGAATAAAAGGCACTTCGTTTTTGCAGTTAAAGGGAATCACATTCTGAGTGTGTCAGTGTTCCTTTCTGGACCCTTGTGAACTGTGTAAAATTGTTTCAACATTATGAGCCTGAGACGTTAGGGGCCATTTTGGCTAGATTGCAGGTTACAGCCTCTGCTTTTTAACATTCCCCTTTTATTTGCAGGCTATGAAGTGTAATAGTTCACCATTTTGGTTTAAGTATCACAATAAAAGTCAGTGAGATGGAACAGGCAATAAGACGTTTTACATCACTGCTGCTGAGACAGAGTGTTTAAGTCTTCATTAAGCTATTCAGTCAGGAGCTACAGAGGCTGAAAGAACAGTGTTGAAAGAGCCAGGATTGGATATTGGATCACTCCAGAAATTATAGTGGCTATACAATATTGGTCCTTTCCCATGTGTGCATGATTCTTGCTCTCATTTTCATGTTATCCTTGCCAGCTTTCGGAGATCTATAGCTTGCTGATACTGGGAATGAAGTCCCTTCAACACAGCTGAATAAAATTCCTCATTTTCTGCTTTGAACTGGAATATATGGCAGTGTGGGCTCAGATAATCCAGTTCAAAGCAGATATTGTGGGATTTTCTGCCTTGCTATTCTGGGTTATATGGCTGTGTGGATAGACCCTGAATCTACACTGTAGAAGCAAGCGATGCAGTTTGACACCACTTTAATTTGGGATTTGTAGATTGGTGAGGCACCAGAGAAGGCTAAGACCTTTTAAAACTACAAATCCCATGATTCCATTGAGCCATGGAAGTTGAAATAGTGTCAAAATGCATAACCTTGTTTATTGTTTATTTATTTACTGCATTTATATCTTACCCTTCTCAGCCCAAAGGGGACTCAGGGCGGCTCACAAAAAAAGCACAACTTTGATTCTGGGCCTTTAATTAAAATATGGTATAATTTACCCCTGACTGATCACAAACACACAACTCATTCAATACTACTTTTTTAACCCATTCATGCCAAAAGGCAGCAGTTGCATTTTGTAATATATCGCATTTCATAAGAATGCATAAAAACTCACTTCAGAATGCCCATTTTTTACAAACTAAAAAAAAACACAGCAGCTTTTATCAAGGAGGGAGATGCCGATTTTTCTATTTAGGACACAAAGATAAATCTCTCCATCTTTATAACATTTCAGATCATTTCCCTTCATATACCACTAGATACTGCTGCTTCTTTTCTTATACTCAGTTCTAGAGTAACAAAATGATCCTTACAAGTTCTCTTTTTAAAGAGAATTCTTTGCCTTAACATATTTGGCAGCCGCTCATCATGGGAATTTTGGTCCCTTTCAAACCTCACACATGGTCTCGGTTCCAATTCATATGAAGCAATTAATATCATTAAGCCAACTACTGTAGCAAATACAAACTGGGATGAACACCATATAAACAAATTTTGTATACAAAAAATTGTCTGTAGACAATTTTTTTGCTAGGATAACCTCATCAGATGGAATGCATTGGTAGAATGGTTTCAGATCTGCAACTTACTGGTATTTCCTGCCTATCTTTTTCTCTTTGTAATGACTCCTATAGATCACTGCCCAAATCATCACAATGTATTGGGAAAATCCATATCATCAAATAAAGTGGCATGGAAGTATAGCTGTTCTGGTTTGTTAAAACTGGGACTTACCGGATTATGGCCTCTGAAATCTAAAGTTGCCCTTACATCTTGTGCATGGCGATTCTCCATTAGTTCTATTTGTGACATCCTGATCTTTCCTATCTCAAAATCAGAATTATTTCACATGACAGTTCATGCATTTTGGCAGTATAATCCTGCTGCCTCAGCAATATGGTCTAAGGAACAATTCCTATGTTTTCCCAAGGAGTAAAGTCCAGTAGTCTGTGTTGTACTATAAAAGCAGAAAATAGTCTTGGGAATTATCTGCACTAGGTTAAACAATACATGTAGTGTATCAAGAAATTATTGCCTCTGTCCCAACCCGTACAATGGACCGAAGTCTGCAGACTTCAGATATTTCTTAATTCAGTTGTTTTCTTCCAATTTTCTTTTGTTTTTTTAAACTGTTTTGTTAAATGACTGCATTTTGGACATATGAGACAAAATATCCAGGAAGGTCTCAAAGGTGCTGCAGAATTCCTTTATATGTTTTTTTAGGTGAACCAGGACAACACAGTTACGTCTTTGAATATTATGAAAATGTGTAGAAATCCCACAATAATTCATTGTCTTTAACCCACCAGACAGGAAACCATAATTGAATCTGCCTTTTTATTTGTAGTTTAGTATGAAAAGTTTACTTTAGCATGGCATTTGTGAAATAAACTACATCCAGCTCAAATTATAAAGACATTCAGTGATTAATGATGAATAGGTGTTGGGTTGTGCTGCACATATCCAGTTTAAGGAGATGAACGAGAGGTTGTACATGTGAAGTTGCTGTATATGTGGTAGTCTGTTACAGTAGACAAAGTAGGGTATGAATGCATGTTACCTTTGTTTATTTTAGTGCACATTACTATTGTGCAATAAGTTGCCAGCCATGTGACTTGACCATTGATCCAGATACATTGTGCTACATAGGTATTCATCACTGAGGTTGTGTAATGTAATTCTGCTAGCAGATATTTCCAGTAGATTAAAACAATGCAAGATCTTGGCCATAGTTTGTTAAGACTTACGTGGCATCTTGTCCTACAGTCTGAACAGATTCTGGAGAAGTGTTTTGAGGCCTTCTCCTTCCCATTCAATGATAGTGATGGAAACTTTCAAGGTGGTGCAGCTTCACTCCCTGAGAGGTATAACAGAGTTGAGAAGCCTCAATGTATTGAGGTTGAGACATTTCTCAATATTTTATTACATCTCACTAGATTGAATGATTCAGAACCTGAAAAACTCTGCACATACCAGTTCAGGAATTCATTTTGGAAAGTGGTGTTCAGAATTGAAGAGGAATAAAATTCAGAGCAGGGAAGGAATAGTGGGATAAGAAAGGAATTGTTTGTAGAAATCCACCTATCCTAGTCTGAAAGTAGTCTCCTTTAAATTATCTCATTTTCAGGTGGTATTCTTAGCACACAGTTTAGTCTTCCATCTTGGCTGCTTGTGTCTGGTACTTAAATTGACTTGGCCTAGTGCCTCGATTCTGTGGAGGTTTATGTTACCAGTCATATCCTGTATAGGTAGCTAAGCCAAAGATGGTCACACATGGTTATTGCTGGCCTTTGGATGAAGAATTCCTGACAGCTAGCAAAGCATAAGGATTACTCATAAAATTTCCTTTCAATGTATTTGCACATCTACTCAGAAACAAAGAGTTGAGGTACAGGTGACAGGTTTAATTCAGGTCGCATATGAACTATTTACATGAAGTTTTTCCTGAAGTGGAGATTTTCCTAATATGGAATATGGATCAGGTTAACAGTCTGTCCTGAAACTTCTTTCCCCCATGACAGACAAGTCACCCATGGCCTCCTGCCATGTTGTTTGCTAACTGCCTGTTGGTGGTCAGCCGTGTATCAGGGGGATACCAGCCATAGGTACAATTTTCCCTAAAACCCTAAACTTTTAAAGGGGGTGTATCTGGTTCAAAGGGTAGCTCCCTTCCCAGTGCCTGAAATGTATATAACCCAAGGCAACAGTCCAGCACCATTTTGAGTGGTCAACTTTTTAACTCCTATATTTCACTTCAATGCAATGTCTATTGTCTGGTTTTTATTCTAAAGAACTTTGAACAAAAGATGAGATGTTTCAAATTTAAAACATTCATTGCTCCATGTTCTAGTCTCTAGCAACTTCTTCACAGGGCCCTTTTGGGCCATGCCATTTCGCTAGCAGTTGCTGGCGAAAGGGAAGGTGTGCGAGGAGGCTTGTGGTGAACCACAGACCCTCCCTTCTTCTCCATCATATGGTAGGGACAAGACAGGGCGCATTGGCACCCTGTCCCCATCAGATGGGAGAAAGAGCAGTTACGCATGGCAATGCACATTGCCCCACTGCCCTTTCACCCATCATATAGGAAAAAGGGGGGAATGTGCAGGTAGCTCCATTGGAGCTACCCAAAACACATTTTCCTCCCCATGGTGGTGAAGGAAGTGCCTTTCAGCACTTCCCCTCCACTTTGGGAGAAATGTGGGCAGAATCTGCCATGTGTTGTGAGTAGGCGCATGGCAGGCCCCATCCAAGCTGTAATTAAAAGTGGCAAAACAGGACTAAAATACCCCATGTGAAGAGGTGTTAGAGCAACTGGGAAAAACCCCGTTCCATCTTCCCCTATGAACTTTCTCTTCTCCAAGCTAAACATATCCAGCTCCAAAGCAATTCATCATAGGTCCTGGCTTCCAGGCCTTTACTGATTTGGTCACCTTTCTCTGGACTTGTCAATATCCTTTTTGAATTGTTGTGCCCAGAACTGGACACAGTATTCGACGTGGGGTCTGACCAAAGCTGAAAAGAGTGACACTATTCCTTTGATCTAGATGCAATGCTTCTATTGATGCAGCTTATCTATCCAATACAAAAGCAGGAGGGGAGGAAGGTTTCTAAAGGATTTCAATATTGCTAATGGACTCATGTTGTATAATATCCCTTAATAGATTATTTTGCAGCTGAAGGGATGCAGCATAAGGATGATGACTGGGCTCCAACTCTAGGCCCTTCTACACATGCAGCAAAAACCAGAAGTAACCCGGATAAAAGGGGGTGGGTGGCTAAACAATGTTTGGGGAAAGTGCTGGCAGAATCAGTTTAACAGCTGAAAAGCATGTGTTTAAAAACCCAATTCCGCCTCAAAATGTGCATCTTTGCATGACTGTATATCCCTGCAATCATGGAAAACACATAACTTCCTTCCCACCCACCTGTGTGGACTGCAAAAATTTCCGCAGGATGTCCCCCATCCACCATCCATCTTGATCCACTTCAAAAGAAGGTGGAGCATTTCCTGGGACTGACAGGTCTGTGTCTGGACTTGTTGTCAGGTCCTGGTATCTTTTTCTCCATCTTTAAAACCCCCATTTTGACTCTGTCTGAAAGCACTTTCAGGTTCAAAGCTGTTGCTGCTGCTTCTTCTTTTCCTCTTCCTTTTCTTTCCTGTGGGTATAAAGAAAGTAGAGCCTCAATGTCAAGACAGAGCTGCTAGCTAGTGCTTTATAACTGAAAGGCCTTATGTGTCACGCCACATTGAGTTTTACAAACAGTTTTCACCTCAGTAAAGTGAGTTCCTGGCATCAGTCACTGCCACCTCCTTCTTCACCTGAAGTGGTTTATACACAACTGCCTGTGATTCCTACTTTCTGTGGATGGTATGTTAAGTGAACTAAATCAAACCAACTCCATGTGTTATGGGACAGTGTATACTTGGTCATTCCTGGCCAGCAATGCAAAGAAAAATATATTTAGAGAAAACCTCTGAAGTATATGTTGGAACTCAAACATTTCCCCTTTTCTACTTTCTTCCTTCATTATTCTTCTGATATGTTTGTTGGTCAGCTTCTCCATCAACAGAACACAAATTCTGACAAATGCCAATATGTTGTTCCCTGCCCCAAGGTCTCAGCTAATCTGTCCAGTCCATATAGTAGATGATGGCAGAGGTCCTAAGATAATGCCTTTTCAATCACATTTTCTGTTTGCCCTCTTTACCCTTATTATGTGCATGTACCTGCACACATAAACATCTTAACATGAAACGTATATGTCAATTAACTCCTCCTGAAATTTAAGAACGCTACTGCACTGTAGGAGTAATGCAGTTTGACACCAAGTTGACTGCCATGATTCACTTCTATGGAATCATGGGAGTTGCAGTTTTGCAAGGCATTTAGTCTTTTCTTCCAAAGAATGCTAGTGGCTCACCAAAGTAAAAGTCCCAGGATGCCATATCACTGAGCCATGGCAGTGAATGTGGTGTAAAACTGAATTAATTCTGCAGTGTAGATAAAGCCATATACAACATGTGACCATTAGGGTTGTGAAAAGTTTCAGAGTTCCATTTTGTACTTTGGAGATTCATATGATTTATGAATTGAAAAGGGACCCCTCCAAAGCATTACAAATTAAAACACAAGCCTGCGAATCTTTCAGAGAGATTCGTAAAGATTTGTTATTTCTGGGCTTGTTTTCTAATGTAACATACTCCGTCATCCATAATTTTCTGGGGTGGGATGGGGTGGGGGCTGATATGATTGACAAGGGCCACTGCATGCTGCCTGCTCTGAGGGTTGGTTATTGGCATCCACTGCTGCTCTAGCATTACAACATGTCTGGCTGTGTGATTCAAGGAAAGGGGGGCTCTTTGTTTAAGATAGTGCTCATTTGCAGGCGGGTCTGTTCACTCTAACCCTGAACTGCAGGGTGCTCTATGGTCCTGAGGGCACAAGTGTCCCTGGTGGGGCCTAGGTAAGTGCTGCTGGCATTGCCCCCCACTTCCTGACACGAGTGGATGGATTCCTCTTGTAGTTTTTAAAAATAATTTTGTAAATGAAATAACTTTTTAAAAATTTCTAAAAAACAGTAGATGTATGAATCTTTCTGAAACTTTGCAGGATTGATGTCTTGTTTATGTTGTCTCATTGTGCAGACATTCAAGGAGATATCTGTTGTAGTTTGTAGTGTGTGTGTGTGTGTGTGTGTGTGTATAAAAGGTAAAAAGGTAAAGGTTTTCCCCTGACGTTAAGTCCAGTCGTGACCGACTCTGGAGGTTGGTGCTCATCTCCATTTCTAAGCCGAAGAGCCAACATTGTCCATAGACACCTCCAAGGTCATGTGGCCGGCATGACTGCATGGAACGCAAAATATATGCAAAAATTTCCTAAAAATCAGTGGATGACAGAAATGTTCTGACATTTGGCAGGCTTAAAGTTGTCAATGTTGCCTGAAAGTGTGCCAAGTTTCATCCTGGTAGCCATAAAAATGACAGAGAAACAAGCCTCTAAATTTTCTCCATTGCCCCTAATGGAACAAATCTTAACAAAACAATTACTAAGTTTCTGAGATTTGGATTACTAATCGGAATGGAACCCCTCCGAATCTTTACAAAACAAAATGGAGCCATCCACATCTCCAAAACAAAACAAAACACTAATTGGATTTCAGCCATTTCTCACATCTCTAGTGACCATGCATTCATTTCCTCGGGACATAAAATGTGTGATTGACCATGTATGTGACGGCGCGAGTGGCGCCATCTATATGTCAAACTATAAGTTTCAAGATTTGAATTGTTGTATCCTGTCTGATTTTGCCCTTACCCTGTAAATGTAGTTGGATTGGTTATTTATATCTGTCAATCAATGTTGTTTGTACCTGTTATATTGCTCACTCAGCAAAACTGTTTGGCTCCACCTCTTCCTGGAGTAGGACTGTGTTTCCTCCCTTTCATTCCACCAGCAAGCTCTCTATCGGATGGACGTGAAAGAGAGGCTTGGCTCTGAAAGCCCTTCAAAAGTTACCTCTCAGCACCAATTCTGAGGTTCTTACCCTTGGGACTCACACTTCATGTTCAGGGCCAACCTGAACAATGTTGAGAAGTCTCAAGCGCCTTCACATCAGTCCTTTGGCAACAGAGGAAGACTCTTGTCTTCAGATATAGGTCATTGGACTGAGGCTGAGTTTGCTCCGGCATTCACAGCCAGAGAAAGAGGGATCTGGACAAGCTTCATGGACTTAAACAATCAAAGACTGTAATGTATGTTTTCTTTTACCCCCTTTGTGAACAATAAACCCAGTTTTTGAGTTATCTACAGTGTTTTGGTCCTTGGGAGTTCCAGTTTCCCTAAAGGAGGGCAAGAAGCAATCCCCTGGGGAAAGATGTCACGTCCATGCCTCTTTCACTAAGAGTACAGCCCCAGGCGCGACGGCACAATGTAGCCCACACAGACATGTCTGTCCAGATGTCCTAAAGTCACTGGTGCATTAAGTGCATTGGAAATAACACCATACAGATGTTGTGAAAAAGTTTTGTCACACTATCCTCATTCAGAGCTATAAATCTTATAGGAAGTTTAGTGGAATGAACCATATGCTTGGGGTTTGGGAGTTTCATTGTCAATTTTTTCTTTTAGTCTATTTCTGTCCAAAGAAAGCAAACACATCTCCTTTCCAGTGAAATGAAACTACCCATCTTTCCAGCACTAATGGATTTTTCAGATGGGAGATATCATGTTAAGCAGGAACCATAATAATAATAATAATAATAATAATAATAATAATAATAATAATAATAATAATATCCTAAGCAAAATAAACAATACATTGATAGGACTCATTGTTTTTAAATAAGCCTTAATATTTTGCCTTCCAGATTGTAAGCACACTAGGAAATCCAAGTCTTGGATGATGCATGTGGAGAATATACACACATCGAAGCAAGAGCAGCACAATTTTTATTTTTATGTCAAGAAGTGAGTTTATAGTATGGATCACCAAGTCAGTATTAAGTGTGGCTTCGGTGCTGATAGTTTCCAGCTTGGGTCCATAGGCTAAATGTCTACTTCAAATAGCACTTTGTAATGTTTTAGCTGTGTAAACAAAGAAGACCGCAACATTTCCCCAGTGATTATAGCAAAAACAAACCAAAAGCAATGGACTCCTCGTTAGTTATTGGGATGGAGGGAATAAAGATGTTGGGAGATGTGTTCTTCATTTTCAAATGTATAATCGTCTAGCATCCAGTTGGTCCTGCAGTAAAATATACTGAGATGATTTTACAACCCTAATTCCATGTGGTAAGCTTTTCATTTGAATGTATCCTTTCTCATGACAAACAGATGCAAGAACCCAGACTAAAAATGAATGTTTTCCTTAGCAGCATAAATACCATGTCTCTCTATGTAAGAGTGCTTTGAGGAACCCATCCCCACATTGGACAAATTCATTTTATTGACTTAAAAAGAGACTTTAGGGACATTCAAGACTTCTTCTGAGATGGTTAATAATTGTCAGTATGAAGATGAAGCTTACAGATAGGAAAAAGACAAACAAAATAAATACAATAAACCCCATGAGGCTAACAGGGAAGAAGAAATATTCAGCACATGCTTTCATGTACTCAATCTATTCCCTCAGAGGAAGTGCACCAGGTGAAGATGACCGAAACCATGAAACTTATGCTAGAAACAGCTTCTTCACTTTTTGTCTCCAAGCTGTTACTGGATTTTCTTGTTTCCAGGAGCCTTACTTGTAGGCATTGGTTACAGTGGGAAGACTGGAGAAACATATGGACATGGACGTTATTCCCCCCCCCCCCCCAATTTTAAAACAGTTCTAATTCATTGAGGGTACAATTTACAATTGAGGTCAGTCATGATCCATCAGTTAAACATCAGTAACTGTCATAAAAAAGGGAAGGGGAGAAGATAGTCTGAAATCATCTTCTGGACTGAGGAAGATCTTGGAATCCTCATGGACAACAAGTTAAACATGAGCCGACAATGTGATGCAGCAGCCTGCATCAATAGGAGTATAGCGTCTGGAACCAGGAAAGTCATGCTACCCGTCTATTCTGCTTGGAATACTATGTCCAATTCTGGGCACCGCAGTTGAAGGGAGATGTTGGCAAGCTAGAAGGCATCCAGAGGAGGGCAACTAAAATGATTAAGGGTCTGGAGAACAAGCCCTATGAGGAGCAGCTTAAAGAGCTAGGCATGTTTAGCCTGCAGAAGAGAAGGCTGAGAGGAGACATGATAGCCATGTACAAATATGTGAGGGGAAGTCATAGGGAGGAGGACGCAAGCTTGTTTGCTGCTGCCCTGCAGACTAGGACGCAGAACAATGGCTTTAAACTACAGGAAAGGAAATTCCACTTGAACATCAGGAAGAACTTCCTCACTGTGAGAGCTGTTCGGCAGTGGAACTCTCTCCCTTGGGCTGTGGTGGAGGCTCCTTCTTTGGAGGCTTTTAAGCAGAGGCTGGATGGCCACTTGTCGGGGGTGCTTTGAATGAGATTTTCCTGCTTCTTGCAGGGGGTTGGACTGGATGGCCCATGAGGTCTCTTCCAACTCTATTATTCTATGATTCTATGAGGAACCAGGATATTCCACAGTCTCCTAACCAGCAGTGAGTCCCCAATACTCTCCCATAATACAGCCACTCAAATATTTTCAGTAATTTTAAAAATAAAACTAAGAAATGTCGCTACTTTAGTAGATTGCTTTTTTCTTTGCCCTTAATAGCAAAGTTTTCTGCTTTTCCTATCCTTTTTTAATTCAAATCTGGACACCGCAAGAGTTTGATTTCTCACAATGTCGAAGTAAGACCCAATTTTTTTAATAAAAAAGAGGAGAGGGCAGAGAATCCACTCGCTCATGCGATAAGAATGATAACAGTTAGTAATGGCAAACTCCTTAAATTCTGACATGTGATAAGTAATGAATAATAAAACATAGTGATTTGCAATGCTACAGACTAAACACCATGATTACATGACACTAACCTCCCTCCCATAAAGACACACACACACACACACATGGGATAAGGTCCTAAGTCCTAGTAGCTAGATGTGAAATGATTACATCAGTACTGAGAGCTGCTGGGATTCTCCAAAAGGCTAAAGGCCCTTCCACACAGGCCCTATATCCCAGGATCTGATCCCAGGGTTTCTACTTTATACTGGATTATATGAATCTGCACTGCCAGATAATCTGGGATAAACAGAAAACCTGAGATCAGATCCTGGGATATAGGGCTTTTCTGGAAGGGCCTGCAGCCATATAACCCAGAATATCAAGCAGAAAATCCCACAATATCTGCTTTGAACTGGGTTATCTGAGTCCGCGCTGCCATATATTCTAGTTCAAAGCAGGGATTTTGTTCAGCTGTGTGGAAGGGGCCTCAGTGCAATTCTGATTGTTTCATATTGGGATATGAGGATGCCATAGCCAGATGTTCTGCAAAACTCTCAGTCTAATTCACATAAGAATGGTCCTGGATGGGAGCTTCTGTAGCAAATACCTACCACGAAAGACATACACAAGGAAACATATATGTGTGTATGTATGTGAGAGCTATGGAGTCAGAAATGTCCCACACAGATTTGAACAAGCAATCCCTTGTCCTAAATAATACCATACAGCTCCCACTAATCCTGAAATGAGTCTTCCTCCACATTGACTGTCTAATGTCACTCCTGGCATCTATTATTTTTAGCAAGATGTCCAACAGAGTACAGGCAGATACAATTAACTCCCTGCTTGTAACACAATTATGTTATTGAATCCTTCTTCGGGAAAGTTCCACTTTTTTTCTTTTTCTTTCTTTCTTTTTTTTTTTTTTACAATGGACGTTATCTTCAATTATCAGTGTATTAGAGAATGAGCAATATCTGTGAGGGGATTACACCTAAACCAATGAGACTGTCTCTATTTCATAACTGTGTTGTAATTAATGAAACTTTAGAAAACTGAACTTTCAGATTTGGATAGAATGGAAACGAGAGGATTTTGAGGTCAGATATAGCTCCCAGAGCACTTTTGTAACTTACAACCTGCTAGGCTACCATGACTGGCCTTTGTCTGACCAAAAGAAGGGATGAATCTCCTTTCCTGGAAGCACCTGGAACAGTGGTTCTTAACCTGTTGATCCCCAGGTGTTTTGGCCTACAACTCCCAGAAACCCAGCCAGTTTACCAGCTGTTAGGATTTCTGGGAGTTGAATGCCAAAACATCTGGGGACCCACAGGTTGAGAACCACTACCCTAGAGTCATGATTCCGTTCTTAAATCTCAGAAACCCATCATATTAAACATTTATTTTAAAGAACAACTGTTTTTCAAACTCATGAGTGGTCGCCTGGCCAATTCTGCTTTCATTATGGTTTTGGCATTTTTAAAGTAACCTGTAAATCCTAGAGGAGGTTCCAGGAACATAAAATTGACCTTCAGACCTGGGGCCCTCTGCACTACACTGTTATAGTGCTGTTCTAACTGCCATGGTAACATCCTATGGAATCCTGGATCTTACAGGTTTGTGATGCACTAGTACTTTCTGGCTAAGAATGATAAGTATTCTTTCCTAAACTGCATATTCCAGGATGCTACAAGATCTTGCTTTGGCTGTTAAGGTGCTATCCAAGTTCTATAATTTTGTAGTGAAAGCACTTCTGCTAAAGTTTCCATCCCCTGCTCTAGGGGTATATTCAGGAAAAGCATGGTTTCAGGTGTGCTTAATCAACATGGGTAATGTTAGATCCCAGCCAGCCAGGGCACCAAGGCCTGCAGTGTTGCAGGACTTGCACTTTGACACAGATAATGCTGAGAATTATACTGACATTTCACCCTCCACAGAGGGGTCTTTGCAGCTGCAGGTGCCCGAAATATTGGCTCTGGAGACTCATTAATTGGGAAGATTCTTCCATTCCTCCCTCGCAGATAGAGCCAGATGTTGCTGAGACGCCTAGGAATGGGGTTTTTAATCGTAGAGATTTTGTAACCAGGGACAGAAGTGCAAAACAAGGGGTTCACTGGAGCCAGAGACTGGCAAATAGATGGGATAATGGTTAGTGTTCTCATGGGAAAGTTTTGGGAGTTTTTACTCCCTAAATTCTGAACAGTCCAGAATCTGTTAAAGGTGTTTTTGCTCAGTAGATTTTCTTACGGTGTCAATGTTGCTTTCTTGGAGAGAGGTTTCTCCATCTCCAGCTCCTGTTTCCAAGCCAAGTATTCCAGTTCCAGTTGGGCCATGCTGTGCCGCGACTCTTGAGTAGAACTTGACTTTACTACAGTTGTTATTCATAGAATCATAGAATCATAGAATAGTAGAGTTGGAAGAGACCTCAAGGGCCATCTAGTCCAACCCCCCGCTAAGAAGCAGGAAATCGCATTCAAAGCACCCCCGACAGATGGCCATCCAGCCTCTGCTTAAAAGCCTCCAAAGAAGGAGCCTCCACCACGGCCCGGGGGAGAGAGTTCCACTGCCGAACAGCCCTCACAGTGAGGAAGTTCTTCCTGATGTTCAGGTGGAATCTCCTTTCCTGTAGTTTGAAGCCATTGTTCCGTGTCCTAGTCTGCAGGGCAGCAGAAAATAAGCTTGCTCCCTCCTGCCTATGACTTCCCCTCACATATTTGTACATGGCTATCATGTCTCCTCTCAGCCTTCTCTTCTGCAGGCTAAACATGCCCAGCTCTTTAAGCCTCTCCTCATAGGGCTTGTTCTCCAGACCCTTAATCATTTTAGTTGCCCTCCTCTGGACGCTTTCCAGCTTGTCAGCATCTCCCTTCATCTGCGGTGCCCAAAACTGGACACAGTATTCCAGGTGTGGTCTGACCAAGGCAGAATAGAGGGGGAGCATGACTTCCCTGGATCTAGACGTTATTCCCCTATTGATGCAGGCCAAAATCCCATTGGCTTTTTTAGCTGCCGCATCACATTGTAGGCTCATGTTTAACTTGTTGTCCACGAGGACTCCAAGATCTTTTTCGCACACACTGCTGTCAAGCCAGGCGTCCCCCATTCTGTATCTTTGATTTCCATTTTTTCTGCCGAAGTGAAGTATCTTGCATTTGTCCCTGTTGAACTTCATTTTGTTAGTTTCGGCCCATCTCTCTAGTCTGTCAAGATCGTTTTGAATTCTGCTCCTGTCTTCTGGAGTGTTAGCTATCCCTCCGAGTTTGGTGTCATCTGCAAACTTGATGATCGTGCCTTCTAACCCTTCGTCTAAGTCGTTAATAAAGATGTTGAACAGAACCGGGCCCAGGACGGAGCCCTGCGGCACTCCACTTGTCACTTCTTTCCATGATGAAGACGACGCATTGGTGAGCACCCTTTGGGTTCGTTCGCTTAGCCAATTACAGATCCACCTAACCGTAGTTTTGTCTAGCCCACATTTTACTAGTTTGTTTGCCAGAAGGTCGTGGGGGACTTTGTCGAAGGCCTTACTGAAATCTAGATATGCTACATCCACGGCATTCCCTGTATCGACCCAACTCGTAACTCTATCGAAAAAAGAGATCAGATTAGTCTGGCATGACTTGTTTTTGGTAAATCCGTGTTGACTATTAGCAATGACCGCATTTGTTTCTAAGTGTTTGCAGACCACTTCCTTAATGATCTTTTCCAGAATCTTGCCTGGTATTGATGTGAGGCTGACCGGACGGTAATTGTTTGGGTCGTTCTTTTTTCCCTTCTTGAAGATAGGGACCACATTCGCCCTCCTCCAATCTGCTGGGACTTCTCCTGTTCTCCAAGAACTCTCGAAGATGATTGCCAGTGGTTCTGAAATAACTTCCGCTAGTTCCTTCAAAATAACTTCCGCTAGTTCCTTCATTCCTTGTTCCTGTTTCAAGTTTGTCTCAGCTTTGACAACCTTGCTGCCTTGATTGCTACGAAGTATTTCCAGTGGATTGAACTCTGTTTCCTACCATCCTTGTTTCCCTGTTTCAACTCATGGACACTTTGATTTCTTCGGAGAGCTATCGAGTTCTCATTGTGGATTATAATATTGGACCTTTCCCTTTACCCATTTGGAATCATCATTGACTTTCTAAAAAGAACTATTCCTTACTCTGATTCTATACCTAATTTCCTTTGGATATATAATTGCTTTAATAAAGATATAGTGTGTTATATTGGCTCTTGTCTGGTTTTCGAATGCTCATGCTGCCTTGGGGTGCAACAGGTAAATTCTATGAAATGTTTTGATACTGATTTTGATGAACAAAAATCTGACTTCATGAAAGAGGCTTACATATTTTTCTTAATAACATGTAACATTTTTGATTTGTATCTTTGTTGACTTATTTGCAAAGTTGCTCCAGAAACATCCTCTTTGCCTCTTTCTTACTTATTTACTTTCTTTTATACATTTTCCCATCACACTACAGTCTCCTTGGCTCTCTATACCTTCTGATCTGGAAAAACTTCATTGGAAGGTGAACTCATGACATTTCCCCTAGAAATTTTATTAAAGCACTGGAAGTTGGGGAAGTTGAAATCTGCTTGAGATTTTTGTAGAAAGCAGGAGAGAGCATTCATACATTCCTCAGCTACCTTGAACCTGGAAAGAACTCAAATACCCAAATACAGCTCACAAGAAGTTCACCAATATTTTTCTTCATTTAAAGCAGAGAACAGAAAAACTATCCAGTCAACAGAAAATATGTATCATTTTTCAGAACTTCCATAGATAATATTGATACATTCTGATATGTAGTAGAGAGTTGAATATGCCTGAAGCACTAAACATATATAATCAACAAAGTATTTTAGACTTGTTGAAGGTTCTATCAGGAATCAGTTTTTATGCAAACTTGATTATGGTCTATCTAGAATGGTTGTCTTTTCCCATCTGTGGTGAGTTACTGAAACAGAAATTGAGTAATTTTCTTTGTTCCCCTTGCACCCACAGAGAGCCATACATCTAAATTTTCAATCAGTGTTGTGATCCAGAAGTCAGAGGAAATCTCCTACTTTCACTTTCTGAACTTTTGGTTTAGGGATTTTGAGTCAGTTGTATTATCAGCTATTTAATATTATATTCCACTCATTTTTTTTATGGGGAGGGACCCCTTGCAGTTTGAGGTAGCTTGGTGTGCTTTAAAAAAACATTAGAGCTCCTTCCATTCTTATTTTATCATTCAGGACAAATGCATACAGAGCTGTAAAGAGGAAAAGAAAGCTATTTAATCAACCAGATAATTCAAATGAACTTATACAGTCATTGGGGTGACATGTCACAAGCTGACCCACCTCATACTGGTAGGAAATAATTATCAATTATTTGCTCTATAGCTAGAATCTTCTAGGTTTCTATAGGTCTTCAACTAATGGTTCATATTAGTAATTCTTGTTCCAACTCTAGTTGTCTTTCTCAAATGATTCTTAAAAGCTGCACTTGAGGTTATTGATTTTCTGGACTTTGGCATATCTGATTTCCAACCTGAATATAGTATGGAAAAATATTGCTTCAATATCATCTGCCAAGTTAAAATAACCCCAAAGTAGTAGTATAGCTAAGAAATTAATTAATCAGGGGAAGCTAGAACATTTTTCAGCTTAGGAATAGAATTGAACTGGAGTTGTCAAAAACTCTAACCTAGGTCTCATGCAACACTTAGCATATCCATGACTTTGAAAGAAAGCCATATATGATTTATGGATAAAACTGAAATGTCTTTCCCAATGCATTGATATGCAGCCCTGTAACAATTTTCTGCCAGGGGATCCAAAGACGACAAGTCTGTTAACACTTGAAAAGCTCTGCAATCATATGAAGCCTCTTTTCATGCGTGGTTTCTTTTTCCCCCTGTGTGAATTAAGACTAAATGGCTTAGTGGTTTGTGTAAGTGAGAGTTCTCTCTCTTTTCTTCTCCTCCAGACTGCCTAACATGACAGACTTGCCTTGCCTCAGACAGTATTCTGTGCTGTCAGTAAATGGCTTGGGATAGTGCATCTTTAATCAATGGAACAGGCAAGGGAAGGGAAGGGAGAGGTGGAGGGGAGGACAGAGCAAAATGGAATAAGAAAAGAGCAAAGCTGACTTAGATTGATCGCATCATTTGAGCCAGCACTGTAGACTGTACACCTCAATCCAACGCCGACACTAAATAACCAGCAATCTCCAATATTATCAATAGGCAGTGGAGGGCAGTGTCTGGATACAGACTTTATCAGATAGAGACCTGAAGATTAACCTCTTGGCCCCCTAATCGGGATTGTGCTAGTAGACCATTTATTTTTGTGCTTAGATGAGGCAGGGTGGAAGGGGAGAGGGGGTCAAATTGCTCAAAGGAAAACACGTTAACTCAGTGCCTAGATAGTCAAACATTGCAACAGGCTGTTTTGTCTTGAACACAGCTGCGAAGGATTCAACTTCTACCCCTATGTATCCCACTTTCCAATGTTGTCGCTGCCACCACCTTTGAAAGATGCTTAGTTCAAATAATAAGCAACATTTGAAGAAACAGTAACTTATTTATTTATGGCACAAAGCTTAATAGTTGCAAGAATGTTATATCTTGAGGTGAGCGATGTTACTTCTGTACAGTAAGTGTTGCAAGATTTCTCAATAGTTTCACTGAGCTTAGTATAGTATCAGCTTTATATGACTTGTTTCTTTCAGTTAGGAATACTGTCCCTCTTGAACTTAGTTGATCTATACCCGATCAAACTCGGACTGGGGAGTTTAACTGGTCAACCCTAGTCTTCCTTGACTTAGGGATGTAGCCTCAGCTCTTTAGTTATCCCTACTAAGAGCTCAGCAACTTTAATTTTAGCCCTTCTCCGCTAAAACTCTCTAGCTGCTCAACTTCCTCCCACAATCTCTTCTCTCGATCTCACTCCTTTTCCACTGAACAGAACCAACTGCTCTAGTCAACCGACAAACTCCAACTGCCCAATTCCAACTGCTAAATTTGAATTCTAAGGCTTCCACCAGCAAGGTGAAGCCACGCCCCTTTTCCTGGCCATGCCTTAGAGGCTCCCAACTTCTGTATAAGAATAGCTGAAATATATAACCTTAAACAGTCAACCTAAACATAGCAATCATGAATAAAACACAATGATCATGACATCTTTACAACAGCATACAGGGATTTGGGTATGTTTGTTTCTTTATCTAATACTTAAACAATGGCTCAAATTTTAAGGTAATGCCAAGCTAGAACCATGTGACATAGCTATATTGCCTAATTAAGTCATCCATTAGGTGAATTTTAGAAAAGACTCCCAACTCAGTGGCCTAATTGAGCCTGGAACCACAGACCATGGCTGTGCTGTATTGTGGAATGGAATTTTAATCATAATGGATTCTCCTCAGAGTTTCTTCCTTTCTCTGCCTCCTAACAACCTGAATTTGGCAGAGTTCTCTTCCTCTTTAACCCTTTGGAGTTAAACATAATATTATTTTTGAACTAGGCAAAATAAAGGAGAGCCAGCTGAACTGAAGGTGTTTAATTAGCAGTGGTGACATGGAGATGGGATCAGCAATCGCATTTTGCAGCAGTCTCTCCAGAAAGGAGTTAAAGATCTGTTGAAGAATTCAGGGCAGTATGCACTGCAGGATAAACAAAATGATTTACCAAGGACAAGCTTGTGCTGGGAACATTCATGAAACACTTTTGCAGATTCCAGGCGATACAGGAACTGGGGAAAGGCATGTTTTGCCTCTTGCTTCACAGCTTTCTGCACCCACTTTTATTTAAGCCCCGCTGGAAGGATATTTATAGCCGACTCTTCATCCTGAAGACATTGGACCATCTGATCTTAAAGAAAAGCAGGTTGAGCCCTGATTATTAGTATTTGGAGTAGATAATGCCAATGAATACATTGGCAGTCTGTCCTGCCAATCCTGTTTACAGTCCTGTTTACTGTCCTGGCTTCTAACACTTTATTTCCATTCCTGGTCCTATTGTCCTGCATTTTGCACAAGCCCTGCCCTTTCCCCTTATAATTTTATATATCCAACTTTTTGATGCTTATTGATGCATTTTATGATGCTTTTACTTTGTGGTTTTAATTGCTTTTAATTATATTGCTGTCATGCATTGTTATTTTATAGTTTGTACACAGTTCTTTGGGTCTGGTCCCCATGTAAGCTGCACCGAGTCCCTTCCATGTGATGGAGGTGGGTTACAAGAATGAAGTTATTATAGTAGGTGCTGTAGGCTATATTTCTCACCATATACCACCTCTGAGTATCTATTGCCCAAGAAGACCCTATGAAATTCATGTGGTCGTGGTAAGTCCATAGGCAACTTGAGTACACATATACACAAACACTTCTTTGCCACTTTATTTATCCCAATCTCCCATGCCACTTCTAGTCTAGCAGATACATACTGTTAACTGAAAAGAGCTCAGAACAGCAGGCAATTCTGTGCTCTGACATACCTTATAGCAGTGGTTCTCAACCATTGGGACTCCAGATATTTTGGCCATCAACTCCCAGAAATCCTAACAGCTGGTAAACTGGCTGGGATTTCTGGGAGTTGTAGGCCAAAACACCTGGAGACCCACAGCTTGAGAACCACTGCCTTACAGGATGGCTACCCTCTTACAATTTGATAAGCACAGGTATGCTGCCCTTAACTCCCACTTTCTGAATAGAAACAAATGTAACAGGCATCACTTTCATCTTGTATTTCATATTTTATTCATTTATATTCCACTTTTCTCCCAATAATGGGAGGCTAACAGCATTTAAAACAATAAAAATGAGAAACAATGCAATGCATTAATATTATAAATATTAGATTTAAAAATAATCTATAAATTAATCATTTACAATATTAAAATCATTAAAATGTAATTTCATTGTACAATGACAATAAAGTTATTTTATTTTATTCTAAAAGTTTATATACAAACCTCACACTACTGCACAGCATTAAAAGCATATCTGTATATGAAAGCCAGGGGCTAGCCACTGCAAAAGGCCCTCACCCTTGTTCCCACCAAATAAACCTGAGACTGGATCTACAGTTAGTAAGTAAGTAAGTAAAACTTTGTTTATATACCACCCTCTGTCCCCAAAGGGACTCAGGGTGGTTTACAAGCATAAAAACAGCAACATACATTACAAGCAGCACAATACACCCATTATTAAACAAAATTAAAGACCTCTACAACTCATAAAACAGTGAAGACCATAAGAAACAATCACAACAACCAGAAGGAACAAGAATAAATAATCAGATGGATTGACATGGACCATTATTAGAGATAGATGATCCTTGTACAGCATGTTTATGGGCCAGGGTCCAGCGGTACACCAGAGACAATTATTCAAAGACCTGCCAAAACCACCAGGTTTTCAACTCCTTGCAAAAGTAGGATGGAGTAGGGGCTTGCTTAATCTCTTTTGGTAGGATATTCCAGAGCTGGGGGGCCACTACCGAGAAGGCCCACTCCCTCGTCCCCACCTGTTGCGCTTGGGATGAAGGTGGGAGTGATAGGAGGGCCTCCCCGGACGATCTCAGGGCCTGCACCAGTTCATAGGGGGAGATGTGATCACGGAGATAGGTAGGGCCCGAGCTGTATAGGGCTTTATAGGTCAACACCTGCACCTTGAATTGGGCCCGGCAGTTTATCGGCAGCCAGTGGAGCTGCTTTAATAGGGGTGTAGAGCTTGATCTTCTGGGGAGGCCCTTCTTTCTGTCCTACCACCTTCTTAAGCCTCATCTAAACTGCCATATATTTCAGTTTTTTTATGCTTTAAACTGGATTATATGAGTCTACACTGCCATATCATCCAATTCAAAGTAGATAATCTGGATTCAAAAACTGAATTATATGGCAGTTTAGATGAGGCTTAAGAAGGTGGTAGGACAGAGAGAAGGGCCTCACTGGTAGATCAAGCTTTAATTGACTTATAAAGGTACTAGCTGCACCCGGCCATGCATTGCTTTGGCTTATGGGAATGCTTTGTTGACCAGGTGGAATAGCAGTAAATAGCCTTGCAGCCTCAAAGCCTGGCTGCTTTCTTCTTATGGGAATCCTTGTTTTGGTGAGCAGGAATACAGTGGAATACTTGCTGCTTGGAAGGCTGGGTCCTTGCATTCTAGGATAATTTTTGGGGGGGCTGCTAGAATTGCAATGAATAGCCTCGCTGCTCCAAAGCCTGGCTGCTTGCTACCTAGGGGAATCTTTGGTTGGTCAGCTTCAATAGTACAGAGTAGTATTGCTGCTTCAAAGCCTGGCCACCTTCTACCAAGGTTAATCCTGTGTTGGTCTGGTTGAAGTGCACCGAATAGCCTTGCAGCTTCAATGCCTGGCTGTGGTATAACTAGGGGAATCCTTGTTTGGCAAGCTGGAGTAGCATCCTCAATCAAAGAGCTGCTTTGAAGCCTGGCAACTTCCTTTGTAGGGGAATCATTGTTTGGCCAGCTTGAATTGAACTGAATAGTCTTGCAGGTTAAAAGCCTGGCTGCTTTCTACATAGGGCATGCTTGCAAAGACAGGTTGAATGAGATGGAGTAGCCTCGTAGCTTCAAAGCCTGGGGATTTTCTACCTAGGGGAAATCTTGGTTGGCCAGGATGAACAGCACTGAATAGCCTTGCTGCTTGCAAGCTTGGTTGCTTTCTACCTTGTGGAATCCTTGGTTGGTCAGATTGAATAGCAATTAATAGTCTTGGTGCAGCAGGTATGAATGCTGCAATTAGCCACCTTGATTAGCATTTAATGGCTTTACAGCTTCAAAGCCTGGCTGTTTCCTGTCTGGGGGAATCCTTTGTTGAGAAATGTTAGCTGGCCCTGGTTGTTTCCTGTCTGGAATTTCCCTGTTTTCAGAGTGTTTCTCTTTATTTACTGTCCTGATTTTAGAGATTATATTGTTCTGTATCATTATACCACAGTAATTATTATATATTATATTTATAATCTTATATCAGCTGCTTTGATCTGGATTATATGAGGCCCCTTCTACACAACTGTATAAAATCCACACTGAACTGGATTATATGACAATGTGGACTCAAGATAATCCAGTTCAAAGCAGATACTGTGGATTATGTGCCTTGGCATTCTGGGTTATATAGGTCTGTGGAAGGGCCTTGAGTCTACACTGCCATATAATCCAATTCAAATCAGACATTCTGTATTTTATAGACAGTGTGGAAGAGGCCTAAGTGAACCCTGGCTGTCCCCCGGTGCCATTATGGCCAAAGGGGTTGCTAGGAGATGAAGTGGGCAGGACCTAAAGGGAGAATGACCTACCCTTCTGACCGGCAGCCAGGGTTGAAAATGGCTCTTCCTCATCCTCTAGTTTGGATTTTATTTTTCTAGGTTTTTTGTTTGAAAGACATAGATTGGATTACTATGTTGTGTGGCCAAATTTGGTGTGATTTGGTTCAGTGGTTTTGTTGTTTACTCAGTCCTACAAACAGACATTACATTTAGATAGATAGATAGATAGATAGATAGATAGATAGATAGATAGATAGATAGATAGATAGATAGATAGATATTTTCAACTGTTTAGGGCTTTATGGATCAAAATAATCACTTAAAGCTGCTAGGCTGTAGTCAGGTTTAGCACAGGAACAGCTTTTTTGGAATTTGAAATATTTGGGCATCATTAACATATTGGTGACGCCTGACCCCAACAATCCGGTAACATCTTTCCGTGGTTTTAGCCTGCAGAAGAGAAGGCTGTGAGGAGACATGATAGCCATGTACAAATATGTGAGGGGAAGTCATAGGGAGGAGGGAGCAAGCTTGTTTGCTGCTGCCCTGCAGACTAGGATGTGGAACAATGGCTTTAAACTACAGGAAAGGAGATTCCACCTGAACATTAGGAAGAACTTCCTCACTGTGAGAGCTGTTCGGCAGTGGAACTCTCTCCCCTGGACTGTGGTGGAGGCTCCTTCTTTGGAGGCTTTTAAACAGAGGCTGGATGGCCATCTGTCGGGGGTGCTATGAATGCGATTTCCTGCTTCTTGGCAGGGGGTTGGACTGGATGGCCCATGAAGTCTCTTCCAACTCTACTATTCTATGATTCTATGATACTATGATTATGTAGATATTAAATAACAAGATAGAACCTTGAGGAACTCTGCAGGTTAATAGCCATGGCGTAGAGTAAGAATCCCCTAACATTAATAATCTCCAAGAGCACCGTCCAGGAAAGAAGACCTAAATGAGAGATTACAGCCCTTTCCACACAGCTGTATAAAATCCACATTGAACTACATTATATGGCAGTGTGGACTCAGATAATCCAGTTCAAAGCAGATATTTTGGATTATCTGCCTTAATATTCAGGGTTGTATGGAAGCACACTATCTCTCTCTCCAGTTAGGTAAAGCAGTGCTAGGTTCTTTTTTTTTTAGCTGTGATAGTTCACCCTCAAGTTCTTTTCCAGTGTATAATGACCTTAATCATAGGATTTTCTTTACAAGGCTTCTTCAGAGAGGCTTCACCACTGTCTTTTTCTGAGGCTAAGTGAGTACAACTTCACAGTGGGTTTCCATGGTTGAAGAGTAATTTGGAATTAATTGCTAGAAGTCCACATAGCACAGGCCAGTTTGGTGTAATGATTTCAGTATTAAATTGTGTCCTAGTTCAATACAGAAACTCCTAAACCAAACTGGCCTATGTTATGCTTGCAATGAATTTTACTGAAATATATTTTATTATATTGAAGGAAAAGTATGCTGGAGAAGCATACCAATCTTCAGCCACCTCTCCAATTGTATGCTTGCTATGATTTTGTGCTGCAGGAATAGAAAAGAACTAGAAGGAAAGCAAGTTGTTTCATATTTTCTTCCATACAATAGGCTGGCAACACTTAGGTAGGATTAATACATGAGATTGAAATGTGAAATTCTCCATTTGAATATATGCAGTCATGTTCATTTTGCTGTCTCATCAACAGAATTCAGACTGAAATCCCTGCAGAGTTTTCTTTAGGCAGCTGAGAGGATCTCTAATTGAATCTGAAAGTAAGTTTGCAGGCAAAATGCAAGTAACCTCCTAGCATGCAACATCATTGATGCCTTTAAAGCAACAGATGGAGTTGAGAGCAAGACAGAAGACAAATACATTTTTGTATACATAGATAAGGCATGTATTGACATTACCATTAGGTCAACTTGAAATACACGGAGTGAATCTCTAGCACAGAGTCAGAATAACCATACCAAATAAAAGCTGCTCGGACAGAATCTGACCACCTCTTTATATTGAGCCACCAAATACACAGTTTATTGTAGAAAGGGGTGGGGAGACAACTCTGCCAAAGTTGTATAATCAGATTTATGGCTGAGATCCTCACATTCTTGCTACAATCCCACCTATCCTTACATAATTATGGCCAGTGGAGAATAAGAGATGACTGGGAAGTATCTAGTTATTTGAATATACCCAGTCATACAGCAATGAGAGCATACCCTAAAGGTCCTTTGGAAATCCTGGAACACTATGTCATTATTTTGCATCTGGCTATTGTTACATAGTCATATACTTTCATGTTGTCCAGCAGCCACTACATGGTAGAGACGGAAAGAATTTAAAAAAGAATTTAAAATGTCAAAAATGTTTTTGATTGGTGAGAAACTGTTGTGAGAGGAATCTTGTCCTGGCAAGATTGAGACTATTTTTGTGCAAAATCAACATGTGGTTGTTTTAGACATAAAATAGTGTTTCCTAGGCGGGAAGCACTTTTGCCATGCAGGAAATAATTTATGCATATAAAAATAATCTCCTGTGCAGAAAATGCTGTTTCCTGCATAGAAAATTCTGGTTTCTGTACAAAATTGTGCACAGAATTAGTCTCTGGTTATGAATAGGCATCAGAAGGTGATTTCCTTGAATAGGGAAGAAAATAGCTAAAATTACTCATGTCTTCCTTCTACAATTAATTACATCCATATAGTATGGCTATGGAAGGGAAGCATAAGAGAAATGAAGATTTTCAAGGACTTTCGGTTGTTGCTTGAGGAAGGACTAGAGTTTTGACCTCTCTAACAACCAAAAAGAAAGACATATGCATGAATTGGATTTATGTACTAACAGGATGCCAGCCAGTATTGAATTATTATTTTTAATTTCGGTAATCAGAATGTAAGTTAGACATCTCTAAAAATAGACCTAGGCAACTGGATTGTCATTTTATGGTTCATCGTCTTTTTGGGGCCAGAGAAAAGAGTATTTCAGGGAAACCAGAGGTGTCAAGGGCCACAAATACAGATGTAGGTTCACAACTACTGCTTAAAATGCAGATCGTTGCAGGATTTGCAAGTCTCATGCTTTAATTTGTAAATCCCATTAAGGCCCTATTCCCTGTCCTCATCTGTATTATTTGAACATCTTCCCATGTAGTTTTAGCCATCATGTGGGTTTGAGTGCCTGAAGCTCTTTTGGCCAAGTACATCAGGAAATCTACCATCCTGTTTTTGCCAGCTCTTCAATTATTTCATCCTTCTGGGATTTGCATTTGGAGTTGACCTTATTTAATTTTATTTTATTTACATCATTTGTATACTGCCCATTAACTATGTCCTCCGGGCAGTTGACAGTAAAAGTTAAAAACCATAAAAACCAATCAACAAAAGTCTTAAAAAATCAGACAAAATAAAAGCAAACACGCTATAAAGCCAAGCAACTGAAAGTAGTGTCAGCAACATAGTAACACAGCAGAGATTAAAATAATACAAATCATTTAAAGATCTCAGAGCGATCTTAAATGTCTTACATCATAATTAAATAGCCATTTCTCATAATAATGAAATGATCATAATGTAGATGTCAGGTAAGCTTCTCTGGAGAGGGCATCTTACATTTGGATGCTACCATATCAGAGCAGGATATGGAGTTGAGAATGCTATGGTCGCCTTACTGGATGATCTCAGTCTTAACTGACAAGGGGTGTATGTCCCTATTGGTGCTTTTAAATCTCTCAATGACTTTTGATACTATCAGCAATGGTATCCTTCTGGAACGCATGGAAGGTTTGGAATCGGAGGCACTGTGCTGCAATGGTTCCAGTCATATCTTTCAGGCAGGTTCCACATGGTGGTTCTGGGGATAGCTGTTCCTTGAAAAAGATGCTGTTATATGGCATCCCACAAGGTGCTATTCTATTCCCAATGCTTTTTAACATTTACATGAAACTGCTGGGAGAGATTTTCTGGAGGTATGGGGCAGGGTGCTATCACTGTGCTGATGATGCCCAAATATATTTCTCCATGCCTTCCAAAACAGCTCTAGCTAAGGATAGTGTGTCTCCTATGAATGAATGTCTGAAGGAGGTAATGGGCGGATAAGGAAAGACAAATTGAAACTGAATCCAGACAAAACAGAGGTGCTTGCCTTCAAGAGTCCTAACCTAGGGATGGAGGCATGTCAAGCAGTCTTGGATGGGGTTGCACTTCCCCTGAAAGATTGTGGTCGCAGCTTGGGAGTGCTCTTATATCCGTCTCTCCAAATATTAACTCAAGTTGATGTGATGGTCAGGAGTGCTTACTACCACCTTTGGCTGATACGACTACTGTGCCCCTTCCTAGAATCCGAGGACTTGAAGATGGTAGTGTACACATTGGTAACCTCAAGCTTGGACTTTTACAATGAGCTTTATGTTGGGCTACCTCTGTACTAAGTTTGGAAACTGCTATTAGTTCAAAATGCAGCAGCCAAATTGGTCACAGGAACATCCAGGAGGAGCATATTACACCTATCCTAAAATAACTTAACTGGTTGCCAATTCGTTTTTGGGCAACATACGAATTGTTTGCTTTGGCCTTTAAAGTGCTACATGGTTTGGATCCAGGTTACCTACAGGACCATCTTCTCCCATACAAACAACCCTGCACAGTTAGGTTCTTTGGGGGTTGTCTACTCCAGCCTGCAAGAACACAACGGGCAACCATCACTCAGAGGACCTTTTCACCAGCCACCCCAAGACTGTGGAATGACCTGCCAGAAGAGTTTCAATAACTTAGATCAGCTGTCAGACTTAAATACATAATTTAAGACTAATCTCTTCCAGCATGTCTACCTGGTCATTTTTAAATTGTAAATTTTAATCTGCATTTTGTCAGTAGATTTTAGCTGGTATTTTAAGTCTGTGTATCTTGTTATATGTTTTCGATAATGTTTTATCTCTTGTTTTAATGTTATATCAGCTTTGAACCACAGAGAGAATAAAAATAAAATGATAATAATAGTAATTATTACCACCACCAGTGGAAAGGCATTTCCTCTGCAGTACTCAGTAATGTACTACTTACATTGACAAAGCACAGAGTTCAAAAGGAAAGTGTAGTGTCATGGAGTAAGTTGCCAAACATGGCTGCAATTCATGTAATCTACAATGGAAGTATTTCCCCCGAGAGTGAGAAGCAAGTAGTGAATAGAACTACAGGCAGCCCCAAGTTACAAACATCCGATTTACAAATAACTCATAGTTAAGAATGAGAGTGAGACAACAGGAAGTCTACCTCTTGGAAGGGAAATCCACTCCTGAAAGAGTTATTATCCTGGGGAAAAGGAGTTTTAACTGAAGCTTTATCACTAATCCTTGTTTCCACAAGAAGCCCAATTCTTCAAAAACCAGATTTCACAGGGACAGAAAGTGAATAGGGGGACAGACAGCAAAATAAACACCATTGGGGTGCTAACCTTTCCCTATGCTATCCAAAGCTAAAAGATATATATAGCTAGAGTTACACTTAAAAATATAACTTTTCCGTCTTACAAACAAATTCAACTTAAGAACAAACCTGTAGAACCGATCTTGTTCATAACTTGGGGACTGCCTGTACTTGCTTCTGTGGAGGTGTGCAGGAAGTCTTTCTGTAGACATGGTATTTTCATTAGTTGTGCACTGAGATAGCAGTTGAATTCTGATTTCTTTGGTTGATTTTAAAATTCTAACAGTCGACTGAGCCATTGTTACCAGAAGGATCTGGATATTTATTTTCTGCTATGAACTTGTATTTCCAAAATGTGACCACCGGGACCTATGCCCAGTGCAATCTCTTCCTAAACTAGATACACTACAAACTCTTAGCCCCCTCTCTATTGTTCCACACATGGCAGAAATTTGAGGTGATGCCAATGCGGTTTGAATGTCAATGTGAGCATCCATTTAAATTATTTCTAAATTGTTTTCAATTTGGTTGTAGTAGTGTGGTGATCAAGGGGGCATCTTATGAGGTCAAGGAGAACAAAAATAACCCCAGGACCCTCAGACAGTGACAACCTTAAGTTATTTCATAAAGGGAATAACAATAAGTAATTGATCCATTTTTTATTTTGTGTCAAAAGTATTGCATAATAAATAAGTTTAAAACTGATAAAATAAAGGGATCACAAGCTGCTAAATAGTTTTAGACCATGTGTTAATCTTTAGAGTGTCACACTATTCATATGGAAAATGTTCAGTTCCAACGTGTTACTCTTGGAAGCTACTTACCATGCAGATTGTGGTAGTAATACCATGTTCTACTGCTTACATACTTCAACAGATTCCAAAGGCCAGTGTGTCCATTTTAAATTTCTCTTTGATACAAATATGACCCTTTTTGCTTACCTGTAGCTTTTGATTTCTGCCCTTTCACCAGTTGATTCAGTTCTACAGTTGTATTTTGAGTATTGGACTAATGGCCTGCTAAGTGCATTAACTCCTAACCATTTGTTGTTTCATTAATGCTGAAATGAGTTTCTAATTGAGTTTGCAGTGGTAGCTAAAAGCAACCTAAGCATTGACTAAAAGAAGTCATTGCCAAGGACTATTCTATCCACTGTCTGATGTCACTGGAACCTAGATGGGACTCTTTTCTTGTGAAGTAAAACCATAACAAATCGCTTTTGGTAGGTTTATTTGGGGTTTGGTTTTGTTTACTTTTCCTTTAGAGAGCTTTTAAATTGCCCCAAATTAAATCTCTGTGTTTTCTGGGCTATTGATAAATGAAGCATTGCAAGGCTTCCTTTGCTTAAGGGCCACCCATCCTCTGATTGAAAAGAGCTTTCTCTTGTGTTCTGCCATGAAAAAGTATACCTTTCAGTATGTCTTTTGAATGGTGCTATCATTATTTGTTGCTATAGCATGACCCCCCCCCCCCCCCCAAAAAAAAAATTCAACTTATATATTTTCCTCATATGGCACTCAATCCAGTTAGCCAAGTCATTGCTCGTTCCATTTTCCACAGGAAAAACTGAGGATGAAAGAAAACAATTATTCCATGAGTGTTTAATGGGCTGAGAACCAAGATCTCCAGGTTTTTTTTTTTTCATGTTAGAAATGATTTGAGAAACTGCAAGTCGCTTCTGGTGTGAGAGAATTGGCCGTCTGCAAGGATGTTGCCCAGGAGACACCCGAATGTTTGATGTTTTACCATCCTTGTGGGAGGCTTCTCTCATGTCCCCACATGGGGAACTGGAGCTGACAGACGGAGCTCACCCACTCTCCCCGGATTTTAACTGCCGACCTATCGGTCGGCAGTCCTGCCGGCACAAGGGTTTAACCCATTGTGCCACTGGGGGCTCCAAGATTTCCAGTAAGGTCTTTAATATCCTGTAAGTAGGAAACAGTGGGGTTTGTTTGTGTTACATCCTGAGATATAATACTGACATTTTGTTCTTGTTACACAATTACAGCACTTTGATATCACTTTAATTGCTATGGCTGGAATTTGTAGTTTAAAGCAGGGCTTATTAAAGCTTTTCCACTTGTGACCCCTTTCCACACAAGATATTTTTACATGACCCCAGATATATAAAATAGGTATAAAAAACAAACATTTACTGAAAATATAGAATTTGCAAGTCTTGCTGAACAGGCTGATTTTCCTTTCCTTTTCTTTTTGGAGTACAGCTTAAACATTTTCTGCAGAGTCCACCGTAAACACTGCATGTTATTGCTAACAAATTTGTGTAAATGTCTAGGTTGTGGTCAGAAATTTTTTACTTTCTCAATTTTTTTATGACCCTAACACAGAGCCAAGAGGACCCACATTGAGGCCAGATCCCATGATTTAAGAAACAGTGGTTTGGAGAGGCACTAGGGCTGTCTAACTGCAAACTTTACATACCTTACAAAACTACCTTACAGGATTCCATAGGATGAGTCTATGCCAGTTAAATTAGTATCAAAGTGCTATAAACCATATAGTGTGAAAGAGACTACAGGCAGTCCCTAATTTATGAACAAGACAGGTTTTGTAAGTTTGTTATTAAGTTGAATTTGTGTGTGTGTGTGTGTGTGTGTGTGTGTGTGTGTGTGTGATATGCTTTGGATAGCATAGAGAAGGGTATTTGTTTTGCTGCCTGTGTCCCTGTTCAGAAGATTTCTTCTCATTTTCTGTCCCTGTGATAAGTGGATTATGAAAAATGTGACTAGTTGTTGGAACAAGATTTGGTGCTAAAGCTTCAGTTGAGACAGGAGTTAATTTCCCTTCCGAGGGGCAGATTTCTCTCACTTTCTGTTATCTTACCCCCATTCTTAAACATAAGTTGTTTTTAAATTGGATGTTTGTAACTTGGGGGCTACCTGTACTCATATTATGCAATGATAAAGTGGATTAAATAGGATTCAATTTCATCTACTGAGTATTCATTTACTAAAACTATTCAACAGCAAAGTCAGAATGGATCAGATTTGATCCCTACCTCTGCCCCAGTTATCTATATATTTGCAAAGCTTCAAAGTGCCACTTAAGCAAGGCTTTAGTTTTCTTATGAACCAGTTGAAGAGAAAGTGTTGTTAAACTCCCAAGTTGGCAAGCAAGAGTTTACACAGATGGAACAGTTAGCTTCAACCACAGAACAAACACCAGCGACCAAACAGCTTCACACTTCCAAAGTAAGAAAGAAAGGAATGGCAGAGGCAGGCCAAGCCAAACAGGCCTTGGAAAACTTTTGTCCACTGGATGGAATTTACAGCTCTTAGTATTCTGTTCACATCCTAGCTTCATTCAAGCATTCTCCACTGAGTAAAGAAGACAGTAGAGCTTTGCCTAAGGGGACTCCAGGTACTAACCAGGCCTGACTCTGCTTAGCTTCTGAGATCTGACAAGATCGGGCATGTTCAGTGTGGTATAACTGTAGGCTTTAAACCTACAACACCCGGTATTCCCAGATGGTCTCCCATCCAATACTTGTTTGTCAGGGGAGACACTATGATCACAAAGGTGGTTTTCATCCATACCTAAGGACACTAGCTATTGGACCTGATCAGACAGAGCAACCACATTTATCCATTATGCAACACACATACATAATGGAACTTTTCTAAATGTAGGTTTACTGGGAACCAATTTCTGCAATGCGAAGTCAAGAATTGATAGTGATGACAACTAGGTATGCCTGCTGTTAGACTAGCCAGGGAGTTTGTACATAATGGGTACTATTCCCAAATGTTTTCAATTATCCTAACAAACACTCTTCCTTTACAGCATTAGAAGATAGTAAGGGAATGAAGCCAACAAGGATAAGACTACTAGCCACATGAAAAGTAAGCTTCAGCATATTTCTTCAGCAAATGGAACATCTTTCCTCTTCCACGTTAAGATAAATGTGATCATGCTATTTCCCATCAGTGCCATCACCATATGGGCAAAGCTGATTGGATGTGCCATCCAGAAATGGGTTGATCAGTCTAATTCCACTCAGTATTAATTTTGCATATGTTCATCTGCAAGTCCATTCACATCCATTTCCACAAGAACACATGATTTTAAAATAAAAATAGTAAAATTAACAGTATTTTCCAACAAAAATACATATTTTGTTAATTTGGAAAGCTCAGAACTGTACAGTAAAATTCAAAGAAGGATGAAAACTTAAAAAATTGATTATGATCTATGTCTTTGATCAGGAAGTTTGACTTACTTAAAAATTAAAGCTGGAATAAATCTTCAAAAATCACTATTGAAAAACTCACACAATGGCAAAAACAATTCTAATGTAATCATGCATATAGTTAAATCAAGATGGCTTTCTTCTACATAATTATTCTTTGTAATTTCATTTTTAACCATGTAAGAGAAGAAAATTGCAAAGGTTCTATGGTGGAGTGAAAATGACCTCCCAAGATTCTCTGTGTTGCTTATAAATGGTAAAATGTTGTGGACATGGGATTTCACCCAATATTTTTAGAACCTCTGGCTGTTTTTTAACTGAATGAAAGTTTGTTGTTGATTTATATTGATGGATGAATGAAAATTATGCCAGAGGAAAGGACAAAAAGGAGTAAGGATCCAGTCCATTGTTTCCCCTGAAATATTAAACTTATAATCAAAAATATAAAATACAGGATGTGTTTGCCCTTTAAAGGAGTTACTCAAATATTTAACTTAAAACATTTTTAAAGCCAAAAAGTCATTTACTGAAAATTCCTCAAAGCAGCTTACAATGCACTGCTCAAAGTGTTTTATAAAATACATATGCATTTTAAAATCCTAGTAATTTTAACATGATGGGAATTGCAAGAGGGACTAAACATCTATTCTATATTCTATTCTATTCTATTCTATATCCAGAATAAAAGTGAAAACCCATATGTGTGTATGTGGCACAGGTGTCCGCTCACACAAACAGCCTCCACAAACAGGCTATAGTTCCCAGTGCTGAGAAGCCAGCAAGTCACTCCAGTCCACTGACATTGCAGTTACAGCGAGCACCATGAACATGTAGCCCAACCCCTGCAAATGTCCTCCCCACCACCCAAGGAATGCTTTCGTCTGGAAACCATTTCATCCTAGATTTTGCTTTTTCCACCACAGGCAGGCATCCCAGGGGTCTCCATTGCTGGGGAATTTGCATGACCCCGCCTCCTGCCCTTCCCTTTCAAATCTGTCTGCATAACAAACAGACCTGAACTGAGCAACAACTAAACTTACTGGAGTTGTTTGGGGGGTTGAAGTTGTAGTTTACCCTGCATCAGAGCATTGTGACTCCTACTGGGGAATTTATAGGAGTTGTAGTTCACCTACACCCAGAACGCTATGAACCCAAACAATGGTGGGTCTGGACCAAACTTGCCATGCATACCCGATATGCTCAGATTTGAATACTGGTGCATTTGGAGAGGAATTGGCCTGTACATTTGGAAGTATTAGGTACTGTGATTTATAGTTCACCTGCAGTCGAACCCCACCGATGATGGACCAGGATCAAACTTGGCACAAAGAGTCCCCATAACCAATACAACATATTAGACAAGTTTGGGGGAAATGGAGTTATAGTTCACCTGCATCTAGAGAAACAGTGACCCCCACCGACAATGGACCGGGACCAAAATTTGCACAGAGAAGCCTCATGACCAACTGAACCTACTGCAGGGTTTTGTGGGAATGGGCCTTGCTTTTGGGAGTTGTAGTTCACCTGCATCCAAAGACCACTGAACCCAGCCAATGATGGATCTGGACCAAACTGGGCACACAGACTGAACATTGCCTGTTGTGGATACTGACAGATGTTTCGGGACAATTGCCCTGTGAATCTGGGAGTTGTAGTAGTTCACCCCCATCCAGAGAGCACTGCAACCAGGCGATGACCAGCAAATGACATATCTGGACCATGCTTGCTACACAGACCCAAAATGGCCAACTATGAATGCTGGCAGGATTTGGGGAGCATTGAACCACAATTCTGGGAATTGTAGTTCACCCACTCTAAACTGAGAATATCTAACATTCAAATACAAATAATGCCTTTTTCAAATAACCCGGGCACTGCCTGCTAGTAGTTAATAAATGTGCCATCCCATCAAAAAGCAGTCAATAAAAAATAAATTGGTAATGTTTTCAGTTCTTGCCAGAAAACAAATAAAGATGCTCTTTAATGTCTGAATATTTTTAATGACCAAGGTACACCAGATATCATAGCTACCCAAATGACATATTCCTTGCTCCTTGTATTCTTCCACCATTAATGATGAGCACCTCCCTCCTTCAAAGCAACCTTACCTGACAGAATTCTGCAATGATCAATGGCAGGATGTTCAGCAGTGCCATCGGAAACATTGCTGTGTGACGCAGTTAGTGTACGACAATGTACTGTTTCACAGTGCTAATGACATCTGGGTATTGAAATAGTCTCCACAGGGATGAACACTACAACACCTGCTTTTTGTAGCTAACTCAGCCTGCATGCCTCTCTTTCTGCTAGAGGGAGGGAGGGGAGATACTTCCTCAAAGAGGTGTTCGCAGTGTATTGCCTAGTAAACACAAACAGCAAAGCAAGAGGCTTTTTTAAAATGCAGTTTGTAAATCAGAACTGGGTTCAAAACAATGGATTATATTTTAAAAAATTAAAAAATAGCAGCATTCCTTTTAATTTCCACAGGTAAGAAAGATGAGGTTGGGTGGATTTTATTTGTGGCATGGATATAGTTTCATAATTTCAGGAAAAAATACTAATTTATGCAATTAAAATAAAATAAATAGCAAGAAAATGAAGAGAACAAGTGATCAAGAATAGAAACAACATTATTTAAAATCATTAGTGCAACTATAACAGTAAAATTATGGCTGGTAACTTCATCAGGGAAGGTGTAAATGAATAAAAATGTTGGAATCAAAGCGACATTGCCACGTGCTCATCATCAGCTGGGAGGGAATGTCATAGAATAAGAGCTTAGCTGATACATTAAAATTGTCTCCAAACAGACCTTAGGGCCACATGGAACCATTCAAAGACAGAGCAGGTTGTAAGAGATGTTCTTAGATTTCTTGATCTATAGTTTTTAAGGCCTCTAAACTTTAAAAGACAGAGAGAGATAGAGAGGGGAAAGGTGCTAGGTGTTAAAGTAAAGGGACTAATTTCTTTGAGGACTAAATATTCCAGGATTTGGCATTCGTTTCTTTTCTATTGTAAAGCATTACAATTCTTAGAGTAAGAAAAATAATTTTAAAATGACAGCAAAATAAAGCATTTTGTATCAACAACTATATATAATTTAGGTGCCTACTTATACTATAAAGGAAAAGACATCACCTCAAAGAATGTGTCAGATTGCCTAAAATTTGCATATTCTAATTTCTACATATAAAGTCACAACTAGAAATAATTATTCTGGTTCAAATAAGCATACAATCTTATTGAAAACTGTTCCCAGGTTGTCAATGAATAGTTAGCACCTGTATAGGATGCCTCCTATAAAAACTTTTAAAATGAAGTTATTTCATGTTAGATTTGCTTCTTGTTGTACAAATTATGTTTTAGCATGTTCTACAGCAACTTGATGATGACCTTCACCAAGGTGAACACCTGACTGCAAGCTGCAGACAGCTCTCCAAAACTGATTATTTGCACAACAGGAGGTAAATAATATTTTGAATGTGTAATTTCAGCCTCTCATTTATACAGTTGCCATTTCAGTGAAGAAAAGAGCCCCACGAAGTATTTTGAAATTCATAAACATAATAAATTTGGGGGAAAACAAGATTGTAATATTTCATGCCCTCCCAGATCCCTATCCTGACTTAACTTAGACTTTTTCAAATGCCCAGCAGACTATACATTTTTATAATATTTTCCAACAATCAGTAATAGTCAGACACCACTCATCTCATTGATTCTAGTAAACTGATTCCCATTGACAGAGACAGTTCAAATGTTTCATGAAAATGTGTTGACAATATATACATACATGCATATAGCAATTGAGTCTCCCTACCCGCCCCACACCAATACTGGAAGGAAGATATGGAATAAACTTGCTAGCTGTATTTATTTACAAGGATATGCAAAAAGCTCAGCATGTTAACAATGTACTCCCTCTATATAGTTACTGTAAATCTTAAGGCAAAATTTATGAAGATAACCTCTTCCCCACATTTCAATCTGTCTCTCAGCCAGGAGTGAGAAAAAATTGATTCTCCAATTTCCACACTGTTATCACCAGATATGATACCTGGAGATTTTGAGTGCTCAATATGAAACATTTGGATCATACTGCTAACCAACACTAGCTGCGCTCTGCCTGTTCACCTCAAGGATCTGTGGAAGAACCACCTGCCAGCCTTAACTTTACCTGGTTGGATATCCTTAGATAGAGTGCTAGGCTGAGGGACATCTCCCCTTACAAAAATGCTCCTACCATTTGGTTGTGAGAGATGTGTGGGATATATTAATCTTCACTATAATAACACCTCAGGTCATGATAATAAAGACCTCACTTTGCTTCGCTCACAATCACACTGATCACCTCTTGGTTGTCTTAGACATGCACACTCAAGCCATTCCTAAACACATGGGATTCTTCTGCCTTCCCTTCCTGGGGTCCTCCTGGCCTTGGTTTCCTAGTAGGCATTCTCATGCACTTACCAAGGGTCATGCAACTCCGGCTCCTCCAGATGTGGCACTGTCCAATCTGCTCACCAGGTTATTGACCACAGAAATCAATGGGGGCACATTTGAACTCTATGGTGTGTAAAGACTAACAGCTGACTGGGATTTTAACAGGAGATCTCTAAGGGAAACACCGAAAATATTCGGGTCCCTACTTTAGGGCATCACAAATATCAAAACTCACTGCTGTGTCCCTTTTAAAAGAGGGTTTTATAGTCAAAGGTTTTAAGCATGGGCACACAAACTATTTTATTCACACTTCTTTTTTTGGTTTGTTTTCTCCTGGTGCCGCCTTATCAGCAATTTACAGTAGCAATTGACAACAACAGTTTTGCCTTTTCCTGGCTTGCAGGTCATCAAGTCCTTTGAACTTTCTCCCCTTTCATCTGTCTTTCCCCTGGTGCTTTGACTAGAGAGTTTCTGTCTCCCTGTCAGACCCCCTCTTTGTATAAGCTTCTTTCCTGACTTAGTAGTTTTTCCTTTATATCTCTTTCCTCAGTCCCTTCAATAGGATCTGCCACTTCCATTCAAACTGAGGCTGCATCTACACTGTAGTATTCACAGCCCTTTGACCTCTGTGGCTTAATGCCATGGGATGGGAGTTGTAGTCAGGTGAAGCACCAGCACTCTTAGGTAGAGATAGCTAAAGGCTTTATAAAATTTCAACTCCAATGATTCCATAGTATTTAACCATGGCAATTAAAATGGTGTCAAAGTGCATTAATTCTAAGCTATCCATTTTGGATAAGTGACGCATCAGACCAAATCTCTGAAATTTCTCCTGATCCTTCTCAAAGGATTGGCTAATCCCATGCCACAGATTTTGGGTGGAATATGTAAAGCTGTCAAATATGCTGTGGCCTAAATATTCTTTAGGTCACAGTTTCCCAAACTGTGCTATCCCAGATGTTTTGGACTTCAACTCCCATAATTTCTAATAGCAGGTAAGCTAGCTGGGATTTCTGGGAGCTGAAGTCCAAAACACCTGGAGGAGCAAAGTTTGAGAAACACTGCTTAAGGCTAACAAAATGTTGCACATTTAGGGAATATTTACTTCTGTCTTCAGGCTACAAGGCATAAGAGACTAAATACAGAGGATCCTTATACTAGTCATCTGTGTATAGCTTATTGCTCTGGGCTGAAATAAAGATTATTGAAGATAATGCTTGAATATATGGGGGAAAAAGGAACCTCTTCATGAAATCATAATTCATCTTTCTCCACGGCACCATTCTTATCTTCCTGATAGCACCTAGTCACTTTTGTGGCATCCCAAGATGAGGATGTGAATGACAGAGGCAACTATGCAGATAATAAGCAGTATAGAGGGTTTTTCCCCCCTCAAGGGTGTGAAGAATTGCCAACAGGAAAAGTATTGAAGAGGAAGATAACATGGCTAGAATGTATGGGCTTGTTTCCCTAAATAAAGTTGGATATTGATTCACGAGACTTGGTCTTTTAGTTTCTCCTAGAGCTACAGAAGAAGGAAAGTCTCTATCAGTCTACTGTATGCAGAACTCCCAAAAAAGCCCCATTTACTGGCTTGGGTCTTTAACATTAGCAAAATGTTTGTTTTCAGCTCCCTTAACTAAGTAGATGACAGAGTTGGCAAGTAGCCCCAACAATTGTGAAAAGGAAAGGAATGTAATGGTAAATCAATTCTATGATAGGCTAGCATATTCAACTTCTGCCAGAATCAACCAGCTGTCTCTTTCTCTCCACTGGATTTTACTTGTCCATGTTCCATCATTCCCTTTGTCTCCCTCCCCCTGCCCCCCCAGTGCATGAAGGCATGAAGACCCCCATGGTTTTGCTGAAGCCATGTCCAGATAAGTTGTGTCTTCAACTAACTGTGCAGGAAAGGCCACAATGTCCCAGGAGAGCCCTCACAGCTTCTGACAAATCCTCAAATTCCATGCACCAATATAGTACTTGGCAGAAATGCCTTTTAGTTTCCTAATGGAACGCTATACACAGCCAAAATGGGAGGGGAAAATCCCAAGACTTTCTCTTGAATATAATAGGAATATATGAATGTGTATGATGCTGTCTTTTCTCGTGAATGTCTTGATTTACAAAAATCTCAGAGAAAATATGGAGCTCTGTTCGGCTTAGTCAATATTAATGTCAACAATGCCAATATCTGTTTATTATTTCATTCTACAGGAGTGTTATTTATAGCTATCAAGCACGTGGGAGAAATTCTGTATTCAAATATCATATAAAATATTGCCCTGAAAAATATGTTCCCTCAAAGGAGGTCTGAAGTATTTTTCTCTCCCCTTCTCTCATTCTATCAGTTGTTCAAACCATCTACTGGTTTCCCAATTGACTACCAGTGTCTTTCATTCTGTGACTGTAACATGTCAAACACAGTCCACTATGTCTAGTGGGGATTCCCTTCAAATCTGTACAAGATTGCAGCTTTAAAATGCAATCCTTGACACCAAGGAAGAGAACCACTGGTGGAGATCGAAGTTTTGTGCTGGAATGAGCACACTCTGGAGCACCAAGGGCCATATTTTTGGCTCTTTAGGATCTCCAGAATGGCATAATATACTATCAGACAGAATCATGGCAGACCTTTAAATACTATTTAAAGAAAAGATAAGGTTATTATGAGTTAGAGCATCTGCCATAATTTGGAATAGTCTAATTGGGTCCTCATGGGCATTTTTCAACCATTAACGTTATTTTGGAGGCAGGTTCTGTAATGAGTTCTAGGGGATCTTAAAGGCTACCTATACCCCACAGGCTGTACAATTAATCAAAGCCTCTTTGCTTTCTAGATAATGGGGAGCATGAAAAATAGTTAAGAATGTTGTTATACCTCACCCCATGAATCAAACTCAGGCCACATCTACACTGGGTTCTTAATCTGGGACCAATGTGGAGCCTTATGCTTCAGACTGCCTCCATCAACCAGGGTGATAGCCACATGCATTGAGATGAATCATCAGAGTCCAGATGGGCCATCCCCACATTGGCCCTGCTGACCTATTCCCTTGTCTTTGTGTTGCTGATACCACTGCATTGCTGTTCTAGAAGTTACCTGTGACAGCCTGACCACCTCAGTTATGTCTGCGGGGTCATCTGTGTAGAGCCAAAAAAGCCATTCGAGCAACCCCCTTGTTATTACTCACATGGCTTGGTTACCCACTCTGACCTCTACAGTTGAATGTACATCATGTTGCTCCACTTTTGGTTTTGGTTTTTCTTCATTCAGAACCAAACAACCAAAGGGGTATGAATGTAACATTCAATTATCACTTTTGGTAACTTTCAAGAGAGATGACTCACATTCTTGGGGGAGTACAAAAGCATGGTCTGAGGAGTCTTGAAGTGGTGAAGGCTATAAAAGATTCCACATTCAGCCCCATCTTTAAGATTCCACATTCAGCCCCATCCCTGATCTATATGAAACCTTTAGGAGAGATTGCTGTGAGATTTAGAGTTCAATGTCATCAATATGTAGGTGACACTGAACTCTCTATCATTCTCTCATCGTGCTTAATGAGGAGGTAGGTGTGTAATGACATAGTAATGGAGTCAATAAAAGAGTCAGTAATGGATCTGATGTGGACAAACACATTGAAGCTTAATACAGACAAGACCGAGGTGTTTCTAGTAAAGATGTCTAGCAACTGTTAAATGGAATAGGGCCTGTGAAGGCTAATTTTGTTCCTATTTATCAGTCCTTGAATGAATAGTTAACATTTTCCTGTTTTGGAAGAGTTCAGTAAAGGGTTTTATGTTCTTAGTTGAATTTTTACTTGCTACTTTAATTGTCTAAATGCCTAATAATTTCAATGTAGGGATTTCTGTATTTTTCTGCTTTTAGAGAATGTTGTAATTATAAAGTAGTAGATTGATGTCACTTTAGTTTCCCTGACTCAAATCCTGGAACTTGCCAGTTAGTGAGAACCAGGTTGATTATCCTTTATCTGAATCGGTTGGGGGCAGAAATATTTTGGATATTGGAATTTTAGTTTGATTTGATTTTTAAATATCTATATTTGCATGTACAAAATGAAATATCCTGAAGATAAACACAAAATTCTTTTATACAGGCAGTCCCTGAGTTACAAAATTCAATTAAAATTATTTTAATAACACTACAAGAGTTACCCCTCAAATTTTCTCTCTCTAACCCTGCACAGGTTCACTGCCTTAACCACTGATACCAGCTCAGACTTCCAGCATGTGGCTGCATTCCCAGAGAAGACGATGCCCTTCATGCCAGTTAACATGTGCATCTGACTGATGAAGAGCAGCTCCAGGCATCTGATGACGGTGCAAGTCAAGTGCATCACCACCACTCACACCTGGCATGTCAGCATCCCAACCAGACTGGCAAGCGTACTGGCCTTCCTAGCTCTTCCAAGTGATCCTTCAGTCCCAACACCGAGGGATCACATGACTGAGAAGGGCTGTCACAGCACTAAGGACCTCTGTGGCTTTCAGTGTGATGTCTCAGGAACCCTCGGGTCATGACCCCGCAGCCATTATGGATCAGACTGAAGAAGATATGGGTTTTGTGCCAACTCAGCAAGATTCTGCTCCCTTCCATATGTCCCCTGTTGACAGTTTTAGCCACAGTTAATTACGAAAGCCCTTGAAATGGAGCCTAGTTCCCTGGAGAGTGCTCCGTTTGATAGAAGATTGTTTTGGGAAACATCCCGCTCTGAGAAGCAGAATAGGAGGAAAAGCGCGAGATTAGCGGAGAGAGCAAATGCTAATTAAATCGATTCCCTTGAGAGTTTCCAGGGAGGTTTGCATCTGGCAAGTTGTTGTCTTCAGTCCGTTTCCCTTGGGAAAAAGTGTTCAGGCACCTGGTTTGAGGGGAGATTTGAAGTCCCTTAAAAGTGCTGTGCGCAGTTTGGCCATCGCGGTGTCAACGTGTCAGTTGGGAACCAACATCGTCTCTAGTTTCTGTGGCGCACTACTCTTGAGTAGACTGGGCATTGCGTCTCGTCTCCCTGCCAAGTCTGGACTGCGAATCAGTTCCACCATGACCAACTTTGCCTTGCCTTGTTATCCTAGCCTCGGACATTGAACCCTGGACTCTTGAAAGACCTTGCTCATTTCCCCACTCAAACTGCTTGGAAGTTTGAGTGTGTTTCGGTTATTGGATTTTAAACTTTGAACTCTATTACTGGACATCTAACTTCATATTACTGGACTATATTTGACCTTTCCTAAAAGGACTATTGCTGGACTATATACTCTGCTTAGTCATGCTTTGACAGGGACGTCTGCACTGAGCTGAGACCCTTCAATTCCAGGGCAAGGCCATGGATTACCTTCTGCTGCTCCACCAGCAATTGGAGCATCAGAAAGGTGGAGTTCCATCAGGTCCGGAGGTTCTGCAACAGCTTTTGTTGCGGGGCCCCCTCTATGGCCTGCCTCTCCCAAAGAAGTCTTCCAGCCTTGATGCTGTGGAGATCTTATGGCACCATTCAAACAGTTTAGTCATGCTCCAGATGCCACATGGGAGGGTCCCTATAGAGGTCATACTAGCCAGTAGGCTTGAGCGATCCACGAAAAAATTGATTCTAAACTCGTTTCAAAAGTAAGGGGGGTAGCGTTTCGTTTCTGATGTCATTTCCGAATTTTGCCCTCAAAAAAAATCGAAATTAATGAAAATTCGTTAGTTTCAAAAGTAATTCGTTAATGGCGGACGCGCATGCTCAGTGCCCAAAACAGCCCAAGGGGGGGCTTTTATGGGGCTCTCCTGCACTCATTTTTTCAGCTATACTGATCAAATTTGGTACAGTGGGAGAACACAGTCCACCCTGCTTGCTCGCCAAATTGCAGAGCGTTTGCCCTTTCCTAAGATTTATTGCGCAATTTCATAGTTTATATTAAAAAACTTTATTTAACAATTGCAAAAATCTGTTCCTGCTTTTGAATAGTTATTTCCTGTTCAATAGGGGTTCCTTCACTGTGAAATACACCCTCCCTTTTCCACAAACCAAGTTGTATTGCGGAGGATTATGGGACTTGCTACCTTTTGCCAGACTTTGCTAGGGTTGATAGGAGAAAGAGAGTCACTGCTGCCAGCCCTATGAGCAGCTCAGAGAAAAGAAAGAGGGAAAAACAAATACACCCTCCCTTTTCCCCAAACCAAGTTGTATTGCGGAGGATTATGGGACTTGCTACATTTTGCCAGACTTTGCTAGCGTTGATAGGAGAAAGAGAGTCACTGCTGCCAGCCCTATGAGCAGCTCAGAGAAAGGAAAGAGGGAAAAACAAATACACCCTCTCTTTTGCCCAAACCAAGTGGTATTGCGGAGGATGATGGGACTTGCTACATTTTGCCAGACTTTGCTAGGGTTGATAGGAGAAAGAGATATGCTGCAAGCCCAAATTGAGCAGCTCAGAGAAAAGAAAGAGGGAAAAACAAATACACCCTCCCTTTTGCCCAAACCAAGTTGTATTGCGGAGGATGATGGGACTTGCAACCTTTGGCCAGACTTTGCTAGGGTTGATAGGGGAAAGAGATTTGCTGCAAGCCCAAATTGAGCAGCTCAGAGAAAAGAAAGAGGGAAAAAGAAATACACCCTCCCTTTTGCCCAAACCAAGTTGTATTGCGGAGGATGATGGGACTTGCAACCTTTTGCCAGACTTTGCTAGGGTTGATAGAAGAAAGAGATTTGCTGCAAGCCCAAATTGAGCAGCTCAGAGAAAGGAAAGAGGGAAAAACAATACACCCTGCCTTTTCCCCAAGTTGTTTTTCGGTGGATTATGGGGAGTTTTGCCAGACTTTGCAAAATGAAAATTGGTAAATTTGATTTCTTCTATTTGCAACTCACTTTGATGCCTATGCAAAGAAAAGTTTCCTAATCAAACACCCAAAAAGCTGCTGAACTCCTCTTTGTCCGAAAGAAAAAAGCCCACCCCGCACCAGGCAATATGGCGCAGCAGAAAAGTTGCAGGGCTGCTGGGCAAATGGCAAACGCCAAGCTGGTGGGGAAAAAGCCCACAGGCCCTTTGGAAAAACACCCTGCACAAACACCCACCCGTTTTCCTCCTCACCCACCCACCCTTTTCTCCCGGTCTTCTAATCTTTAGCTCAGCCAAGGAAGCTGTGACGCAGCAATAAAATCTTGCCTGCCTGCCTGCCTGGAATCTCACTCCCACCCTCTCCACTCCAGATCCCCGGTGCAAATGAGCCACGAGGCTCCCTGCTGGCTCTTTTCATTCACGACATACAAGCCCCTCCCCTGAGTTAAACGTGCTCTCTGATTGGTCACAAGGTGGAAAAAACACGCTAGGTTGCCCCAGTGCACTGAAACAAGTTTGGGTGATTTGCAAAAGCTTGTTTTCCTAACGAAAAAAAACGACGACATTAGAAAAAAGGCCTATCGCGGTTCGAAACCGCGGGATCCACACGACTGGACAATCTAGGTCGAATATTGCTTCACAAGTTACAAAACTAACGAATTAGTAACGACAAACGGGGAAATCGAATTCTTTGAGCAAGCCTACTAGCCAGCCCTAGCCCCTCATGGATGGTGAGGTAAAACATGTGCTCTAGACAGCACATGCCTCGGGAGCCAGCACCCCTACTGCCTGTACTACATTTTCCCCTTTATCTGTTACCATGAAACTGTGGGTGAGCTGCTGCCTCCCAGACAGCCAGCAGGTGGTCTATGGCCTGGCATATCTCGGCACAAGTGGGGGCCTTGTCCATCACTCCTATGTGGAGCAGGGCCAGCAACGCCCAGTCTCCATGGTGCCATCTCTCTCTCACCAATGCCCAGTGAGGGAGAGGTATGTGTGGCCTCCACTTCTGCTGAACCAAATGTCAATGGTGAAGTGAATGGACATCCAGCCGGCACCATCCAGCAACTGCTCCATTCATACCTTGCAGCCCTGATACAGGGATGACACCACCGTCCTGGAGAAGATAGTATGGGAGGGAATCTTATAATGGGGAGCCACCAGGGCCATAAAGTGACAAAACACTTTGTGTCCCAAAGTCTCTATTTTTTTTCTTTACTCCTGCAATGGGATGTTTCTTCTACCAGTCAATCCTTAATTTTCCATCTTTCTATGTTACTAGTCCTGAACTCAGACCCACGACCAGTAAGCATATATCCACATGAGCCTTCAGGAGATGACTCAAAAGCCAAAATAGCCAAAGATGCATATCTGGGCTTTCTCTAACGTGATAATGTTTAGATTTTGCACGTCACAACAGTTACAACTTTCAAACAAACACATTTCTCATTTGTTAAAAATGAAGCTATAAAGTCACCTTGTGATGATTTTACCTTCTCAGAAATAAATTTGAGGTTTGAATTAAGATGTCACATTGTCAAGTTTGACCCACCCCTTCCCCTAAGTCACAATTTGATAATATTCTTGTCATTCTTTTACAGCTAAGCTCTTGGGCAAAGTTTCCTTGTGTTATTAGATTTCTATTTCACTATGTTCTGAACCACTTTAAAACAAAAGCTACTTCATAGAATATGACAATCTCACTGGGTGGTAAGGCAGTACCACAGTAAAACTTAACCATAGGAAAATAACAAGCGAAAGCCACTTTGTGGTGACTTTCCTCTGCCAGAAATGAAATATAATGGCATGCATTATGCAAGCAGACCCTTATTTTCTTCCCTTTCCTTCTTGAAATGTCTATGAAGTGCAAAAATGAGGATGTAAATATTCACATGAACCAGGGGTTCCTTGTCTTCCAGGGGTAATATTGTTGGGACCAGCATCACCATTGGTCATAATGGAGAATATTTGCTGAGCTTCTTGAATCCTGACAATGACTACTAAAGTAGACATTTTGCTCCCTGCCTCTCTCTATGGCTACTAGTGCATTACTGCTATTGTCAACTTGACCATGTTGCATTTCCTTGAAGGTTTACTTGTTGATTCATTGGTAGCTGGTCCCTTATATCACTTTCTCAGCTTTCAGCCCATTACTGCCTTGTCAATATGCCATGACAAGGTGACTATAGCAGTCCTACAAGTCGTAGAAGTGGAGCACACAATGAGGGCCATCAAGGGAAGCTCAAAGCCTAACCCACAGTCATGTTGGCTGGGGAATTCTGGGAGATATGGTCCCAAAAAATGAGAGATAAACTTTCTCAAGTGCTAGGATAGCCCAAGGGAAGCTGCCAAAGGAAGCCCTCCAAAACCTGGTGCCAGGAATGGTAGAGCTGACTAGACTAGACTGTTTATGTACTGAGATTCACAAATATTATTTGATATAGCTGTCTGTTATTAAGTAGTCACCATATTTCAGTTTGGTATGCTTGCCTAACGTTTGCGGGAGATCCATTTCATTTCTGTTTATGCTGGAATTTGCCTTGGGTTGGTTTTAGATGGGGATGATATGATGGTGTGTTTCATTTTGGAAAACTCCACTGGAAACATTAAGAACCCAAAGAAATCCCTATTCTTACTCCATTCAGCATTTTCCCTCAGACAAAATGACTGGTGAATGTGTGTGCATTTAATTATTATCATTCTCTCTTCAAATTACATAGGCAAAGTACCCTGTGATATTTGAAACATAAATTATTGGGCCACAGACTCTTGCTACTATTTTTTCTTATTCCTGCCAGGGCTGCAAATCAATGTTCTGCATTTTGTTCATATATATTTTTTCAAATAAAATAGAATAAAATCGTGGAAAATAGCTGTTGGCACTTCACATTTTTCCACCATGGTTAAGGGTTATTCGAATTCTGCAACAATGTGTTGCTGTGCAAAGCCAGTTCGGTTTAAAATGCCAGCCTTACAAGGATCAGAACACACGCTTGCAGTCTGGATTTCATCATTTTTCCACAGGAACAAACAAAACAGCCCAGTTCAGTTTGCGGTACCATGTCACAGTGTTATTGTTTTTAATTACTTTTTAAAACTTATTTTCCTTCTCCCATTACAACCCTCCCTATATTTTTACATAAGCTGTTGCTACTGTTTCCTCTCACTGTGGCAACTTTACAAGACGTCTGTTTTGTTCACTTTGCCTCTGCTCATTCCTTCCTTCTACAGATCAGCTTCCACATGGAAGGCCTCCAAAACAGCAGAGGTGTGGGGTGGAACAGGAAACGTTTGAAGATCCTGGTCCAGAATTATTATTTTGCGTCTGAAAAATGTGCTTCTCTCTACCTCTCCCCATCTCTCAGATTTCACTTTTCATGCCATAGCCCTGTTTCAGGTGAGTCTAAAACAGATGGTGAAGGCTGAGAAAACTTTATGTATATTTTGACTTTTTGAGAGGATTCAAAACGTTTCCAGTTGAATTTCCAAGAATTACATACTTTCTAAAACAAAAAAGAGAGGATCATTTCATTTTATCAAACAACTGATCAAATTCCACAAAAAAACAATGAAGATTTTTTTAATAATTCAAATTTCAGACACAAATAATTCATTAGATATAGGGATGGGGAGCTGTTCCCCATTAGGGCTGATGTAGTAGAAGAAAACTAATGATTTACACACCCAAATGACTATTGAAGGTATATTTAACCTTTCTGCCCTATCTTCCTCACCTAGAGTGCATCTTTATGTAGAAATAATGCAGTTATGATATCTCTTTAGCTGCCGTCTTGCAATGCTATGGAATCATGAAAGTTTTACAAGCTCTTTATTTAGCCTTCTCTGCCAAATTGTGTTAGTGCATCACCAAAATAAAAATCCCACGATTTCATAGCAGTGGGACTGTGGCAGTTAAAGTAGTGTCAAACTTGGTTACTTCTACAGTGTAGAGTCCCTCTTGGAATAGAATAACAGAATCATAGAATAGTAGAGTTGGAAGAGACCTCATAGGCCATCCAGTCCAACCCCCTGCCAAGAAGCAGGAAATCACATTCAAAGCACCCTTTGTTTCTAACCAAACTGAAAGGATAGTATTGCACTTTCATTTAGAAAATCTGGGTGCATTTGCTTTATTGCTGGCAGAAAAAAAATGGTTGATTTGCACCACCATCCATTAATTTTCCCCAAATTAAGAGTTTGGCCCTAGAGCATTTAAAAACATATTTTGTCAGATATTTGAACAAACATTGCTAAAAAAAACCCTCAATTTTGAAAAAGAAGTTTTCCATTTTACAAATAGTTGATTTTTCTGTGGAACAGACTATATTATGCAATGACCTAACAGCATTCAAATCTCTGACTTCTTTAAAGAAAAATAAAGGTCCTGCTAAATCCCAGTGAGAGTCTGCATCTGGGTTTCTGATTATATGTTCCATTACAAAAGTGATGTAATGTTTAACACTATATAACATGTGAATCAAACATGCTGTGAAGCTTGTGAAAGTTAACTGGTTCATGTTATACTTGGGTCTTCTGAGAGTACTTATTTAATATTGGAATATCATCTGAATGGTATAAACTAACGTTGGCTTTAAAATTGTCCTCTACATCCCCATATCTGCAAAAGAAACTACAATCATGCATTTGTAAAGAAGAAGAAGAATTTTGAAAAGAAAAACTCAGTTAACCTCCAGGCCCTTAGACTAATATAAAGTAATGAATTCCTACATGCATTAACAAAAAGGAATAGACTAAATGAGACAGAACAAGAATAAAGGCAATCTACTTGCCTTTAATGAGCCTGAAAAAATCTGGTTTTATATGTGAGGTTATTGATAATTCCTAGTTTTATATAACAGTGAATGTTAGGTCAATGGTAAACAAAGCAACAACCATCTCTAATGGATTCTAGAATGAGCCATGGATTTTATTTATATTAGGCACTTCTAGGGTTGAGGAAGTTTTGAGTGTGGTGGTTTCCAAATAGGATGAGGGATACTGCCGTTCCCAACACAGTACTCCCGCATCAGTTGCTTTGCTCTCTCTCTGATTTCATTCTTTCTCAGACTTCTTTTTTGCTGCCTTACTTTTTTATAGGGTGTGACAGTGCTTTCGTTTTCCATCTGTCCTACCCTCCCTCCTTGGTTGGCTGACAAAGCAGACATAGCAATGACTGCTCTAGCTTGTTGATATCTGATGAAATTCAAAGCTCAGGTTAGCCAATTCTCAGGATGCAACCCTGTTTTCAAAACTTAAACATCACATAGGCTGAGTTTGTTCCTGCTCTTTATTTGTTCATACTAGATCCAAAAGAAAAATCATAAACCTTCATGTGGAGATAAACTTTGTGATGCAGAAGTTCAAATCTTGAAAAAAGTTAATTTTGGGAACTATATCTCTTAGAAACCACCAGCCAGTGCTAAACATTGTCACTGGCTCCAGTAAAACCAGTTACCTTGTATTGGTCATTAAGACCTCTGTACACGTTGGTGTATACATACATATTCATGTTTGTCTTGACAATTAAGTTTGGATGTCATTTTGTTTTTAACTGCTTTTCCCATTTGAGTCTTGATCTATGATTTAAGAATGTCCTGATTTTCCTCTTTTCTGTATTCAAACACAGTACAATACTGTCATTTTTAATAGTGAGAAATCTCATGGGTAACTGTGGCTATTTCATATCATAAAATTTACAGAACAACCCTGATCACATGTAGAATTATTTTGATGTTTATTTCCATTACTACTTGTACTGATGTGCCAGTCATTTGGGAGGTCAGTTGCTATAACCAAAATGCGTAACAATAGAACTAACATGTTACAAACAGTCATCACTGAAATTGAATTGTTTCCTTTGCACAAACAATGCATACTTACCTGGGAAGAAGCATCATTGAACTCAGTAAGCTTAAGGCCCTTCCACACAGCCATCTAACCCAGAATATCAAGGCAGATAATCCATGATATCTGCTTTGAACTGGATTAGTTGAGTCCACATGCCATATAATCCAGTTCAATGTGGATTTTATAGAGCCATGTGGAAGGGGGCTTACTTCTGAGCAGATGTGCATAGAGGTGGACTTTAATTTTCTGTTTTGCTTTATTCACATTAGTTTATGGTGTTAGTGAGCATAAAATTAGTCTCTGGAAGCAGAGCTGTTTGAAATCCACAAGCTATATGTAACTTCAAAGGAGGTTCATATGAGGTAAAGCAGCAGAGCTAAATACTGGGTGTTGTGGTTACAGGAAATTTTATATCCTTGCTTGCCATGCAGTGCCAAAGATTTCTTTCTTTCTTTGGTGTCTACACAGACACTACAGGCAAGCTTTCTGACTAAATAGTGTAAATAGCTTCATATGCTCTGGGTGTAAAGAATGGCTTTGGTAGTGTTACTTTCCTCCTAACTTACAAAAGCCTTCAAACAAATATACTACAGCATTACAACATCAAGCCCAAAGTCTATAATTGGCATCTTCAAACTGCAGCCCTCTAATTATTTGGGCATCCAACTCCCAGAATCCCTAGCCTGCTTGTTTAATGGTCAGGAGTTCTGAGAATTGGAGGTCCAAACAGCTGGAGGGTCGCGGTTTGAGGATGCCTGATCTACAGTATTCCATGATATGTAATTTGGGGAGAAACTTATAACCCCTAGCACTATAGCCAGCCTTAAAGCTCTCTAGCCAGAACTTGCAAATAACTTATAAAACTATAAGTCCCAGGATTGCATAGGTTGAGGCATGGCAGTTAAAGTGACATCAAATAGCTATATTTACATAGTGAGGATCATCATGAAATATTCTTTATATACATCTGACAGGGATACTTTGATGGTGATTTTCTAGATGGCCTATGTGGTCTCTGGCAACTCTATTATTCTGCGATTCTATGATATTACTGTAAAGATTTTAAATTACACTTTTCTCTCTGTTCACACCATCTGCATGTTGTGATAAAGAAAGTCTCTCTTTACCTCTGTAACAGATGCTGTCACTTGGATTCTAAATTTACTGTCTAGCTGAGACATCATGTCACTGTCTTTTCCAACCTGATACTTCTAAAATATGTTGACCTAAAACCCCCATCATTCCCACATGTGGGTATGATGGCAGTTGTAGTTGAATCCCCTCTGGGATTGATCTGCCATTCCAACAAATGCAACCTATCCTCTTCTGGGGAAACAGGAAAGATAACAGCTTTGCAGTTCAACACACACAGCAGGATTGGGATGGCCTCATGCCAATATCCATCCTTCATTTCACCTTCCTTTTTCAACTAGGAAAGGTAGAAAAAGTCACAGCACAGAAACTCTTGAGGTATTAGAAGAAGAAATGAGTAATCTATGTTCCTATCTTCTCCAAGATATTTATCACCAGTCTTTGAGCATTCCAGGGTGGGCTGCTTTAGAGACTGCATCCTTTTCTCTACATTTTCTTTGGAGAAGGAAAAAAATGCTAGTCTTTACTTTTCAATGGACCTACAGTTTTATTTCTTAGATCTCAACATGTAGGAATCTAAATCTACTCCATCCCTTCATCACCATGATATGTCAACCTGTCAAAAATAATGCAAGCCTTATGTTTTGCTTTGTCTAATGCTAGTGCTTGTCTATAATATCTCCAGGTATAGGCAATATTTCATTACTTTCAATGCTCAGATGATTTGTAAATCAGCATACAGCATACATGGATACTGTCCTTGGGGCATTGGATATTTTATCTAGAAGTTTTATATTTAGTCTATCTATCCTTCAGGACACAAAGTCTCTGCAAGCACCAGTTGTGGCTCCTTTCTCTGGTTCTCCATGTTTCAAATGTGATGTGAGTCTGATGAAGGAGTCTAATTGCATTCAGCTATGTGAAGTTGAAACCTCCTATAATTAGGGAATCTGATAAGGCAGCCTTCACAAAGGGAAGCTTCTTAGCATGTTCCACTTAATGTCATTAGCAAAGAATTATCTTCAAACCTGCATGCTTACTGCACATAGTCATCTGGTTAGGACACCGAAAAGAACTGCCTCAGTTGCTGCTCCCAAGATGTGGAATTCCCTTCCACTGAAGGCTAGGCTGTTCCGATCTCTTCTTTCCCTTTCAATGACCACCAAAAACTTGTTTTATTCAATAGGCATATAGTGATTAATTTGTTGTGACTAGTCTTTTAATGAGCTATATATGTTGAATTAAATCTTTATGTTTTTAAAATGATTTTGCTATTTTAAAAATAATAGCATTTAAATATGATAAACCCATTTAATTATGGTTTAGCTTTTTATTATCAGTTGATTTAAGCTGCATTGATTCTCATTTGGGAGAAGGTGTATATTATCTTCTTCTCTGTTCAATTATTTGTCCATAATAGTAGTTGTAGCTGTTACTGGTTGAGATCCTACATCACCTATTTAATAATGCAATGGGTCTTTGGTATCTACTAGGCTATGGTTCCAGGACCACTATGGATAACAAAATCTGTGGATGCTTAGGTTCCACTATATACAATGGTGTACTAAAGTGACCTTCCTTATATAAAATGGTAAATTATTCAAATATGTGCTGGGTTTTTTTAATCTAATATTTTTGAGCAGTTGTTATTTGAATCCGTGGATGCAGAATCCATAAATATGGAGGGTTGCTGTGATGTCTCCTGGCCCAATCCACCAAACCTACCTTAATAGTCAACAGCTGCACAAAATGATGGAGATCGGTCTTCCTGGTGGTCCTATAATATAGAGCAAATATCAGAACTGGTACCCATGTTGCAATTCTTTGTTCTAGTTTCATTCACTTGTGGGAGGCAACTGGGAATGTCATCTTCCTGCAGCACAACAGATATCCATCACTCAGTATGGTGACTGGTTGCTACAATAGATTTCATGAAAGGCATTTGTGATTGAAACTAGCAAACCATGACTGGGAAAACAAGGGTTTTTTTTTGCTGCAGTCTATCCTGAAATAAAAAGAATTCAGTCAAGAATTCATCTAGGGACCCTTCCACACAGCCCTATATCCGGGGGGGGGGGAACCCTTTTGGGGGGATTAGAACCCTTACCCCCCCTCCCAGCTACAGCCCTGCTTGACCCAGAGGTATTCAATAAAGTTCTTTCTTTTTCATGTAAATCGTTGATGTGGATCTACAGCCTTTCTTAGACGGATATGCATACCATTCTTTATATTTTAGGAACTACATAAGACCTTTCCCTTCCACCCCTCCCCTGGGGCCAGCCAGTAGATTTTTCCATTTATTTATACTCTAAAGAGCCAATAGAGCCAGGAGGAAGTGTAAGGCAACTGCTACAAGCAGCACATTTGGACAGCAAACATAGCAATTTTTAGTTAGTTGATTTGCTGTTTTACTGTTAGGAATGGGGAGAACTGTTTGTTTGATTTTATGTCTTATATGGCAAAATATTTTGAACCTCAATTTAAAGGTGAGGGCAGGGTGACATTTGTTGCTTGGACAAATGAAGTAAAATATTGGTCTGGCCCTAGTGCCACCACCACCCCTTTTCAAAAACCCTCATTTATCCCACACATTTTCTATATAAAATAAATTTCCTTCTTCTCAATAATCTCATGTGAAGATTATTATCACAGTAATTTTTATACTCTTATAAATCTTATGCTTAAAGCAATGCTGTGTTTAATGATGAGTTTTTAATATGTTCTAACCTACCCTGAGCCTTCAGAAAAGGGTAAAATAACAAGTCTACATAGCTGTTAAACAAGAAAAGCATTCTTTTTTGCTTCTTACACCAGCTTCCCTCTCTGCCCCTTTAACAAACACTGTTCACCTCAGCTCAATTGGTAGAGTGCTTGTCAGAGCCTCTGCTTTTGATGTTCTATTGAAAACATCTTCAGAAGGGAGAATGGGGATAGCTATCAACAAGGCTATATGACTGCAAAATAACTTGAATTTCCTGGGTAGGTTACACCCTTAACTTCTAGCTACACATACTGCTCATTATCAGTTCTCTCAGCCAGTTGTGAGTTTTGTAAGCAGAATGCCTGAAACAGGCCCCTCTTTCGCAGGCTTACCTAGATAGGTGTCACCCTGCTTTAGGCCAAGGTGAGGTTTCTGGTGTACCAATTCCAGGATATACAGTGATGTCACAGGGAAAGAGTGTTAGTATTTACCTCCAAGTCACTCTTTAGATATGATTCTTCAACAGTGGATTAGGGTGGAAGTGGATATGTGGGGAGGAACCTCAGAAATGAGATTTTTTGTGTGTGTCAGGAGCAACCGGAGTTGCTTCTAGAGTGAGAGAATTGGCCATCTGCAAGGACACCTGGATGTTTTGATGTTTTACCATCCTTGTGGGAGGCTTCTCTCATGTCCCCGCATGGAGCTGGAGCTGATAGAGGGAGCTCATCCGCGCTCTCCCCGGGTGGGATTCGAACCTGGCAGCCTTCAGGTCAGCAACCCAACCTTCGAGTCACAAGGCTTTTATCCCCTAGGCCACCAGAGTCTCAAAGAAATGAGATGAAAAGCAGCTTCACTTTATAGAGAAGGGGTCTGCTGCTGGGCAGGATAAATAAACAAGAAATCATACTCCATATTTGGAGTTTCATTGCAGCCTGTTGCCTGATCCTAATTAGACAATTCAGTAATGATATATCTTAGCTTATTTGGTCTGCATCATTTATGAAGATCAATTGCAAACTATTATTTTGTGTTATAAGCCGCTATAGGATTCAAACAGAGTATATTTCTTCCAACAAATCAAACAAATATTTTATATGAATAATGTTCCATGACTTCGATTCACTTACACATTCCATCAATATATTTTTTAATTGTCTTCCAGTGCATTATAGAAAATTTTCAACAGTAATTGAAATATGACTCCCGGGACACTCCACCAGTTATTTCTTTCTAAGTTGAAAGCTTGCATTTTAGGAAAATGCCTTGTTGTTTTACCACAAAAATAGCATATTTCCCATTTTACTCAACATATGCTGATTGCCATCTAAAAATCAAAAAGCTGGGCAAGCTGTTCTCATACAATTGTTTTCAGTCATTTGCTGCATCTATGTCAATTAATAGCACTGCAATCAAATCCAGAGGAAGTTTAACACTCTAATTATCACAATGCACTTCCTCAGGGCCACCCAGTAAAATGAATCAGATAAACCACTTTGAGGGATACCTATGGGAACAGTATCTCTGCACCTGTGATATCAGGTAGGTACACAGTTCAACTTGATCTATCTTGCCCAATCATTGTGAAAGTTCCCAGTGATATCTTTTCATGGCTCTGTTCTTTCTGATGTCACTGGCAAAAAGCCAAGGGCTTTTACTGGTCTGATTACAGCATTTTCTTGTCTCTACATAACTAAGTTATTGGAGTCATGCTGAACAACAACCTGCTCAAAGGGAACAGAACATCAACTTTGAAAAGGACTGTTTAAATGAAGATGCCTCAAGAATCTTAGCAGCTATACCTGTAAGAATCCTTTCCTGTTTCCATGTTAAATTCTTTATGTAATCCTCCCAAAGAGATATCTGGAACTACCCATTTTGCTATCTTCATTTTTTAACCTCAGAAAAGATTCCTTCCCATTTACTTGCTTTAAATTAAAGTCAGGAATTTTGGCAGTACTGCCATAGTCCGCTCCTTTTTTATTTATTTTTCAGTCCTTTCAACAACAACAAATTCTGGTGACTTATAATAGCCGCCACATCCTGCTTTTGGCTTCTAGGAAATTTTGAAAGGAAACTAGTCAGTGCAACTTGGGGAACAACCAAAAATTCTCTGTGATAATGAATAGTTTACTACAAAAGTAAATGAGCTATTGCAACCCTTTTTTTTACTACTTTAATGTCCCAGTTTGGAATTTGATATTTTCACTTAAAATTGGGCACTGCAACTTGGGCAAAAATCAAATGAGGGCCCTTTCACACAGCCATATAATCCAGAACATCAAGGCAGACAATCCACAATATCTGCTTTGAACTGGATTATTTGAGTCTACACTGCCATATAATCCAGTTCAATGTGTATTTTATATAGCTGTGTGGAAGGGGCCTGAAATGCAGTCATATTGAGGGATCTATTATGATACTATTACATGGCAAGCAATTTTGTTAAGCCTCCCCCCAATTGAATTTAGATTTAAAATTCAGTGGTGCAGCTTGTGCAACAACTGTAAAAATACTGTTTCTTGCACAGAAAAAAAGAGATATTTTATGTACAAAACATCTATGTGTGAATTTTGTGCAAAAGAAATTGTGATTTGTGAATAGGTTTGAAAACACAGTTTTTTGAAATGGGATAAAAATTGCAAAAATCACTCATTGCTTTTTTCAAGAAGAAAATTACTGAAAATTGTTTCTTTACTTTTAGCTATTTGTAATCAAGAGCAGAAGGCAGTATTATAAAATACCAAGTCACATATTTAAAAAATATATTTGGTTGAGCTCACTTGTAATGGAAGCAAGGGGGACTGCTTTACTTAAGCAGCACATGAACGCCATGGTATCGTCTGTGCTTGAACTTACAGTGTAAGTAATCTGTTTCCATTCATCTCGGGGCCCTTCCACACAGTCATATACCCAGAATATCAAGGCAAAAAACCCCAAAATATCTGGTTTGAACTGGGTTATCTGAGATCCACTGCCATATATTCTAGTTAAAAGCATAAAATGTGTGATTTTATTCAGCTGCATGGAAGGGGCCTCAGTTTCATGTTTATAAACAGATTCATGGTTTGTGAATCAGAGCTATCATTTATATAAAGTGGTCTGTGGAGCAACTTCTTTGCTGAATTATCCCATTGAAGTCCAAGAGAGAAATGCATCATTGCTATCATGGAAATCACTGTATGGTTTGAATTTTTGTTATGGAATAAGGCTGCTTAAACACTTTTATTTCTCAATACATGATTTATGTGTTCTGCAGATTCACAACAGCATAGGAAAATGAGGGGGGAAATGAAGCAGTTTTGTAGGGAGAAATCTTTGCTTATTTCATTTTCATACTTGAGTCCAAAAATATTTAAAAAGTTTTCTCAACTATGAAATTATGTTGGTTTGTTATTTGCTCTCTGAGATGTATTTATTTATTTGAAAAAATGTGCATTATTGTGAGGTTTTTTTTGTTGAAAAGTTTGCCTTTTTATCAAAATGTATTGTTGTGTGGAATACACATCATGTGTTTGCACAGGGTGTCCTGTGTTCTACACAAAACTGTTGCTTAGTGCAAAAGCTTACTCTTTTTACACATTATTTTTCAACTCCCTTCCTTCCCCCAAATAGCATGGCAGTTTGCCATTTTCCTGAAGGGGTTGTGCTGACAGCTCAAGACATCTTTCTCATTTAGAGCAAGAAAATTTGTGAATAAGTTTTACATTCCTACTTCATTAATTTGTGATTTTAAAATTCATTCAAAAGTATTATTTAAATACATATTTAAATATATATATATATATTTGTGAATGTATTTTATCCCAAGAAAATCTTTCAAAGCACATATTTCTGAACATAGTTGATCCTAGAGCAATGCATTTTAATATACATTGGTATATCTTCTAAATGATATTCTTCTTCATTCACGCAGTCGTCTCCGATTCTTCATGACCTCATGGACCAGTCCAAGCCAGAGCTTCCTGTCAGCCGTCGCCATCCCCAGTTCCTTCAAGGTCAAATGATATTCAGGTCACCAAATTAAGAGTAATGTGAAATCTAACAGATAACCACATTCTAAATGTGCATGCTCTGAAAACAGTGGGTTTGAGCTATTCATAATGAAGTATGCAAAGAAACAGTTCCTCAGGTATGATTTCTTGGGATACACAACTGACTGATTGAATTCTCCATGCTAAGTGTGGGATTTTGGGAGTTGTAACTCAAAAACGTAAAATTTTCCTCCAATTCCAGAAGGCCACTGAACTCACATGAGCACTTTCATTCTTGAAGCAATCTTAAACAACCGCCTATGTAAAACAGCTGTGTCATTTCAAGGTCAACACAATCCATGTACAAAGAATAGCACAGAAAAGGTTAATGACCATTCTTTTTGCCTGCAGGTTTGGAAGGACAGGGTTGATTTCATTCAGTGAGATTGGCGAATAAAGCCTCCAGTTTGCACAAAGCTCCAGTGCAGCCAGAGGCAATCCAACAATGAGGTGAATTAGGCGGTCGCCTGTGGCACAGACCATACAGGGGCGCTGTTAAGGAAGGCCCAGCCACCCGTCCGCGCAGCCGCCCTCCTGCTCTCCCTCGCTGTCCGGGGACTCCTCACCCGCCGCCCGCCCATCGATGGTCCTGTGTGTGTGTGTGCAGGCCTTCCAATCAACCACGTGGTTGATTGGAAGGCCTGCGCTCATGCACAGGCCCATCGCCCAAAAAGCATGGAGAGCAGGAGGGCGGCCCTTCCATGTGGAAGGGCCCTTCCATACAGCCCTATATCCCAGAATATCACAGCAGAAAACCCCACATTATCTGAGTATGGACTCAGATAACCCAGTTCAAAACAGATATTGTGGGATTTTCCACCTTGATATTCTGGGATATAGGGCTGTGTGGAAGGGCCCTAAGACACACAGGCAGCTTTGAAACCTCTTAAGGTGAACAGCTCCTTTGGTGGAACAATAACATCTTACTTACTCTTTTTAACCTAAGACAAACTTGCTACAAGCTTCTGTCCAAGTTTTCAGCCAGACTCTGGGTCTCGCAACAATAAAAGCAAGTTTTGTGCACTATTATTTGCAGGGGTGAAAGAACCAACCATGAGCATAATAGAGGATGTCAGGAATAGATTTGTTTCAGAAGGGGGAAAGGATGCTTTCAACAGTTTTATTCTTTGTTTGATGCAAAAATAGATGACATACCTTTGCATATCACCATTTATTTGCATGTGACATGAGTGAATGCATACAATAATATAACAGGGTCTACATACACATATACACCCATGTAAAACTGTGGTGTATTTGACATTCTATATTCCTGGATTAGCACTAAAGTCAGGGCCCAAATTCTTACATGTTAACAGGGCTTGCATTACCTTCTTTCATCATTGCAGCTACTCATCACATGGACTTTAAGCCCTGTCCTAGGATGCTGTCAAGACGCAGCCAGGAAAGAGCTCACCAGAGTCTATCACATGGCACAGAGCTACTTTGGGTGGGACTCCATGCCAGCTACATGCATGCTGCGTCTTTGCAGCATGCTAAGTGGCAGCCCTGAGAACATGGGTGACTGCCCATATTCTCATAAAGTAAGCCCATATTCTCATAGAGTAAGCTGGGGGCAGATGAGTTTCTGAGTGAGTTGGTAAGGGGGCAATAGGGATCAATTCACCCTGCTGCCCAATGGATTCACCCTACAGATGCTCCTGCTGTCCCCTGACTTAAGGACCTCCATGTGATGAGGTCCTCAGTCTAAAACCCTCTGCCTGGCCTACCAATAATGTTCTCCTAAGAGGCTGGATCTAGCAGTCATTTTAATTTGCTCCAATTTTCATAACTGTGATGACCCATGGGCCTTGTAGTCCTGCTCATGACATTGTGATGCCTGATGAAGAAGAAAACTTGGGTTTTTTTACCATCCCAGTCAGAACTGGATTCTTCCCAGACAGATTCTTCCCAGCCAGATCTGGGAACCTTGCACCTGCAAGAGGGTTATGTTCCAGAAGTATGTCAAACAAACACTGAGGCTACATCTCCTGTGTTTTCTCGCCATGAGTTTTGTAAACAACAGAGAGGTTTGGAAGCGGCCTCGCGCAGGAGTGCTAGAATAATTGCTAAGAATTTAGCCAATTAAGCCTGCTTTCCATGAGAATCTTTAAGGAGTCAAACATCTGGTCTCAGAGATTAGCTTTCGTTTCTGGTTCCCAGAGAACTGCTCTCGGCGGGAAAGTTAGACTCTATATAGGTGTTTTACCCGCGGAGTAACTTTGCGGAGTCAATTCGTCAGCCTCCGGAGCGAGTTGTGTCTGGACAGCGCGCTCCGATCCAAGCCTCGTTCCTGTTCAAGCCTTGTTCTTGTTTTCAAGCCTTCGCTCCTGTTTCCCAGCCTTGTTTACCTACGGACCTTGCCTCGCCTTTCAGGACTAAACCTTGCCTTGTTTCACGGATTTTACCAAGTAATTCCACGGATCTTGTTCTTGTTCCTTGTTACCTTGTGCCACGATTCAAGCCTTGTTTCCAAGTATCAAGTTAATTCCTAGCCTTGCTCAAGTTCATGGACTAAAGGACCTTGTCATCTCCCCTCACTTTGCCTGGCAAAGTGAGTGTTTCGGTTATTGGATTACAACTTTGGACCTTAATATTTCATATTGGACATTGTTTCTTTGGACTAATTTTGACCTTTCCTGAAAGGTCTGCTTCTGGACTAACTTTTACATTTGCTTTTATTAACTTTATATATTTCCTTAATAAAGATATTAGATAGAATCTGGCCTCTGCGTATGGTTATTGGTGCTCTGTAGCCTGAGTCGTGACAATAACTTATTGTTACTCTAGGGCAGCGGTTCTCAACTTGTGGATCCCTAGATGTTTTGTCCTTCAACTCCCAGAAATCCTAACAGCTGGTAAAATAGCTGGGATTTCTAGGAGTTGTAGGCCAAAACACATTTTGGTGCCTCAGATGTTAGCCCTGTTTCTGAATATATTTGACCTGCTGATTCCAAAAATAGCACCAGATTTTCCATATCAGCTCTAGTTTTTGAGATGCATAACATATGGCATATACCAGTTGCCAGCTGCTCATTCATAGAAAATCATGATAACCATGTCTAAGAAATTAGAACTGTCTATTCAATGCAATTTTTTTTTCTGAATCAGCACCCCAAATAACCCCAGGAATAGGCCTAAAAACAAATACAGTAAGACATTTTTTGTTGGGCTGTATAATTGTATTTGCCTCTTAATGTTACATTTGTATTTTTTTTACAAAACAAAGCAAAATTACGAAACATCCCTTTAGCATGCATGGGATCAGTATCTTTAGCAGATGAACAGAACCACAGAAAAACATAAACCAGAACCAACCATTCAATCAGGAGTCCACTGTCCTGTACTCTGATGGTGTATGACATCTACTCTGATGATTTCCACATTATCTTCCATGGGTGTATTTTACAGAAATTCCAGGGATAATATTTAGGTTCTTCAGAATGCAAAGGATGCAGTCTTTGTCCTTCTTGTTCCCTCTATTTCTGCAAATAAAACAATAGAACCTTTACACAGTTTACACAAAGGGCATGTGCAAACTCCCAGGATTGAGGAAAAAAGTCTTATCTCCTAAGCGATTCCAAATCTCCCCATGATATGAAAAATTACAGAATATGTCTATCATGGAACTTCCTGGTGTTATTTTCTAGCAAACATGACAATTTACATCACAGTCCATTGGCAAATCAGAATCCAGTGTTATAAACTAATTAATGAAATCACTGGGATACTTTGGAAAGCACCAGGAAAACTATTATCAATAGATGGATAAACATGGCACCCTGAAAGGAAAGTTAATTTACAGTGATGTCGTCCATCTCAATCACAATCCATGTCATGATCCTTTTTGCAATTTGACTAGCTCCATTTTGGCATGAATTGACTGTCTAAGCAACTTTGAATGTATGCTGGAATTTAGGCACCTGAATTCCCCTCCACAGCTGATTCAAAGGTTTGTTAATAATGTAAATAACTGGGTTCATCTTGTGTAACCCTTTGAACATGTAAAGCATGGAGTGACCTTAGCAGGTGAGCAAGGATGAGTCAAGATTTCCCAGGGAGCAGAGTCAGTATTAATTTAAGACAAATACAGCACTGCTGGCACTGAAATGGGGTGGCATTAAAGAATCCTTTGATATAATGATATAACTTTCCCTCACAAGCATCAGGGAGTCCCTTTTCCCCAATATTATTCTTTCTTGCTTTTATTTAATCAAGCCAAAAGTGAAAAGAGAGGAAAAAACTGGCTCTTTCTCACTCTTTCCTCCATTCTCCTTTTCTGTTGCTTTCTTTTAAGAGGGGGAGGGAGGGAGAGAAATGTTGTTAAATCAGTTTCATACACAGGACAAAGCAGACAGGAATTATTTTTCTTGTTAGTCTTTTTGTACAAAGACAGACAACCCTTTCAGCCCAAATACAATATTGTAATTGCTCATATTCAACTGACAGAGGTTCCCAGATGAGCTGCGCAGAGATATCATTTGCTAATCTGTCATGTTCTATAGCACCCTGCTCTGTGCTCTGTAAAAGTGTCTTCTTCTCTTTAAGTTATTTATATAGTTGGCTGAAAGCACATTGCTTGTACAAACTAGAAACTATTAGATTAGACCAGCAGAGACAGCCGGAGGCAATCTTTTTAAAAAATGAGTGGGATTCAAAGTGGGCTTCAAAAGCAAATATTATTTCACTGGAAGTCTATTAGAGGTAGTTCCCTGGATAACAAATAAGTGCTTTGTTAGCTTTGCTGGGAGAAATGGCCAGATTGGCACCAGCTGGGTTTCATGGTAAACTGCTTGATGGAAAATGATGATTTCTCTTATTGGTGGGAATCTTTGGAGCCCATGTTGCTCCTCCCCACCCCTCCCCATCTCTGTTCATTGCCTGGGTTTACTTATCAAGAGTTCATGTCAGAACTTAGCAGCTGAGGATGAGTCAGTTTGTTTTAGGGCTGTTCATCATAAACACACATACTCTGAAAACATGAAGTAAATCCAGCCAATTGGAAAGCAAATATTATCTGGACTGGGGAAAGCGTAAAGGTTGTCCATGCAAGAATTTCTCAGTACGTGACAGGAAAACTGAAATGTGAACTGTGTGATGCAGGACAAGGTGGGAAGTATCAGTGGTGAAGGTTTGTCCTAAGTGGTGATTATATTTGGGAAATGGGAGAAGAGAAGGTGCCAAGACAAGTGTGTTGTAATGTAACTATCTGATTCAAAAATGATTCACATTAGAAACAGTTGCCTACAAAATGTCATATTTTGTGGAAGATCATTTAGAAAAATACCATTCCTATTATCCTGTTGATCTTTTTAAGCTCACTGATATGGAAACATGGCTAAGCAAACCTAAATAAATGTAATCATTATGGAAAATGAAGCAAATAGATTCATCTATTACTGTCAGTGCAATGGACCTCAAGCCAGGAGGATCAGTGATACTTTGTTCTAGTCTTTCTTTCCAGCAGTGGCACCATCATTTATTAGCAACTGTTGGTAGAAATGGCTGCAATCCCTTAGAAATATATCTAGTTTTGGTGTTTATAAGTTAAAGGTTCCTGTGGCAATGTAAAGAGATGAAACTTGTCTTGCCCTTCACTCACTGTACAGCAGTATAACACACAGGTTGCATACAACCTATGGGTCATACTGCTGTACAGTGAGTGAAGGGCAAGACAAGTTTCACTGAGTGGATTCAGTGTAATTCACTAGCTCCTAATAATTACCCAGCTCAATGTACAGGAATTTTATAGGGATTCAAAATGGACCAGATTTGGATAAAGCTGGGGTTCTATAGAGTCATGCTATAGGCAAGTGACCCTTGGTCCTTTGCACAACTTACCAAGAAGACTATCCTAGCCCAAAAATCCCTTCAGCTCACCCTCAGTTAAAAGATAGCAGTGGGTCCCAACCTGTGGGTCCCCAGATGTTTTGGCCTCCAACTTCCAGAAATCCTAACAGCTGGTAAACTGGCTGGAATTTCTGAGAGTGGTAGGCCAAAATACCTGGGCACCCGCAAGATGAGAACCACTGAAGTATAGGAATGTGCCCTAGACTGTCGCTGAAGACTGGTTCAGTCCATGTTCTAGCACCACCCTTATTGAAACATCAGAAGAGCACCTTTTACCATGGAGGTTTCATTGGGTGGTCCCCACTGTTCCAACATGCTAACCTGTTAACTATTTAAAGGAACCATTCCAGTTTGTTTTCCCATAACTTCTGTCATGAGTCATGGCAAGGTAAGTAACATCAAAGCAAACGGCAATTAGAAGCACTATTATTAGCTCTTCATCAACTCACTGAGATGACTGCTTAAACAAATATACTTCTATTATGTTAAAGCGGCAGCAGTAGAGATGAATTGGGCACACTCTGATAAAACATGCTGTATTGTCCTACGATGCAAACAAATATCTTTTCGTGAATGGAATGGATCATGATGATTATCTATTATCGATAAATGGTTGTTAACTTGCTAACCATTTGGTACCTGTCACTACTGCTTAAACAAGCCTTCTGAAATGGATCTTAGGCCCCCTCAGACATTGCCCCTATATCCCAGAATCTGATCCCAGATTATCTTCTTATCCCAGAATGTCTGGCAGTGGAGACTCATATAATCCGGTTTAAAATAAATAATCTGGGATCAGATCCTGGGATATAGGGTAGTGTAGATAGATAAATGAAACTCAGTTTTCAAATCAACTGTTTTCAAGTCAGACTACAAATTGTTTGCCAGATAATGACAGAATTCTAACAATCACTGATGTGAAAATAATAGTAATAATAATAATAATCATCATCATCATCCTTTATTTATATACCACTCCATCTCCTTGAGAGGACTCAGGACAGTGCAGACAGCATGTGCAAACAGTTAGTTCTCAAAACAACATACAAATGACATGATCAAACAAGCATAATAAAAACAATATCATAAAACAGCAGTAAAAACAATTCAATTAAAATGAACAGAGTTACAGTACCAATCAGCATAATACAATAATCAGGTCTGTGAGGTAGACATAATCAATTGTAAGAGATAGGTAAAAGACTTGTACTTAGTGTATCATAGGACCAGGGGGTGGATAGTGTGTAGAGCAAGGCCAACATGTTGAACAGCCAACTAATCTTGTTCAAAGACCTGTCGGAACCACCAGGTTTTCAGTTCCTTGTGGAAAGAGGGCAATGCCTGATCTCTTTGGGAAGGGCGTTCCAGAGCCAGGGGGCCACCATCGAGAAGGCCTGCTCTCTTATCCCCACCAGCTGCGCTTGGGACGGTGGTGGGAGCAGGAGAAGGGCCTCCCCGGCAGATCTTAAGGCCTGCACCAGTTTATAGGCAGAGATGCGATCACGGATATAGGCAGGGCCCAAGCCATATAGGTTTTATAGATTAATATCTGCACCTTGAATTAGGCCCGGCAGCTTATCGTCAGCCAGTGCAGCTGTTTCAATAGGGGCATTGTGTGCTCCCTATGGCTAGTACCCGTTAGGAGCCTGGCTGCCGACCTTTGCACCAGCTGAAGTTTCTGGCCCATTTTCATGGGCAGCCCCACATACAAAATACTTCTTGCAGATACTGTTGTTTTTAGCCCAGTAGTCTCACCTCTCCTATTTATCCATGTTCATTGGTTTTATATTTTACTTAAAGAAATATATAATCCTCATAATAGTAATGAAATATGAACATAGAAAAACGTGTCTGGGCATATACAGAAGGCCAAACCATTTACTTAATGCCAAACAACTTTGGCTTGTGTTGTTGCCTTGAGTACCAGACTGGAGAAAAGTTGGCATATAAGTAAAACAAAGAATAAGTATTGAACAAAATCTGACTCTATCCTCCCCCACCCCACCCCAAACTGCAAACTGGAACCATAGGAACATCTCATATTACTGCATATATGAGCGTGACCTACAGTTTAGAGAAAAGTGACAACTGCCAGGCAAAATCCACTCCACAATTTGGCTATGACTGTGAGAGGCAAAAGCTAACATAATAATAATTCCCAGTTGATTATGAAACCAAACCCGTTCCAGCAATTCACCTTCTTTTTAGCTTTGCCCCAGGAGGAGGAAGAACCAATGGCCCCTGCCAACAGCAACTCTCTTGGGAATCTCCACAACTCCACCTTTGCTCTCAGCAGGAGAGCCAAAAGTTTCATGCTGCCCTTGTCCTTCCCACTCACAGTTCATCTCTCACAGCACTTCACTTTAGTAATGATGGGTTTAGCTTTCTCTCTAGGGTTGGAAGGAGGCAGCAATCCTGTCGTTTTCTTTGATCTTCCCTCTTCCCTCGCTTCTCCTGCAGGGCCACATTTCCCTAAGGGAAAAGGGAGGGAGGGGAGGAGGCATGTCACCCACTCCCCTCGCAAGGAGCCTGACGTGTCTTTTTATCTGCAGGGGAGGTTTCACTCCATTTAGAAGGATTAAGGCTTCCCAGGTTTGACTTGAAGCCTTTGCCTGTGATTTGAAGTTAATGATAATAATAATAAAAAATAAAACACTTCAGGAGCTCAGTGCTCCTGGCTGAACACGTGCTAACAGGCTCCTCGAAACAGTGTGCTGAAGGAACCTGCATGGCAAGTGAAGTAGGCCTTTCTCTTTCATTAGATGCCAGCAGACTTTCTTCATTTGTAAAGAACTTCTCAACAACAGCCTCACTAAGCACAGAACTGTTTCTCGACAGTCAGTTTCCTTATTTAACACAGAGCTGGGTACAAACGGCCTAAAGGAATAAATAACAACCAACAGAACAAGGCCACCAAGAAAACAGACTGGTTTGCTCTCAGTGTAATTGTCCTATGTGGTGTCCATTTTGGCTTCTTTGTCTCCTTGCACATCTGCACTTCATTAAGCCTGGCAGTGGCGAGCAGGTCTGGCAGCAATTCTGTCTTTAGTGGTTGACGCTGGTAAGCTAGAAGTAGTCAAATCTCCAGGCATCTTTCAGGTTCCATTGAGAGCAATATGTTTTCAAAGGAGTGAAATAGAACTGTACTGGTTTGGTACAGAGTTATGTTTGACTTGAACTAGGAAACAAAAATGGCCATTTAAAAATATGTGCAGGACATAGCAGCCCTCTAAGAGTGCCTGCCATAGTTACAGTATTTTAGTGTTTCATTTTGTTTTTTGTTTGGCATGGGCTAGGAGCGCTCCTTACTCAGCACTCGGCTGCAGGCCCTGCAAGGCCCAGGTGCATAGGCCCAAAGCCTGCACCCATAGGCCAGGAGCTTTGGGCCTATGACTGCAGGCTTAGGGCCTACACACCCGGGCCTTGCAGGACCTGCAGCCAATCAATCTGAAAAGCAGGCTTGGAGCCGATACCGGCTTCCACCTACTTTTCGTTTCAATTTACTTTTGTTTCTAGTTAGCAAATATATTTCATATCTATTAAATCATTTCAGCAGATTAAAATAAAGATCACACCAAGAGTAAAAAGGGGGTGCTAAAAGGATGTGTAAAAGGGGGGGGGGGAGGGAGAGGATGTAATCCTTATCTGACCTTGGAAGCTAAGCAGGGTCAGCGCTGCTTAGCACTTTGATGAGATACCACCAAGGAATAGCAGGTGCTGTAGACTCTATTTTTGAGTACGGAACTGGCAAAACCAGCTTTCATAAGAAACCCCCATGGATATCTCACATGTTTCCTGACAAGGGCCCTAAGGCAACTTACAACAGTTTAGTTTAAATGTACTATACAAAAGTTTAAAAAGTTAAAAAAAAACTGTTGTTTTAAAAAAACATAGAAACAGGTTTAAGATACATTTAGAACATAACTGAAAGCATGCAAAATAAAAAAAACAGAACATGACTCAATAAAAACATCTTAACCTGCTGTTGAAAAAGTAGCAGAGATGGGGCTAACCTGGCATTCTGTGGGATAGAGTTCCATTGCTTGGGACCTCATCAGCAATGCCAGTACACCCAACTGCTTTTAGGGTTTTTTTTTCTTTTGGTGTGTGTGTGTGGGGGGGGGGGGGGTTGCAGAATTTGAAAAATATTTATTCACACCTCCTGTCCAGACTGACATTTTACCCCTCATTAAAAGCTAGAACTATCAAAAAGTCATGTCCAGTGCGCATTGTCTGCCCAGTTCTGTCTTTGACTTTATTTTATTGTTCTGATAATTCAATTCAGATCTGATTCAAATACATTTGTTGTATTTTATTCTTGACCAAGTTAATTAATGAGTGCACATGGATTTAGGTTTGGGTTGAATCAAATGCACAGCCCCAGGAAAAAGAAACACAAGCAAATTGGCCTAAATTCAATAGCTAGTTCCAGTTTGAGTAGACCCATTGAATCATATTCTCTATAGTAAGTCAACACTTATGCAAACCTTTCTGACTTAATGGGTTGATTGTAGTTGACCCTAGAAATCAGATGTAGATCATTATTTCTGTACATTTATTCTGTTCAAAACAGTAACACTAACTGATTGAAAATATCCCACCATTTAATGAGGTTACACTGACTAGTGTTTCTACTATTATATGCATATATTTTGATCATTGCATGGAGGCTACTATAAATCATTCCTAGTGGCAGGGATTAAGATTCAGATGGTCTCCATATGATGCACATCATATGTATACCAACTCTAAGTGTATTCCTTGCTATTATCCAAATATACCTTAGTTTAATTTTTTCCAGAATATTTAATAAAAGTAGCTCAGGTTTGGCAGACATCTGAAACACATTGGATTGGATTGAAGCCTTTCAGGGTGCAATATTTCTGAATATGTCTGTATGTATTTTCTTTCTTTTCTTATTCACAGTTCAACCGTTTCTCTCAACCAAGCCTATTCCCATCAGATCCAGGCAAACTCTAATGTTCTTAATGTAGCTGTGATCTATACAGGCCAAAAGCCAAGCTGGAAGATATATTGCAAGCTTTATTGCCCTGTTACTCCCATTCTTTCAAGTGCTTCCCTAGATCGATGGTGAAATTCTGCTAGTGAAGTAGCTCTACTTCTACATGCCACTTGCTCACCAAATGCTGATGAGCAGAACTGTCACAAACGAGCCTTATTGATGCTCCGACTGCACAGGGACATGTCACACAAACTGGGCAACCAGCCTATAAGCACTTTTGGAGACATGGAATGAAGAATTATGCAATCAAAAAAGCTGGAAGAGTCTAAAAGCAAGCGAACTAACAGACAGCTTTCTCTTATATGTACTAAACTGACCTCCAAGATCTTCAGTTGAGGAATGCACCCTTGCCTCACCCCATTTTTCATCCCTTTCCAACAAATGTCCAACATTTCATTTGACTATGCTTCTCTTTTTACTGATGCCTACCTTTTTTGAAGGGATGATGCCATTTTGTTTAATACTCTCCCTGTACACCAGCCCTACTACTTTTAATCAATATGCAGATCATGGAAACGTGATGGCTATAAGTATCATAGAATCCTAGAGTTGGAAGAGACCACATGGACCATCCAGTCCAACCCCCTGTCATGCAGGAAAAGCATGACCAAATTATCCCTGACAGATGGCCATTGAGCCTCTGTTTAAACCCTCCAAAGAAGGAGCTTCCACCACACTCTGAGGCAGAAAGTTCCACTGTTTAACAGCTCTTACAATCAGGAAATTCTTCCTAATGTTCAGTTGGAACCTCCATATCTATAATTTGAACCCATTGCTACGATTCCTTTTCTTCAGGGCAGCATAAAACAAGCCTGCTCCCTCTTCCTTATAACATCATTTCAAATATTTATACATGGTTAGCATGTCTCCTCCAAATCTTCTGCAGGCTAAGCACGCCGAGCTCTTTAAGCTATTCCTCATAGGACATGATTTCCAGACCTTTCATCATTTTAGTCACACTCATCTAGACACATTCCAGCTTGACAATTTCTTTCTTGAGTTGTAGTGCCCAGAATTGGAGATTGTATTCCAGATGAGGTCTGACCAAAGCAGAATAGAAGGGCATCATTTCTTCTTTTCTATGGTTATCTTCTATGGTCTTGAAAATATGATCTCTTGGCCATGTGGAGCAGGTGATGGTGGCGCCTCAGAGGCCACATGTTGTACAGACCTGAGTTAGACCATTGCTGAAAATGTCCTCCCTGGATCCCCAGGACCTGAATAACTACAGACCAGTATCTAACATTTCCAAAATATCTTCACCTATGTGGGGTAGTGATTTGAGCATAGGGGGTTGGATTAGATAGCCCTTGTGATCTCTTCCAACTCTACGATTCTATCTGGATAGAGACCAGGGTTTAATTTATTGATTGGCTATGGAAACCCACTGGGTGACCTTGGGTGAGTCCCAAACCTTCAATCCCAGACAAATATGTGATAGGTTTGCTTCAGGAAACAACTTGAAGGCACACAATAACAACAACTTTCTGAAAAAGGGCTTCCCAAATATTATCCACACCTGTGATTGCAATGACACAATTATGTTATACATCACTGTTTCAAATCTTGGTGTGATAACATGCAGGGCATGGTTAGTACATTGGATATATTATTACAAAATCTTACCCATGAAGCAGAGGTACCTATGATTTGATTGTCTGTGTCCTCAGCTTGTTGCTATCCTCCCTTCTTGATTTTGACTCCTTTTTTAGCTGTACAGTGAACATCTTTCCTCACCAAAGAATGCTCAAGTTTTTCATTCAGTCTGAATTTTATATTAATTCCCATTTATATTTCATATGTATACAAAACATGGATAAGAATGCAGTTATCCTTTGATTTCCACATATTTCTGAATTGCATGATATAATTTTCTGTTTTTAAAAATGTACCAAAATGCATAGAAAAGTATATTACTGGTTAAAATATGCTAAACTACATATTTTAACAAGTACAAAATAGATAAAAGGTTAGGATGAATGAAAACCTATGAAACAGACTTGGAACAGATATAAGCCCATTCATTTGTACATGGCCTAGTTACTTTATTGTTTCATTGGCCATAGTCAAGTTTATGACATGATGCATAATTGATTCCAAATGCCATCTTAATGAAGTGTACATTTATTTTATACACAATTATTGTGTAAAAAATATAGTCCTGGATGTACATTCCTTAATGAGATTTTTCCTTCTTGCTTAGATTTTCAGCATAGAATACAACCAACCCTACCTCATCAAAGTTGACACATGGAGGAAAATATATTTATTTTCACAACTGCAGCTGCCAAAAGAATCTGAAAACCATGGCCTCATTGTAAACCAAAACTAAGATGCCTACTGAAATCTGCAGGCAACTTATTGCAATTGGCTGCAGAGGTGTAAACTGTTCTTTTTATCTCAGTCTGGTTCCTACATAGACTTTGATCTTATGAAAAAGTGAGGTGGAGTTTTTCTTTGCTGAAGCATAAGACATCTCAGCATGCTAGCTGTATTCAGAATTGATATGAGTACATGTCAGGGGACAGCTTGTTGGAAAGGAAAGGAAACCTTGGTGGGTATAAAAAAATCTTGAGATGGGAAAAGTTGTGCTCCTATCAACTAGCTATTAATTTATAATATTCCTGGTGCATATGGATTAAACAGATGCAATTTTCCCATGTAGATAATCCCAGATGGCAAACAGAAGCACAAACATTAGGTACAACTTCTTGTATATGCTCAAACCTTTTAATGCAGCAATTTTTACTTGTTACTCTTTGCAAGTTCTACTTCTGAGGTTGAGAAACAGAGATGATTCCCTGTCATTCATCATAATTAAATGTCATGTCAATGTAAAGTTAACCTGTGTTCTGAATTTTAGCTTTGTGATGTAACTAATGCAAGACACCATTTCACATGTATTACAATTGCAGCATATTCAGAAGTGACAAATATATTCCATTGCAAAAGTAGAATTGAATGGATGGAATATTCATTCCACTAATTTTTAAGAAGGAACCCCGGTGGTGAAATATGTTAAAGCACTGAGCTGCTGAACTTGCAGACTGAAAGGTTGCAGGTTCAAATCCCGGGAGCAGAGTGAGCGCCCGCTGTTAGCTCCAGCTTCTGCCAACCTAGCAGTTCGAAAACATGCCAATGTGAGTAGATCAATAGGTGCCGCTTCGGCGGGAAGGTAATGGCACTCCATGCAGTCATGCTGGCCACATGACATTGGAGGTGTCTACAGACAAAGCCTGCTCTTCGGCTTAGAAATGGAGATGAGCACCAACCCCCAGAGTCAGACATGACTAGACTTAACGTCAGGGGAAACCTTTACCTTTACTAATTTTTAAGAGGATAAAAATAAGCCTCACACAACTATGTAACTTCTAACCCTTTCTCCCAACATTATTGACAGCAAATTTACTGTAAACTCTTTCAGCAAAAGCCAGGTTGTAGACATTCACAATTATTGAAAACACATCAAAGCTGTATCACAAGCATGATTACTTTGTATTGGCAAAAGAGGTTGCTGTGTGACAGAATATCTATCCTTGGGCTCTTGTTCTTATCTTGCCTTTCTTCCAAAGATCTGGATCTGGTACTCAGGTCTCAAGGTGACTTCTACCCTAGACAATTGCATGTATCAATAATAATATCAAATAATTCATATCTTTAGTTCTGGGTGGGTGTATTTTTTACATATTGCCAGATTCTAACAATGTTACCTTTTGGACTACTACTCCTAGAATCCTGTAGTACATCACTTTGACACAGTGATTTTAGCATAGTGTGGTGTTATATCTATTTGTTAGCCCAAAATAGAGGAGTTCTATTTGATCAATAGAAACCTAATAAGTCTAAATGAAAGTAGTGATAACTGAATTTGCAATTGATTGCCAATATATTAATGCACCTAAATACAAGCTCTTCAATCCTTTCCCCAGGAATTGTTCCTGCCATTATTATCTTGCACCAAAAACCTTTGGGCGCCATGTTTGAGTCTTGAAAACTAGGCTTGTGCAATTTGGCCAAAAGGCATACTGTTTCAGGGTCCATTTTCAGCTAAGCCCTCATTCTGTTTACCAGAAAGTTACTCGAATCTGGAGGGGTGTTGCTGTTTTCATTCGGCAAAGATTTGGCCCATTGGCTACAATGGGAAATTTTAAAGGCTCAATCCCCTCTTGTTTTAAGGCCTATCGGTTTTAGACCCCATTTACAACTGTATGCCTGCCAAGTTTCAGGACAATTCACCAATCTACTGATTTTTTAAAGAATTATTTAAATATTTACCATAACATTTTTAAAAATAATACAAATAACAAGAGAGTGTTCTGGGAACTGTGGTCACCGGTTGTGTCCATTCTCAGCCAGCCAGTGCATGGACACAACCAGGCCTTTTATTGGCTGAGAAACAGAGAAAAAGACTTCAACTCCCATCATGCTCTGAGAGGAACTCAGAGACTTTTCAATGCCCACTCCATGCAAGTGCTGCTAGGAAAGCAAGATTCTGGCAGAGCCCTGTCTGCAGGAGGATCCTAGGGAACTTTTCCACTGCTGGGGTGGGAGAAAAGATGATGCAGGATCTTCTCCAGGAGCCTGTGGCAGACCCCTGCCACAGGTATAATGCAAACTTAACTATATCCTCTGCAGTAGCCAATAAATCCGGCTCTCTTGATCTATTTTGCCCAGCTTTTTGGTTCCCTCCTCCCCGTTCTGTTTTTTGGAGATTACACAAAACAGACCACTGAATATTACAAATCACTTTTGGTCAAATTGATCCAGGCCCAAGCCTATTGTAAACTAGCATCAGCAATCAGACTGAATTATTTCAGTTCTCATGCAAAGCCATATTCATAGCCATACTTAAAGTTTCCAGTGGTTTTTTTTTTTTTTTTGCAAATGAATCACAACGCTTCCATTATGATTAGCAAAATCATACTTGCATATTCAGTTTCTTGGCTCATAGCATATGGACTGAGAAAACAGTGATCTCCTAGGAGTCTTAACGACTAGAAATACTCAGGACTTTATTTATTGGATCGCTCTGAAGCCATTTTGAGGCTTGTGATCAAAAATAGATTCCTCCTCCTCTTATTGCACTACTGTGTTTTTTTAATTCTAGTCTCCAGTTGATCTGAATCTCTGCTATCAAAATTACAAACTAGTCATATGCTATTGATAATTGCTGTTCAAAGTTATGTGAAATCATATGAAGAAACAAGCAATAATCAATGTTTACGTGTAAACTCAAGCCATCTGAAGGTGTAAAAGAAGAACAACTAGCTGCCCACCCCCTGTTTATAGACTGACTGGTTATAATGGTGGGAAGTAGGTATCACATGTCATACAATTTGTTAAAGAAGAAAATATGACTTTTGTTCCCAAATACCCAGATATTTGATTGTATTTGGGAAAACAAAGAGCAAGGAGATAATAAATTATTATAAAATATTGCAAAAATTAGTTCATATTTTTCTGATCAATGAGCTGAAATAACACTATTACAAATAGTTATTGGGAAAGATCAGAGTGGGGAATAATTGGCCCACAGTGACCCCAGATATAAAATCAGTTGGAAAAAATGGACCACCAAAATTCAGAGGCACAAGAATATAATGAAGCCATCAAATTTTAATGGTAAATTATGACTACAATGGATGAGAGGATATTGTGTTAAGTAAAGGAAATATTTTGGTAGATCATGGAAGTAAGAGATTGGGTTCCCAGGACCTTGCTTACAAAATTGCTCCACTTTACTCAGCAGTAAAATAATTTTAAAACAATTTTAAGATCGAAGACAACATTACTATTTACCCAGCAGCTTTGCATGCCTGCCAGCTAGCCATGAAAGACCTCTATAAAGAAAGATGGAGATCTGATCCCTCTTTTTGTTCAGGACTATTTTTCTTTCTTTGCCTCCTGGGTTTCCTACCTCCTGGCCATTTCTGGCATGTTGAGAAAAAAGAAGCAGTTGCTGAGGTGCTTCTGAACATTTTTCCCCAATGTGTTCTTGAAGCTGATTTAGCACAAATCATATTAAGTGACTGAAATTTCATTTCCAATCCTCCCAGATAAAACATACAGTATCCTGAAGCTGAAGTAGATAAAAACATTTATCTTAACATAATTTTATAGAAAGGAACTCACACATTTAGATAATGCAATGCTTGAGGAGAAACAGTCATCAGTCTACTTCCTCCCATTTTCAAGAAGGCCATCTCCTACACTACGGCCCTAGACTATGTGCCCTCCAAAAAGTTAGAGCCATATAGTTCAACAGTGGCAGCCAAGTGTTTCTCTAGCTGCTCTCTGCACTAATCTAATAAGTGTGATTCAGGATTACGGTAACAGAAAAAGAAATTATTGCAATTCAGAACTTCTATGCTGAGTATTATAAATTATAACTGATATAAAAGGATATCCCAGCAGATTGGAGGAGGGCAAATGTGGTCCCTATCTTCAAGAAGGGGAAAAAAGGACAACCCAAACAATTACTCCAATAACAGGAAATCAATATCAGTATCAATATCAGCCTCACATCAATACCAGGAAAGATTCTGTAAAAGATAGTCAAGGAAGTGGTCTGCAAACACTTATAATGGAATGCGGTCATTGCTAATAGCCAACATGGATTTATCAAAAACTAGTCATGTCAGACTAATCTGATCTTTTTTTTCGGTAGAGTTACAATCTGGGTCAATGAAAGGTGCACCGTGAATGTAGTGTACCTGGATTTCAGTAAGGCCTTCGACAAGGTCCCCCATGACCTTCTGGTAAACAAACTGGTCAAATGTGAGCTACACAAAACTACAGTTAGGTGGATCTGTAATTGGCTAAGTGAGCAAACCCAAAGGGTGCTCACCAATGCTTCTTCTTCTTCCTGGAAAGAAGGGACAAGTGGAGTGCCACAGGGTTCTGTCCTGGGCCCGGTTCTGTTCAACATTTTTATTAATGACTTAGATGAAGGGCTAGAAGGCAGGATCACATTTGCAGATGACACCAAATTGGGAGGGATAGCTAATACTTCAGAAGACAGGAGCAGAATTCCAAACAACCTTAACAGATTAGAGAGATGGGCCGAAACTAACAAAATGAGGTTCAACAGGGACAAATGCAAGATACTCCACTTAGGCAGAAAAAATGAAATCCAAAGATACAGAATGGGGGACACCTGGGTCGACAACAGTATGTGTGAAAAAGATCTCGGAGTCCTTGTGGACAACTGTCTCACCTCAGGCTAAGTTCACCTTGCTATAGATAACCAGTCAGACACACAGATAGTCTTTTGAAGTTTTTATTAAGCAAAGCAGAATATAAATCAAGCAAGCAATCAAAAGGTAGTTCAAAGTTGTAGTGAAAGAGTCAATAGGTCCAAGAGATTCACAAAGTACATAAATGTCTATTAAATCCAAAAGGCTAGGTCCATGGGTTCAAAAAGCATAGCAGGAACAATATTCCATGAGGCAAAGAATTAGTCCATAGAGTCCAAAGCACAAGGTCCAAGAATCCAAGATAAACCACAAGGCAAATAGTCCAAAGAACAAGGCCCAAGAATCTAAGAACGCTGGCTTGATAGAACTTCCACACAGATGAAGCGATGAAATTGCACTGACAAAGAATAGTCTGTGAAAGCATGCTTTAATAACAACTTAGGAATGCATTCCTCTTCCCACAGCTAGATTCACGTTTGCGCACCAAACGCTCACTTCTACGGACCTGGGAACCCATCCAAGACAAACGGTCCTCTCTAGATAAATACTTGTTATCTTGCACCTGCTGGTCAGAAGCTAAACCGTCATCCTCATTATTTTCCAAGGCTGAAGTCTCTCCCTCAATATTTCTTATGTCAGCTTGACCGTTATCTGTTTCTCCTGGGAACAGCAGCTCATCCTGCAACTGCATGTCTGAGCTAGCTTCTGCCTCAGACTGCTGATCTTGAATCCCAAATCCAGAATCCCCAGAATCCCCTCCATCTTCATCTAGAATCTGGCCAGCCTGTGGCTGGGATACAACAACAACCAGTTAAACATGAGCTAACAATGTGATGTGGTGGCTAAAATAGCCAATGGGATTTGGCCTGCACAAAAAGGAGTATAGTGTCTAGATCCAGGGAAGTCATGCTGCCTCTCTATTCTGCCTTGGTCAGACCACACCTGGAATACTGTGTCCAATTCTGGGCACCACAATTGAAGGGAAATGTTGACAAGCTGGAAAGTGTCCAGAGAAGGGCAACTAAAATGATCAAGAGTTCTATGAGGATCAGCTTAAAGAGCTGGGCATGTTTAGCCTGCAGAAAAGGCTGAGAGGAGACATGATAGCCATGTATAAATATGTGAGGGGAAGTCATAGGGAGGAAGGAGGGAGTAAGCTTGTTTTCTCCTGCCCTGGAGACTAGGACGCAGAACAATGGCTTTAAACTACAGGAAAGGAAATTTCACGTGAACATTAGGAAGAACTTCCTAACTGTGAGAACTGTTCAGAAGTGGAACTCTCTGCCCCAGAGTGTGGTGGAGGCTCCTTCTTTGAGGACCTTTAAGCAGAAGTTTTCCTGCTTCTTGGCAGGGGGTTGGACTGGATGGCCCATGAGGTTTCTTCCAACTTTATGATTTTATATATATATATGTTAGATGCATCAAACTATTTAATACAAATATTTTAAAATGGTCATTTCATAATTTATTTCATTGATCAAATAATTCTATAAATATGATTAAATAGAAAATTATAAATAAATCAATAAATTTCTATTTTTGAAAAAAATATTATTTTCAGTCACATCTACAAAACAAATCTGGTTCCTGGTCTCACAATTCTCAGCCCCAGACTAAATTCAATATCATGATTGAGGAAGGGTCTTAGAATTCTAGAAATAAAAACAATCTAATCTGATGCTCTGTGAATTCACAGTTAAACCATGACTGATAGATAACTATCATCTATTTGAAAATACCTAATTAAGGAGAGACCACTATTTTTGAGGCAGCCCATTTCTATATTAAACACCTTTTGTCATCAAGCATTTCTTAATGTTTAGTCAAAATCTATTTTCTTGTAATTATCATTCATTCGTTCAGGTCCTATGCTCTGGAGCACTGTTTCTCAAATTGTGTTCTTCCTGGTTTTTTGGACTTCAGCTCCCAGAAATCCCAGCCAGTTTATTGCTGTTAAGAATTGTGGGAGCTGAAGTCCAAAACATCTGGAAGAGCACAGTTTGAAAACATCTGCTCTGGACAACAGAAAACAAACTTATTCCCTTCCATCTCATAGTCCTTCTGATACTTAAAATTAATTATAATATCAGCTCAAAGGATTTTTAGCTGGTTTGTTCCCTTCTTAAACAGAAGTGCCCAGAATTGAAGATGATACACTGGGTGAATCATAGACTTGGAAGAGACACAGGAGCCATCCAGTCCAACTCCTTAAGCCTGACCAAAACTGGACACAGTGAAGTCACTTCTTCACTTGATTTGGACTTTATAATTTTATTAGCTTTCTTGTTGCCAGTTCATGTATTGTGGTTGACATTTTTCAATCCACATATTTTGGCCTTTAGTCATATTGTATATTTACATATAATCATTACATACAGGCTGGTAAATGTTGAATATTTGGTGTGAGAACTGTCCCAATATCCCCTGAAATAAATATTTCCCCACAGCCATTGCTGACAATCAGATTTACTGATCCATGATTAACTCGATATAAGACAGAGGTGTGGTTTTATAAAGAAAGCAACCAGTCCAGAGTTAGGATGACACAATCTAGATCGCCATTGCTACCTTACTGGAGACAGTGTGAATTCATGTTTTGCCTTACCTTGGACAAGTGAATAGAGGGACAAGCGAATAGACTTCTAGTTGAGTCTTCATCATCATTATTATTATTATTATTATTATTATTATTATTATTATTATTATTATTATTATTATCATTATTATTTGTGTGTGTGTGTTTTAAAAAACCATCCTTCCATATTATTTCTGATTTTCTAAAGGACTGTAGGATACAAAAGGCTAACAGGCATGCGAGTTTAGGATCGACTCTCTTAATTCAGTTAACCAAGAAAACAGATTTGGAAAAAGGTGATCCAAACTCTTCTAAGCAGCTAATGTATTAAATATGCTTGAGTCAGTTATTAACCGTAATCATCTTCTGAATGCCTTCCACTTTCATGAAAAGGTGGGTTTGGTAACTTTACAGGATTTTGCTTCCTTGGCAATTCTTGAAGGGATTCCAGTCTTGGTGTTAATCCTCAGCAAGTAGTGAGGAGTTTCAGTGTTAATAACAAATTGTGACTAGTCCCTCCTGGCTGTGAAGCACGCATCCCCCCAAGGATGCGAAAAAACACATAAAAGCCTTTAATAGACAAGCCTGTGAGTTTAAGGTAAACTTTGTCTTGGGGAAGTTTCTCTCCTAGACTGGTCACTGAAAATAGGATTTTCTTACTCAGGCAAACTTAGCAGTTTGCAGCTTAAGATTTCAGCTTTTCCAAGGACCAGGCCACATAATCAATTTTGCTTCTAAAGAGGGGCCTATAGGCAGAGACTTTTCAAGCATAAGCTTATTACCACCAAATATCCAATAACAGTAAATATATTCTTCCATGTCATATCCATGCAGATTTTTAAAATATATTTTCTCATGTGCATAAGCAAAAACGTTCACTCTTGTTAGTCCATCCAAACTAGCATAATACCTGGCCTGAAAATTAGGAGAACTGTAGTTTGTCTTACGTGGGGAAATAACAATACATGGTTGAATGCTACTGACATGCCATTTTCAAAGCCTTTAGGCATCACATTTTTGAGTTTACCTGGCAACCATGGAGATTTAGAAAATTGCTCTCTTTAGGAAATAAATATATAAATAAGAAAGAAATTGGATATTCTCACTTAATTGCATGGTTATAGAAGTTAGAGCTTCAGCTGAGACTGAAAGATACAAGAAACCCCAGAGGTAAGAGTGGACCAATCAACTAACCATTTCTCAAAGCTTCACTTAAGGGGATGCTTGTTGATGACAAATTAACTTCTGAGATTGGTAATTCCATTCGATATAAACAGGGGTCTTCCTGATCATTTAATATGGGTTGGTATCACTTCCCCAGACTTCTTGTGTGTTTCCCTATATGGAATCCAGACCCATAAAAGGGTTTAAATTTACTACCAGAATCCCTAGCCAATAAAGGGTGGAGATTTTAAGAGTTGTCCCAAAAGGTGATGTTTCCAAGCTCTAATGAAATCTGAAGTCCTAGGGCAAAGCAGATTTGTAGTAAAAGAATGGGATACAGGAAACATTTGTAATAGCTGGCATAATCTGGAGTTGGAAAAGTTGGAACAGAGTTGCTGAATTCTGCATTCATATATATTTTTGTACTAACACAAACTCCTGGAATACACTCTATCCTGCTATCTTACTGTAAATTTCTGAAAATGAACATATTCCTGGAACCATGATGAGGATAAGAAAGAGCTGCCTTTTCTTGTTATTTTAATCTCCTGGTTCCAGAGCAGCAGAAACAAGGTCATTCTATCTTCTACATGAGATCCAATTATGTATTTAAAGAGATCGCTATTAAACCACCTCTCAATCTTTTCATCAAGCTTCTTCCTCATGTGGCTTGGTTTTCAGACCTTTGACCATCTTGTCTGCCTTCTCTATGTCCCAGGACTAGACATAGTATTCCAGGTGAGATCAGACCAAAGGAGGGATTTTGTGACTGCAAACAGAGAAAAGACATTGCATTGCCTTTCTTAACTCCTTTTTCCCTTGGTTGTGTTACAGCCTTTTTTTTTTTTGGGGGGGGGGGGGCAGGGGGTATGTCCTAAACTTACTTTCTGCATAGAACCCCTCTCTCAAATATCTCAAACAAGATGTTGATCCATGACTTGAATGACACTTCTCTTCTGTGGTAGATTTTTAAACCATCTTTACCTTTGAAAAGTACCATTTATTTTGCATTTTCAGTTGGCCTGAAAAGATACCACCCAATCTGAGCTTTGGATTCAGAGGTGTTTGGGTTTTACTAAAGGGAATTCATGAATGACCTTTAATTCTTAAGTGCTTAATATCAGAATTTCACATTTTTTTTTAATGGCTACTACGTCCTGTTCTCAGGCACCTTTCACACAGCTGAATAAAATCCTACATTATCTGCTTTGAACTGGAATATATGGCAGTGTGGTCTCAAATAACCTAGTCAAACCAGATATTTTGGGATTTTCTGCCTTGATATTCTGGGTTATATGGCTGTGTGGCCTCATTTTACTCTTTACTCATTTTACTCCAGACTTTAGCAATTGCATACCTAACAAAATCATGAAAATTCAGTTGGTTAATCAAATTAAATAAATCACCACCATTGACTTAAATCTTCAAACCAAATAACACACCCACAATTTGGGATGTAGGGTGGGAAGTTTTGAATGAGCTGGGAAATATATTCATGATGTTTGCCAAAAAATGCAAGTAAGAGATGGGGGATTTCATTTTTTCCCAGCCTAATTTTGGCTGTATCTCAAAACAGAAGAGGATCATTTGCCATTTGTGAGGTATATGTTTTCATTGGATTTACCGTGAGAGGTGTTTCCTCCCAAAGCAAGGCAGCTCCTGCTTTTATTAACAGCTCCAGGGCAGGGAGATGTATTTGCAGGTGTGGTTTTTCCACCTTGGTGGCTCAGCTGTATAAGAAAATATAATCCTCTCCCACTTGCTAGGTATCAGAGCTGCATAACTGCTCAACCAGAGTGTTGTGTGTGAGAGTAGGTAGGCAGGTGGCTGAATTGGTGTGGAAACATTCACACCTGAGGAACATCTGCCTGCCCTGGAGTAACTAAGCAAAGAGCAAGAGCTGCATCTAGATCACAAAGTGGCAAATTTCTGCCTTGTGCCAAATCTATCACTGATGTAGACTAATGCAGTGGGCAGTTTATACCAGATGGTGTTGTGAAGGTCTAGGTCATTTTGGTTATTTTTCCCATGTAACTTCATTGCTATGTATGGGCCCTTTTTCCTATAACAATTTTTGCTTCTAGGCTGAGGAATGTGATCTTTTCAGAGCTGTGATCACTTCCCACTGTTATTACATAATGACACAATCATTTTGTCATTCCAGGACACTGTGGGAAGATAAAAATGATGCTATCCTGTCTTTCTGCTTGCTTCCACTCAGTAAATAAGAGCTAAAGAAAATCTGTGAGTAGGAGGGCCATGCACAAATGCTGGTGGGGCCTCAGTAGCTCTCCAAACATACCAGGTGTTGCTCCAGATGCTAATAGAAGCTGAAACCTTGGCTTGTTTATACACAAGCAAGCAAAAACAAACAAATCATAGAATCATAGAATAGTAGAGTTGGAAGAGACCTCATGGGCCATCTAGTCCAACCCCCCACTAAGAAGCAGGAAATCGCATTCAAAGCACCCCTGACAGCTGGATGGCCTGACAGCTGACAGCATGGTCGATGGTATCGAAGGCTGCTGAGACGTCCAAGAGAATCAACAGGGTCCCTTGTCAAGTTCTCTGCGGAGGTCATCCACCAAGGTGACCAAAGCTGTCTCCGTACCATGACTGGATCTGAAACCAGACTGTGATGGATCCAGATAGTCGGTCTCTGTCAGGAACCCCTTGTCAGGACCCAGGCTGCAGAGCACCAATAACCTTACACAGAGGCCAGAATCTATCTAATATCTTTATTATAGAAATATATGAAGTCAATAAAAACAAGTGAAGAATAAAGTTCAGAAGCAGACCTTTCAGATGAGGTCAAATATAGTCCAGAAATGTATTGTCCAATATAAGATATTAGAGTCCAAAGTTATAATCCACTTGACCGAAACACACACTTTGCCAAGCAATAGTGTGGCGAATGACAGAGTCTTTAAGGTCCAATGTAGCTTGACAACAAGGCTGGAAAATAAACTTGATTCTTGGCTAGATCAAAGACTTGAAACGAGGCAAACATGAAACATGAACAGAGTCCAAGGAAGTCCGTGAAACAAGGCAAGGCTGGAAACTTGATCCGGGAAACAAGGAACTGGGGTTACGAAGTCCACACACGATCTCTCTCCTCAAGCTGAACAATTGACTCCGCAAAGTTCCCCTTGCGACCAGCACCTATATTGGGTCTCGTTTTCCCGCCAACAGAACACTTTCCCTAGAGAACGAGAAGCGAAACCCAACTCTGTCCAGATGCATGACTCCTTAGAATTTCCCAAGGGAAGCAGACCTAATCAGCTAGTTGTTTGGCAGCGATTCTCAGGCTCCGGCGATTAGCCTCTCTGGCTCCTCTATCTCTATTATAATTGTCCCTCCGGGAAAACGGGGGGGAATTCTGCCCAAGGCCTGTTTGGCTACATTCTTGAGGACAAACATCCTCCAGGTGGAGAGGCTCCGATTCTGGCTGAAACGGCGGAAATCCCATGTTTTCCTCTTCGTCTGCCACAATAGTACTAGGAACAGGACTACAAGGCCCATGAGTCATCACACCCCTGGAGCTGCGAAGCGACCACCCGCTCCAGAACCTTGCCCAAAAAGGGAAGGTTTGAAATTGGCCCGTAGTTGTTAAGAACTGACGGGTCGAGGGACGCCTTTTTTAGAATCGGTTTAACCAATGCCTGCTTTAAGGTAGATGGAAAACGTCCCTGATCCAGTGTGTCGTTTATTATCCCCACGAACCAATTTGCCAATCCCCCACTTCAGAAGAAGGCAATCTGATCAAATCTCTGAATATTTTGTGTAAATGGTCAGCACTCATATCATCCCATTCCACCCTCCTTCTATGAATTAGTATCATGTTTGGAAAGAGTTGCGAACACAAAACCTGCTATTTTAAGTGCTTACTGCATAATATTTCTATGTTGGAACCAGCTGAACATGAATTTAGGCTTGCTGGGGTTAAGTTTCCCTCTGCTTTTTAATGTTTCTCAGCAATAGGGAACCCTGCCCTACAATAATACACTGATAATCAAGTTTATTATGTAACTGAGTGCATCTTTGGGTTAACGTTCTGTGGTTTGGGTGGTGGTTCCATCTTTCAGGAGGAACACCAAAAGCTGAACAATGAGGCTTTTGTGAATAGAGAGAGAGAAAGAGAGGGAGGTGTTTAATTTTCTTTAAACTAAATACTTTAATAAACTAATGGCATAGAGGAACTCCAGGCACATTTAACAGCTTGATTTGATGTTTGGTGTTAAAATTGTGTGCAGAAAGAGAGTCTTTCCTGCTTTGTGTCTAAAAGAGGATATTAGGAAGCCATTTCGAATGAACATTGATACAATTTTAACATCACACTTGTGTGTATGCTCCTTACAGATTGGGGAAATTAGCAATTTTTGGAAACTTCATGTATATTTTAATTGAAATTGTGAATAATACAATGTTTTTTGAACTCAGATTGAATTATGAGAAACAGCTCTTGTTAGGATTTAATGAATCACAAGGAAACTGTCATATGCATATATACCCTCTGTTTAAGTATTCGACAGAATTTATGAGGGTAAGATGTGAGTAAAGCGATGAAGCCCATACACATTTGCCACATTTCCCCTAGTCTTGGAGCTAAATGTTGAAAAACAACAACAACAACAACAACAACAACAACAATGTTCCAGCATTCTACTGTGGTAGAGAATAATCATAGGATTTGTGCCTATGTAAGCGTTAGTTCTAAATAGATTTTTTAAAAAGGTACTATTCCCTCACCATTTTGTATAAAAACCCACACTTCAACTGACAACATAAGCAGCAATCTTTCTTGTGCATATCAGTTTCAGATGTATTTAAACACAAATCTATTCCATTATTTTAAACTTATATTTGAATTGTACACATCTTCCTCATAAAATATATGCATCTTGCTCAAATTTTGACCTAAAATACATACAACTGTTTGCATTTTTTGAGTGAAAAATAGCAATTAAAGGAATGTGACTTCTAAAAGCTGTGTTACAATCTTAAAAGTGAAGACCAAATATAAGCTGTCAGTATACCTAACTGCAACAACTGGCTGTATGCTACCTAACCTCTGGCTGTAAACTTGCTTAGGACCCTAATACTTAACTAGAGATGTCATCAATTGTGACCAAAGAAGTTTTTCCTGGATTACAGGAAGCTGCCTTATGCAAAGTGCATTCATCTTTGTTCATATTATTTGTTCATCAATTTATTTTTCCACCCAGTGATAAACTGATTGCAGAATTTGGAAAAGTCACTTTTTGGGATTAAAATGCCTACAGTCATCACCTAGCAATCCTAATTAACTGCATACAAAACATATGCACAGACATCTGAGTGTTTATTAAGAAAGGAAAAATGCAATAGTTCCTGAAATCATGAGGCAGTCACTTGAAAGTCAGACCTTTTTTGGAATCTAACTCCCATAATCCCAAAGCAAGCATGGTCACTGGGATTTGTAGTGTAGAGTCTGGAATGATATCATTTTTCTGTTACCTCCTGAATGTGAACTTCAGGCTACAGCTTGTTATCATTAAGTAGACTGAAACCATTTGAGCATGCTTAGCAAGGGGATGAATGCTTTTTAAAATCTGTTTTTTAAGAAATGAACTTGCTGCTTACACAAACAATGACCTGCATACTAAGAACTTAGCCAAGTGATTATCAAATTAGTTTCAAACAGATAAGGCCTTGGGTGTTGTTCTGCTGCAGCCATTTCAACCAGGTGGTCTGATTGCTTATTTCATTCTGTCCCTACCAATTTTAAAATATAATAATAATAATAATAATAATAATAATAATAATAATAATAATAATAACAACAACAACAACAACAACAACAGTTTTATTTCTTGCCCACCTCTCCTCACAGCTCGAGGTGGGTTACAGCATGACTAAAACATAAACATAATAACGTTAAAACACTTCGTAAAATACACATATTAAAACATACCTCTATAAAATACATATCAAAATACACAAAATAAAACCAGGCATACAGTGAAGTTTAAAATTCAGCATTAAAACTGTCTGGGTAGGCCTACCAGAAGAGATAGGTCTTCACTTGTATCTTAAATTCTGACAGCTGATCCAGCTGTTGGAGTTCTACCAGCAGGTCATTCCACAGTCGTAGAGCGGTCAATGAAAAGGACCTCTGGGTGGTGGTTGCCAGTCAGATTTTAGCTAGTTGGAGTAACTGCCCCCCTGTCAAGACCCAGGCTACAGAACACCAATAACCATGCGCAGAGGCCAGATTCTATCTAATATCTTTATTAAAGGAATATATAAAGTCAATAAACAAGTAAAGAATATAGTTCAGAAGTAGACCTTTCAGGAAAGGTCAAATATAGTCGAGGAAAATAATGTCCAATATGTGATATTAGAGTCCAAAGTTATAATCCATTAACCGAAACACACACTTTGCCAAGCAATTGTGTGGGGAGATGACAAGGTCTTTTTGTCCAATGAAGCTTGACAACAAGGCTGGAAAACAAACTAGATTCTTGGCTAAACAAGACTTGATACGAGGCAAACAAGAAGCAAGAACAAGGTCCGTGGCGAGGTGCGCGGCCAAACGTGAAACAAGGCAGGCTTGGAACTTGATCCGGGAAACAAGGAACTGGGATTACTAAATCCACACACGATCTCACTCCTCAAGCTGACAAGTTGACTCCGCAAGGTTTCCTTTGCGGCAAAACACCTTAATAGGGTCTCGTTTCCCGCCAGAAGAAACCTTTCCCTGGAGAACGAGAAGTGAAACCCAACTCCGTCCAGATGCATGACTCCTTAGAATTTCCCAAGGGAAGCAGACCTAATCAGCTAATTGTTTGGCTGCGATTCTGAGACTCCGGCGATTAGCCTCCCTAGCTCCTCTATCTCTATTATAATTGTCTTTTCGGGAAAACGGGGGAGAATTCTGCCCAAGGCTTGTTTGGCTGACTTCTTGAGGGCAAACATCCTCCAGGTGCAGGGGCTCCGATTCTGGCTGAACCGGTGGAAATCCCATGTTTTCCTCTTCGTCTGCCACAATAGTACTAGGAACGGGACTACAAGGCCCATGAGACATCACACTATCCCCGCCCTGAAGGCCCCTCTCCAACATGGGCCCTCTCCTCAGGCCACGGGGCCGCAGCTTGGCAGGGTAGGCCTGATGGAAGCGGCGGACTAAGTCGGGGGCATGGACTGTGGAAGCATCTTCCCAAGAGCGTTCTTCGGGGCCAAAACCCACCCAGTCAATGAGATACTGAAGGCGGCGGCGATGAAAACGAGAATCCAAAATGTCCTGAACCTCGAATTCCTCCTCCCCGTCCACCAAAACAGGGGTGGGGGCCGGCCGGTTCGCATCAGGGCGTACACCATCCGCCGGAAGGAGCAGGGAGCGATGAAACACCGGATGAATGCGCATGGAGCGCGGAAGTTGGAGTTTGAAAGTCACGGGGTTAAGTTGCGCCACCACTGGGTAGGGACCAATGAAACGGGCATCTAGCTTCCGGCAGGGACGGTGGGAGAGCAAAAAGCGATTGGACAATAGAACCCAATCTCCTACCTTGATCTCGGGGCCCGGCTGGCGATGACCGTCAGCGTGGCGTTTATAGTCCTCCTTGGCTTGATCCAGTTGCTGATGCAAGAGTTGTTGCACCGCTGTGAGTTCTTGCAGCCAGTCCTCCGCTGCAGGGACTTCTGAGGTTTCAATGACAGAAGGAAAGAAACGTGGATGGAAACCGTAGTTTGCAAAGAACGGGGTTTCTTTAGTTGAAGCCTGGACACCGTTGTTGTAGGCAAACTCTGACAGAGGTAATAGGGACGCCCAATTGTCCTGTTGATAGTTTACATAACAGCGAAGGTATTGTTCCAAATTGGCATTGGTGCACTCCGTTTGCCCATCCGTTTGGGGATGGTGAGCTGAAGATAAACGAGAGTCTATGCCCAATAGTTGTTGCAGTGCCTTCCAGAACCGAGAGGTGAATTGAGATCCACGGTCAGTGACTAAACTCTTGGGCAACCCATGTAGGCGGAAGATATGTTGAAGGAATAAATCTGCAGTCTCTTTGGCCGTGGGAAGGCCTTCACAGGGAACGAAATGGGCCAATTTGGTAAAAAGGTCCACCACTACTAGAATCGTGGTGAATCCAAGGGAGGGTGGCAAGTCAGTGATAAAATCCGCGGAAATTATCTCCCATGGGCGAGAAGGAGTGGGAAGGGGATGAAGTAGTCCTGAGGGCTTCTCCCTTCGTGTCTTGGAGCGCTGACATACAGGGCAGGTATTGACATATTTTTCCACATCCTTGCGGATCTTGGGCCACCAGAAGTCTCGCAGGATCAAGTGCATGGTTGTAAATAGTCCAAAATGCCCTGCTGGCTTGCTGTCATGACACAGACGAAGTGCCTTTTCTCTGTCGGGGCCTGGAGGGATGTAAACATGGTTCCTGTAGCATAGCAGGAAGTGAAAATGTGAAATGTAGTCCTTGGCGAATCTGTTCTTGAGCCCAGGCATCTGTCTGTTGACTGGCTCTAATTTCTTGAGAGCAGAGGGATTCTGGGTTAGAGGGAGTTGGTTCAGTTGGAGTGGATTTGGTGTTTCCCACTGTGAGCGTGGCAAAGTTTTCGGGTTGCAGCAATCGAGATTCTGAGGTCTCTCTGCGCCCTGCAGCATACTCCGGTTTCCGTGATAGAGCATCTGCTTGCTTGGTCTGAGCCGGGGTGACATAATGGATCTGGAAATCAAAACGTTCAAAGAACAAAGCCCAGCGCTGCTGCCTTTGATTTAGCTTTCGTGCAGTTCTTAGATGCTCCAAATTACGATGATTAGTATGAACCTCAATGGGAAATTTGGCCCCTTCCAACCAATGTCTCCAATTTTCAAAAGCTGCCTTTATGGACAAAAGTTCTTTCTCCCAAATAGTGTAATTTCTCTCTGGGGCTGTTAGTTGACGGGAGTAATAGGCACAAGGATGAAGATGCTCTCCCACTGGTTGCATGAGTACAGCCCCAATTGCCACATCAGAGGCGTCAGCCTGTACAACAAAAGGGGTTTTAGGATCAGGGTGCTGTAGAATTGGCTGGGTCGTGAATAACTTCTTTAGCTGCTGGAACCCTTTCTCTGCTTGCTCCGTCCAGTGGAAAGGCTGTTTCCCACGGATGCAGCTGGTGATTGGGTCAGACCAGCGGGCGAAGTCTGGGATGAATTTGCGGTAGTAGTTTGCAAACCCCAAGAAGCGCTGCACTTCCTTCTTGTTGGTTGGCGCCCGCCATTCCAATACTGCTGAAACCTTTGCCGGGTCCATGGAGACCCCTAGTGGCGAGACGCGGTACCCCAGGAAGTCTACTTCTTGCAGATCAAAGGCGCATTTTTCTAACTTGGCATATAGTCCATGATCCCGCAATCGTTGTAGCACCATCCTGACGTGTTGTTCGTGCTCCGATTGTGATCTAGAAAACACCAAAAAAATCGTCCAAGTATATGATCAAGAACCGATCTAGATAATCCTGGAAGATATCATTGACAAAATGCTGGAATGTTGCGGGAGCTCCGGATAAACCGTAATTCATGACTAGGGACTCAAATAATCCGAATTTGGTCTGGAAGGCTGTTTTCCATTCGTCCCCTTCTCTGATGCGAACTAGATTGTAAGCCCCCCGGAGATCCAGCTTGGTGTAAACCTTGGCCCCTCGAAGCCGGTCTAATAGGTCTGAGATCAAAGGCAGGGGGTAGCGATTCCGCTTCGTGATATTGTTCAATGCTCTATAGTCCACAACCAAGCGTAGATCCCCTGACTTCTTTTTCACAAACATCACTGGGGAAGCAGCTGGGGATTGAGAGGGTCTGATGAATCCCTTGCGAAGGTTTGACTCTATAAACTCCCTGAGAGCTTCTTGCTCTGGTTCAGTCAGGGAGTAGAGGTGTCCTCGCGGAATCGGGGCCCCCTCCACCAAGTCAATGGCACAGTCGTAGGGTCTATGTGGGGGTAGTTTCTCGGCTTCCTTTTCATTGAAAACATCCCAAAAGTCCGAATATTTCTTGGGCAAGGTGATGATGGGCTCAGCGTCTGTGGCATGGCAGACCTTGGCTACTAGACAATGGTTTTGGCAATATCTTGAGGCAAACTGTAGTTCTCTGTTGGACCAGGAGATGTTTGGGTCGTGGAGCGTCAGCCATGGAATCCCCAAAATCACAGGGAAGTGGGGAACCTCGGTAACGAAGAAGGAAATTTCTTCCATGTGTTCCCTTATCCACATCCTGGTGGGTTCAGTCCATTGGCTTACTGGACCCGTCTTTAGGGGACGACCATCTATGGCCTGCACCACTCGGGCATTCTTGAAATCGTGATATTGTAATCCCAGAGAGTCGGCATACTCTCTATCGATGAAATTGTTTGTTGCCCCTGAGTCTATCATGGCATGGATCATTACGGGTCCCTTTTTCACCGACCACAGCGTAATCACCAGGAGAAATAGGACCCCGGTTTGTGGCTCTTGAGCGGGGTTTTTGACCGGGTTGTCGAGCCTCTCTACGCCCGGTCGCTGGCTTCCCCCGCCGGCTTGATTCCAGTCACCGTGGCCGCTTCCGGCTCCGCGGAGGACGCCGCCGCCAGGCGGGTGGTGGGCTTTCCCTTGGCTGGGCATCCTTTGGCGAAGTGCCCCCCATTCCCGCAGTACCAACAGAGGTTTAAACGTTGGCGGCGGGCCTTTTCGGCAACATCTAGTCTGGGGCGCACATTGCCCAACTGCATCGGCTCCTCCTCGCTTCCCCTGGGGTTTGGGGCTGGTGGTGGGGGTCTCCACACTGGACGTGGCTGAATACTGGCGGAAGCGGGAGGTTTCACTCCGGCTCTTCCACTCTGGCCTCGGAGCCACTGTTTTTTGTTGGCAAGCAGGACTTCGGCTCGTAAACAATGATTGATAAGTCTCTCAAGAGAATCTGGAGGATCCACCTTAGAGATTTCTTCCTGCATCTCGATGTTGAGACCCTCACGAAACTGTCCTCTGAGGGCTATATCGTTCCAGCCGGTGTTCTGAGCCAGCACCTGGAACTCGGCTATGTACTGGGACAACGGTCTGTCCCCTTGGAAGAGACGCCGGAGTTTATGGCCGGCCGCCTCCTCGTTGTCCTCGATCCCCAATGTCGCTCTAAGGTGATTCAGGAAGTTGTGCGCGGAACTTAGGTGCATGGAACCCGCATCAAATTGCGCCGTTGCCCAATTGGCCGCTGGCCCTTCTAGGAGGCTGTAAATCCACGCCACCTTGACTTCTTCTTGGGGAAACTCGGCTTGGCGGGCTTCTATGTACGCCTGGCAATGGCAACGGAAAACATGAACCTTGGAGGCTTCTCCAGAAAACTTGGTTGGAAGCGCTAGGGCAGGGAGCCGGACACGTGTTCTTTCAAGCCCGTATTTCCCCCTCCTGCGTACGGAGTGTATCTCGGATTCTGTCGAATTCTTCCTTGGAAATGGTGTAGCTGAGTGGTTGGGCTTTCGCCCCAGTTCCTGTAGACATCCTGGCCTAGGTTAATTGGTGCTTAGGGTTGGCGGAGTCAAACTGTCAAGACCCAGGCTACAGAACACCAATAACCATGCGCAGAGGCCAGATTCTATCTAATATCTTTATTAAAGGAATATATAAAGTCAATAAAAACAAGTGAAGAATATAGTTCAGAAGTAGACCTTTCAGGAAAGGTCAAATATAGTCGAGGAAAATAATGTCCAATATGTGATATTAGAGTCCAAAGTTATAATCCATTAACCGAAACACACACTTTGCCAAGCAATTGTGTGGGGAGATGACAAGGTCTTTTTGTCCATTGAAGCTTGACAACAAGGCTGGAAAACAAACTAGATTCTTGGCTAAACAAGACTTGATACGAGGCAAACAAGAAGCAAGAACAAGGTCCGTGGCGAGGTGCGCGGCCAAACGTGAAACAAGGCAGGCTTGGAACTTGATCCGGGAAACAAGGAACTGGGATTACTAAATCCACACACGATCTCACTCCTCAAGCTGACGAGTTGACTCCGCAAGGTTTCCTTTGCAGCAAAACACCTAAATAGGGCCTCGTTTCCCGCCAGAAGAAGCCTTTCCCTGGAGAACGAGAAGTGAAACCCAACTCCGTCCAGATGCATGACTCCTTAGAATTTCCCAAGGGAAGCAGACCTAATCAGCTAATTGTTTGGCTGCGATTCTGAGACTCCGGCGATTAGCCTCCCTAGCTCCTCTATCTCTATTATAATTGTCTTTTCGGGAAAACGGGGGAGAATTCTGCCCAAGGCTTGTTTGGCTGACTTCTTGAGGGCAAACATCCTCCAGGTGCAGGGGCTCCGATTCTGGCTGAACCGGTGGAAATCCCATGTTTTCCTCTTCGTCTGCCACAATAGTACTAGGAACGGGACTACAAGGCCCATGAGACATCACACCCCCAGAGAGTCTAAATGTATGGAGCAGATCCTTTAGATAACCAGGACCCAAACCATGTAGGACTTTAAAGGTTAAAACCAACACCTTGTTCTTTGCCTGGAAACTAATTAGCAGCCAGTGTAGTGACTAGGATTGGTGTAATATGCTCACTTCTGGATGTTCCTGTAACCCAGTGGTTCTCAACCACTGATGTTTGGGCCTTCAACTCCCAGAAATCCTAACAGTTAGTAAACTGGCTGGGATTTCTGAAAGTGGTAGGCCAAAACACCTGATGACCCACAAGTTGAGAACCACTGCTGTAACCAGTCTGACTGCTATATTTTGAACTAATCAGAGTTTCCAAACTTGGTACAAAGGTAGCCCAATGTAGAGTGCATTGCAGAGGTCCAATCTTGAGGTTAGCAGCACATGCACTACATTTTCAGTTCTTACAAATCTAGGAAGGGATGTAGCCAGTGTATCAGTCGAAGCTGATAGTAAGCACTCCTGACTGTCTGTCACATCTTCCTGGGCTTAGCACTCCCAAGCTGCCAACAAAGTCTTTCGGGGGAGTGTAATACCATCAAGGGCTGGTTGAAATACCTCCATCCCCAGATTAGGACTCTTGATGGCAAGCACCTCTGTTTTGTCTGGATTCATTTTCAATTTGTTTTTCCTCATCCAGCCATTACCTCCTTCAGATATTCATTCAGCTACTATTCCCACCAAGATGACTGATATTCATTAAAATCAAGGTCTAGTACACTGTCTAAATGCCCTTAAAGCATTGCATCCTGTCTGATCTCAGAAGCAAAGTGGAGTCAAACAGAGGGTGTATCTATATTGTTGAATTAGCACAGTTTGGCACCACTTTACTAACTGACATGGCTCAATATTGTGGAATCCTTGGAGTTGTAGTTGGGTAAGGCATCAACACTACTTGGCAGAGAGGGCTAAAGATCATCCAAAACTACAACTACAAAGTAAAAAGTAGATTTAGCTACATCTTATTTTATGCCCTATCTTATTTACTTATGGTGTATCTTCATTATAGAATTAATGCATTTTGATATCTCTTTTACACCCATAGCTCAATGCTATGGAATTATGAACATTGTAGTTTTATAAGACCTTTAGTCAGACCACACCTGGAATACTGTGTCCAGTTCTGGCCACCACAATTGAAGGGAGATGTTGACAAGCTGGAAAGCGTCCAGAGGAGGGCAACTAAAATGATCAAGGGTCTGGAGAACAAGCCCTATGAGGAGTGACTTAAAGAACTGGGCATGTTTAGCCTGCAGAAGAGAAGGCTGAGAGGAGACATGGTAGCCATGTACAAATACGTGAAGGGAAGTCATAGGGAGGAGGGAACAAGCATGTTTTCAAGCATGAGACTAGGACGCGGAACAATGGCTTCAAACTACAGGAAAGGAGATTCCACCTGAACATCAGGAAGAACTTCCTCACTGTGAGAGCTGTTTGGCAGTGGAACTCTCTCCCCCGGACTGTGGTGGAGGCTCCTTCTTTTGAGGCTTTTAAGCAGAGGCTGGATGGCCATCTGTCGGGGGTGCTTTCCTGCTACTTGGCAGGGGGTTGGACTTGATGGCCCATGAGGTCTCTTCCAACTCTACTATTCTATGATTCTATGATTCTCTGCCAATAAGTGTTAATGTCTCACCAAACTGTAAATCCAAGGATTCCATAGCATTACTGCTTAGAAGGGAGACCTCCAGAGTGTACCAGGTGCTAGAGCAGGCATGAGCAAACTTTTCTGTCATGAGGCCATATTGTGGGCCCGGGCAGGAGGGCGAAGGAGGGAGAGGGATGGTGGCCAGGCCCATGCTGGGTGGGTATGGGCCTGGGAGGAGAGGGTCTGGGAGAGGGCAGGGCCAGGAGGGGGTAGGGCAGGGCCTGGGTCATCCTCAGGTTGTCTTCCCAGCATAAGGATGGGTCTGTTCAACCTATCTTTATCCAGGAGGACAGTGAGGCACACAGTGACTGCCCCAATCCTCCCCTCCCCAATCCCCCTCCCCATTCTCTTCACCTAATCTTCAAGATGTCCTCTTGGCATTATTCTGGGAGGAGGTCAAGACAGGCGGTGGTTGAGACTGCTCTGGAGGGCTCTCAGCCACCATGTGCCTTCTTCAAGTCGTCCTCCTGGCTTAAAGATGGGGCCACTCACACCGTCCTTATGCCAGGAGGAGGTTGAGAAACATGGTGGCTGAGCGTGCTCCAGAGAGCTTTCAGCTGCTACGTGCCTTCCTCCCCCATCTTTTTGGCATAAGGATGCAGCGGGCCAGAAGGACAAGAAATATTAGGAGGGTCTGAGGTAAGCACCCAGGGGGGCGCATCATGCCTGTGCTGGAGACTATAATCAGAAGACAAGTGCAAACCACCTCAGTGGTTTTGTTTGTTTGCTTTTTTTTGCATTAAATAACCTATAAATTCCTTAGGGTTGCCATAAATTGACAGCCACCTTGAAGGCACATATTTAAAATAGGGATGGCCACCAGTTACCCAGCTCTGATTTACAATGTATCTAAATTATTTTGCTTAATAATGGTGGCAAAGCTCCTTGAGTAAATATCTAACTACGCTAGTTGCCATTTGAATTATGCCAATATAAATCCTATACCGTTCTGTTGTGGCATTAAAGTCAGAAAATACGCATAAATATAATGTGTGAAGGAAATACCATTGGTTTTATTCCTCCTCTAGATGAAAGCTTTTCTCCTTGTGGAATTCACTATTCATTAATCTCTGGTTTTGACAGTGAATGTTATTACTACTGGGTGCCACTAATTTGAGTTACAAATTAGAAATAATCTGCCTGTACCTTTAAAAGGACCTTAAGCAAGGTTTTTTGGCACCAGATTCTTTCTAACTAAGGGAAGGATATGCACAGTTCAATTCAAATGGTTAGCAGGGTGCTGACAGAGACATGTTGGTACAAGATTTCACTGTTCAGTTTTGTTTTTAATTAAAGCAGCACTGAGGTTTTCAGATAGGTTAAAAAGCTAACATTCCCGAACAATACAGCAGTGTGTGCAAAACCATTTATAAAACTCTGCTAAAAGAGATGAAAACATGTTTAAAGTAATAAAATTAGCTGCTTTCTGGTGAAATGAATTTGGATGGTCATTTAGAATTGCTTTATGATAGGAGAGAATTTGGACTATGAACCTGATAAGGTTATTTCAAACAATAAGTGCATATCCTGGGAGGAAATCCTGGAGACTTGTGAAAACCAGTTTAAAATGGACCTGCACTGTTAAGATGTTGTTGTTGATGATGATGATGAGGAGGAGGAAGAGGAGGAAGAGGAGAATAATAATAATAATAATAATAATAATAATAATAATAATAATAATAATAATAATAATAATTTATCACCCACCTCTCCCTGTGGCTTGTGACGGGATCCAGCATTATTGAAACAAGAGTTAAAATACTCAAGATACACAACAAGATACACAAAATTAAAATACTTGTTAAAATCCACTGATAAAATGCAGATTAAAACTCACAACTTAAAACTGACCGAGTAGGACTACCAGAAGATATGGGTCTTCAATTGTGTCTTAAATTCTGATCTAGCTGTCAAATCTCATTTATTTATTTATTTATTTATTATATTTATTTATACCCCACTTTATTTCCCCAAAGGGACTCAAAGTGGCTTGACATAAAAGCATTGGTATCCAATTTAAAATATACAAATATACAAACATTAAAACAGAATTAAACACAAACAGCATTGAAATTTCAGTTAAAACTGGCAGGTCATTCCAAAATCTTGGGGTAGCAGAGGAAAATGTCCTCTGGGTGATGGTTATCAGTCATGTTCTGGCAGGCTGGAGTAGACACTCTCAAGAGGAACTAGGTGTCCAGGGAAGATTGTATGGAAGAAGGCGATCCTGTAGGTAACCTGGATCCAAACCATGTAGATCAAAAACCAACACTATGTACGTTGCCCATAAACTAATTGGCAACTGATGGAGTGACTTTAGTATAGGTGTAATGTGCTCACTCCTAGATGTTCCTGTGACCAATATGGCTGCTGTGTTTTGAACTAATTGCAATTTTGAAAATTGGTACAGAGGTAGACCAATGTAAAGCGCATTTGCTATGAATACTATTAGAGCTTGGGGAGAATTTCATTTCTAGAATTTCATTTTTGCCTTTCACAGTGAATTGGTATAAGTCTTTATTCTTGATTTAACTTCTAGTTCTGATTGCATGGTTCTCTGAAATCTGCAATATATTGAGCATAAAATCTTGCATGTTTCTGTACAAAAGCTCAGATATTAAGAGATTTTCACAAAAAATGTATACAATGGGAAGAATGCATATGAAAAATTGGGAAAACTGCATACAATATTCAGGAAAGTTGCAGGAACATTCAGAAAAGTTTGGTGTGTTTGTGTGTGTGCACATATGTTTTTAAATTGCAGAATGATATGAAAAATGAATAGAGCAGATTTAAACTTGAACACATGCCAAACTGACACAGGCTGGATATATACTGATTTATGCATCCTTAGCTGTTTTACCTGATCATGGCTCTCTCCCAAGAATCCTGGGAACTGATATTTATTGTGAGTGGCAACAGTTCTTTATAATGAGAATGTTAGTGTCCTTCTCAGAACTGCAGTCTCTAGGGTAAGGTTCTTTAAGAAGAGGGAGTGACTGTTGAAATAATAATAAATCCCTTGCACAGATATGCCCTATCTTGCAAGGACTAATATGTTGTAGGAGGCATGTTTTGCACCAATTGTTTTTTAAAGAATGTTTTGATACTGTCTTTCTGCTATGCAACAGCAAACAGAGTGACTCACAAGAGATCAAACTATTAAATGTACAACAAATAGTAAAAATACAGCCGCAGTTGGTAGAAGAACAATTAGAAACCATTTATTTATAATATTTATATCGTGAATTTTGTCCTGAAATCTCAAGCCAGAAAACGTGGATATGTCAAGTACTTCTTTGTCTTCTTATGTTTCAATGGTAGCTTCATGAAATAATTAAGATTTGAACTTGGATCTTCTTACTCCTAGTCTGAGAATGTAAATGCAGCAACAAAATGGCTCATAGCCATAATTCAAAGAGGCAGTAAAAATCAAAAGCAAGTTTCATCAATGCTACTAGTCTCATATTAAGCATTTTGCTTTGCTGAAGAACAACTAACTTCACTTCTGAGACTAATATGAAGATGTGGTTTTACACTTCACTAAATTTGGTGCAACAGGTATTGGCTGTGAAAACACACAGGGATCAGAACCTGAAAGTAAGAAGCTGTCACGACCCCAGGCAGCAGGGCACCAAGAACCATACACGGAGGCCAATCTCTATCTAATATCTTTATTAAGGAAATATATAAAAGTAATAAAAACAAGTGAAGAATATAGTTCAGAGGCAGACCTTTCAAATGAGGTCAAATATAGTCCAAAAATGTATTGTCCAATAAATGATATTAGAGTTCAAAGTTTAAATGCAATACCGAAACACACACTATTGCCAAGCAATAGTGTGGGGACATGCCAGAGTCTTAGAAGTCCAAGGAAGCTTGACAACAAGGCTGGAAATAGTCTTGGTTCTTTAACAAGGTCCGTGACTAGAAACAAGGCAAACAGTGAATCTTGGAACAAGGTCCGTGGTTAACAGCAAGGCAAGGCAGTACTTGAATTCTTGATCTGGGAAGCAAGGAACTGGGGTTACGAAGTCCACACACGATCTCACTCCTGAAGCAGCTCTGTTGACTCCGCAAAGATTCTCCCGCTTCAGGCACCTAAATTGGGTCTCGTTTTCCCGCCAACAACCTCTTTCCCTAGAGAACGGGAAGCGAAACCCAACTTTGTCCAGATGCAAGACTCCTTAGAATTTCCCAAGGGAAGCAGGTCTAATCAGCCTGTTGTTTGGCTGCAATCCGTAAACTCCTGCGATTCAGTTCCCTGACTCCTCTGTCAGCACAATAGGATTCTCTCCTAGGGAACGGAGGCGAGGAATGTCCAAGGTCTGTTTTACTGAATTCTTGGGTACAAACATCAACATCCGGCAGGTGAAAAGACTCCGGCTCTTGTTGAACTGGCGAAAACCCCATGTTTTCGTCTTCATCTGCCTCGATGGCACTAGGAACAGGACTACAAGGCCCATGAGGCATCACAGAAGCTAACCAGTAATTCATAACTTTTTTTTAAAAAAAGAGAGAGTGTGCAAGAATTTCAGAAGAAAGATCAGGAGTTGGGATACTTTTTAAGTGTGTGTGTGTGTGTGTGGTGTGTGTAGTAAAATATTAATGCAGAACTAGGAAAGTCATATGAATGAACACATGTCAAATTGACCTGAGCAGAAGACTGTTCCAATTGTCTTGACCTCAGACAGTGACAAACAGAAACTTTAAAAAGTACATGCAGCAAGATCCATCAAGAGATCATGTGCTGGCAAGATTGCTTGGAGTGTCTGTTTGCTTTTTCCCGCCAAAGCGCAGTACCTATTTATCTACTCACGTTTGCATGTTTTCGAACTGCTAGGTTGGCAGGAGCTAGGGTTGACAGATAGTAGTTCACCCCGCCTTGCGGATTCGAACTGCAAACCTTCATATCAGCAGTTCAGCAGAAAAAGGATTTAACCTATTGCACCACTGCACCCCTAAATATCATATCAGATACCTTGAAGGACATTCCACAGATCTGTAAAAGAAAGTGGCCGACAAAAGAAGGATTATACATTCCATTTTTTAAAATTTGGAAATTGGTTGTTCCCTTGTCAATGGAGCAATGAATCCACTCAGGTTATAGACCAAACTTTTAAAACATAATTCAACACAAAGAAGTCAGATATGAGAAGGTCTATAGCTTTTCATGACAATTCCAAATCAGCGCAGCAAGGTGGGCACTCATTTTAGTCAGAATGTCTGGAGACTAAAAATTCAACATCATTATTTGCAACACATCTATAGGAGAAAAAGCTGTGTTTGCAGGTAGAACACTCCTTGCAAAAACATAAATAGCAAACAATGAGCAATTAAATACCTAGAGACACAAGGCCAGGTAGTTATCTATCTCAGAACAGTTGACAATTGTTCATTCTGTCGATGTGCTCTTTTGATCTTGTGGATTTGTTTCCACCGCTAGACTGGCATAAGTTTACATGTCTTTTGGCTGGTGTTATTGTGACTGTTTCTGGTGATGGATTCTGGAATGGCTGAAATTTCTTCGGAATCTAACTTCATTTGCAGGGAAACTCTTGATTACTTATTTGTGACCAGGAACCTCTTCACACTTACCTCGGGCATGCTCTGTTTCCCCGGCAATCATGGAGGGCTCCTTGTGGCACTCTGCATGCCCTCCCTCCTTCCCTCATCACGTTGGAGGAATGGAACAAGGTGCATTGGCACCCTGGCTCCATCAGAAAGGGGAAATGGTGGCAATGCACATTGTCACATTGCCCTTTCACCCATCATATGTGGAAAAGAAGAGAAAAATGCAGGTAGCTCTGTCAGAGCTACCTAAAAAAACATTTTCCTTTTCATCGTGGCCAAGAAAGCATCTTGCAACACTTCCTCAGCATTTGGAGGGTCAATGGGGCAGGGCCTGCTGAGTGTCATGCGATGTAGCTTGGTAGGCCCTGTCCCCAAAGTGCTGCAAAGAGGCAATTTCCCCAAGGTGATGAGGTGGCTGTACTAGCTTGACTCATTAGTAACCAGTTCTCCCTCCTGTACTATGCCATTCCTGGCACTTCCTGACTCTAGGAATAGAACAAAATGGACCTCTGCACACTGCTGCACACGTTCCCCAAATTATATTCAGGCCTTCAAGTAGCTCCATTATTCAAGCTTCCCTCTCTTTCTGATGGTCTGTCCATTCAGCAATTGCTAACTACAAATAAGTTCCATTAATTTGATGAGGAACTTACTCTTTCATCGGTTCTTCTTGCCTATCAGGCTTAGGACTCTTAGGTGTGTTATTTTTTGGTTTTCAGCAGCCAAAATGCATTTACTAGTTAAACACTTGTAACCGATTCTACTTTTCAGCAGTGCTGTGATTCCTAACTTATTGAATAAATGGGGGCTTCCTGTAAAAGGATGACCAAAATCCAGAGGAATTTCATTACACTTTCATTTATTTATATTATTTATTTGTGCATTGCCCAGCATACATAAAGAGTAAAAGGAAGCAGACATTGACACAACATATCATTTGAACCTTAAAGAAATAGCATTCTTGCAAGGGAGTTTGAGTTTTGTGATAATCAGTTGTTCTTGATTTTATCATCTATTGATATTGCTCTCATGAAATGCTTTACTGCTATTTCATAGCAATATAGACAAAACAATTGACATATCAGAGGCATTACACTTACTAATAATAATAGTGTTAGGAACTGATTGCTTTTCATGGGTAAAATAATTAGTTAGAAATATCCAAAATAAAAGAACAAAAATAAACATACACCTTCCCACTCTTCTTGTATATAGTGTGAGAAAATGAAATTTTAAAATTGGTTAGTTGATCTTCAAAGCCATGTGGCCAGTTTTGATATTTATTCAGGCTTTTCCTGTGAATGTTGTCCCTGCCAGGAGGATTTGAGTTACAGATGGGGAAGCATATTTATCTCTTCCTTACATCTCTTTAAATGAGCAATGTTCTTTAAACATCTGTAATTCCCATGGGCACACAGGAGAAGTCTGAGGCAAAATGTGATACTATTAAATAAATAATGTTAAGGTCAGGGTTGTTGTATGTCTTTCGGGCTGTGTGGCCATGGTCATTAATACCGAGTGGTTCCTTTTGTTACTCCTATCATCTTGTATTCAGATTGAATTGTGATTGAGGGAAGAAATTGAGTGTTAATAATGTACAATGAACTGTTTTTCTAGAGATTATCAGGCCATTGTGAATTTATTATAATCACTGTTGCCTCCTTTTCCTTCATAATCATCCTTTCCCAAGCTTTATTAGTCATAGAATGGGGTTACACTCCCCCTAAAAATGCAGATTCAAAGTTTGGACGTACTCTTGGATTCAGTTCTGAAACTGGAAGCCCAGGCATCAGCAGTGATCAGGAGTGCTTTTGCACAGTTAAAGCCAATGCACCACCTGCACCCATTCCTGGAGAAGTCAGATCTGGCCACGGTGGTACATGCCTTGGTTACATCCTGGATGGACTACTGTAATGTGCTCTATGTGCGGCTGCCTCTGAAAAGTGCTGAGAAAGTTCAGTTGGTCCAAAGAGCAGCAACCAGATTGCTAACTGGGGCTCGCTACAAGGAGCACAAAACTCCACTGTTGCAACAGCTCCACTGGCTGCCAAGATGTTTCCAGGCACAATTCAAAGTTCTGGTTTGACCTACAAAGCCTTATATGGCTCCTGTCCAGATTATCTGATGGACTGTATCTCTTTCTATGAATCTGAAAGATGATCAACTGGGGAAGTCTTCTCTTTGTCTCATAGCCCACTCAAGCATATTTGGTGGGAACACAGGAGAGGGCCTTTTTGGTGGATGCTTCCAAACTGTGGAACTTGCTTGCAAAAAAGACCAGTATGGCCTGATCCCTGCTGGCCTTCTGCAAGTAAGTCAAGACTTTTTCCAGTAAATTAATTGCACATTCCAGCTTCAGTCTCTTGGTAGAATAGGAAATCTCTTGCTTGAAACTACAATATGTTAATATAAAATATTGAGCTAAAACAAGGATGGGGAACTTTGATGGACTAGATGTTTGGACAGTTCCATACCCTCACCTGGTCTTGCCAGTGGCTACATTCTATGGGAGATGTGCTCCCAAAAGTATTTTCTGTCCTTTCTGAGTTAGATGGAACAATGGCCTGATTTTTAAATATTAATGTTTATTCAAGAAAACAGAAATACAAACATAAAATATATAGAAAAAGGAGTTACAAATAGCAAGAACAATACCCCAAAACAAAAGTTAAAAATGGTATGTATCCACTAGAGGTGTGCAATTTAGCAAAAACCCATGCCGTTTTTGGTGTTCAATTTTCAGCTGCTTCCATATTTCAGTAGCAATGCAGATATTGTGACAGAACATTAAAAAGTCTAGAGACATTGATAGTTTGTTTAAATTTAAAAAAATTAGCAGCTATATTTGCAGGTTTCCTTCTTTTTAAAAAATCCCCTTCCTCTACTATAACTGCTGGTCAACAAGAACCAGCATGCCTAGTGTGAAACATGATGCTAATTGCAGCTGGGAAAATATCAACCAGAGCTTAGAGTTGCTTTCCATGTGCATGACACTGTACAGACTACTGAACCTGACAAGCATGATTTTGTTCACTTTCTCTGTCTCTCTTTAACCTCCCTTCAGGTGAAACCCTGATTTAGCACCCAAAGCAAATTCTGAAATTCTGCTTGTCAGTCTGGGAGTCTTGTCTCTTTCTCTTCTTTGGCGCAAGACTATACATGCCAAATGTGGATGGGCCCAGAGGCTTCTGCAGCAAGGAAACAACACAGTGGATCACTTGAGAAAAGAAGCCTGACTTACTGGAGCTTTCAGAGTTGTTTGGGCTTGCAACGTTCCAGGGAGGGTGCTGGAGTGTTATCTGTTTTGTCACCCAGACATGGCTCCTCTGTCAAGGCTGCAGATATGTAGTATGTTCATTTCCAACAGTAGGTATTTTTTATGAGCTTGCCACTGAAGGGACATAACAGGAAGGTTCTGTGCCCCTTTCCTTGTTTCTGCCCACATATGTTTATTCTTCCAAAGGTCCTACAGCTTTGCTCTACTCATTAATTCTACATCCTAGATTAAGCCAGATGTTTAGTAGATTCATCAATTTCAATGAAACACATTCAACAGAATTAAATAAAGTCTCAAGAAAGTCAAAGGATTTAAAAAATATTCATGATACATTACCAGGTTGAAAAACAAGTTGCTTGACACTCAACTATCAGATCAGTGAGGTTTTGTTCAACTATTTTCCTAGAATTCAATCATCACAAAATGTAATCAGGAATTCTGTGAGAAAAACAAAATTTTATGGGGATTTTTTTTTGCATACAATAATCTTTTTTCTGTGCATAAGATTTTTTTCTCAAACAAATCAATTTCTTGTGCTAGAAACAGGTTTCTTTTGGTCCAAAAACCCTGCATTGCTCCTGCAGAACAATTCCTATACAACACTTTGGGACATTTTTATATGAGGACAATAGTGTGGGGAAATGTTGCTTTTCTCCCTCAGCAGGGAAAAAAACTTCCCCATTTTTTCATCCTCATGTGCACAGATGAAGTACTTGAGGATTTACATTCCTAATAACCATGCACAAACCAATATGCCCCCAGCCAATGCCAGGGCGATACTGTGATAGAAGTAGAGGAAAGCCTATGATGATGGTGGAATACAAATAAAATGATGATGATGATGATGATGATGATGATGATGATTTGAAACACAACAAGATGAGTCCACAGCAGACACTCTGCTGGCTGTTGAATTGGATCAAACATCGGACACTTCCGAAGTCTCTAGGACTGTGTGATGTATCGGCAAATAATGCGAGCAGATCCCAGTAAGGTGGCCTTCTGCAGCTGGCAGATGGTAATTTTGTCAGCGCCGATTGTGTTTAAGTGCAGGCCAATGCCTTTAGGCACTGCACCCAGTGTGCCGATCACCACTGGGACCACCTTGACTGGCTTGTGCCAGAGTCTTTGTAGTTCGATCTTTAAATTCTCCTCCTCCTCCTCCTCCTCCTCCTCCTCCTCCTCCTCCTCCTTCTTCTTCTTATTATTATATCCAACGAATATGGCAAAATGAACATTTCACTTCCTTAGGTATGTTAAAAACAATCAGATAGATCTATACCGATGCCTAGATCATGGGTTTGTTATAAAAGATATATAATCTTCTGAAAAGATGTGATTTTGTGTTTATCTTACCTTTCCTCTACTTTTACTGCAGGCTGTAATATGGCCACATTTAGACATGGGTAGGGCTCCATCCTTATAACATACATTTATATATCCTGTTCAGGTGTGATACAAAAATACCTTAATCGGAAAGACAGTTCTGGTTTTCTGCTAGTTACACTTTTATACTTGCTGCAAAAACTTCTATCAGAGCATCATTAAGATTTTCTGGACATTAGAATAAAATAAAGAACAGAAACTGACATGTAGTTATGTTTGAGCTTTCTATTCAGTAACCCTTTAAAATCTGATGCCTTATTCTATGGCTTGCCTAACATCAAAACATATCATTTACTGGCCTGTACAGTTACCATTACTTTCAGGATATATGAGACAAATGTTCTTTTGACATGTTTTGTTTTCTATGATGTAACCTTTACCTCATTTATCAATTGAGATGTTGTCTCTGCTGAATTCCATATTTCTCATCTCTCAGCTAAAATCTGAAATGACATCTCCAGCCTTTTAAATTAAAACAAATAAAGAAGAAGAAGCTATATTAAAACAATTCCTTGAAATCAATATACAAGTTAAGACAGAAACAGAAAAAAACAAAAATACAATAGTGACCTTTTAGGATGTATTAGCGAAAATTCATTTCAAAACCCTTCTGGTAGAATTTACCAAAATCTGCAAACCTATTGATATTCAGTAGGGCTGTGCGATTGATTAAAAAATTTCAATAGTCATTGCAAAATTAGGGGCGCTGGTGAGTCATTTCTGAAGTGTTCACAACTACTGGAAAATCCATTAGACCCACTATTTACATGTGAAATCATATAAAAAACCAAAGATAAGGTATTTTCAGTGATGGAGTTATGGCTTGACAAAACTTTCTTCTGGTGAAGAGTTAATCAGTGATAATTTTTTCATTATGTTGGCCAGTTTTAATCATTACAGTGTTCTTCAACTAGGGTCAATGTGATAATATCTGGATGTTCTTGTTGTCTTATTGCTAGCATTTTTAATTGCTGTATTGCTTTATTGTTGCCTTTATACGGTCTTTTGTTTTTCTTATTAAGTCATTTTGCCTTTGTTTTTACTAGAAAAGCAGTTAACAAGACTAAATGTGGAAGAAATCTATTTCTGTTATTCAGCAGTGAGTCAAGATTAGTTAACTGTTGAGTATGATATTATTATTTTGCCATAGGTCATCTTAGTTTTTTCATAGGTCAGTTAAGGCTACTAAGAACATTCATCAAATGCCTCCTGCTTTTGTCCTTAAAGTTGGTAAAACAGTTCCCAGTCACATGCCAAATAACCGCATAACTAATTGATTGATTATGAAAGAATCTATGAGTCAGTTAATAAGATCTCTTATACAAATTCAAAAGGAAACGCCAGAACTTGCCTTGAATAGATTTTGATCAGTGTAAATTATAAGTTTCAATATCTGGGAAGGACACAAAGAAACACCAATACTGAGCCACAGAACGGATGTCTGTACTGTCAGATTTATAATAGTCTTTGCAAAATAGGAAATGTATTTCTATTTTCTTTCTTTCACTTTTCCATTATTTTGGACCAACCATCCTCTGGTCAGTGTTAGACTTACCATCACCCAAAACTTCCGCAGGGGTGGTGGACCAATTAAGATGGTCCGCCCAAGAGACTTATGGATTTGGATGAATTCCTGATGTCTCTTGGGGAACTTTCTGTCATGTTGGTTGATGATCCTGTCAAGATCCTGGTTGACCTGTATAACACCGAGATGGCCAGGGCTCTTGACACGATAGCCCCCAAATGTCCCCTCTCGCTCCACAGAGCCAGGTCAGCTCCTTGGTTCACCGAGGAGCTGACCTTGATGAAGTGGGCGAAGCGGGGACTAGAGTGCAGGTGGCGGAAGACTTGGAGCATCACCGACCGAATACGGGCTAGAGCCTCCATTAAGGCCTACCCCGTGGCGTTGCAGGCAGCCAGAAAAACTTTCTCAACTGCCCGCATTGCATCTGCCAGCAAAGTTGTTCCGGGTTGTCCAGGAGCTCCTTCATCCTCATGAGGGGGAGGAGCCCCTTGACAACTCGATTGCTCAATGCAGCGAATTCGCGCATCATTTTGCAGATAAAGTCGCTTGATTACGCTCCAACTTGGACGCCAATTTTGATACAGCTCCAGTTGAGGTAACTAGAGCATCTGTTGAATCAACTTTGATGGATTTGTTTCAGCTTTTCCAGCCTGATGATATGGACAAGATCCTTGGAGCGATGAGACCAACTACATGCACTCTAGACCCTTGTCCTACCTAGCTTATAAAGCTTGCCGGGGGGGGGGGGGGTGTTGGTTGATTGGTTTTTGAGGATTATCAATGCCTCATTGGAACAAGGGCAATTTCCATCTAGCCTGAAACAGACAACTATTAGACCAATTTTGAAAAAGTTATCCCTTGATTCCTCAATTGTATCAAACTATCGACCAATTTCAAACCTCCTATTCCTAGGCAAGGTTCTGGAGCGAGTGGTGGCCTCTCAACTCCAGGGATTCTTGGAAGACACCGATTATCTTGACCCATTCCAGTCTGGTTTCAGGCCTGGTCATGGCACTGAGACTGCTTTGGTCGCCTTGGTGGATGACCTCCGCAGAGAGCTTGACAGGGGGAGTGTGTCCCTGTTGGTTCTCCTGGACATCTCAGTGGCTTTTGATACCATCAACCATGGTATCCTTCTGGGGCGGCTCTCGGGATTGGGGATTGGGGGCACTCCAATTGGCTCCACTCCTTCCTAGAGGGCTCTACCCAGATAGTGAAGCTGGGGAATACCTGCTTGGACCCCTAGCTTTTGACCTGTGGGGTCCTGCAAGGTTCTATTCGTTCCCCCATGCTTTTTAACATCTACATGAAACTGCTGGGAGAGGTCATCCAGGGTTTTGGAGTTCGGTGCCATCTATACACAGATGACACTCAACTCTACTATTCTTTTCCACCTACCTCAAGGAAGCCCCTCGGATCCTAGACCAGTGTCTGGCTGCTGTAATGGGTTGGATGAGGGCCAACAAGCTGAAGCTTAATCCTGACAAGATAGAGGACCTCCAGGTCAGTAGTTCGACCAATTGGGGTATAGGGTGACTATCTGTGCTTGACAGGGTCACACTCCCCCTTACGGCACAGGTCCGCAGCTTGGGGGTCCTCCTGGATAAAAAGAATGGAAAGATGTGCCATGAGAAGCATTTAATACATGTCCAAAATGCCCTCACCCACAAAAATGTCAAGATTTTTCAAGCAAATGTCTATCATCTATCTCCTAATGGGGTGACAAAATGGAACTATCCAGTCCTAAAAGGAGCTAGTATACTATTGATTTACCAATGCTATATTATTTTTTAATGATAAAGTGACTTGATACATCCTATGGTCAGGAATACAGCTTAATGGTGTAACATTAGAAAATGTCAAGCATTTCCGCTACCTTGGCAGCCACCTCTCCACAAAAGTCAACATTGACACTGAAAAACAACACCACCTGAGCTCTGCGAGTGCAGCATTTTTCCAAATGAAGCAGAGAGTGTTTGATGATCAGGATATCTGTAAAGATACCAAGGTGCTTGTTTATAAAGCTATTGTCCTCCCAACCCTGCTATACGCTTGCAAACCGTGGACGGTCTACAGACATCACACTTAACTCCAATGCGTTTCCATCAGCATTGCCTCAGAAAAATCCTGCAAATCTCTTGGGAAGACAGGCAGACAAATGCCAGCATGCTGTAAGAAGCAAAGACCACCAGCATTGAAGAGATGCTCCTACGCCATCAACTCCGCTGGACCGGACATGTTGTCCGAATGCCTGATCACCGTCTCCCAAAGCAGTTACTCTACTCCCGACTCAAGAACTTTTGGAATTTTGGTGGGCAGGAAAAGAGATTTAAAGATGGACTTAAAGCCAACCTTAAAAACTGTGGCATAGAGACTAAGAACTGGGAAGCCCTGGCCCTTGAGCACTCTAATTAGAGGTCAGCTGTGACCAGCAGTGCTGTGGAGTTCGAAGAGGCACGAATGGAGGGTTTAAGGGAGAAACGTGCCAAGAGGAAGGCATTTCAAGCCAATCCTGACCACATTCCACCTGGAAACTGATGTCCTCACTGCGGGAGAACATGCGGATCAAGAATAGGTCGCTTCAACCACTACGGACACACCCCCAAGCCACCAGAAATGGAGGACCATCATCCTCGGCCTATAAGGGATTGCCTAAGTAAGTAAGAGTGGCATCCCACGAATCAGTGGGTCACACCATTCATTTTAATTCTTTTTGTGATTATCTCCAATCTGAAATGTGCTTTCATATTATAAATGTCATAAAAAACATCATTCGCTTTACGCAGGCATTAGTAAATTCTCTTTAATTCCTTTAGCTTCAGTGATAATCAGTGGTTCCCAACCTTTTTTTGACCTGGGACCACTTTGACCAGGGACCACTTTGATTTTTGTTGTTGTTAGCATGGACCACAAGGTTCAAGAAAAATAACCAGTGTTAATCTAAAATAAAACTTTAATCACAACTTTTAGTATATTTGTTAAACTTAATAGTCAGCATTTGTGAGGCTTGTGAAACAGGCTGATTTGTCTGAAACAATTTTCTTCAGAGTCCACTGTAATTACTGCCATGTTGTTGGGAAACAGATTTGTATAAATACCAAGGTGGGAGCTTGGAAACCTTAGCCACATTTTTTCATGACCCCAATGCTGTGCTTAAAGGGCAGGGCCCCACCATTTAAAAAAGCAGTACTTGAGAGAATCACCCCCCTCAAAGAAGGAGGAGAATGAGGAATCAGTCCCAGAGATGAATGCCTCCTGCAAGAGAGACAGAAGACCCTTCCACACAGCCATATAACCCAGAATATTAAGGCAGAAAATCCCACAATATCTGTTTTGAACTGGGTTAGCTGAGTCCACACTGCCATATATTCCCGTTCAAAGCAGATATTGTGTGATTTTGTGCTTTTTATTCTGGGTTATATGGCTGTGTGACAGGGCCCTCATTTCAAAGCAGATATTGTGGATTATCTGCTTTGAGCTGGAATACATGGCAGTGTGGACTCAGATAACCTATGACCCTTCTACACAGCCATATAACCTAGAATATCAAGGCAGAAAATCCCACAATATCTGCTTTGAACTGGGTTAACTGAGGGTCCTTCCAAACAGACCCTATTTTCCAGGATTTGATCCCAGGTTTTCTGCTTTAAACTGGATTATGAGAGTTCGCCCTGCCAAATAATCTGGGATAAACAGAAAACCTGGGATCAGACCCTGAGATATAGGGCCTGTCTGGAAGGCCCCTGAGTCCATAGTGCCATATATTCAAATTGGATATTATGGGATGTTCTGCTTTGATATTCTGGGTTACATGGCTGCATGGTATGGCCCTCATTTCAAAGCAGATATTGTGGATTTTCTGCTTTAAGCTGGAATACATGGCAGTGTGGACTCAAATAACCGAGGGCCCTTCCACACAGCCAAATAATGCAGAATATCAAGGCAGAAAATCCCACAATATCTACTTTGAACTGAGTTATCTGAGTCCACACTGCCTTATATTCCAGTTCAAAGCAGATAATGTGAGATTTTATTTAGCTGTGTGAAAGGGGTCCCAGTTTCTACCTTGGTAGAATATGCTAGATTGGTTTAGATCTTCCCAGTCACCAGGACTATATTGGCCCTGTTTACACTGACCATGGAATGTTTGAAGCTGGTTCTAAACCACAATAGCAGCCAGAAATGCAACGAACTCCCACCAAAGTGTGTGAAAGACAGCCTCGAGTCTGCACTAATGCTTTGTGTAACCACTCTTTGGTTCCAGGAGTTCCTATGGAATCATCTGCACAGCGAACCTGCTTGCATGAGTAGGGGCCAATGCTGCCTGCCTGGCTGGCTTCCTTCCTGTGCTCTGAACCCGATGCCCTCTTCCCTTGGAGACCCCACCTTTTCTCAAGGCAGAAAGAAAGGGCAAAATGGAAGGTAGAGGTGGAGAAAAAGGCAGGCAGTCCTGGCGCAGCCATATGGGGCTCTCCTCAGCAGCAGGAGCAGCGGGAGCTTACATAACCACCTCTGTGGTACCTCCCTTTGAGACAGGCCTCATGCTGCCCCAGTGGGGACTAGCCATTTTGGAGAAGCCCAGCCTGCCCTCCCCTCGCTGAGGCTTAGTAGCACCTACCTGATTCCGAGGCTGGCTGTCAGAGCCTCTGCCTCAGGACACTGGCCTTTGGGTCAGGAGAGCAGCATTTTTTCTGCTCCACTCTGTGAAGCCAGGCCTGTTCCATCTTCCGCTTGCTTCTTTCTTGCCTGCACAGCAAAACCTCTCTCTCTCCCCCCCCCCCCAACCCTCAACCAACCAACCAACCAACCAATATCCAGGTGCCATGAAACTATGGGTCCTAGCAGGGCCGTAGCCAGAAAAAAATTTAGGGAGGGGTTTTGAAAATGAGGGGGGGGGGTTGAACCCCTAGCACCCCCTCCCCTGGCTACAGACCTGTCAATATCTGCTTGAGATAGTGCCTGGAGGGACTCTTAATGTTTTGTGTCTCATAGACTTAGCATGTAGATTTGGTTAACTAGTTAAAATTCATGAGTAAACCAGGTTTTTTTTTTAACCTGAAAATTTTTAGGGTTTGAACCCCTAACCCCCCCCCCCCCCTCACTACAGGCGTGGGTCCTAGCATGCGTGAAAGGAGCAGAAATAAAATAAATAAAATAAAGAGGAAGGTTCACGGACAGGGTTTTCATTCTTGTGGGCCACTGCTAGTCCGTGGTCCGCGGGTTGGGAACCACTGTTATACAGCGATTGGTGTATTTCTGAAATTTCCATCGGGTTTCCTGTCTATCAGGAAAGTGACTTCAAACAAATAATTTCAACCAATTTACATATATATGCATCTAATAATCTGCCACATAAAATCAATATTCCAGTCAATGATCTTTCTCATACCTTATTCCCTACTCTCCTTCCTTTTGTTGCATGACTCAATACATCTTGTTTCAGCATGCTCACTTCATGCTTTAACTGTCTGATTTCTTGCTGTGTAGCCTATCCAACTAATTATTTTCAATTTATTGGCTAACTTTCTGCAGGGAGATTAATGGGTTAGTCAGCTTTGGCAGCCAGTATGTACTGTGAACAGCTGTAGAGCTACAGCGGAGGTATGTGTGTGAGAGAGATAGTTGTTGATATTGCATTTCAGATGCTATCTGTTCACTGAACCAAATGTTCTTTTCCTCTGCTATGGCTGTGTGAAGATTAGTTTTGTGAAGCAACAGATTTCACTCTTATCCGTATCATGCACTCTTTCCAAACTGGGTGTTTCTCCCTGCTGACCAGGCATTAGGGGATTTGTAGTCAACACTTTTTTAGCTCACCAAGTTGGGAAGTTTCCTATAATGGAAAAATACCTGATTCAACATGGTTTTTATACACGTATAAAAATAATCTTATACATGTATAAAAATAATGAAAGAGGAGAACAATACATTGAAACAAAGTAATTTCTTTTGTTTTTGCAATTATTAATTATACAAGGTTCTCTTAACCCTATATCAATAATATACCATTTAAATCCAAGGAAATAATCAAGAAAATTGACTAGAGCTTATTGTAAAATTGACTAGGCTACATGTGAAAGGAAACTTCATTTTCCACTTTCAGGTCTTTATATTGTGTATATTCATGTATAAGCTGACCAAATGTCAAAATTGAGGACAGGTTTTGGACCCAAATTATGGATAGGTTGATTTATGAATAAGTCAAGGGTCATTCTTTAGAAAAGTTAAAGCACCAGTGCCATCTCAGTGGGGCAGCCATTCCGCATGGTTGCCATTTTTCTGCTCGGGTATTCTGAAAGGACAGAATTGGTATCATGGTAGAGAGAGGAGAAATGCTTCTTTTGGATTCTCCTGGGAAGGACTACGCTTTTGCCTTTCACCATTCTATTCAGATAAGGTGCAATATTTACAACGACCTGTGGCCAGGTCAGCTCAGGTTTTGAGGGTCAATTTTTAGCTAAAGTTTCTAGACTTATACGGAAGTATATAAAATATGTTTATATGTGGGATGTAATCATCCTTTTGTGAATGAAAAGCATTCATTTTTTTCTAAAAATACTATAAACATTAATTATATAAAATACTATCAAGTAGATTCCAATGAAAATACTTTTAAAATGATTACACAGCTCTTTCAGTGGTACACACCACACTTCTGCTGGCATTAATATACAAACACATGTACACAAATATGAATACCACATAATTTTCTCCAAGCTTATAGAAATACTTTGGATGTCAAATTCTTCCAACATATAATCACAATTTACAATGAAAAACAAAACCAATTTAATGAATAATGCCTTTTTTGGAGAGAGGGGTAATTAAGTTGCTAATTGTTTCTGCACATTTGTTAGGAATATAAACATTACTTTGATTAGATTTGACCCAAAGGTACATCACCTGTATTACTCTGAATAAGGTAATCCAAATGATCAAGATTACTCAGGAAGGAGATAAATCTTCCCCCAAAACTTGGAACAACTACAGTATATATTCGAGTATAAGCCAACCCAAATATAAGCCGAGACACTTAATTTCAGCACAAAAAATTGGAAAGGTATTGACTTATTACATTATTTACATTAAATTACATTATTTGAGGCATCAGTAGATTAAATGTTTTTGAATATTTACCATATTTCAAAGAAAAACAGTAAACTAGCTCTGTAAATGGAAAAGTAGGCTCAGCAAAAACAATATTGTATCAACAATAACTTTACAACAACAACAACAACAACAACAACAAACAACAACAACAATAATACAAAGTATGGATTGTCGATGTCGCAATCCCAGGTGACAGCAGGATTGAGGAGAAACGACTGGAAAAGCTGACACGATATGAGAATTTAAAGATTGAATTGCAAAGACTCTGGCACAAGCCAGCCAAGGTGGTCCCAGTGGTGATCAGCACACTGGGTGCAGTGCCTAAAGGCCTTGGCCTGCACTTAAACACAATTGGTGCTGACAGAAGGCCACCTTACTGGGATCTGCATGCATTATTCACTGATACATCACACAGTCCTAGACACTTAGGAAGTGTTTGACGTGTGATCCAATTCAACAGCCAGCAGAGTGTCTGCTATGGACTCATCTTGTTGTGTTTCTAATAATGACAAAGTTCTGGAACACAACACACCAGTCATCACAGTTGTGGAAAAGAAAAAGGATTTGATCATTGATGTTGCCATCCCAGGTGACAGTCGCATTGACGAAAAACAACAGGAAAAACTCAGCCGCTATCAGGACCTCAAGATTGAACTTCAAAGACTCTGGCAGAAACCAGTGCAGGTGATCGGCACACTGGTTGCCGTGCCAAAAGATCTCAGCCGGCATTTGGAAACAAGAGACGTTGACAAAATTACGATCTGCCAACTGGAATCAGCGCACATCATCCGAAAATACATCACACAGTCCTAGACACTTGGGAAGTTTTCGACTTGTGATTTTGTGAAATGAAATCCAGCATATCTATCTTGTTTGCTGTGTCATAATAAAATAATAATAATAAATAAAAATAAAAACTTCATTTGTCCCCATGGGGACTCAGGCCGACTTCCAACATGGTAACTGGCAAACATTCAATGCCTATATAAACAACGTAGAGCTACATATAGATCTATAATTATATATACTAAGTTCACATATGCATTTCCCCCTAAACATTTGCAAATCCTCTCTCTATATATATGTGCATTTCCCTCCTGCAACACAAGAATGGAAAATGGAATGTTGATGGGCAGGACAAGAGATTTAAAGATGGGCATAGAGACTGAGAACTGGGAAGCCCTGGCTCTTGAGTGCTCTAATTGGAGGTCTGCTGTGACCAGCAGTGCTGTGGAGTTTGAAGATGCACGAATGGAGGGCTTAAGGGAGAAACGTGCCAAGAGGAAGGCATGTCAAGCCAACCCTGACCGGGACCGCCTTACACCTGGAAACTGATGGCTTCACTGCAGGAAAATATGCGGATCAAGAATAGGTATCTTCAGCCACCTATGGATCCATCCCCAAGACCCCACAATTGGAAAAACATCATCCTCAATCTACAAGTGATCGCCTAAGTAAGTAAGTGTGTTTGTGCATTTCCCCTGCAATATTTGCAAGCCCTATATATCTATATTCATATTTATCTATCTCTCTCTATATATATATTTGTGTATGCATTCCCCCTGTAATATTTGCAAGCCCAATACATCTATATTCACATATATCTATCTAGACATCTCTCTATATAATGATAATTATATCTATATAGGATTTGCAGAGACTTGCAAACATGTGAGGGGAAAATTCATATATAAAAAGAATGTATATTATCCAGATATACAGGTACATGGAAATCTCTAGATATCTATATATAGAGAGAGAGGGTTTGCAAAGATCTGTAAACATATGAGGGGAAAAATTATATATAAAATTAATGTATATAGACAGATGTATAGGTACACAGGGATTGCAAAGGCTTGCAGGGGGAAATGGTGATATATTAGAGATATATGCAAATTGTTTTCCTTCGTTTCCTTCATGCTATTGTTTCATTTCGAACGTTCACCTACACAAAAGGAATGATGACATTTTTAACGGAAACGAAAGGTGACAGGGAAATGAAAGCCACCACACAGTCATCGTGCTTGCTTTCGTTTTCTTTTTGTTTCTGCCCCATAACAATAAGCAGGTACTGACAGAGGGCTGCTTTCCCATTACAGCTGATGTGTACCAATGTGTGTTTATATATATATATATATATATATATATATATATATATATATATATATATATATCTGATATTTCTACCCGCCTTCAGGGGACTCAGGGCAGCTATATATACCTATGGAATGATATTAGCTAGCTACTCTGGGAATCTAAGCTGAACCTAGGAGAGGAAAGTCTCCGCATTACATCTGGTGTATGGAAATGGGTGTTAATATTATTCTGAGAATCTAAGCTGAGCCTGGAAGAGGAAAGCCTCTGCATTACATCTGCTGTGTGCCAATGGGTATATATATAAAAATGATAGCTAGCTACTAGGCTTGCTCAAATAATTCGATTTCCCCGTTACCCGTTATTAATTCGTTATTTTCATTTGTTTTGAAGCAATATACGGCCTTGATTGTCCACACGTCTGGATATCGCGGTTTCGAATCGCGAGAGGCCGTTTTTTCTTATTTCGTCGTTTTTTTCGTTAGGAAAAAAAAGCTTTTGCAAATCACCCAAACTCCCACCATTCAGGCCCTTTCCTTTTGCCCCTCAGCAAAAGGGGCGTCACGGGCTCAGCCAATGGGAGGGGGCGAGGGGGAAGGAGGCCGAGGAGGAGGAGGAAGACGGAGGGGGGAAATGGCCGCCGCCGCCGCCTCGCCTCAGCTCAGACCTGGTGTCTCTCTGTGAGGCGGGAAGGCGGTGGATGGAGCCAGGAATGGAGAGACCGAGAGAGACAGAGACACGCAGAGATGGAGGCTGGCGCGGGGCCCAGCGGTGAGGAGGAAGAGGCCCGGGATGTGAGGGGGTGTGGGCCAGGCCCATCCTCGGCTGCTCCCAGGGAGGGAGGGAGGGAGGACTACGACTCCCAGGGGCCCAGATTCGCACCCTCCCTCCCCCCAATACAGGTCTCCATACCACGCTACATGAACGTGGTTGTGTTGTCGAAAGCTTTCATGGCCAGGATCACACTGTTGTGGTATGTATGGTCATGTGCCAGAAGCATTCTCTCCTGACGTTTCACCCACATCTGTGGCAGACATACTCAGAGGTTTTGAAATCTGTGCGAAGCTAGGCAAGTGGGGTTTATATATCTGTGGAAGGTCCAGGGTGGGAGAAAGAACTCTTGTCTGTGGGAGGCAAGTGTGAATGTTGCAATTGGTCACCTTGATTAGCATTGAATAGCCTTGCAGCTTCAAAGCCTGGCTGCTTCCTACCTGGGGGAAGCCTTTGTTGGGAGGTATTAGCTGGCCCTGATTGTTTCCTGTCTGGAATTCCCATTTTCTGGGTGTTGTTCTTTTACTGTCCTGATTTTAGCTTTTCTGTAGCTAAAAATGCATATAAAATTGATTCTAAAGGGAGGATAAATGATTGGATTTCAACTCCTACAGCTTGGCTTTCTCTGCCAATAATGGTACCATACCAAACTAAACCTCCCAAGATTCTGTAGCAGTGAGCCATCTTGGATATTGTAAGGGATTTTATTATTATTATTATTATTATTATTATTATTATTATTATTATTATTATTATTATTATTAGACCTTGCTCCCATGAAGGTGCCTTCGCTGTGGCTCCCAACTTATCTATCTATCTACCTTTCCACATATTCTCCACATTGTGCGTATGTGTATGTATATTATATATACATGAGCCCCGATGGCTCAGTGTGTTAAAGCACTGAGCTGCTGAACTTGCAGACCGAAAGGTCCCAGGTTCAAATCCCGGGAGCAGAGTGAGTGCCCGCTGTTAGCTCCAGCTTCTGCCAACCTAGCAGCTTGAAAACATGCCAATGTGAGTAGATCAATAGGTACCGCTCTGGCGGGAAGGTAATGGCACTCCATGTAGTCATGCCGGCCACATGACCTTGGAGGTGTCTATGGACAACACTGGCTCTTGGGCTTAGAAATGGAGATGAGCACCAACCCCCAGAGTCAGACATGACTGAACTTACCGTCAAGGGATACCTTTACCTTTACCTATATACACACACACACAAACACACACACACATATGCAGGGACTATATATATATATATACACAGTATATATCACACACACACCAATTTAACAAAGTTTCAGCCACAAAAACAAGGTTTCTGAAGTAGAACAATGACTTTCACAGTAAAGACAACCCAATTTAACAGGAAATAAGACTTTCAAACCAGGAACAGATTTCTGCAATTATTAAAAAATGGTTTATTATAAAAGCTATGAAAATTCGCCAAAAATCAGAGGATAAGGGAAACGTTCCAAATTTTGGTGAGCTATCAGTGTTAAATGTGTTCTACCACTGTACCAAGTTTGAAGAAGATCACTCAAAAAATGAGGGTGGGAGAGTCCTGTAAAGTCCTCTCCCTCTGTGCTGTTTTTGGGAATTGCGCATGCGCGTCCGCCATTAACGAATTAATTTTGAAGATAACGAATTTTCGTTAATTTCGAATTTTTTGGGGGGCAAAATTCGGAAATACCTTCAGAAACGAAACGCTGCCCCCTTCTAGTTTTGAAACGAGTTTAGAATCAAATTTTTCGTGGATCGATCAAGCCTACTAGCTACTCTGGGAATCTAAGCTGAGCCTGGGAGAGGAATACCTCCGCATTATATCTGCTGTGTGCCAATCGGTGTTAATAATAATGTTATTATTAATAACAATAGTACAAAAGATCTTAATAACAAAAGATTCAAACATGTTACAAGTTGGTGGGCTAAGAGGGATCGAAATGCTCTCCATATGTGCCGATTTTCACCCCTCTAACCCAAAAACCGAGGGGGAGGGATGAGCCTCAGAAGACTTCCCATTGCTGCCAATGGTACAAAAATTTTCATGTTTTTCGTTAGCCAGACAAAGATTCATGTTGTATGCCCATTTTCATGCCCATTTTCATTAGCGGGAACCAAATACGAAAATGAGAGGGCACAAATGAAACTACACAAAACGAACAGCAATTCTTTACAAAAGCACAACACTACTATATATCATATTCTTTGGAAAATAAAACACACTGATAGGGGAGGATAAGAGGAGAGAGAAATATATCCATATATTGCAAGCAATGGCCTCCAGACTCCACTGCCCAGCCTGACTTTGACCCCATTATAAGATGAGGGAGGCTTTTTCAGCTCAAAAAAGGGCTGAAAACCCCAGCTTATCTTCAAGTATATATAGTAATCAGTTCAATCATTATATTATTCATCCCCCCCCTCCCCGTGATTTGACTTATCTTGTTTTATTCCCTAAGTAGTGATGACCTTACCCCTTATCTCTACCATCACCACTTTTTTGCCTGTGTGCCATTAAGGGGATTGGGAATTTATTGATACTCATTTCAGTTCTCCCTGTCTATTAATTTTATTCTCTTTCTGTCGTTCATTATTGTATAATATATAATGCTGTACAGTAATCTACATTTTTGGGGATAGTTGCAACTAACCCCTTTGCAATCCTTTAATGTGTTTATTCACACAGTGCCAAGCAGTTAAATCATTTAGTGGAATTTTTTTGTGCAACACTCCTCACTTTCTTCCCTTGTCTCCTTTCTCCATTTCACACAATTTGTGAGGATTGGTCAGCCTGAAAGCTTTAGATTTGTAGCCAAGAATAGATACACCTATCTTTATTCTGAAGTAGGTGTTAGAAGCATAGAGTTGAAAGAGACCACAAGGATCATCCAGTCCAACCCCTGTCATGTAATAAGACACAAGTAAAGCACTCCCAACAGATGGTCATTGAGCCTTTGCTCTATAGAAGGAGATTCCACCATATTCTGTGATATATTTCACCGTTGAACAACTATTGATGGTAGATTTTTTCCCTAATGTTTAAGTGGAATTTATTTTCTCCAAATTTGAATCCAATGTTGTTAAAGCTTTTGTCATGATTTAATTTGTATATTTTTTCATAGTTGAACACTTGCATAATTAAGTGAAAAGTTCTTCATATACCCATATCTTGGCTTCTCTCTCTCCTCTCATTCCTCTCCCCACTCTTTCTTCCCATTATATTTCTTATCCAATCCCTGTCTTGTGTAGTTTGATAAGACTATATCTTGGAGACAAAAATACAGCCAGCTAAATTTATACTTTCCTATCTTTGTTAATCTCTCTCCTTTTCCTCTCTCTCTCTCTCTCTCTCTCTCTCTCTCTAAAAAAACCTACTTGAGTTAAATGAGGAAAACATGCATTAGTTGATCTTTTCAGTTCAGAGGCAGAGGGTATGCAGTCATTCAGTTGTATGGCATGTATGCCAGAAGGGGCCCTCTTTCCTGGCAACCTACTTGCCATCCTGCTTGCTCACCCCCCCACCCACCCATGCCAACCCCCACTCACCCTCCCTTTTGCCCATCTGCCCATGTGTGTTTGCTGTGTGTGCTTGTGTTGCATATGGCTCATGAGCTTAACTGTACCTACCTATTTTCTAGGGTGAACAGTTACATCTATATGCTGTTTCCTGTATATTCGATTGTCTGCCCTGGAATTATTGCCTTCACTAAGAATATTTTAGCCTAACATCCAGAACTCTGATCTATCTTCCTTGTTTGAAACCAACGCTTAGTAATTCCCCCCCTCCTCCCCAAAGATAACAAATGGAGAAAATCACATCTGGAAGAAGGCACAGGTGTTGGGTGGAAATGGTGGTCAGTGGTCCACTTTCGCTTTCATTGTCTTTTGTTTCAAATGGTTCCTGGTAGTAAAACTAAAACATCCTGCTAGGATGTGAATAGGTACATGTGGGTTAAAGGCAGCAGCGTGGGCAGGAAGGCATGCAAGCATCTGGTTTGAATACTGAAGCTTTATGCAACAGCAGCTGATTTGGGGGCACTTCCTCTCTCCCTTCTTTGCTTTTGCTAACCAAATGCCCTTTTGCACTTTATGGACCGCACCCAAGGTGAGTTTCCCAAGAGCTCTTGAAAGGAGAAAAATCTGACGGGGGAATGGCCTTCTCCAGTTACGGAGCCAGTGTTTCCAGCTTAAGTGGCTCTGAATTGCAAAAGACATCTTTAAGTAAAGGTCAGATATCCCCTGGGACATTTGGGAGGCAAGAGATCTGGGGCCATGCTATGCTTCAAATGTGAAAGCAACATGAGAAAATACATTCAGCCAAATACTTTGAAGGATACACATTCCTGAGTACCATTTAGCCATGCAACCTGTATGAGGGAGTTGAAAGGGGTAGATGAAGAAATAATATTTTCACTGAAAATTCCCTGCCTCTAAGCTATTTCCTGATGGCTTGTTAATGAGAAGGGGTGGAGGAGGAAGAGGAAGTTGTAGCCCTGGATGCAAGAGTGTATTTCCTTGGAGCAATCCATTTCAAGAGTTGAGAAGTTAACACCATTTTTACCCCCACCCCAAACGCCCGCCAGATGAAGATCATTTTAATGTGTTACTTGAACTGGAGACAGCTTGGGGAGTGAAATAAACACCTGACTGTTAAATGTTAAAGGTTTACTCAACCAAAAATAAAAATAGTTCTGGTTTCCTCAGTGACGCTGTAGAATTACTTGAAGCAGCATGTATTTGTTAGACCCTTGAAAGGTTACAAAAACTATTTAAGTGAATCTTAAATTAGTTCAACATACATCCTATGTGAACCCTTACTATGGGAGCCAAGCAACAAAGACAACGGAAGTACTGCTTTATGACTACCTGGTTACTACCTTTTTCTAAATAGATATATGTTTCCCACTTTGCTTTGTTATGTCCAGTTTCTTGAGCATAAGGGTTTTTTTTATATTCATGTATTGCTATTTTTATATTTGAATCCCCCGTAAAAAATAATAGAAAAATATAATAGATACAAATATTTAATATTATAATATTATAGCTAACAACAACAACAACAACAACAACAATAATAATAATAAAAACTTTATTTATACCCCGCCACCATCTCCCCAACGGGGACTCGGGGCGGCTTACATGGGGCCATGCCCAGAGCAATACAATATAACAGAATATAAAAAGAACAACAAATCATAACACATTGAACAAAACAATCAATGATAATATACATTACAACGCAAAATCAGAAGAACAATAAAAACAAGGGCGGGCCACATGAACACTAAGTTAAAACTCGGGGTGAGAAAGAAATAAGAATAAAACCACAAAGAACAGGGTCATAAAATAGTGGTGCAATCTAGAGGATAGATATTGGAGGGGAGCAACAGAGAAGATGTATGTAGTAATTACTCTCCAAAAGCACAACAGAAGAGCCATGTTTTCAGGTCTTTCTTAAAGGCTACTAATGTGGGGGCTTGCCTAATCTCAACGGGCAGTGAGTTCCACAATCGGGGGGCCACAGCAGAGAAGGCCCTCTCCCTTGTTCCCACAAGGCGTGCCTGAGATATCGGCAGGAGAGCCTCCCCTGACGATCGAAGGGATCGGGCAGGTTTATGATAGGAGATACGGTCATGAAGGTGGGTCCCAAACTGTTTAGGGCTTTATAGGTGATAGTCTGCACCTTGAATTGGGACCAGAAAATAAATGGCAGCCAGTGGAGCTCCTTGAACAAGGGAGTGGATCTTTCCCTGTAACTCGCCCCCGTTATTAATCTGGCTGCCGAGCGCTGGACCAATTGTAATTTCTGGGCCATCTTCAAGGGAAACCCCACGTAGAGCGCATTACAGTAGTCCAGTCTAGAGGTAACTAAGGCATGGACCACCATGGTCAAGTCAGACTTCACGAGGCATGGTCACAGTTGGCGCACAAGTTTGAGTTGTACAAAGGCCCTCCCGGCCACCGCCGACACCTGCGCCTCAAGTATCAACGCTGAGTCCAGGAGGACCCCCAAACTGCTATTGCAGTAGTTGTTTCTACCTGCTACGTACTTACTAGAAGTGTGAAATTTTTTGTTAGTTGTCGTAAGTCGTATCAAATTAGTTAAATTTATAGTTATGACATAATATCCAACGCATGGGCATGGCCCATGCCAAAAACTCCGAAGTCTCCCAAAGACAGTTTCATTTCAGTGCAAGTACGCAAAGCCAAAAAGGCTGCCTTTTCTCTTGCCATTAGGAGAGGGAAACAGCAGGGAGAAAGCAGAGTTTACTGAGAAAGAAAGCACAGAATTCTGAGAAATGTGGTTTGGGAAGGTGAGGAGCCCTATGCCAGAGAATTCAAAAGGCCCTGCCCTAAACGACATTTTCCAAAATTCTGCTCAGCATCAGAAAGCCCGAATCAGGATAGGGGAGAGCTATTTTCCCTCCATAGTAGGAGCCAGCCAGAGTCCCAATAAACTGTTGAATCTGCAAAGAGAAGGACTGACTGATACTACTAGTAAGTAAATCTCTGTGCTGGGCTGGGAAGAAATCCCTAAATGGAAGTTCTGTTGGTTAATATGAGAGACATTCAATGAGATAGCTGTTGTGGAAACACTGAAGTTAAGTGTTTCTGAGTTCTATTTATCATTTAATAAACATTTGCTAACTTTACTTATTGTGTGTGGCTCTTTAAGAGGAGTCTGTATCGTAACAACCCCAGCCTTATCTTCTTGCTTCTCTCTGTACTCAGTCTTTCACCCCTCCAAAAAAAGTTTAAAAAATTACAAAGAAGCCCTTTCTTCTTGTTGTTCATGACTGTGACTGACTCTCTCTTTTATTTCCCTCCCCTGCCCTTCCATCTGGCTCGTGTACTCCTGCCCCAGTTCACCTGGTTTGTGTGTGCATGTGTGCTTGTGTACTCCTGCATCAGGCTTGTGTACTCCTGCATCAATTGCAGTCTTCCTCCCCAAAAACAATTCTTTATAAAATTTAAATATAATATTTTAAAACCCCTGTAAGTTGTTTGCTATTCCTTTTTTGATGCTCTTATATTTTTCTTCTGGCTTCTGTATGTGTGTGCTCCTTCTCTCACACAGGAAGCCTAAGAGTATTCCACCTCTCCAAATAATACTATGGTGTGGCCAAGGTGTGGGTGCTGCTGGGTCAAGTGATCAGCCGAAACAGGTGCAGCCAGCTCTTGCTGGTAACAAACTGACTCTAATGCCTTCACTCTCTGTATGCCTGCTTCAAGTCTGCATCTGGATCTATGCCTGTTTCTTTGTCTGAAGTAAGACTTCCTGGCTTTCTTTTGCATTATTTCACTGAGTGTACTGTACTTTATGTTTTGCTGAAGTAAAGCAGTTTTCATTTACTTACCACAGTGTCTTAAGGCTGTTCTTGACAGACAAAACAGGACAGTTACACAGTTTCAGCATTTTCATGAGACCTTCCTTCTCTTTGCAATGTTGGGACTGCAATGGTGCAGACATTATCACACAAAGAAGAGTGACAGAAAATATTAATTGACAGGTTTTCCAATAATGATTCAAGTGCAATGTGACTATAAGAGACATGAAGTTGTGTGGTAAACTGAATTCAAAGGTGTTTTCATCCTTATTTCACACTTTATTAGCCTGGTGTGATAAAGTTCTCAAGATTTTTTTGAATTGTGACCTTTAGTGACTGAAAGGTATACATTCAAAAACAATCAGAGCACCTCTCAGTATTCCTGATCATTGGCTATTCTGCTTAGAAATGCTGAAAATTGTAGTCCAACAACATCTAAATGTCTGCATGGTTCCCACCTACAGTAGAATCAAATTTGGAGAATTGGGGGTCAGCAGAAAACTGGCAGAAAATAAGGAAAGATAGGAATAGAAAAAGAGTTGGTGAAAAAGAAGTTGTTGTTTTTTCTTTAGAATAGATCAAGGTAGGAATTGGATGATAAAGAAGAAGGGTATAATCCCAGCGTAAGATTACAGATGGTCAGTGATAGGACAGCAGTGCTTGGATATGAGAAAGGGAGAGAGACAAGGAGAAAATAGTCTGGCGATTAAGGGAGGGGGGGAAGATAGGGTAATATGGATAGGTAAGGCAGGGTTTCAGGATGGAGGTAAGGGGTTGGTACTTCCAGGATGATCCCGTTGGTCATTTTCAGTTTCTTTTTTATTCTGTCCTAGTTCTTTGTATCATTCCACATTCTTTTCTCATTAATTAGTATCTGTTTTCTCTATCTTCTAAGTTTTTAACAGGAGAGAGGATAACTTAGGTTTCCCTAAGTCTCTTAAACTTCTTTCTTTTTCTTTTAGTTGATTTTTTTAGAGTCTATGTAATTTTCTAATTGCCTCCAATCAGTTTCTTTTCTCGGTCTTCCTTGCTGTTTGGCTAATAGAAATGTCAGCCTATCCATATTTTTTATTTCTAGTATTTTCACCATCCATTCTTCCACCGTGGGTATCTTATCTTGCTTCCAGTATCTTGCGTACACAATCCTGGCCGCTGTTGTTAAAAATGTCAAGACCTTCTCTTCCTTTGATCTTGGGGGTAATTTAGAAATATTCAGAAGATAAACTTCTGGGAGTTTCTGCAATTTGACGCCTAGTATTTGTTGGGAGTTTTCGTGAATTTTGTTCCAATATTCTTTTGCCCTGTTGCAGTTCCACCACATGTGGTAGAAGGACCCTTCCTCCTCTCCACATTTCCAACATTTTGTATTCGCTGTTTTATTTATTTTTCCTAATTTCTTGGATTTTCCTAAAATCCTCCCAAAGGATTTTATGTGTATTAAAATTTAAATAAAGATTTTTTTAAAAAAAAAGAGAGAGAGAAAATAGTCTGGCCACTCTGTCCATTTAAACACGGCAAGGAGTGGAATTCAAACAGGAGCGGTACAGGGTCTGCTGCCACCTGGGCTCATGTCAAATGTGTCTCCTACAACAGAAGTGCTGCAAGGTAGATTGAAATATGCTAAAGCTGCATATGATTTGTGAACAGAAGATTTGGTGCAGAATTTCTGAAACACTATGGCCTCATCTACACTGATTAATTAATGCAGTTTCAAACTATTATTGAACAAAGTGGATTTGCTGTGGAGATGATTACATATGAAATCCTGGAACGAATTTGAGGCCCAGGTGGTAATTACACAAACCCTAGAGCACTGTGTGCATTAAGGGCTTTCATTCACATGTTTTTGTGGGAGTTTGTTGTCTGGCCACCACAGTTTGAAGCTAGCTTTGAACTACATTAAATGGTCAGTGCAGATAGGCCCCATGTCAGCCTTACCACTCAGAGGTCAGAGTGGGTGATGACAACAGGAAATGGCCTGCAACTAAGAATACTACTGTACTGGTAGCATTGCCATATTCTTATTGGGTACAAATGTTTCATTAAAGTAGACCTTGTCTTTCTAAAAGCTCTTCTGAAAGGTGAGAAATTCTTTATTTTGAACTATATCAAGGTTTAGTTCCAGGACCTCCTATTTATACTAAAATGTATGGATATTCAAGTTTCTGTAACAATGAGTAAACAAGTTTGCAGAAAAAACATATTGTCACTGTGGGAACATAACCGAAGGAGCCCAAGTGTATATTAACATAGATAAATAGTAGGCTTGAGCGATCCACGAAAAAATTGATTCTAAACTCGTTTCAAAAGTAGGGGGGGGTAGCGTTTCGTTTCTGATGTCATTTCTGAATTTTGCCCACAAAAAAATTCGAAATTAACGAAAATTCGTTAGTTTCAAAAGTAATTCGTTAATGGCGGACGCGCATGCGCAGTGGCCCAAAACAGCCCAAGGGGGGGCCCTTTTATGGGGCTCTCCTGCACTCATTTTTTCAGCTATACTGATCAAATTTGGTACAGTGGGAGAACACAATCCACCCTGCTTGCTCGCCAAATTGCAGAGCGTTTGCCCTTTCCTAAGATTTATTGCGCAATTTCATAGTTCATATTAAAAAACTTTATTTAACAATTGCAAAAATCTGTTCCTGCTTTTGGATTGTTATTTCCTGTTCAATAGGGGTTCCTTCACTGTGAAAGTCCTTCTTCTACTTGTGTAACATTGTTTCAGTGCCCGTAAATCTGTCAAAATGTTAGGACATTGGTGGCCAAGAGACACATTGTGCTGCCACAATGCGCAATGACTTTCCCCAGGCATCCAGATTGGAGGCCATTATACCACAGTGGTCAAGCCCCTCCCACTCCCAAGAAATGTAAGATTTGTGCGACGTTGGTTTGATTTATCGCCTGATGGCAAAATGGGGGCTTGGATCCCACTCCCCTGGGGAGCCAGCCACCGTGGGGCGGCTCCCACCCCTGCCCCTTTCCCCAAAGCAGCAGGGCAGGGGCTTAACTGCGGAGATAGACATGGGGGCTTGGATCCCACTCCCCTGGGGAGCCAGCCACCGTGGGGAGGCTCCCACCCACGCCCCTTTCCCCAAAGCAGCAGGGCGGGGGCTTAGCTGCAGAGATAGACATGGGGGGTTTGGATCCATTAAAAGCACTGGCAGGGGGAGGGGAAGGTAGGACTGCAGCTGTTTTGCAGCCTTGGACAGAAGGACAGCTGGGAGAGAAGCGAGATGCATCGCGGGAAACTCGACACAATTGGCCAGGAGGCAGCAAAAAGCAGAAAGAAAAAATCCCCGGGGAGATACGAACCAGCAGCAAAGACCCCACCCTGCGCCGGCCACAGTTGGCCGACACGCATCCCGGAGAGAGAGAGAGAGAAAACAAGAGGACCCCGCTCAAAAGGAAGGATCTGGGAAAAATTGCCCAAATATGTACGGAAGGACAGCTGGGAGAGAAGCGAGATGCATTGCGGGAAACTTGACCACGTTGGCCAAGAGGCAGCAAAAAGCAAAAAGAAAAAATCCCCGTGGGGATCCGAACCTCTATGTCTATCTCAGCAGCAAAGACCCCACCCTGTGCCGGCCATAGCCGGCCGGCATGCATCCCGGAGAGAGAGAGAGAGAAAACAAGAGGACCCCGCTCAAAAGGAAGGATCTGGGAAAAATTGCCCAAATATGTACGGAAGGACAGCTGGGAGAGAAGTGAGATGCATTGCGGGAAACTTGACACAATTGGCCAAGAGGCAGCAAAAAGAAAAAAAAAATCCGCGGGGAGATACGAACCAGCAGCAAAGACCTCACCCTGCGCCAGCCACAGTTGGCCGGCATGCATCCCGGAGAGAGAGAGAGAGAAAACAAGAGGACCCCGCTCAAAAGGAAGGATCTGGGAAAAATTGCCCAAATATGTACAGAAGGACAGCTGGGAGAGAAGCGAGATGCATCGCAGGAAACTCGACCACGTTGGCCAAGAGGCAGCAAAAAGCAGAAAGAAAAAATCCCCAGTTAGGTAAAATGGATGTGTCCTCCCATGGCGCTCTGCAACATCTGGATAATGCGTTCCTTGCAGCCCTCGTACAATCCGGGAATAACTTTTCGGGAAAAGGTGTGACGGGAGGGGATTTTGTAGCGGGGGCACAGGCGTTTCATAAGGCGAACAAAGCCATCTTGTTCAACCATGCGGAAGGGATAGTGATCAAGGGCCATCATCTCTCCCACACTTTGGGTTATCTGGTGGGGTGTGGGTAATGTTTCCCCCGTTCTCTTCCTGGCTAATGGCAGGCCCCAATCCTCCAAGGTGGACTGTGTCTGCCTTCCACCTTCTACACCAGGAGAACTTTGTGTGCTAATGCTGCCACTGCAAGGGCTTGCAGCTCCCCCTCCTACCGATATCGAGGGATGGTGCCGCTTCATGTGAGAGCTCAACCCCGAGGTCGCAAGATGTCTCGGGTCTCTGCCTCTGCTGATATTTGCCCCACAGTGTCTACAAACTGCCAAAGTGGCACGCTGAGTGTGGACATTAAAATGGTCCCAAATATAGGACCTTGGCCTCCCCATAGCCACTGTGCCGACGCCCAGGGAGGTAGGAGTTGTGGGCACCATAACAGCGGCATGAGAAAGTCTATGATTTGATGGTACTACCTCCTCTTCCTCCTCCTCACTGTCAGTAGCGGGTGGAGGGGTGGGGTTTACAAGATCCTCACTATCCACCACCTGTACTTCCAGGACGGCAACACCTCCATGTTCCATTGTTCGTACACTTGTCTCAGCTCCAACCGACAACTGGCTCCGGGTGGAGGGCTGGGAACTTTCCACAGTCGAACAGCCAGCTTCATCATCAAGTCCACCCACTCCCATCATTGCGCGTTCCAGACGGATGGAATCCACCCTAACTTTTTTGGCCCCCCACAGTGTCCGGGCTGTAGCTTGACCACTAGCAGGACTTGCTCCACCAGACCCGCGTTCAGCTGAACGCTTCATGATAACGGGAGTGTTTTCAGCTTTCAGAAGGGAGGAAGGTATTGCGTTACTGGGGGGAAAGATGTGTTGTTTCTTGTTTGGCAATGTGTTCTGTGTAAAACTGCCGCAAACCCTTCTATTACTGTTGTTCTTATTGTTATACTTAAAAAAGGGTATACCTGTATTTTCCAGCCTTTGCTAGGGTTGATAGGGGAAAGAGATATGCTGCGAGCCCAAATTGAGCAGCTCAGAGAAAAGAAAGAGGGAAAAAGAAATACACCCTCCCTTTTGCCCAAACCAAGTTGTATTGCGGAGGATGATGGGACTTGCAACCTTTGGTCAGACTTTGCTAGGTGTGATGACTCATGGGCCTTGTAGTCCTTTTCCTAGTACTATTGTGGCAGACGAAGAGGAAAACATGGGATTTTCGCCGGTTCAGCCAGAGCCGGAGCCTCTCCACCTGGAGGATGTTTGCCCTCAAGAATTCAGCCAAACAGGCCTTGGGCAGAACTCCCCCCCGTTTTCCCGGAGGGACAATTATACTAGAGATAGAGGAGTCAGAGAGGCTAATCGCCGGAGCCTGAGAATCGCTGCCAAACAACTAGCTGATTAGGTCTGCTTCCCTTGGGAAATTCTAAGGAGTCATGCATCTGGACAGAGTTGGGTTTCGCTTCTCGTTCTCTAGGGAAAGTGTTCTGTTGGCGGGAAAACGAGACCCAATATAGGTGTTTGTCGCAAGGGGAACTTTGCGGAGTCAATTGATCAGCTTGAGGAGAGAGATCGTGTGTGGACTTCGTAATCCCAGTTCCTTGCTTCCCGGATCAAGTTTCAAGCCTTGCCTTGTTTCACGTTTTGCCACGGACTTTGTTTCATGCTTCATGTTTGCCTCGTTTCAAGTCTTGGATCAAGTCAAGAATCAAGTTTAATTCCAGCCTTGTTGTCAAGCTTCATTGGACTATAAAGACTCTGTTATTTCCCCACACTATTGCTTGGCAAAGTGTGTGTTTCGGTCAAGTGGATTAAAACTTTGAACTCTAATATCTTATATTGGACAATACATTTCTGGACTATATTTGACCTCATCTGAAAGGTCTGCTTCTGAACTATATTCTTCACTTGTTTTTATTGTTTTTATATATTTCTTTAATAAAGATATTAGATAGAGTCTGGCCTCTGCGCATGGTTATTGGTGTTCTGCAGCCTGGGTCCTGACACTAGGGTTGATAGGAGAAAGAGATTTGCTGCGAGCCCAAATTGAGCAGCTCAGAGAAAAGAAAGAGGGAAAAAGAAATACACCCTCCCTTTTGCCCAAACCAAGTTGTATTGCGGAGGATGATGGGACTTGCAACCTTTGGCCAGACTTTGCTAGGGTTGAGAGGGGAAAGAGATTTGCTGCGAGCCCAAATTGAGCAGCTCAGAGAAAAGAAAGAGGGAAAAATAAATACACCCTCCCTTTTGCCCAAACCAAGTGTTATTGCGGAGGATGATGGGACTTGCAACCTTTGGCCAGACTTTGCTTGGGTTGATAGGAGAAAGAGATTTGCTGCGAGCCCAAATTGAGCAGCTCAGAGAAAAGAAAGAGGGAAAAAGAAATACACCCTCCCTTTTGCCCAAACCAAGTTGTATTGCGGAGGATGATGGGACTTGCAACCTTTGGCCAGACTTTGCTAGGGTTGATAGGAGAAAGAGATTTGCTGCAAGCCCAAATTGAGCAGCTCAGAGAAAAGAAAGAGGGAAAAAAATACACCCTCCCTTTTGCCCAAACCAAGTTGTATTGCGGAGGATGATGGGACTTGCAACCTTTGGCCAGACTTTGCTAGGGTTGATAGGGGAAAGAGATTTGCTGCAAGCCCAAATTGAGCAGCTCAGAGAAAAGAAAGAGGGAAAAAGAAATACACCCTCCCTTTTGCCCAAACCAAGTTGTATTGCGGAGGATGATGGGACTTGCAACCTTTGGCCAGACTTTGCTAGGGTTGATAGGAGAAAGAGATTTGCTGTGAGCCCAAATTGATGAGCTCAGAGAAAAGAAAGAGGGAAAAACAATACACCCTCCCTTTTGCCCAAACCAAGTTGTATTGCGGAGGATGATGGGACTTGCAACCTTTGGCCAGACTTTGCTAGGGTTGATAGGGGAAAGAGATTTGCTGCAAGCCCAAATTGAGCAGCTCAGAGAAAAGAAAGAGGGAAAAAGAAATACACCCTCCCTTTTGCCCAAACCAAGTTGTATTGCGGAGGATGATGGGACTTGCAACCTTTGGCCAGACTTTGCTAGTGTTGATAGGAGAAAGAGATTTGCTGCAAGTCCAAATTGAGCAGCTCAGAGAAAAGAAAGAGGGAAAAATAAATACACCCTCCCTTTTGCCCAAACCAAGTTGTATTGCGGAGGATGATGAGACTTGCAACCTTTTGCCAGACTTTGCTAGGGTTGATAGGAGAAAGAGATTTGCTGCAAGCCCAAATTGAGCAGCTCAGAGAAAGGAAAGAGGGAAAAACAATACACCCTGCCTTTTCCCCAAGTTGTTTTTCGGTGGATTATGGGGAGTTTTGCCAGACTTTGCAAAATGAAAATTGCTAAATTTGATGTCTTCTATTTGCAACTCACTTTAATGCCTATGCAAAGAAAAGTTTCCTAATCAAATGCCCAAAAAGCTGCTGAACTCCTCTTTGTCCGAAAGAAAAAAGCCCACCCCGCACCAGGCAATATGGCGCAGCAGAAAAGTTGCAGGGCTGCAGTGCTGGGAAATGGCAAACGCCAAGCTGGTGGGGAAAAAAGCCCACAGGCCCTTTGGAAAAACACCCTGCACAAACACCCAACAGTTTCCCACCTCACCCACCCACCCTTTTCTCCCGGTCTTCTAATCTTTAGCTCAGCCAAGGAAGCTGTGATGCAGCAATAAAATCTTGCCTGCCTGCCTGCCTGGAATCTCACTCCCACCCTCTCCACTCCAGATCCCCGGTGCAAATGAGCCACGAGGCTCCCTGCTGGCTCTTTTCATTCAGGACGTACAAGCCCCTCCCCTGAGTTAAACGTACTCTCTGATTGGCCACAAGGTGGAAACAACACGCTAGGTTGCCCCAGTGTACTGAAACAAGTTTGGGTGATTTGCAAAAGCTTGTTTTCCTAACGAAAAAAAACGACAACATTAGAAAAAGGGCCTATCGCGGTTCGAAACCGCGGGATCCACACGACTGGACAATCTAGGTTGAATATTGCTTCACAAGTTACAAAACTAACGAATTAGTAACGACAAACGGGGAAATCGAATTCTTTGAGCAAGCCTAATAAATAGGCATAGAACCTGGAAAGGTTACTTTTAAACTACATCTCCTGGAATCCCCAGCCACAATTCTTGAAGTGTGATAAAGTAACTTTTCTAAATTCTTTCTTTTTTTTCCTCTCTCCTTCCCTCCTTGTATGTGAGACAGAGAAGGGAAATGAGAGAGAGACGAAGAGAGCTACTACCATTCAAGTTTAATGCTTGCTAGGACCTAGGCTGGCAAAGGCCTATAATATGACTGATAGTATGTTATAGGTATTGATGTCAGCCAGGTACTGGGAATCGGCCTGGCAATCAATGCTAACAGCCCAGTTCTGCAATTCACAGCAAGAAAAGAACATGGCTACACTGATATCTGCTGCTCCTGTCAGTAAGCCATTAACTCATGTAACCTTTCAAATGTAGTCTGCAGACTGGAAAAAGGTGGAACTAATGGGAGCCCTAGCCATCTGTCTCTGTTCAGGTCAGTTACGTGTTCTGATTACTTAGCATCTTATGGCAAACTCGGCACATGCATTTTATCAACTCAAGCACACTCAACAGGCTGAAAAGCATGCTGTCTTATCAGGATGATATTATTACAGATGGATTAGCACCTTATGGCAAAAGCTCAAAAACCACTTTGTACAGTTGTGGATAAAAGCTCCAAAGACAGACTCCTATTGTTGATAAACATTGGTGATAAGCACAACAATTGATTTGATAGACTAAGCTAGATTACCACAAATTTGTTCTGAGCATCAAATATGACTTGTTGCTAAACAGTTAGGGGCTTACAATGTCTATAAGCATTGGTCCTACTGGCAAGAGAAAAAGAAAGACTACCAGTGCACCATAAACCTTCCATCCTGTGCAGTCTCTCCATTTGAATATTTCTACAGTCTTTGTTTTCCATAGAATGAGAAAAACTTTCCCTAGGGAAAGCCAATTCTTTGGGCAATTTTCCAAGATTATTTGATATAATTGGCAGCAAACATGAAAGACTGGATAACATAGTTTAAGAACTTACTTCAGGAATATTCTTGGCTCCATCAGGTTTATTGCTTTCTGTATATGAAATTTGCTGCTAGGCAAATACTTACACTCACTAGCTACTCATGTACACATTTGAAATCTGCACATATAAATCTGAATGTCAGAGTAGATAATATTATATTCCCATAACAGTGGAATAAATAAATAAATGTTTTAAAAGGGCTATACTTTATGCCAGTATAGTTAATTTAAAAATATTTTATTAATGCTGAGAAATTAAACACAAAACAATGCACATCAGCATATTTATATTCATTAGCTACCAGATTTTCAAAAGGCATTCAAAAGGTATTCAGTTATGACCATACCTATGAATAGGTTTACCTTCAAAAATGACATACATTGGTCTTGTGAAGTTGTCACAGATTCCCATGTTAGCAATGGAAATAAAGAAAAATAGAAATGTATTATTTTTTTTTGGAGAATGGTGGTAATCAGTGATATTAATGAAGTTTCAGTGGCACTTACTATTAGAACCTGTAACATGCTTTCTCACTTCCATCAAAATTCAGAAAATATTAAGCAAATGTTTTCCACATTCTGAAAAGCTTTAGAAAGGAAAAAGCAAAATCAAGAAAAATACATGACTCAAAAGGATTTGTAAAAAATTAACTTTGATCAGATTAATGGATTTTTTGTTAGTCATACATTTTTAATTTCATTTTCACACATTTATGCCATAAAAGTGAGGGAAAAGGCCAAGAAACGAATAATAAGTAGATTATTAAGCTTTACTTTGTTAGTAAGTTAGGTCTATCCATAAATCTAATGTACATTCAAGAATGAGGAAGGGGAGGGTATTGTTATACATATTTCTATTTTTAAAAGCTATTCCATTCACAATGTCTTTTACTTAAGAAAAACAAAGAATTGTTTGGTTTCTTTTTTATTCCATTTGTCTTTCTTGATGATCTTCTTTCTTCTTATAGTGTCCCAACTTTTTCTTATTATCTCCTCTGGGTCTATACCATTAGTATTTCTTCTAGTTATTTTGTCACTTTACTTATTCATTACAATTTCTATTTCCCCTTACTTTTAATAATAACAATTTGTTTATATTTCTTAGATACAATTTTGTTTGTTAATGTGTTAGTAATACCTGTATAAATACTCGTTAGCTTGGTCCATCAACTAGCCTTCTTCTCCCTCCCCCCCCTCTCTCTCTCTCCCTTCCTCCCTCCCTCTCCCTCCCTCCCTCTCTCTCTATATATATATATTTGTGTGTGTACTTGTGTGTGATAATTTCTGTATCATAGATTTTGTTCATTTTTCTGTTATAGTTTCTTAACAATTGACCTATCAGTTAATATCCATCTCTTAAGATTTAACATATAAAATACAGAAGATAATCATGTATTGTTTATTTTATTTTTATTTATTAAATCCTGTCAGGGTCATCTTCTTTTGTTTTTTCACAATGTCTATAAAAAAGTTTCCATTCTTCTTGTAGATTCTGCAAATTAATTTGATGTAGGGCTAAAGTTTATTTGTCAATCTCTGCCATTTCTAAGTCTTCTGTCATTAGTGTAGCTTGTTGTTGCCACAATTTTTCATATTCAATTCTTGCTGCTGTTGTCATGTAGGGAAGGATTCTTTCTTGGTGTTTTGCTATTTGCTTATCTAATAATCTTAATAGAAAAGTTTATGGTTTCAATGTTATTTTGTTTTTTAAAAAAAATATAGTTTCAATTTCATTATGAATTTTTATCCAGACATCTTTGGTCTTTGGTCAGGTCCACCACATGTGATAAAAGTTCCTTTCTTATATTTACATTTCCAACATAAGTCTGAACATTTATATATCTTTGCAAGTTTTTCTGAAGTTATGTACCATCAATATATCATTTTGTAGAAGTTCTCTTTTACAGTATATGTCTTGTAAACTGTAGTTGTTTCTACCAGAATTGTTCCCATTCTTCTATGTTTATTGCTTGTCCTATATTTTTAGCCCATTGAATCATGCGCTCCTTTACTTGTTCCTCAATTAATTGTATAATCTTTCAAAAGGAATTGATACATTTTCCAATGTGTTTGTTTTTTGTATGTAATAATTAATTCCACTGATTCTCTGAGTCTTGTATCCCCCTTTTTTGTCTAATTGCCATCTCTGTTGTAGTTGACTGTAGTGGAACCAATTCATTGTTGAATCTTCCTTTTGTAACTCTTGTAATGTTTTTAGTTTCTTTACTGTTCCTTTTTCTAATAAGTGTTTATAGGTCAAATGTTTTCTCCCAGTCATTCTTAATTGTGGAAACACCTTTTGTGGTTTAACCCATTCAGGTGTTTTTCTGCAGAAGACTTTTTTATATTTATTCCAAATTCTTAGTAATGAATTTCTTATCTTATGTTTCTTAAAATTAGAATCTACTACAGAAAATTTGGATAGGACAGGCACTGATTGGGATTTGGGCTCTGACAGTGGAATCAGGGAGGAGAGGAAAGATGGGTAGGGGTTTTGTGTTTTTGGTTTTTTTGTCATGAATCTCTCCTCTGAGTAATGCCAACAGAGGAGTGCATTCTTTAAGTATATGCTTAGAAGTTTGAGGTGCATGTGTATATGACATATGCAGTTAGTACTTGATACACAGAAGTACTATATTTCAAGTATGAATTACAGAATGCCAATAGAGGTATTGTGAGATATTACTTCTTAAGAACATTACAAGAGAAGAAAAGTTTTTCCTAGTCCATAATTTGGTTGGTTTACTGTAACCCATTGGAAGCTTACTGGAAATATATGAATCTAACACTGTGCTCCTATACATATTCTTACCACACCCCTCCTAAAGCAGCTCCACTGCCTTCCGACAAGCTTCCAGGCCCAATTCAAAGTGCAGGTGATTATCGATAAAGCCCTATACGCTTCAGGTCCAACCTATCTTCGAGACCACATCTCCTTCTATGAAACAGGGACAAGAGAAAGGACCTTTTCAGTAGTGGCTCCCCGGCTCCCCTACATAAAGAAATTAGACTAGCCCCCACCCTTCAAGCCTTTCAAGCAAGTTTAAAAACATGGCTCTTCAGACAGGCCTTTGAGCCTATATAATCTGGCCAGCCTGATGACCCACTGATTGTGCCACTCCGCACTTTGTTAATGCAGATAGCCAGTTTATTGGCAGATTCTACTGCATTTTAGGAAATTTTATAATTCTTACTATTTTTACTGGGATTTTACATATATTGTTGGTTTTATACTTATGTCATTTATTTATACTTGTTTGCTTGTGTGCTGAGTATTGTGGTTTATTTACGGTACTATAGTGCTTCTGTGAGCCACCCCGAGTCCCTCTGGAGAGATGGTGGCGGGGTACAAATAAAGATGTATTAACTGTATTCAAAAGCATACTGCTTTTGACTGGGTAGTAACATTTAGCAAGTAATGTGTAGACAGTGCCACCTTGACTAGCACTGGTATTCTCATTATCTATAAATTTCTCTATTCTCATTTTACAGCATTCCATACTGATGGCCATCACCATTTATGAAAGCTTCAACTACGCACTGTGGGAAAAGTGCGCTACAGTTCAGAGAACAATGGGTTGTTTGGTCCCAAAGCAAAATCATTTGTCTTGCATATGAGAGAGATTGTAGAACTTCTCTTCAATTACATCTAAATCTTTAAGGATTTAGAGATTACTGTTTGGTCAGTCCAGCACTTACAAATCTCCTTCATTCTCCTTCCTTCCCATCCTCTGCAGACTTGTTCATAGTTTCACCTTGTCCTGCATTTATAAAGTTGTCTGTTTCTCAATGACGATGAGGGAGTGCAGAGAGAAAAACCTATTTCTTTACCCAATCAAACTTGGTTCCTATTGACAGATGGATCCTGGGGATTCATCCCTGAACAGCTATCTTTGAACTGAGGACTTCTTAGTGAAGCTAGGGGTTTCCTGGGGTTTTAATTTTTTTCCATATTGATTATGGAATTTTTAAACAGAGTTGGTGTCTCTGATCTTTTTCTCAGCAGCCACAGAATCATTTTCTCTCCCTATATGTTTTACAGAAACAATGTATTGTAAAAATTAATGGGAAAGGGGAGGCTGTAACCTTTGGAAAGCAAATCTACAGACTAGAAAAGTACAAGTAAGAACGAATAAAGTTAGTAAAGAAGAAAAGGCATAATTCCGTTTGGAACCAGCCCCTTCCCTCTTCAAAAGGGAAACCCAGTCATCAAAAGTCTTTGCTCAGCTTGCTGAAAGTAGACAGGAAAATAATGGGAAAGTGTTGATTGAGTTTGTTTAAATTTTCAGAATTACACCATTCTGGATTTAAAGGTCAACTAGTGGCTGTCTACAGAGGTAGAAAAATCATACTATAGTGCTGTAGGACATGATGTACAACTAGTTTCAAGTGAAAGCACTTGTTTTATACTAATAAAATTTAGAAAAACACACTTTTTACCTCCACTGTTTTAGGGAAAAAAGAGGATATTTTACAAATGTATCAGAATCGGGGTAGAATTTGAGTGGCAACATGGGATAATTGGGGGGGGGGGGTTGCATTGGTTGGTGTGTATCACCAGTTTGTTTGATTTTTTTCTGTTAAGTGCATGTTACCAACAGCTGACAGAACTTCTGCAGTGGAGGTGTCCCTTTCAGAACTGACATGTGCAAGTATGAATGGTCAAAGATCATGGTGGAAAGTTGTTGAATATTATTTTTACTTCAATGAATATATGTATGAGTGTTTGATTGAGCCAACAAGCATTTCTGCCCTCCCTCTTCCCTCCCAGTCTAACCACTTTCTCGCCTAAATGAGTGGCTGAAGACATATATCCTCCCTCTTCCTTCATCTATCCAATCCCACCGCCCCCCTGCCCCCCCCCCCCCGGTCATCCACTCACTCAGATGGGAAGTGGAGCAGATGGGAAAAAAACAGAGTATTCACTGGCTCAGTCATTCACTTGCTTGGGCCCTCATCACACTTGCATTTGGATCCACTTTAAATCCACTTTAGGGAGGGGCCTTTAAACAACTCAGACAGACAGGTCCTGGGCCTCACCAAACTACAAATCCCAGAATTCTACAGGAAGCAGAAACTGGATTTAAAGTGGATCTGTGTTCTGTTGTGATGAGGCAGTTGCTCATTCCATTAGAGATCTGCATATATAAACTTTCAAAATGTGTACACAAGACCTTCCCACCATATTTTCCTACAACAGATATCCCAAAATCTGAGGTTATCTGCTTGCTAGTGTTTGTGCATTGACACTCTATTAAATGCATTGTGTGTGTGTCAGTTCTCTCCTTTACTCCTTAAGTCCCTTCTTTTACTCATGATCACCCACTGGGGTGCAAAGTAGACTGAAGGGTAGAGGTATCCAATGAGAGTGCAAGGTGAATAGTCAGATTGATAGATTAACAATACAGACTTTTGATTAAAAGGTTTCTGCATGCTGAGAATAAGAAAAAAGAGCAGCCCTTTTGTAATTATATAAATTTGGGCATAGGAAATGTGTGACTATCAATACAATTGAAATCCAATTTATTTGGAGTAGATATGTAATTAACGAGATGAATTCAGAAACAAATGCTATTATTTGTACCTGAGTTATTTTGCTGATGTGGATGATCCCCTTGTTTCATTCATACATGAAACTGACCTCATTTATAGAAGGCATTAACATGCTATTTTACCAGACCAGCCCTAACATTAGACAGACTAAATCTGCCATGAAGGGAGTTGCGGGGGGGGGGGGGGGGGGGGGGAGGGAGAGAAGCAATTATTCCTGGGTGTTACTCCTGAATCCTTAAGCCATTTTCCTTCATTGTAGATGAACAATACGTATGTGCTGCAATGTCTGTTCTAATCTCCTCAACAAAATTAAATGGTGTAAAGGAAGTTGTTGCCTCATTTCCACCATACAATAAGATTCAAATGAAAGCAATTAAATTTCATTATATAAATTAGTTTTTTAGGGGGTCATGGTAGCGTTGTTCGAAAGCATGCAAATGTGAGTAGATCAATAGGTATTGTTCTGGTTGGAAGGTAATGGTGCTCCATGCAGTCATGCCAGCTATATGACCTAGGAGGCATTTACGGACAATGCTGGCTCTTCAGCTTAGCAATGGAGATGAGCACCACACCCCAGAGTTGGACTCGACTAGACTTAATGTCAAGGGAAGTCCTTTACTATTTTAAATTAGTTTTAATGTATAGTCTTTCTACTGGTAATGGTCAATTTGAAAACAATTAAATATCAAAGCTACTTTTAATTTGCAGACAATAATAGCACAAGAAGTTTTTGATTCTGTTGTCCATGACAACTTGCTGACGCAGCCTTGTGCAATGGAAGATGAGATGGTGGATCTGTTCCTACCTTCAGGACTGATTCCAGAAAATGTTTGGGTTGTGGGAAATTTGATTGATTTCATGACATTTGTTTCCATCTCATATACCTTCCCATCTTATGATTCATGGTCTTGAACATCTATATCATGTGGGAATTCAGTTGAGGCTTCCAGTTTGAGAAGTGTAACAAGGGCTGCACTAGTTATCTGAACATTCCTCCACCAAGCATATAAAGCATGACTCCATTATACTTCTCTATTTAGAAGCAGGACTCAGAGTAAAATGATTTCTTGCATGTACAGCACAACTTTCAGAGTATACGAAGTTCAAATACTTTTACATATCTTACCAGCAATCAGTGACAATAACATCAGAAGCAGCTTGTGGATTTGTTGGGGAATTCCCAATGGATTGCATGTGGTCCATATGCTGGATTTTCCTCACACCTGATTTATACAAAACAACAAGGTGAGGTCATCCAAGGGTTTTGAGTGAGCTATTGTCAGCACATAAATAACAGGTCTCTTTCTCTTTATCATGGAAAACCTAGAAGGTATTAAACAGGTGCTTGAACCTAGTAATGTACTAACAAAGGACAGTGACTTGAAACCAAACCCTAACAAAGTGGAGGCAACTTGGGTAAGTGATTCTTGGGTTCAGAAAACTGATTTCCAGCCTCTTCTGAAAAAAATTAAACTTCCTGTGAAACAGCAAATACATGGCTGGGGAATGCTCAATGTTATGTGAGTTTCAGGGTGTTTCAATGGCTTAGAATGTTTTGGTGGCTTTACCGGCTGAAGAAAAACAAACTGCCTAAGATTATTAATGCTCTATTAATTTCCAGATTGGGTTACTCTACTTCATTGTGGGAAGCTGTCTTTTAAGATACCCCATGTGTCATGCCAAAATTTTGACTGATTCAGCCATAGCTATTCATATTATAACAACTATCCTGTGTCCAGTCAACAAGACTCAGGGGTTCAAATGGTTGGAATGCAAAAGCTGTTAATCCAGGTCAGTATCAAGTTGTCTAGCAAGATGAAGGGAGAAACAAGAGGAGGTTTGACAGGCAATCCAGAAGTTGTTACAACAAGTCAGTAATCCAGCAAGGAGTAAAACAGAGTCATCAATCATTGCTAGTCCAAATTCAAACACTAACACCAAAGAGTATTGCCAGTAACCAAAATAAAACAGTTGCAAGCAACAAAGACTCCAAATTTATAGGCAGCTGGCTCAAGATGCCATGAGTTTAATGAGTCTGTGTTTCCTGTTTAAAAGCCACTGGGATTAGCGTAGTTCCTCCTCATTTCTTTGACAATTTTCAGAGGATGACAGTGGGTCTATTCCTTCGGGAAAGTAGCTCACCCAACCACCTGTATCCCCAGCCCCTCAAAATTATATAAATCACTGTCATCAGGAGACATAAATTTCTGGAAACCTGACTCCTCTATGGACCTCATCACATTGCAAAATCTCAGCGTCCAAGGATGCTTCTAGGATGATGGGAGGATTGAGCCTGCTGGAGCCCATTAGACGATGTAGGGCTACTTCTGATGGGTCTCGAAGCTTCCAGGATCCTAGCAGCATCCTAGGATGATGTCCAGAAAACATGGGAGGCTTCCTGTGTTCTCATTAGCAAGAACAAGGCAAGTGAGGGGGGGGGGGGGAGAAGCTGGGCGGCAAACTTTGCCCCATGGGATGGGTAAGGCAGCAATATGGGCAATGTGGGGCATGGGGCACTGGCTCCCCCCACTGCCCACTGGATTTGCCATGCTGCCTGGCAAATCCCCCTGCTATCGCCCGACCTTTGGACCTCAATGTAATGAGATCCTTACTTAGACTCATCAGACCCCAGGATGTGAGTTATGACAATAACTACTTGAAAAATTCAGTTGGCCACCATACTACCCTGAGCATAACCTATCTTGTCTATTTTAGAAGCAAAGCAAAAAATATGGTATAAACTAAGTCCCTTCTGACTGATAGTTCCTCAGGAGATCAAACTACATAGAAGTCTTTGTGGTCCTGATTGTTCATACTCAACCATTTCAAAGGGGCCTAGACCTCGCTAACTAGCTTTAAAATAGCTTGAACCCACACTCATCTCCCTGTTCCAGGGCCCATGGAAGTTCCACCAATAGTATCCCTGACAATACATTTTTATCTTCAATTATGGGATCCTAAACAACATTGAATAACAGAATGCAACAACATTGAATAACAGAATTTCTCCCAAGAGCATGTTTCCCCTGGTGTGGTGTGTGTGTGCATGCATGCGCATGTAACTGGAAACTGGACCAAATGTTGCTTCTGAGTGTTAGTCAGTAGGGGTGTGCATGATTCCGTTTGGCAATTCTAGGTTTGGGGAAATTGGACGATCAGGCAGCCTTCTGGGGCATGATGGGAGTTGAAGTTTTTCTCTTTGTTTTTCAGATTACTTTCTCAGCCAATCAGAAACCTGGTAGACTGTGACCATTCTCTTCCTCTCTTGTGGCACGTGCTGGTTGGAACTTCAATTCCCAGAACCACCTCATAGTTTTTTAATATAATGTTATGTTAAAATTTTTAAATATTTCCCAAAAATCAGTGGTTTAGTAAAATGTTCTGAAACTTGGCAGGCTTGCAGTCATAAATGTGGCCTATAAGTGAGAGAAGTTTCATCCTGATAGACCTAGAAATGATGGAGGAATGAGCCAATAAAGTTTCCCCATTGGTACCAATGGACTGAATATTACTGGACTGAAAACTGCATCCCACGCCCCCCGATTTCAGGATTTTCCCAGAAAATGGAACCAGGAGGAGGGACCCAAAAATGGGGACTGAAAATGACACTTTTTGCCAAGTCTTACACCCCTATTAGCCAGGATGTGCATCTGGGGGAAATCTCATCTTTAGATTTGGCCAGCAAGACCCTTCCAGGCACCTTCCTTGGCCACAGGTTTTGGGGCTCTCTTGGAGTCCTGGGGTTTTGGCAACAACAATAAAGCAGAATGCTGATTCATCTTGCACTTATACATTCTACACAAAAACCCTGTCATATGTAAAATGAGTCATGAAAAGAATGTTTACTACAATACGTTCAGTCATGATTCCATGAGCAGCCAGAGAGCCTTAAAAAACAGAGACTAGTAATGGAAACATTAAGACAACCTTGACTAAATTGACTCTGCTGTTAATATCTCTGAACTTCCTCTGAGCGGGTGAAGCTTTGCCTCAGGTATCTTAATTATCTGATGTGGTCAATTACTCCAAGATAATGATGACTTTATCAGGTATTACTACTCACGTTTTTGTTAATGATAGACAAGCATTGTAATTGCATTCTTGACCTACCAAAAAGCTTACAGATGATTCAGTTAAATACAAAAAAGTGGAGATGCTTCTAAAGGTCCTGCTGAGTTTTCTGTCAGTATTTTATCTTCCCTGAAAATGAAGCCAAGGAAGAAAGTAGAATTTGCCTTGGGGGGTAACAGAGAGGTTAAGTTTCATTTCCACAGTGAGTAGTAAATTAATTTTAATGTTTTATTACAGGAATCTTTACCAAAATTAGAAACCATTATTACTATAAATGGCATATCCTCACATTTGTAAGGAGCTGCAACTAAAAAACATCTTGCATTCTCAATCTTCCTTTGAAAAAATGTTATGGTAAAAACATTAAACATTTCCCAAAAATCAGTGGATTAGTGCAATGTTCTGAAACTTGGCAAGCATGCAGTCATAACTGCTTGCCAACCCCCAAAATAATGAGACAATACAAGTAAAATGGGTTTAAATATGGGCAACTTTATTAACTGTTACCTATTTAACAGCCCGAAAGACATACAACAACCCTGTTACCTATTTAACTTTGAAACTGAATATAACATTATTCTAATAGAGAATATGGTAGGAAAACCCCATCCAAGGTAGTGTCCTTATCTGGTCTACCCTTGTGCTGATAAGGGCGAAAAAACCTGGTTCCCGGTTAGCCTGCACCTGAGCAACCTTTAAGGAAAGGGTGTCAGAGAAGCCTCCCTCAACGTTGGTGAGGCCAAACTCCGGGCATTCCAAGGGCCTTTAACTTCACCTCACCTGTTAAAGATGAATACCAGATGAGTGTTTTTTCTGATGTCCTTCGCCCCAAAGGGGATGGTGCCCTAGGTATACCCTAGATTGGAAATTCCCCTATCCATTTTCCGCTGAAACCTATTTAATTGCCTCACCATCCCAATTTCCCCCTAATGACAGTATAAGGTAGGCAAAAAAACCCCAAGAACATAGAAGGGAAAAAAAATCCTACCCAGCCCCTTGCAGTGACCACCTTGAGCTATACTGCTGATGGGCGGGCGTGGTGGCCTGAAGGTCAAATGAGTGTGAGGGGGCTGTCTGATTGCTAGATCAGCCACGCCCCCTCACGTGGCTCCCAATAGGAGCCATAGGTCTCTGTTCAGGGGAGGAGGCCAATTGCTCTCCTCTCCCAGCTTCGCTGGAGGAGGAAAGCCCCATGTGGCCTACCTGTGATGCAAGTTTCATCTTGATAGGCACCAATGGACCAAATCATACTGGAACGAAAACAGCACCCCCTTCGCAACTTCAGGGATTTTCTGGAAAACAGAAGGGGGGGGGGTACAGTCAAAACTGGAACTGAAAATGGTACAGTTTTTGGGAGTTGTGAACCCCTCTACTGTATTATAGTACAGAAACTAAGAGACAGACTCAGTGTTCTTTTAAGAGACTGGTCTTAACATGAGCTCACTGGGGTGTGCAAAAAGGCAGAAATCTGTTTTAAATTTCATTTTGAAATTTGAATGCCCCCTGTTTAATTTCAAAAGTTTTTAAAATATATTCAGAGGAGGGGTTTCATTTTGAATCTGAATTTCAGAAGTTTTGTTACCGTTTCTTTAGTTTTTTTTCCATTGGCGATAATGGGGGAAATTTAGAGGCTCGTTTCTCCATCAGTTCTATGGCTACCAGGATGAAACTTGGGACACTTGCAGAACACATTTACAACTGTAAGCTTCCCAAGTTTCAAAAATCTACTGATTTTCTGGGAATTTTTCAGCAGCCTGTGGCAGGGATTTCTGGGACTTGTAGTTTGAAAAGGGAGGAGAATGGAGAGGAAAACCAGTCCTGTGACAGGCTGAGGAAGAGCATGTGATGCAGCACGTATCCTGCTCTCCGCCCCATAACCCTCACGAACAGATTGCTTGCTTCAACTTGGAAAAAACTGTCAGGATATACTAATGAAACTAATGAACCTTTCTGGAATTTTGTGGGGAGCCTGTTTTTTTTGTTTGAGTTCGTGGAGGGGGGGGGGGACTCCTGTATTTTATTTTGGTGGTTTGTATTTACAAATTGGCATATTTGTCTGAACCCAAAATGATATCTGAACCCAAAATGATACCTCTATGAGCTCAACCTTCTGATGCCAGTCTTTGAATGTGGTAATTAAATTATCCTTGTCTGGTCAACCTTTGACAAGACCAAGAAATGTCTTGATAATCTTCCACCTTCAGATTTATCATTTGGACCCTCGCCTTCCTCTTCTGGTGGGCTTAATAAGAAAGAAAAGTTCTAAATTGCTCCTTTTCTTTTTTTATATATATTTTATTTATAGTTTTAACGAAACAGTACAGTGATCAGGTGTAATATAAAAACATAGGGAGAAGAAAGAAAAAGAGAGAGAAGAGAAAACAACCAAAAAAAAAAAAAAGGAAAAGGGAATGGGGGGGGGGATAAATTGCTCCTTCATTTTCCATCTCTCCACTTTGCCTGCTTGCCTTGGGTATCTCACACTATTTCTGCCTTTTTCCTTCCCCCATACTATGCTAAACAGAAACATCCACCAAGACAACCATTAGGAAAAGTGAGATGGCTACCTTAAGCAGGAAGGTTTGCTATCATGAAAAGATTTTAAATGTTTAATTATTTTATGTGTTGATATTGTATTTTTAGAGCCAAATACATTGTGGGATTTCCTCACCTAGGTGGTTCAAATAAAAGGGATTCAAAGAATATTCAGAAATATTGTTAGAATGTTGTCAAGAAGAATCCTAGATTGAGACTCTTTGTAGTGTGTGACTTATTCTGTACAAAATTGAACCAGGGTTGTTTTGAATAGAAGATATGCTTTTCTACGATAAAATATATATTTCTACATAGACAACTTCAAATTCTCATTAGATTCTGAACAAAATTGGCATTTGGGTAGTTTGCATAGAAAACATATTTTATTATTTGTTGCATGTCACTTTGTAGCAATATGAACTGAAAAGCAGGCCCTATAAGCTTTCTTTAAAAAAAAATCTAGATGTTCTTCTCTGTGCATTTCTGCAAAATCTGTTTTCTATGAAATATTTCAGGGGTTGCAGGGTTACCAAGTATACTTTGAGGATAGATATACTGAAATACTATAGGGGAAATAACCTAAAACTGCTATCAGATTAAACTTTGTGACATCAGAAAAAAGTCATTCCTTCATACAAGCCTTCCCTTTTTCCAATTTTACTTTCTGCACTGGGAGACCCATATTTCAGAGTTATCTCTTAATACAATTATACTTCATTTAGCCAGCAATTACAGTAATAAGACAACTGGCAACCATTGTCATTCAGACAGAAGAAAATCAATGAGAGCAGTTTCATTTTCCATCAGGCTATCTCAGTATATCAGGAGACCCAGCAGCAATGCTAAGAGTTTAAGTCATTGGTGATTTTCTTTCTTGAATGATTTTATAATAATTGAATGATTTCTCTCTCTTTAGCTTTGTTTGCATAGAAAAGTATTCAGGTATCGGACATTGCATTTCATCTTATCTTTTCTTATAGTATTCCACTAGCCATGTTTTTTGGGGTTTTTTTAAGATCCTTATTTGAATGTGCTTTATATAAGAACATAGTCTATAAATGTCCATGAGAAGCAGAGGTTCATACATGCTGGCCCCACCAGATACATCCTCAGGTGTATTCCATATCCTCAGGTGTAAACCTTAACATGTTGAGAGAATGTGAGAGCTCTTCATCTGGCTTCCCTACTCACTGCCAGAAGCTTGGAAACTGAAGTGCAGATACAGAAGAAGGAAGAACATAAAAACTCCTTGCACTTTATTTACATAAACCTTTCCTGAATTGAGATCTTTCATTTCATGTAATACAGAAAAAATACTGTGCATCCTACCACCGTCAACATGATGGATCCTTTGTGGGGTTAGTGGCACCCCGGTAATGGGATTCTCAATCCCAGGAGATTTGTTTCTTTTTATCTCTATGAGATTAGCAGCTGATAATAATGCTAATCTAGTATGATAGTGATCCGTTTAGACTTGAAAGATATAGTACATCTGCACTAGACAGCTTGATACTAATCTAACTGCCATGATACTGTCCTATGTGATTCTGGAATTTGTACTTTGGTCACACACCTAAAATTTTCAGTAAGAAAATATTGATATACACCCTGAATTTCTGCATCAGTGCTCTTGAGCATAAATTTGAAACACTACAATATATTTAGTTGAGTGGAAACTACTTTTTCATTTTAAATTCAGTTTGTAGAAACTGAAGTAACCTGAAGACAAAAGAGGAAAGTGGGAGGAAGAGAGAGAAACTAAGATGTTTTAAAAGCAGTGAAAAGGTGAGATAACAAATAATTAACTGTAACTATCCCTAATAAAGAAGAATAGTTGGTGGGCATGCATCACTTAGGGACCTTGGTGGGTTGAGAGACAATAGATAAATGTTTGAGAGAGACAGAGAGAGACCATAAAAATATTTTCCAACTGGCTATACTAGTTGTGGGATTTTGAATATTGTTTCCCAAAGATAATCTTCTTAATTGCCAAACTTTCTTGTTCCCTCTCCTAACAACCCATCAGTAGGCCATTATTTGCTTAAAAACTCACATATTGTTGGCCAGGAAATCTTGGCCATATAAATTGTTTTTTGACATACATAGCAAAGCAGTATTGCTTTGCTTTTCATGACAAGGATGATAGTTTTTCTGCTGTGGGTAAAGTCAGTATTCATGCTACATCTGTAGCATAGTACTGGATCACCTGACTACTGCAAAAGCCAAAATAGAGACCCTAAAACTATTTCAAAGGACATTTTAATACAATTCCCAACAAAGTACAAGTCCACAATGTTTAGCAACTGATGATTCTAATTGAGACTTCTGGGAGTTAAAATAGTCCAAAGCGTCCCATCCTTGTTTGTAGTAGAAATAACATGCCAATTTTTTGCTGAATCCATCTGAATAAGCGGATTAAGAAACTGTTATATTTCTATTTCTTCTTTTATACATATCAACTTTTTAAAAAGAGAGAGAGAGAGCAAAAGAACAAAAGAAATCTTTTCATGCAACCCATACGTCTGCTAGGAAATGGGAGCTTTCCTTTTACTGTTCAAAGGAAATCTTTAAAACACTCCCAGTATTGCAAAGAGTCACATCAGTGTAAAGACAAATGATATTCTTGCTAGTTGCCAAACTTCTGCTGCAGAGCAACTTCTTGGCACAAAATAGCCTTCATTTGGTGAATATTATTGAATTTCTTCTTTGATCTGCTTGTCTCTTGATGGTACCATCTTTGGACAGTGCTACAATATACTGTCTTGTTCTCTTGATGAATGATCTAAATCCATCACCCAGGAGCACCATTCCTCCACAGAGGGATAAGAGTTATGTGTCATCAAGAGGAGAAGTGGTGATAATGTATCTTTGGAGTGTTCCTGCTTATGGAAAAACCTGTCAAATGATTTCACTTTTGTTCCGTGCACCAATACAAAACTTTCCTAAATTACAGGTGTAGCGTAAATTCCTTAGTAATTTATACTGGGAACTCAAAAGTGGTGGTGGAGGGAGGAGACCATCTGTAGTGGGATGACTATATATTCACCGCACATGCTTAATTGGCCTCCTGCAAGACCTTCACAGAGAATAGACATTAATAGATGCCCCCAGAAGAAGACAAATACAATATCTGGAAGCACATCATGCCCTGATGTCAAAATAATGCATGAGCAGGGATTCAAGGCTTACCATATATATTCATGTATGAATCAACCTCACATGTAAGTTCAGGTTGGGGGACAAAATTATAGATTTTGATATAACCTTATGACTGTCAAAGGTCATTCTGTGGAGGGAGAAAGCACCCATACTACTTCAGGTCACCTTTGGCTGTCTCCACCATTTTCCCACCAAGGTATTGAAAAAGGTCAGAAGTGACACCATGGATAAGATAGTACAGGGGTTTGACACTTCTTTTAGGTTTTCTCAGGATGATTTTCTCTTCCCCCCTCCCCCACTCTACTCAGAGAAGGAAATGATTCAATTTTTTATAAATTACAATTAGCTATATTAACCCGTGGATATGTCAACTCAGGTTTTTGCATTGTTTTTTTAAACTTATAAATAAATATATAGGGTATATAAAAGAAGTGTGGTTCACAAACAATCACTGGTCTTTACATCCATGCTATATATTTTACAATAGTAGCTAGTAGGCATGTGCGATTGATTAAAAATGGTTCAAAAGTACTTACAGAACTAGGGTGTGATGGCGCTTTGTTTCTAAAGTGTTTCTAAAGTATACTTAGTGAAAATTTTGCTACTATAATGAGACTAAGGAAATTTCATTGCTATTTCATTAATAGTAATTGCGCATGCACATTAATGAAATAATTACTATCATTGGGAAACTTCAGGGGCTTCTCTCTCCCTCATGTCTTCATTATTATTATTTTTATATTTATTTATACAACGCCTTTCTCCCTGTTGTGATACAGGGCGACTAACACTCCACAATAAACAAGTTTTAAAGTTAAAAAAACAAATATCAGTATGGTTAAAAACAGAATTAAAATACAGTAAATCCTCTAAAATGCCCTTTAAAACTCATATTCTCTCCAATCCCACCCAATCTCCCCAAAGCCTGCCCCTTCCCCTTCCCCAAATGCCTGTAGACATAAAATCATAGATGTTTCCCAGGTTCATAGAAAGAGATGCAGTCCTTCAAATAACCTAGACTGGATCCATATAGGGCTTTGTAGGTCAAAGCCAGCACTTTGAATTGTGCTTGGAAACATCTTGGCAGCCAGTGAAGCTGTCACAACAGAGGAGTTGTATCCTCCCTGGAACCAGCCCCAGTTAGCAGTCTCCCTGCTGCTCTTTGGACCAACTGAAGTTTTGAGCTCTTTTCAAATCCAGCTCCATGTAGAGCGCATTACACTAGTCCAAGTGTGATGTAACCAAGGCATGTACCACCGTGGCCAGGTCTGACTTCTTCAGGAATGGGCGCAGTTGGCACACTAGCTTTAAGCATTCCTAGTCACTGCTGATTCCTGGGCCTCCAGGTTCAGAGCCAAATCCAGAAGTACTCCCAAACTGTGAAAGTGTGTTTTCAGGGAGAATGTAACCCCATCTAACACAGGCTTACTCTCTATTCCCAGATCTGTCTTTCAATTGACCAGGAGTACCTCTATCTTATCTGGATTAAGCTTCAATTTGTTTGCCCTCATCCAGTCCATTACAGCTGCCAGGCATAGGAACCACTTCCATGAAATTAGGTGGAAAAGAGTGGTAGAGTTGGGTGTCATCTGCGTATAGATGGCATTGCACTCCAAATCTCAGGATGACCTCTCCCAGAGATTTCATGTATATGTTGAAAAGCATGGGGAACAGCACAGAGCACCGAGGGAACCCACTGGCCAGTGCCAAGAAGTCAAACAGAAGCCTCCAGCAACACCTTTTGAGAAGGTCCCTCTAGGAAGGAATGGAACCACTGAAAAACAGTACCTCTATGCCCCATTCCAGAAAGGCATCTCAAAAGGATACCAAGGTCAATGATATTGAAAGCCACAGAAAGGTCCAGAAGAACCAATAGGGACACACTTCCCCTGTCTAGTTCTCTGCAGAGGTCATCCGCTAGGATGACCAAAGCTGTCTCTGTCCCATAACCATGCTAGTTAGCAAACTGAAATAGATCTAGATAATCTAGATAATCTATACTCTAAACCTACCATTGGGGATGGAAATAATATGCAAAAATCCGTCGAAAATGGAGAAAAACGTGTTTTTCATGTTTTGAACTACCCTGACAAGCCAAATCCTGGACTAACAAGAATATCCACAGTTCAAAACTTCTCAGCAAAATTAGCACTTGGTGGTTTTTCAAAGAAAATAGAATTTTCTGCAAAGGAGACAGCATATTCTGCATGAAGTTGTAATTGGGGATTTGTTCTGTGTAAAATTTACACATAGTTGATTTGCATATAAAACAACATTTTCTGATTTGGGGCTCACAAATGTCAGGAGGATAGGTCCCAAAGCCCCCTCCAAAAAAGAAGAAAGAAACCCAATCCAACACTTAATACTAAAACAGATTATCATGTTCCCATCTGGTGCAGTCTTTGGAAGAATCTGGAAGCAAAATGTGGCTCTGAGCCACACCAAAGTTGTTCATCTATTCTGTACATTGACTAGATGAGTATCATATGGAATTCTTTTTTCAGCCATATCTGAAGATACACAAAATTAGAACTGAGATCTTCATTGCACTACACCTTGCTATATAGATCAAAATAGTAAATACCCTAAAGACACCAGATCCCATCTGATCTTGTAAGGTAAGCAAGACCAGCCCTGGTTAGTACTTGATTAGAGACCAGAGAAAAAAAACCTGGCAAAAATGTCTCCAAGTATTCCTTGCCTTAGAAAACGCTATGAAATTTATGGGGTTTCCATAAGTTGATATGTGTTTTGAAGGTACATATACACCTACACAATTTACAAGGGACAAAAAAAATAAAACTACATTTTAAAAATCTAGAAATAATTATAAAAACTTTATCAGTGTATGAGAAAGCTCTCATGACAATGTCTGGAATAAGAGGATGAACAATTAATTATTCATGATCAGATCCTTTAGCTGAATAAGAGGCCTATCTTACACTATAGCTCCTAGTACATTTGTATGTCTGTGTATGTACAAACAAGAATGGATCTAACAGCAGAAATAAAGCTGTGATTTATTATGTATACTATATATACATAAGAATCCATGTATTTTAACTTAATGAGAGAGCTGACTCTCCTAAATCATACATATTGCAATGACAGCTACAAAATGGACACTGAACATGAAAACAAATGCATGGAGAATTTGAAAAAGAACTGAAGACTAAAGTAAGATCATGAAATCAAAATGTATAAACTTTTATATTTAGGAATGGAGATGGAAAAGACTGATTAGATTCTTACTTGGATGGGTAAATCTCAGCTACTCTTTCCCAATGTAGCAGCTGCTACTAAAAGAAATGGACTACAATCCCCATGATAGGATTGTTGTATGTTTTCCAGGCTGTATGGCCATGTTCTAGAAGTATTCTCTCCTGACGTTTCGCCTACATTTATGGCAGGCATCCTCAGAGGTTGTGAGGTATGGAAAAACTAAGCTTAGTTTTTCCATACCTCACAACCTCTGAGGATGCCTGCCATAGATGTAGGCGAAACGTCAGGAGATAATACTTCTAGAACATGGCCATACAGCCCGGAAAACATACAGCAACCCTGTGATCCCGGCCATGAAAGCGTTCGACAACACAATCCCCATGATATTCACCATGACCATTATCAAGAGAGCTTGGGCCAAATCAGATAAAAATGTAAGATATTATACTTTTTGTATACTTATCAACATACCAATACCACAAAAATGGCAAACATTATTATTGTTGTTCTGCAATCAAGTTGATTTTGTCTTTTGGTGCCCCTATGAATCAGAGACCTCCAAGTTACTCACTCATCTCTCTTGCAGAAGTCTCAGAACTGTAAACTCCCCTCCCCTCCCAGCAGTTCTGTCTCCCCAATCTCAGTCACCCATCCCTTCAATATAGGAAAGTCTAAAGGGGCTCATTGGGGGACGAGCGTAGCATCCTCTCCCCTCTTCTAGTTCTCACATGTGCAGCTATATGACTACAGACACATATGACGACAAACACATATAGTTTCAATGTGTTAAAAATCTGCTGCAACTGCATACCTCTTGTACAAGGAAGTTCCACTGTATGGGAGCAGCTGGTGAGAAAGATCTCACCAAACACAACTACCGTGTTTCCCCGAAAATAAGACCTACCCAAAGAATAAGACCTAGCAGGGGTTTGGGGGGATTGCCAAATATAAGGCCTCCCCTGAAAGTAAGACCTAGCAACCCAAGCTGCAGCAGAGTTCCATTGGGAAGCATGGCTGCAGGGCAGAAGCAGCACTCATTCATACACCGGAGGGAGGGAGGGAAAGTGCTTGTTTTCTGTGCCTCCCTCCCTGCCTGCCTTTCCTTGCCTGTCCCCCAGCCGAGGCTTGATGAACCTTCCGTGGCTGCTGCAGTTTCTTCCTTCCTTCCGTCTCCCTCATGGCCATGCTGCCTTGCTTCCCAGAGGCTTCTGATTGGCTCCTGGAGCCAGGGCAAGGGAGGGTGGGAGGGAAGGAAGGAAGAGGGCTTTCAACTCTTCCCGAAGGCTTCGCTCCTTAAAGGTACAGGACGCATTGGGATTCTCCTCTCATCTTCCTATCCTATGCCATGAAACTGATTATTTTATACTATTATTCTATTGCCATATTATTATCATCATATTCTGTTACTATTATTATATCCCATTATTATATTATCCTATTAATATATTTTAAATCATTATATTATATTTTTCTATTATTATTATTATTATATCATTATATTATTATTCTATTATTATTCTATTATATTTTCATATATTATATTATTATTCTGTTATTATTAAATTCCATTTTATATTACCCTATTAATATATTTTATATCATTATATTCTATACTATTATTCTATTATATTATCATATTATTATTTTATTATTATTAGCATATTCTGTTATTATTATTATATTCCATTTTATATTATCCTATTAATATATTTTATATCATTCTATTCCATTCTATTATTCTATTATATTATCCTATTATTATCCTATTATTATGCTATTCTTTTATTATATCCCATTATTATATTATCCTATTAATACCATATTATTATCATTTTCTGTTATTATTATATCCTATATTATATTATCTCATTAATATATTGTATATCATTATATTATTATTATATTATCATATTATTATTATTATTATTATTATTATTATTATTATAGTATATTATATTATTCATCATTCATGACTACATTGAAACTAGAATAGAGAGAAATCAGCGTGGAAACCTTGTGAAACCTAAATTGCAAGAGGTACCATAGATTGTTGTACATGTAAATAATGGTAGTAACAAGAAATTCTTGATAGGATCCATAGTTTGTCTGGTTATGCTGGTTTGTGATGACAACTACTTTACAGTATATAATAAATGTTCATTTTGTTGTTCAACAATAAATGTGAGCTCTTCTTCATGGAAAAATAAGACATCCCTTGAAAATAAGACCTAGTGCATCTTTGGGAGCAAAAATTAATATAAGACCCTGTCTTATTTTCGGGGAAACAGGGTAGTAGTGGAAATGAGAGAAAGCTCTTCCTCAAAGACCTGCAAATGTGAGGAAAGATATAAGGAAACATGGGCTTTTTACTAGGAGGGAACTCTTCATGTGTTCTTGAGCTATAACTCCCACAATCCCTAACCAGCATAAGTGAGGATGTTTTTTTCTCAACAAAAATGTGGAGAATCATCTGTTCCACATCTGTGTTTTATACCACAAAGTCATTCATGCTTGTCTTCAAATCTTTTTGAGATTTAGGAACTTCTCTTTTGCTAGAGTGAATACAGATGAATTTTCTTGATCCTTTATGACAGTCTTCTCTCATGAGTTATCTGTCAAGTAATGGAAGTGAGTCAGACCATCAGTAAGAAGAGATAGGATAAAAGGTGCAGAGACAAAAGTGGTTTGTAATACACTATATAGAGGAATATGTAGTTCTCCCCCCCTTTCTCCTTGCCACCATTTCCCCTCTTGTACCCCCTTGCTAGATCTGAGGGTCAAATGAAATTAGGGCCACATGAAAATAAACTCAGGTCCAAAGGTTCCTTGGCCATAACTTTAAGAACACAGCAGTTGAAATATCCATTTAGCATGAGGCTCCTTCTACACTGCCATATAATTCAGATGCGAGAGCTGGACCATAAGGAAGGCTGAACGAAGGAAGATAGATGCTTTTGAACTTTGGTGCTGGAGGAAAATCCTGAGAGTGCCTTGGACCGCAAGGAGATCCAACCAGTCCATCCTCCAGGAAATAATGCCCAACTGCTCACTGGATATTAGAGGCAAAGATGAAGTATTTTGGCCACATCATGAGAAGACAGGAAAGCTTGGAAAAGATCATGATGCTGGGAAAAATGGAAGGAAGAAGGAAGAGAGGCCAACCAAGGGCAAGATGGATGGAGGGTATCCTTGAAGTGACTGGCACAAACTTGAAAGAACTGGGGGTGGCGACAGCCGACAGGGAGATCTGGCGTGGACTGGTCCATGAGGTCACAAAGAGTCGGAAATGACTATGTGATTGAAGAAAAAGAAGATATGAGTCTACACTGCCATATAATCCAGTTCAAAGCAGATAATCTGGATTTTATATGGCAGAGTAGATGGGGGGCATAGTTCAAATTGTCTAAACCCTCCCAATCCTTTTGTGTAATCCTCTATGCAAGCTTCGCAGCAAAGTGTTTCAAAGGGCTTTGTTCTCTTAATCGGTAACCACCTTGATTATTGTAAAGACACCACCATGCATAGCACATATTTCATCACCGGAGGGAGAAACAAGACAAGAGGTTCAGATGTGAATGAGAGTGTAACTTTGAACTTACTTACAGGTTTGGTCTTGACTTCTGACTGAAACCCCCTTTGCCGTCTGTACAGGGAATATACTGTAAAGGCTGTGATTTATTGCTGTGTTATCATGCCTGTCTGCCTCATTACAGACTCTGAATTTTATCAGGCAGCTTGTCCTGCAGTGTCTGGTGAGCAATTACTAAGGCTTGCAAGGAAGCTTGAAATACTTTGCTGAGCATCAGTAATGTGCCTGTTTTCAAGCTACCGATAAAATAGTACTTTTGTACAGTTCAAAACAACTTGCATGGGAGCACATCAGAGGAGACATTTAGGGCACATGTTCATGCTGTATGTATTTAGTGAGTACTTACCCAATTAACATGTAGCAATCAGCATGCAAAATGGTGTAGGCAACCACGTTGCAGAAATCTATAGCAAGGTTTGATGCTTAGCCACAGTCTGATTGCTACCATGTCAAGTGATTGTACTGACAGTGATACACTTGACATGAAACAGGGCCAAAAATGTCTTCACATTGAGCTGCCTGGGGTTAATTAAGTGTAACATGGAAATGAAAGAAGACTTAAATAATATAAGGGTGGTGGCTACCAGCTGCTTTTTTCCTTTAGTTGTATCCAAAGTTATATCATAAAAGAACTTTTTACCCCCACCTAATTTTTCTTTACAGTCTTTCATGCTCATCTCATTTCTTCACGAATCTGAGGGATCTCACCTGGACACAATGACATGGGCACTGTTTGGGTAGAGTAAGTAAGTAAATAAAACTTTATTTATATCTCACCCTATCTCCCCGTGGGAACTCAGGGCGGCTCACAACATAAAAGGCAAACACTAAATGCCATAAAATACAGTAATAAATTAATAAAGTAAGCAATATAAAATATTCAACCATACAAACAATCACATAGAGAGCAATATAGCTAATTACACAATATCATTAAACCCAGGATTAATAGCCATGTCAATATTCCCTTCCTTTTTTATATAAGGCTGGATCTTTAAACATTCACATCTTCATATGCCTGGATGCAAAGGAAGGTTTTTATTTGTTTGCTAAAGGAGGACAGCCATGGGGACATTCTGGTTGCCTTTGGGAGGGAGTTCTAGAGACAGTGGCAATTGCAGAGAAGGCTCCCTCTGTTGTCCCCACCAATCAGGTTTGAGATGGGGGTGAGACTGAGAGGAGGGCCTCCCTTAATGAGTGCAGTGTCTGGGCAGGTTCATATGAGGAGAGGTGGTTGGCCAGGTAGTCTGTACCCAAATCGTTTAGCACTTTAAAGGTAATGACCAGCACTTTACATTTTGGCCGGTAGCAAAACGGGAGTCAGTGCCGTAGCATGGGAGTGGTCCGCTCCCTTTATGGTGCTCCCGCTAGTAACCTGGCTGCTGATCTCTGAACCAGTTGAAGCTTCCAAGTGCTCTTTAAAGGCAGCCCCATGGAGAGCGTGTTGCAGTATTCCAGTTAAGATGTAACTTAGGCATGTATTACCGTGGCCATATCTGGCATCTCAAGATACAGAAGCAGCGGGCACACAGGTTTTAATTGTGCAAAGGCACAATCCTGGCAATTGCCAACACCTGAGGCTCCAGGGTCAGTGATGAGTCCAGGATCACCCCCAAGCTGCGTATCTGTGTTTTCAGGGGGAGTGTAATCCCATTCAGCACAGGTTGTATCCCTATACCTTGATCTGCCTTCTGACTGACCAGAAGCAACTCTGTCTTGTCAAGATTTAATTTCAATCTGTTCACCCTCATCCAGTCAATTACTGTTGACAGATATCAATTCAGGACCAGAACAGCATCCTTGGCTTTTGGTGGAAAGGAGTAATAGAGTTGGATGTCGCCTACATAAATATGGCACCGACTCCAAAACTCTGGAGTATCTCTCCCAGCAGTTTCATGTAAATACTAAACAGCATGGGTGACAGAATAATTCCTTGAGGGATGCCGCAGACCAATGGACAAGGAATTGAACAGGAGTCACTGAGTACTATCTTCTGAGTTCAGTCCTCTAGAAAAGAGTGAAGCTAATGTAAATCAATGCCTCCTAATCCCATCTCAGCAAGATGACCTAGAAGGATACCATGGTTGATGGTATCAAACGCCACTGAAAGGTCCAGAAGAACCAACAGGGACACACTCCCCCTGTCTAACTCTCTTTGTAGATAATCTCTGTATCACAAACACATATTGGCACATTTTCATATGCAGTAGGTTTCCCAAATCACAAAGCACCTCTTTCCATATTAAAACAACTTAATGCTTTAGTGACATGATTTGTAACTGCCTGGTTCCAAAGCCTGTAATTCCTTCTGACAATTAGCAGCAGTCTGACAAATTCTCTTCTCTAGAAACACTGAAAAGAAGTGTACTTTTATGGACTGAAAAATCTCTTGCCCGCACACACTTTCTTTCCTTCTTTAAATAATAATAACACAGAACTCTGCTTATTTGGCAATTTATTTTCACAGTCAATGGAAATTAATACCAAAGGTTAGAAAGGTGATACACAATAATCCACCCAGCCAAGGAAACACACTATGAAAAAACAAAGGTATGAAGCCCCTATAGGAATGTTTAATACTATTAAATGCTTTTAGTGCATGCTTTTTGGAGACATTACACCCTCCATCTCCCCCATAATCTGCTAGAATTATCAGACATATAGGTTAACTGCCATTTTGCTCATAATAACAAAAAGCATTCCTGATAGTGACTTGTCCCAACCCCCCCCCCCCCCCCCCCCAGAATTCCAACTATACTGTTTGTGAATAAATCAACTGATGTGAGTGGATTCATGAAGTAAACTGTTCTCTCTCCTCAGCGGCAATACTATGGTCTAATCAATTTCACCCTAAAGAGGAAAATGGAACCTCTAGGATGTGTAACAAACACATGCACCATTTCCCCTTTGGATGAGAAATAGACTGGGACAGAAGCTGTTTGTGAGAACAAGTTTGTTTACTGCCTTTCCTGCTATGAGCCAGATTGTGTGGGAAAATATAATCCAATTCCACTTGCAGTCTATGAATATGTGAAAGATACTGGAAGATGTCTCAAGCAGCATTTTGCTCCAGTTTTAGTTACTATACAGTTCCCAGTGCAGCTACATATAAAGTGCACTGCAGTAGATTAAATTAAAGACTACTACAGCATGCATCACGAGGACAAAAAGGTTGCAATTCATTCACCAAGCAAATAATGAAAAAAGAATCTAAAAACCAGCTGGTACTCCCACCAAGCAGAGTGAAGTGGCTCCCTCAGGTGGTAATTTTCCCCACCCTTTTTGGGGGGTGCGCTCTAAGGGTGCTCACCAATGCATCGTCTTCATCATGGAAAGAAGTGACAAGTGGAGTGCCGCAGGGCTCCGTCCTGGGCCCGGTTTTGTTCAACATCTTTATTAACAACTTAGATGAAGGGTTAGAAGGCACGATCATCAAGTTTGCAGATGACACAAAACTGGGAGGGATAGCTAACACTCCAGAAGACAGGAGCAGAATTCAAAACGATCTTGACAGACTAGAGAGATGGGCCGAAACTAACAAAATGAAGTTCAACAGGGACAAATGCAAGATACTTCACTTCGGCAGAAAAAATGGAATGCAAAGATAGAGAATGGGGGACACCTGGCTTGATTGCAGTATGTGTGAAAAAGACCTTGGAATCATCATGGACAACAAGTTAAACATGAGCCAGCAATGTGATGTGGCTGCTAAAAAAGCCAATGGGATTCTGGCCAGCATAAATAGGGGTATAGCATCTAGATCGAGGGAAGTCATGCTACCGTTCTATTCTGCCTTGGTCTGATCACACCTGGAGTACTGTGTCCAATTCTGGGCACCTCAATTGAAGGGAGATGTTGATAAGCTGGAAAGCGTCCAGAGGAGGGCGACTACAATGATCAAACGTCTGGAGAACAAGCCCTATGAGGAGCGGCTTGTTTAGCCTGCAGAAGAGAATGCTGAGGGGAGACATGATAGCCATGTACAAATACGTGAGGGGAAGTCATAGGGAGGAGGGAGCAAGCTTGTTTTCTGCTGCCCTGCAGACTAGGACACGGAACAATGGCTTCAAACTACAGGAAAGGAGATTCCACCTGAACATCAGGAAGAACTTCCTCACTGTGAGGGCTGTTCGGCAGTGGAACTCTCTGCCCCGGACTGTGGTGGAGGCTCCTTCTTTGGAGGCTTTTAATCAGAGGCTGGATGGCCATCTGTCGGGGGTGCTTTGAATGCGATTTCCTGCTTCTTAGCAGGGGGTTGGACTGGATGGCCCATGAGGTCTCTTCCAACTCTACTATTCTATGATTCTATGATTCTATGAAAATGATAGACAGTACATATACACTTAATCTGATTCAGGAGGATTGACCCCAATAGCTATAGGAAATAAATCAAACTTTCATTACTGACATCATTGGCCCAGCTAGATTATGGTTTATTTATTTATTTATTTATTTCCAATATTTCTACCCCGCCCTTCTCCCCGAGGGGACTCAGGGCGGCTTACACAACTGGTAGGATCACTACCAGTACATCATAATACAATAAATAAGAATAAAACAGTTAAAATAATTAAATAACATAGTAAAATACAATATATAAAAATTTAAAACAATGCAACACCAAATATATATACCAATCATCCATTAGACCTTGTGCCTTAATCCGATCCATGTCAATGCTAACTGAGTTCATTCATTAAATGCTTGCGCGCATAGCCAGGTCTTCAGCTTCTTCCTGAACCCCAAAAGGGATGGAGCCTGCCGGATTTCACTGGGGAGGGAGTTCCACAGTTGATAACTGGTTGATAACTACTAACCTGTTTCCCCGAAAATAAGACAGGGTCTTATATTAATTTTTGCTCCCAAAGATGCACTAGGTCTTATTTTCAGGGGATGTCTTATTTTTCCATGAAGAAGAGCTCACATTTATTGTTGAACAACAAAATGAACATTTATTATATACTGTAAAGTAGTTGTCATCACAAACCAGCATAACCAGACAAACTATGAATCCTATCAAGAATTTCTTGTTACTACCATTATTTACATGTACAACAATCTATGGTACCTCTTGCAATTTAGGTTTCACAAGGTTTCCACGCTGATTTCTCTCTATTCTAGTTTCAATGTAGTCATGAATGATGAATAATATAATATACTATAATAATAATATGATAATATAATAATAATATAATGACATACAATATATTAATGAGATAATATAATATAGGATATAATAATAACAGAAAATGATAATAATATGGTATTAATAGGATAATATAATAATGGGATATAATAACAGAATAGCATAATAATATAATAATAATAGGATAATAGAATAATAGAATGGAATAGAATGATATAAAATATATTAATAAGATAATATAAAATGGAATATAATAATAATAACAGAATATGCTAATAATAATAAAATAATAATATGATAATATAATAGAATAATAGTATAGAATATAATGATATAAAATATATTAATAGGGTAATATAAAATGGAATTTAATAATAACAGAATAATAATATAATAATATGAAAATATAATAGAATAATAATAGAATAATAATATAATGATATAATAATAATAGAAAAATATAATATAATGATTTAAAATATATTAATAGGATAATATAATAATGGGATATAATAATAGTAACAGAATATGATGATAATAATATGGCAATAGAATAATAGTATAAAATAATCAGTTTCATGGCATAGGATAGGAAGATGAGAGGAGAATCCCAATGCATCCTGTACCTTTAAGGAGCCTTGGGGACGAGTGGAAAGCCCTCTTCCTTCCTTCCCTCCCACCCGCCCTTGCCCTGGCTCCAGGAGCCAATCAGAAGCCTCTGGAAGCAAGGCAGCATGGCCATGAGGGAGACGGAAGGAAGGAAGAAACGGCAGCAGCCACGGAAGGTTCATCAAGCCTCGGCTGGGGGACAGGCAAGGAAAGGCAGGCAGGGAGGGAGGCACAGAAAGCAAGCACTTTCCCTCCCTCCCTCCGGTGTGTGTATGAGTGCTGGTTCTGCCCTGCAGCCATGCTTCCCAATGGAACTCTGCTGCAGCCTTAGTTGCTAGGTCTTACTTTCAGGGAGGCCTTATATTTGGCAATCCCCCCAAACCCCTGCTAAGTCTTATTCTTTGGGGAGGTCTTATTTTCGGGGAAACACGGTAGTAACTAGGGTGCAAAAGTCATTTGTATCTCGTATATAGGATGCATTTCATAAGATTTCTACATATGACATGATATTAAGAAACATGGGTGGTGCCCACACAAAAAATATTTAAGATTCAAAACACTGATATATGACTTTCTGGAAGAGTTATGTTAGTCTCATAAGTGGCTTCAGGTCTCCGTCGCAGGTGCTGCTTCTCCCCCAAAAGGGCTGGGTTTGGTTTCCCCAAAGGGCCCTGAAGAGGATGGCAAGGCCTGGAGTTAAGGGAGAAGCCCCGCTCTTTCCCCAGATTCTAGATTCAGTGCCTATGCACCAAAATGCTGCCTTTTGTGTTACTGAAATAGCAATGTATGAGATTGACATCAATCAAGCATTTTTTTAAAAAAAGAAAGGTTATGATTCTCCAGTGCAAATGGAAAACATTAAATTATTTTCTTTTGGCTAGTAAGATCTATGTATCCCTCTAAGTCATCAGAAAGGCAGAAGTATCAATCAAAGAAAGGAATGGTTCCTAAAAATAGGCTCATGCTATGGTGGCAAAGTACCTCTTTTTTATTTAATGCTGTGTTTAGGAAAGAATGTTCATCAACCAGCATTCTTTCTTGATTGGTTCATGTCTCTAAGCAGTATATAATGGCTAGCTATAAATAAAAATGCTTTAAGTAATCATTGATATTTAAATAATATACAAGAACCTTCTTATTAAATCTAACTCTTTAGAAGAAACAAGCAGTTTGACATTGGAGATGGAAATGTTGTCAAATAGCCACAAAGTTCCAGCTCATTCTTACTTTTTGTAATGAAATTTATTAGGTTAGTCAACGATCTTGGGAAAAAATAGCCTCAAACCTAGTGTTTCTCATGACTCCTTAATGTAATGTTGTGTCTTAAGTTTAATATTCCATTTGAAATTATAGTCACACATAGTTTTATTTGACTGTGAGTGTATCATTTTGTGGAAGTTCCAATATCTGAACTTATGGGGGCTATACTCATAAAAACAAAAAAACTGACTCATATTAATAAGAAGTTTTAGATTCTGGTTTTCTTATTGGATTATAGCTATCTTTTCAGTGTTTCAGAACATGTTGCCTAGAGAAACATACCATTCAAACCTATGTTATCACAGGAAAGGGATTACAAATCAATTACGCATTCCTTGTTCCCTATTGTATCCCACTAGAAATGGGTTAATATCATCCATGAAAGCTCAGGCTAAAATAAAAAAACAGCTAGTCTTAAAGGTAATGCCACATTCCCTTTGTTTCCTTCTACACGGTCTCTTTCTCCTTTTTACAACTACTTCTTTCAAAACTCTAGAGTAGTGGTTCTCAACTTGTGGGTCCCCAGATGTTTTGGCCTTCAACTCCCAGAAACTCAACAGCTGGTAAACTGTCTGGGATTTCTGGGAGTTATAGGCCAAAACATCTGGGGACCCACAGGTTGAGAATCACTGCTCTAGAGAATATTTTACAGGATTTATATGCCACTTCTCATGCACTTATATGGCACCTGTCAAGTATAGACCTAAACAATGTTCAGTGGTAAAACTATAATTCAGAATACATTATAAAAGTTCTGCAACACTGGGAAGTTAAAAATCAGATTACAGTAGAGTCTCACTTATCCAAGATAAACAGGCCGGCAGAACATTGGATAAGCGAAAATCTTGGATAATAAGGAGGGATTAAGAAAAAAGCCTATTAAACATAAAATTACATTATGATTTTACAAATTAAGCACCAAAACATCATATTTTACAAGAAAGTGACAGAAAAAAGCAGTTCAATACACAGTAATGTTATGTAGTAATTACTGTATTTATGAATTTAGCACCAAAACATTGCAACATTTACTACAAAAACAATGACTACTGAAAGGCAGACTGCCTTGGATAATATAGAACCTTGGATAAGTGAAGCTTGAATAAGTGAGACTCTACTGTACTCAAATACCAGATACATGAAAATGTGAACATATGCAATTTCATAATATTAAGTTATTTTTTTTTTTGAGATGTGTATATTCCACTCAGGAGCTGAAAATTCTTCCGAGTTGTCTTGATCACAAAGAGAGCAACAATAGCATAGTCACTCAAAATAGAGGTGGCCACTTTTCTTTCATTCTGTTTCATATCCAATACATATATTTTAATGACCAAGTGAGAACAAAGATTTGACTAGGTGAGCTTCCACAAGGAGAAAGCCATAGAAAAATTCCCACAAGCTCTGTTAACATAACTCTGTGGCCAAGCACATCCGTGTTATGTTCTGTGGAATGTCCAGAGTGGGAGAAAGAACTCTTGTCTGTTTGAGGCAGGTGTGAACGTTTCAATTGGCCACCTTCATGTAGATATTTTTTTATTGAGTGATACAAACACATAAAACACACATTGGGCAATAAGGGACATGGGGAAAAGGGAGGAGTGGGGGGCATGAGGAGGGTAGGGTGGTTTGGGGGGGGGGGGTGATGAAGTATGGACGGTCCCAGTCTTCCTCCATCGAGGTATATGGGGAGGGGGCGACATGGGGGGGGTAAGGGGGGAGAATAAAACCAAAAAACCCCCCAAAAAACCAAAAAGGAGAGGTGGGGGGTATGGGGGGATTGAGTTCCGTTTTCTTCATCTTCATTTTTTTTCTTCTTGTTGTTGTTTCAACATTTGTATTTTTCTTTAAATAGTCCTCAAAGATAGTCCAATCTGTTTCTTTTATTGCTCTGCTGTTCATTCTCTTAATCAGGAAAGTTAATTTATCAATTTCCTTTATTTCTATGATTTTGTCTATCCAAAGATCTTTTGTGGGTATAGTCTCAGATTTCCATAGTCTTGCTAGTACCATTCTTGCTGCCGTGATACAAAAGGTAAAAGGTTTGTCAGTATTCATGTCAATCTGATGAATGGGGTCATATAGTCCTAGCAGGAGAAGCTCTGGTTTCAACTCAAAGTTAATTTTAAAGATTTTGATACGTTCCTCTTGGACCATTTTCCAATATTTCCCAATTTTTTTTTTTTACAGCTCCACCACATATGGAAATAAGATCCTGTCTGTTCCTTATACCTCCAGCATTTGTTATTTACATTTTTGTACATCAACCCCAACTTTTTTGGGGTCAAATACCATCTATGTAATAGTTTTAACCAGTTCTCCTGTAGATCTGTGTCAATTGGCCACCTTGATTAGCACTAAATAGCCTTTCCGCTTCAAGGTCTGGCTGCTTACTGCCCAGGGGAATCCTTTGTTGGGAGGTATTAGCTGCCCCTGATTGATTCATGTCTGGAATTCCTCTGTTTTCTGAGTGGTGTTCCTTATTTATTGTCCTGATTTTAGAGTTTTTTAAATAGTGGTAGCCAGATTTTATTCATTATCATGGTTTTCTCCTTTTTCTTGACATTGTCCACATGCTTGTGGATTTCAATGGCTTCTCTGTGTAGTTTGACATGGTAGTTATTAGAGTGGTCCAGTTGCTGGTCCCCTCCTTGTATCTCTTCCAAATTGCTAATGGTTAATTCATCTTATTAATAGAGTCCCCGGTGGCTCATTGGGTTAAACCCTTGTGCTGGCAGGACCACTGACTTGAAGGCTGGGTTGCTGACTTGAAGGTCAATGGTTCGAATCCTGCCCAGGGAGAGCATAGATGAGCTCCCTCTGTCAGCTCCACCTTCATGCAGGAACATGAGAGAAGCCTCCCACCAAGGACGATTAAACATAAAACACCTGGGCATCCCCTGGGCAATGTCCTTGTAGACGGCCAATTCTCTCACACCAGAAGCAACTTGCAGTTTTTTCAAGTTGCTCCTGACGCAAAAAAAATCTTGTTAATACTTTACAATGCTGTTTAATGCCTGCCATCTATTTTATTCTGGATGTTTCTCATACTGCAAGCAAGTACAATATGATTGTACAAATGAGAGAGAATTTTGCTTGGTTTATTTTGGAAAGAAAAAACATATTAAATGTTATTATTCCCCCTCCCACCAAATCTTTGGGATAAAAAGAACTTGAGTTTTTTAAAACAATCCAAAAGTGAAATGGACAGTTCTCCTTATTTCTACCTTGGAATATATCCCACCTAATACACCAGGCTTTTTTCTGGATGAAATATACATGATAAATGCTAATTAATGTTAATCAAGGTAATTAGTTGCAACATTCACACTTGCCTCCAACAGACAAGGGTTCTTTCTCCCACCCTGGACCCTCCACAGATATATAAACCTCCCTTGCCTGGTTTCCAATGTACCTCACAACCTCTGAGGATGCCTGCTATAGAGGTGGGTGAAACATCTGGAGAAAATACTTCTGGAACATGGCCATACAGCCCAGAAAACTCACAGCAAGCCAGTGATTCTGGCCATGAAAGCCTTTGACAACACAAAAAGTACACATTTTGGAGTGATTCGGAGTAGACATGCAAAGAAGTGTGGTAGTGATATTTTAGAGATTCCTCCGGTGGCGCAGTGTGTTAAAGTGCTGAGCTGCTGAACATGCAGACTGAAAGGTTGCAGGTTCGAATCCGGGGAGCGGAATGAGCGCCCGCTGTTAGCTCCAGCTTCTGCCAACCTAGCAGTTCGAAAACATGCAAATGTGAGTAGATCAATAGGTACCGCTCTGGCGGGAAGGTAACGGCGCTCCATGCAGTCATGCTGGCCACATGACCTTGGAGGTGTCTATGGATAATGCCGGCTCTTTGGCTTAGAAATGGAGATGAGCACCAACCTCCAGATTCGGACATGACTGGACTTAACGTCAGGGGAAACCTTTACCTTTACTATCTTTCACAGCAAAGTTTAGCATTATGTGAAAAGAAAGTCCTGGTTTTTCAAAAAATCACTACAAATTATAGCTGCAATGATTTTCTAAACATCTGGTTCTTTGGTTTGAATCATGCATGACAGGGGTCTTGCAATGCCATATATTGGTTCATACTAGGGGCCAACCCTGGGTAAGGGTTAATCCATTGCTCCTTCCTTATAGCACGAAGACTTGCCTTTGCTCTTTCCTCCCTATCAACACACCACAGATTTACACCCTCATGTAGAGGCACCTAGAATTTATTGCAATTTGGCCTGGGCAGTAAATCTACATGTCGGCACAGAGCTTTCTTGCTATATAATTTATGCAGTGTGATGAACCTAGCCTTGGTGTCTGCTGCGTCAATGGGCACTAAGCAGCTTAGTATGAGGAAACCAACCAGTGCTCAATGTGACACAACCTCCCCCTCTCCCTTCCCCATGAGAAGGAGGGGACGCAATGCAAGTAACAGATAAAAGTTTACCATCCCACTTGCCCCAATAAATATTCGCACTGCACTTTTGCTTGGTAGTTATTGTTATTTTTCCTCCTTTTACGCATTTATGTATATATTTCCCTCCCAACTCCCTATTTTATTTTAAGCGCCTTGGAGAGTTCAACTGTCGCCCAAGGCTTCAAACTAATTTTCTCTTCAGAAATGATTGCAGAGAGCGCATGCATAATAAATCCCGTTATTGCTCTTGTTATTAAAATGGGTTGTTAGGAAAGTGGACTTGGTAGGCCTTTCTGTCTGATGACAGCAGTTCTTCTTAGCTTGGCACTTATGTCTTATTGACAGGCACTGCCAGGTTTTAAAAGGAGAATAAAAAAAGAGAAGGACCTGAAGCTGCTATTTAATAGTGAGAACATTGGGAATCATTGGCCCAGGCATTGCTTGTGTTTTTGAAAATGGCATGAATCTGTTGTATGGGGGGGGGGGGGGTTCAATGCTTGAAAGAGGAAACATCTGAGTTATTTACAAGAGTTGCTGAACTATTGTTGGTTTTGATTAAAGTGAAAAAACTAAAAAAAATTCAAAGATCAAAATGTACTGAAAGAATAAAAAATGGATATCATACAAAACCTGGCAAAATATACATACTTAAAAGCACCTTCTCCATACTTAATTGCAGCAAGACTATGATTATTAAGGGGGGAAATGTATCTGTTCTTTCTATGGGCAATTCATGAAGAACAGGGTGTTAAGAATACTGATAGTTTCATGTGGCTCTTGAATGCAATGACACACACATGGATGGTATCTCAACATGTTTTGGTGTTTAGATGCCAGATACAAGAGTCTCTTCACTGTCTGGGTTCCAAGGGATAAAGTGATATCATTTACCCATCAAAATAGTATCATGGGGACCTTTTAGCCATAATTACTTTCTATTTGGCTCCTTTCTGGAATAAGTATATTCTATCTTTGAATATAGTTCCTGTAATATTTCCAGGCCTTTTCTATAGATCACTGTCCTTGTTCTTGAACCAATGACAATTATGTGGGAAGGATTCCCTTGCAACTGATATTACCCATTTGGTGCCAGCACATTCAGATCATCATCATAACTCAAAACTCAATTTAGCTCAAAACATGGCAGCGAGATTGGTTACAGGAACATCTTGAAGTGAGCATATTACACCCATATCAAAGTAATTCCACTGGTTGCTAATTAGTTTCTGGGCAAAGTACAAAGTTTTGGTCTTGACCTTTAAATCCCTGCATGGTTTGAATCCAGGTTACCTATAAGATTGCCTTCTCCTGCACAATCCACCTCTTAGGACATTGTGGAGATGTGTTCTCCAACCAACCAGAACCCGAATGGCAACTATCACCCAAAGGACCTTTTCACTGGCCACCACACAACTATGGAATCACCTACCAGAAGAAATCCAACATCTAAACAAGCTGTCAGAATTTAAGATCCAACTGAAAACCCATCTCTTCCAGCAGATCTACCCAGTCAGCTTTGAATTATATCTCACAACCTCTGAGGATGCCTGCCATAGATGTGGGTGAAACATCAGGAGAGAATGCTTCAGGAACATGGCCATACAGCCTGGAAAACACAAACCTTTGAATCATGAGTTTTGAATTTGCATTCTGTTGCTGCTACTTGTTGATTTTTGTACCCTGTGTTTAGTGTATGTATTTTCATAATGTTGTATATTTATCTGTATATTTTATTATATGTATTCTATGTTCATATGTTTTGACTTTGATGTACCCTGCCTCAAGTTGTTAGGAGAAGAAGGTAACAAATAAAATGCTTCGCAAGCATCATCATCATCATCATCAGCAGCAGCAGCATCATAGAGAGTTGAAAGATGTGAAGGCCTCCTATCAAGGAGTACAGAAGAATCACAGAGATTTTTCATGGTTTTCACTTCCAATTTAAAATATAGACCCTGATGCAAATGGTTACCATCTCCATGCAGACTTAGAAAAAAATAATTCATGTCCAAGGGAATGTGAAAGCAATTACAGAAATGGACATCACCCAAGCCATTTTCAGGTATTCATAGAAAACTGGCACTTCCTGCATATTGAATTGCACTAGGTTCTGGCTTTCTATAAATATATAAAAAAATCAATAATTATCACTGAAACTCTTTGTGAACACTGGAGAGTTAGAAAAGGGAAATAAAATGCCATTTCTCTACTACTAAGTTAAGCAGGGGAAAAGTCCCTCTTGGATTCTAACTTTTATTAATATATCTTAAAGTCTCATGCTGTGAAATTACTCTTGACTGTCCCATTTGTAAAAAAAAAAAAAAAAAAAAGGAAATGTATGCTTTTCATATAAGAAAAATTGGGAAATTCCAGAGATGTGTAGGTATTTCACTGTCCACCAAATCCTTTACGTAAATACTAGGCTTGCTCAAATAATTCGATTTCCCTGTTTGTCGTTACTAATTCGTTAGTTTTGTAACTTGTGAAGCAATATTCGACCTAGATTGTCCACTCGTGTGGATCCCGCGGTTTCGAACCGCGATAGGCCCTTTTTCTAATGTCATCGTTTTTTTTCGTTAGGAAAACAAGCTTTTGCAAATCACCCAAACTTGTTTCAGTGCACTTGGGCAACCTAGCGTGTTGTTTCCACCTTGTGGCCAATCAGAGAGTACTTTTAACTCAGGGGAGGGGCCTGTACGTCAAAAGAGCAAGCACAGGGAGCCTCGTGGCTCATTTGCACCGCGAATCTGGAGAGGGTGGAAGTGAGATTCTAGGCAGGCAGGCAAGATTGCTGCGTCACAGCTTCCTTGGCTGAGCTAAAGATTAGAAGACCGGGAGAAAAGGGTGGGTGGGTGAGGTGGGATACTGTTGGGTGTTTGTGCAGGGTGTTTTTCCAAAGGGCCTGTGGGCTTTTTTCCCCACAAGCTTGGCGTTTGCCATTTGCCCACCAGCCCTGCAATTTTTCTGCTGCGCCATATTGCCTGCTGGTGCGGGCGGGGTGGGCTTTCGTTTGATTAGGAAACTTTTCTTTGCATAGGCATTAAAGTGAGTTGCAAATAGAAGAAATCGAATATTCCAATTTTCATTTTGCAAAGTCTGGCAAAACTCCCCATAATCCACCGAAAAACAACTTGGGGAAAAGGGAGGGTGTATTGTTTTTCCCTCTTTCCTTTCAGTGCGCTGCAAATCTCTTTCTCCTATCAATGCTAGCAAAGTCTGGCAAAAGGTTGCAACAAGTCCCATTATCCTCCGCAATACCACTTGGTTTGGGAAAAAGGGAGCGTGTATTTGGTTCCCCCTCTTTCCTTTCTTCTCGGGGCTGCTGCTCAATAGGGCTGGCAGGCAGCAGTGATTCTCTTTCCCTATCAACGCTAGCAAAGTCTGGCAAAAGGTTGCAAGTCCCATTATCCTCCGCAATACCACTTGGTTTGGGAAAAAGGGAGCGTGTATTTGGTTCCCCCTCTTTCCTTTCTTCTCGGGGCTGCTGCTCAATAGGGCTGGCAGGCAGCAGTGATCCAAACCCCCATGTCTATCTCCGCAGTTAAGCCCCCGCCCTGCTGCTTTGGGGAAAGGGGCGGGGGTGGGAGCCGGCCCACGGTGGCCGGCTCCCCAGGGGAGTGGGATCCAAGCCCCCATTTTGCCATCAGGCGATAAATCAAACCAACGTCGCACAAATCTTACATTTATTGGGAGGGGGAGGGGCTTGACCACTGTGGTATAATGGCCTCCAATCTGGATGCCTGGGGAAAGTCATTGCGCATTGTGGCAGCACAATGTGTCTCTTGGCCAATGGCCACCAATGTCCTAACATTTTGACAGATTTACGGGCACTGAAACAATGTTACACAAGTAGAAGAAGGACTTTCACAGTGAAGAAACCCCTATTGAACAGGAAATAATAATTCAAAAGCAGGAACAGATTTTTGCAATTGTTAAATAAAGTTTTTTATATGAACTATGAAATTGCGCAATAAATCTTAGGAAAGGGCATACGCTCTGCAATTTAGCGAGCAAGCAGGGTGGATTGTGTTCTCCCACTTTACCACATTTGATCAGTATAGCTGAAAAAATGAGTTCAGGAGAGCCCCATAAAAGGCCCCCCCTTGGGCTGTTTTGGGCCACTGCGCATGCGCGTCCGCCATTAACGAATTACTTTTGAAACTAACGAATTTTCATTAATTTCGAATTTTTGGGGGGGCAAAATTCGGAAATGACATCAGAAACGAAACGCTACCCCCCTCTACTTTTGAAACGAGTTTAGAATCAATTTTTTCGTGGATCGCTCAAGCCTAGTAAATACAGTATAGTTGATTCATACTTATGATTTAAAACTTTAACTTGACAGTGAAAAAAACACATTTAAAAGCATGTTGTTAAGGTCCAGTTTATTTCTATGAACCTGGCAGACATTTACGATCAACTGGGGAGAACAGCACTAGGCTCCATCCCTCTGTGCCTTTTCTGTCATTGGGGCATCCTCCCAGGCCATATTCCCCTAATACCTTTGATGTTCCAGCAGTTCTTAGAGTTTGGGAGAAGAAAAGCAAAAAGAAAGAAATAAGCAAGAAAACAGATAATCATCATTACAAACATAAAAAGCCACAAATCTGTCACCCTGCAGAAATGTTCCTTTCATTGTTAGTGTGATTTATTGGAATAGCTAATTTTCAAGAAGACTCCCCCATACTTCAAACTACAATAGAAAAGCTGCAAACAGAACAAGCTAGTGGATAGAAGCTGGTGGCTATGGAACAATTTAAGTAATAATCTCATTTGCTTTGTAGTATTAAAAAAAGGCAATAAGGGGCTATTTACTGAGTGAATAAACACAGAATGAATAACAAAGAGCTCTTTATTGCACATATACTGCAAGGCTAAGAAGATTGTTGGTTTTTGTAAGACACAATGAGAAAATCTTACTTCATGTGCCATATTTGGAGACCGGTTAAGTGCTGGAATGCACTTATTGATCTTTGACTATGCTCACTGTGTGCATAATATTAGCGTAAAACCAGCCTTGTCATGAATCCATATTAGAAAGTCACATGCAAATAATTGTGATTTAATGCAGTTTGTTTTCAGTCAGTTGTTGATGGACATTGGACACTTGTTTCAGGATTTCATCTTCATTGAGAAGTATGAAATCTTAACTACTGGGTTTCAGTTTATATTTGTTGGACATAAAATGAATGGTGGATAATTTCTACCCATTGCCTGCATCTGTTCATACATTAATATCTGAAGACAATATGAACATGGCATTGTTGAGGTCAGTCCCACTGTTTTTCTAAAAAGCTTTGAATTTATAAAATGATATTCTGTCGTTTTATAGCTTTATGCTCACAATTTACAATATATTAGGCTGAGAATGTGTGACAGGCCCACCTAGTGAGCTTGCAAGCTTGAATGAGAAACAAGATCTTTCCAGTCTTACTCTGGTACTCTGTTCACTATATTACCCAATAAGTCAGCAAGGTAATTGTATGAGCTGGAATTGATCATGCATGAGCTAGAATTTCTACAAAATGCTCTTGCCTTGCAAAAAAGGAAACATTTAATTAATTGAATGCTAATTCAATTAATTTTAACCCTTTAAAAATTAAAATCAAGTTATTGTACAGCTCTGTGGTTGCACCAAGCGGCTACTATGAATTTCTTCTCTTAATTAAACGTTTCCTTTTTTTTTTTTTTTGCAAGGCAAGACCATTTTTCAGACAGGGAACACACAGACTGGGAACAGTTACCTCTCTGCAGCTGTTTCAGTTTTTTCATAGCACTTTAAATAAGGCTTGATAATAATAATAATAATAATAATAATAATAATAATAATAATAATAATAATAATATAAGAAAGAGAAGAAGAAGAAGAAGAAGAAGAAGAAGAAGAGGAGGAGGAGGAGGAGGAGGAGGAGGAGGAGGAGGAGGAGGAAGAAGACGAAGACTGTATTTCTAGACCACCTTCTTTCCTCGAGAGGACTTAGGGCAGTTTACACACAAAAGAGGGCAAACATTCAATATCCTAAATAGTACATCAAAAATACAGAATAATACACAATAATAACAATAAACTTATAACAAAGGCATTAAACATCAAAATGAAAACAAAATAAAAATAATCCAGTAAAACAGAATAACACTAATAGCATGAGTTAACATTAAGACATATGCCCTAAAAACAATTAAAATACATTAGAAATGGCTGTCACAGGTGTTCACTTAAAATGTGATAAGAAGAGGTATTAGGCAAGTGTACTCCAGTCTCAAGCAAGATGGTTCTCGATGACAGAACCCATTATAGGAGCCTCATGTGATAATGTCCTACATGAGCTTCTTACCTATTCTAGTTAGCACTAAGCAGGAGATATCTATACATGTGTTGTAGTAAACACATCTGGGTTTAAAGTGTACACATACAACCTGGCCACACCGAACAGAGCTTGAATCCACCTTCCTAATTTAACAACAACAATAATAAATTGATTACCAACCTCTCCTTTCAGCTCAAGGTGGGACACAACAGGGTTAAAACAGAGCAATAAAACACAACACTATTAAAATACACATAACAAATGCAAACAAGACCACATTTTGATTTTAGGTTTTTTAGAAGTTATAATTTTTGTATTATTATTATTTGATCGTTTCAATTATTTTGCAAAAGTAGTATAGAAGTCTGGGTAGAAACAAATCAATGAATGCCAATGTAATAAAAAGAAAGAAAAGAAAATAGATGTAAACTACTGTGATAAATTTACATTTTTAAATTCCATCACCTGAGCTCAAAGACATAGGTGTGTTTCAGTGTATTTAAAAATGGTTGAAATGCTGCTAAGCGTGCTGCTATAGTTAGTGGACAGATCTTTTTGGGTGATATATTCAACTCTCCTTTGATGGTTGATTTTGTGAAAGAGAGGCTTTGAAGATTTTAAATGCAAGCTTTCTGGGCTTCCAGCCTCTATAAACATTATCAGTAACAACCTAGGTAGGGGAGGAGGTTTCAGCTCCTGAGAACGGAGCCTTCATGTTCAAGACAGTTCTCTCTGTAAGATGTGGTTTTGGCTAAACCATCAAAACCGCTTACACTTGGTTTATTTCAGCAGTATTGGGCAGGATATGGCTTAGGACATGGAGTGTCTGTGCCCCCAAATAGCAGATGTTCCATAACACAACACCCAACTCCCAGGCTCATTTATAGCAAAAGGCCCAACCATTCTCCCTTTCATTCTTGCATGACCAATGTAAGTTGAGTAATAATTTCAAGACATATTCCATATATAATTATATGGCTAACATTGCCCCATTGCCCAGTTGTTAAAATTAAGCTGTTTAGATGTTGCTCCTTTCCAGAACACATTTAATCTGCTCATGAGCTCTCTCATATTCCTATGGCCAAATTCCTGAGGAGGGCAATGCAAAGTTTTGCACTCATTTTCATCCAGTAACATCTGGTGAATCCCTATATCAGTGAGAAAGTAAATCTGCTCTGAAAATTCAGTTAAGCAGGCTTAGTTTTCAATAAAACTATACAAATTGTTACCTTACCATCTTAGAAGACACAGGGTGCACACTAACAATTAATCCAGAGAATGCCAGGTAGAAATAATCCCTTAGAAAGCACACCTATACTCTGATGGAAGATGCTGATTAATTAAGACAGTTCTCAAGAAAATCAAGAGTTGCTGGGATTTCCTCTGTGCCAAAAATTGTTTCCAACTTGGGCATAGGAAAGGAGCTTTAAAATACCCCAGGAAGTTAAGATCTGCTTCTTGAAGACAAATGGCTTTGCTCAGAAATCCTGGCATATTGTGAAAATCTACGGCTTTTCCTGGTGTCTGACCTATTTAATTGCCCATTGGAAAGTAGAAGAAGGAACACTCCCCTCGGGGAGAAGGGCAGGGTAGAAATATTGGAATAAATAAATAAATAAATAAATACATAAATAAATAAATAAATATTTGTCTTCTCATATAGATATCCATGATTAACATAAGGTAAAAAAAATTGCTACCAATATTATATATGCGAAAGTGTTGGCCACTCTGTCGGTAAATCGTGATGTGGTTGATTTTATTTGCACACTTCATGGTGTTGACATCAGGGGCAGAGATGAGAGATTATATAAGCTTCTGTCATATCAAATTCACCTTCTTTTGCTACTCATGATTGGCCCACTTATCCACCATGATGTACAAAGCAAGCTTATGCTAGTTGCTTCAGAGATGGATAAAAATATTGATAATTGTAATGTTTACCTAATTGGCAATGTAAGAAGAAGGTGGTGAGGAATTTTGCCTTCCATGGACAACATTCCTACAGAAAATTTTAAAATTAGCTGCAGTAATGTCTTACTCCAACCTGCCCTTGTTGGAATTAAATGGCAGAAAACTGGGAATCTTTTGGCTACCAATGGCCACCTAGGTACAACATTTAGAAGAAATGGATTTCCTTAATTTGCACTCTGGATAGTGAAGTGGTGCAGTGTGGGAAGAGGAATGACTTTGGGGTTGGCCAGGCCAAGTTTTAAGTTGCAAAGAGAGAGCTGATCAGATAGGTAGCTAGTAGGGTTGTCCAAATATTCGTTATGTTTCTCGTTTCGTAATTATTTCGGATTGTTCTCATTTCTTGAAACGAGTATTGAAACAGGAAGAACTTCCTCACTGTGAGGGCTGTTCGGCAGTGGAACTCTCTCCCCCGGAATGTGGTGGAGGCTCCTTCTTTGGAAGCTTTTAAGCAGAGGCTGGATGGCCATCTGTCGGGGGTGCTTTGAATGCGATTTCCTGCTTCTTAGCGGGGGGTTGGACTAGATGGCCCTTGAGGTCTCTTCCAACTCTACTATTCTATGATTCTATGATTCTATGAAACGTTTTCCCTGGGCGCAACTGGCAATGTAATTCGAACCATCGTTGGCCCATTCTCTAATTGTTTCTTAAAATTTTCGTTAATTTTTTTCCTGCCAAATTTTTTTTTAAATATTTTTTTTAAAAAAAAATTAATTTTTTTTTGTTTCTGCAACCTAACATGAATGGGAGCCTAGCGCAGCCTAACTTGGCTACCGCTCCCTGGCCAATCAGAGACTTCCACAATGGCTGAAAAAGGTGGGGGCTAGCGTCCTCCACATCCACTTGGAGGATCTCTCCCCTCCCCAACTGAGCCAAGCCATTCTGGGTTGGGATACCGAGGAGAGAGGGTGTTTCACGCGCGGTGGGAGCTGCTTGCTTGCTTGGGGGAGAGAGGGCTAAGTGTGATGACTCATGGGCCATGTAGTCCCGTTCCTAGTACTATTGTGGCAGATGAAGAGGAAAACTTGGGTTTTCCACCGTTTCAGCCAGCATTGGAGCCCTTGCACCTGCAAGATGTTTGGCCACAAGAAGTCAGCCAAACAAGCCTTGAGCAGAAATCTCCCCCATTTTCTCGCCGGGATTATTATAATCAAGATAGAAGCGCTCGGGAGGCGACTCACAGGAGCGCCAGGATAGCTGCCAGACAATTAGCTGATTAAGTCTGTTTCCCTTGGGAAACTTTAAGGAGTCATGCATCTGGACACAGTATGGGTTTCGTTTCTTGTTCCCCAGGGAAAGTGTTCCTTGGCGGGAAAACAAGATCCTATATAGGTGTTTGCCCGCAAAGAAATCCTTGCGGAGTCAATTCGTTAGCTGGAGGAGTGAGATCGTGTGTAGACTTCGTACTCCAGTTCCCTGTTTCCCGGATCAAGTTTCCAGCCTTGCCTTGTCCCGCGTTTACCACGGACCTTGTTTTTGCTCTTGTTGCCTTGTTTCGAGTCTTGCTCTAGCCAAGTATCAAGTTTGCTTCCAGCCTATTTGCCAAGTTTCTATGGACTAAGGACCTTGTCTTCTCCCCACACTTTGCTTGGCAAAGTGTGTGTTTCGGTTATTGGATTATAACTTTGGACTTTAATATCACATATTGGACATTATTTTCCTGGACTATATTTGACCTTTCCTGAAAGGTCTACTTCTGAACTATATTCTACACTTGTTTTTATTGACTTTATATATTTTCTTAATAAAGATATTAGATAGATTCTGGTCTCTGCGCATGGTTATTGGTGCTCTGCAGCCAGGGTCCTGACAGTTTGACTCCGCCACCCTAAGCACCAATTAACCTAAGACCAGAATGTCTACAGGAACCGGGGCGGAAGCCCAGCCACTCAGCTACACCATTTCCAAGGAAGAATTCGACAGGATCCGACATACTCTCCGAACACAGGAGTGTGAAATTCTGGGCTTGAAGGAACGTGGAGCGCGCCTCCCTGCCCTAGTGCTTCCAACCAAATTTTCTGGAGAAGCCTCCAAGGTTCATGTTTTCCGTCGCCAGTGCCAGGCGTACATAGAAGCCCGCCAAGCTGAATTTCCCCATGAAGATGTCCAAGTGGCGTGGATTTACAGTCTCCTAGATGGGCCTGCGGCCAATTGGGCGACGGCGCTGTATGATGCGGGTTCCACGCACCTAAGCTCTGCGCAAGGGTTCTTGAACCACCTTAGGAGCACCTGGGGAATCAAGGACAACGAGGAGGAGGCCGGCCATAAACTCCGGCGACTCCTTCAAGGGGACAGGCCATTGTCCCGGTACATAGCCGAGTTCCGGGTGCTGTCTCAGAACACCGGTTGGAACGATATCGCCCTTAGAGGGCAGTTTCGTGAGGGCCTTAACTTCGAGATGCAGGAAGAAATTTCTAAGGTGGATCCTCCAGAGACTCTTGAGAGACTCATTAATCATTGTCTACGAGCCGAAGTCCTGTTTGCCAACAAAAAACAGTGGCTCCGAGGTCAGAGTGGAAGAGCCGGGGTGAGACCCCCCGCTTCTACCAGCATTCAGCCGCGACCAGTATGGAAATCCCCACCGCCAGCCCCAAACCCCATGGGAAGCGAGGAAGAACCGATGCAGTTGGGCAATGTGCGCCCCAGATTGGATGTTGCCGAAAAGGCCCGCCGCCAACGTTTGAATTTGTGTTGGTACTGCGGTAATGGGGGCCACCTCGCCAGAGAATGCCCAGCCAAAAGAAAGCCCGCCGCCCGCCTGGCAGCGGCGTCCTCCGTGGAGACGGAGACGGCCGAGGCGGCTGGGGCCAAGCCGGTGGGGGAAGTCAACGACCGGGCGTAGAGAGGCTCGCCAACCCGGTCAAAAACCCCACTCAAGAGCCGCAGACGGGGGTCCTATTTCTCCTAGTGGTCACGTTGTGGTCAGCGAAAAAGGGACCCGTCATGATCCATGCCATGATAGACTCAGGAGCAACAAACAATTTCATCGATAGAGAGTATGCCGACTCTCTGGGATTACAATATCATGATTTCAAGAATGCCCACGTGGTGCAGGCCATAGATGGTCGTCCCCTAAAGACGGGCCCAGTAATCCAATGGACTGAACCCACCAGAATGTGGATAAGGGAACACATGGAAGAGATTTCCTTCTTCGTTACCGAGGTGCCCCACTTCCCTGTGATTTTGGGAATTCCATGGCTGACACTCCACGACCCAAGCATCTCCTGGACCAACAGAGAACTACAGTTTGCTTCAAAGTATTGCCAAAACCATTGTCTAGTAGCCAAGGTCTGCCATGCCACAAACGCCGAGCCCATCATCACCTTGCCCAAGAAATATTCAGACTTCTGGGACGTTTTCAATGAAAAGGAAGCCGAGAAACTACCCCCACATAGACCCTACGACTGTGCCATTGACTTGGTGGAGGGGGCCCCGATCCCACGAGGACACCTCTACTCCCTGACTGAACCAGAGCAAGAAGCTCTCAGGGAGTTCATAGAGTCAAATCTTCGCAAGGGATTCATCAGACCCTCTCAATCCCCAGCTGCTTCCCCGGTGATGTTTGTGAAAAAGAAGTCAGGGGACCTACGCTTGGTTGTGGACTATAGAGCATTGAATAATATCACGAAGCGGAACCGCTACCCCCTGCCTTTGATCTCGGACCTTTTAGACCGGCTTCGAGGGGCCAAGGTTTACACCAAGCTGGATCTCCGGGGGGCTTACAATCTAGTTCGCATCAGGGAGGGGGACGAGTGGAAAACCGCTTTCCAGACCAAATTCGGATTATTTGAGTCCCTGGTCATGAATTACGGATTATCCGGAGCTCCCGCAACATTCCAGCATTTTGTCAACGATATCTTTCAGGATTATCTAGATCGGTTCTTGATCATATACTTGGACGATTTTTTGGTGTTTTCTAGATCACAATCGGAGCACGAGAAACACGTCAGAATGGTGCTACAACGATTGCGGGATCATGGACTATATGCCAAGTTAGAAAAATGCGCCTTTGATCTGCAAGAAGTAGATTTCCTGGGGTACCGCGTCTCGCCACAAGGGCTCTCCATGGACCCGGCAAAGGTTTCAGCAGTATTGGAATGGCGGGTGCCAACCAACAAGAAGGAAGTGCAACGTTTCTTGGGGTTCGCGAACTACTACCGCAAATTCATCCCAGACTTTGCCCGCTGGTGTGACCCAATCACCAGCTGCATCCGTGGAAAACAGCCTTTCCGCTGGACGGAGCAAGTAGAGAAAGGGTTCCAACAATTAAAGAAGTTATTCACGACCCAGCCAATTCTACAGCACCCTGATCCTAAAACCCCTTTTGTTGTGCAGGCTGACGCCTCTGATGTGGCAATTGGGGCTATACTCATGCAACCAGTGGGAGAGCATCTTCATCCTTGTGCCTATTACTCCCGCCAACTAACAGCCCCAGAGAGGAATTACACTATTTAGGAAAAAGAACTCTTGGCCATAAAGGCAGCCTTTGAAAATTGGAGACATTGGTTGGAAGGGGCCAAATTTCCCATTGAGGTTCATACTGATCATCGAAATTTAGAGCACCTAAGGACCGCACGAAAGTTAAATCAAAGGCAGCAGCGCTAGGCTTTGTTCTTTGAACGTTTTGACTTCCAGATCCATTATGTGACCCCGGCTCAGACCAAGCAAGCAGATGCTCTATCACGGAAACCAGAGTATGCTGCAGGACGCAGAGAGACCTCAGAATCTAGACTGCTGCAACCCGAAAATTTTGCCACGCTCACAGTGGGAAACACCAAATCCACTCCAATTGAACCAACTCCTTCCAACCCAGAACCCCTTTGCGCTCAAGAAATTAGAGCCAGCCAGCAGGCAGATGCCTGGGCTCAAGAACAGATTCGCCAAGACTACGTTTCCCTTTCTCACTTAAGGATGGGCTATTGTGTTACCAGAACCATGTTTACATCCCTCCAGGCCCCGGCAGAGAAAAGGCACTTCGTCTGTGTCATGACAGCAAGCCCGCAGGGCATTTTGGACTCTTTAAAACCATGCACCTGATTCTACGAGATTTCTGGTGGCCCAAGATCCGCAAGGATGTGGAAAAATATGTCAATACCAGTCCTGTATGCCAGCGCTCCAAGACACGGAGAGAGAAGCCCTCAGGCCTATTACATCCTCTCCCCACTCCTTCTCGCCCATGGGAGACCATTTCCGCGGATTTTATCACTGACCTACCACCTTCCCTTGGATTCACCACGATTCTAGTGGTGGTGGACCTTTTTACCAAACTGGCCTATTTCATTCCTTGCGATGGCCTCCCCACGGCCAAAGAGACTGCAGATTTATTCTTTCAGCATGTTTTCAGACTACATGGATTGCCCAAGAGTTTAGTCACGGACCGTGGATCTCAATTCACCTCTCGTTTCTGGAAGGCACTACAAAAACTATTGGGCATAGACTCTCGTTTATCTTCAGCTCACCACCCCCAAACAGATGGGCAAACTGAACGCACCAATGCCACTTTGGAACAATACCTTCGCTGTTATGTAAACTACCAGCAGGACAATTGGGCTTCCCTGTTACCGCTATCGGAGTTTGCTTACAACAATGGTGTCCAGGCTTCAACCAAGGAAACCCCGTTCTTTGCAAACTACGGCTTCCATCCACGTTTCTTCCCTCCTGTCATTGAAACCTCAGAAGTCCCTGCAGCGGAGGACTGGCTGCAGGAACTCACAGCGGTGCAACAACTATTGCTCCAGCAACTGGACCAGGCCAAGGAGGACTATAAACGCCACGCTGACAGTCATCGCCAGCCGGGCCCCGAAATCAAGGTAGGAGATCGGGTTCTGCTGTCCACTCGCTTTCTGCCCTCCCACCGTCCCTGCCGGAAGTTAGATGCCCGTTTCATTGGTCCCTACCCAGTGGTGGCGCAACTTAACCCCGTGACTTTCAAACTCCAACTTCCGCGCTCTATGCGCATCCATTCAGTGTTTCATCGCTCCCTGCTCCTTCCGGCGGATGGTGTCCGCCCCGATGCAGACCGGCCGGCCCCCACTCCTGTTTTGGTGGATGGGGAGGAGGAATTCGAGGTTCAGGACATTTTGGATTCTCGCTTCCACCGCCGCCGCCTTCAGTATCTCATTGACTGGGTGGGTTTTGGCCCCGAAGAACGCTCTTGGGAGGACGCTTCCACAGTCCATGCCCCCGACTTAGTCCGCCGCTTTTATCAGGCCTACCCTACCAAGCCGCGGCCCCGCACCTCGGGAAGAGGGCCCATTTTGGAGAGGGGGCTTGAGGAGGGGGATAGTGTGATGACTCATGACCCATGTAGTCCCGTTCCTAGTACTATTGTGGCAGATGAAGTGGAAAACTTGGGTTTTCCACCGTTTCAGCCAGCATTGGAGCCCTTGCACCTGCAAGATGTTTGGCCACAAGAAGTCAGCCAAACAAGCCTTGAGCAGAAATCTCCCCCATTTTCTCGCCGGGATTATTATAATCAAGATAGAAGCGCTCGGGAGGCGACTCACAGGAGCGCCAGGATAGCTGCCAGACAATTAGCTGATTAAGTCTGTTTCCCTTGGGAAACTTTAAGGAGTCATGCATCTGGACACAGTATGGGTTTCGTTTCTTGTTCCCCAGGGAAAGTGTTCCTTGGCGGGAAAACAAGATCCTATATAGGTGTTTGCCCGCAAAGAAATCCTTGCGGAGTCAATTCGTTAGCTGGAGGAGTGAGATCATGTGTAGACTTCGTACTCCAGTTCCCTGTTTCCCGGATCAAGTTTCCAGCCTTGCCTTGTCCCGCGTTTACCACGGACCTTGTTTTTGCTCTTGTTGCCTTGTTTCGAGTCTTGCTCTAGCCAAGTATCAAGTTTGCTTCCAGCCTATTTGCCAAGTTTCTATGGACTAAGGACCTTGTCTTCTCCCCACACTTTGCTTGGCAAAGTGTGTGTTTCGGTTATTGGATTATAACTTTGGACTTTAATATCACATATTGGACATTATTTTCCTGGACTATATTTGACCTTTCCTGAAAGGTCTACTTCTGAACTATATTCTACACTTGTTTTTATTGACTTTATATATTTTCTTAATAAAGATATTAGATAGATTCTGGTCTCTGCGCATGGTTATTGGTGCTCTGCAGCCAGGGTCCTGACACTAAGTGACTGGAGGTAGAGTGTTTCTGTTGTTGCTGGTTCGATACTGTGTTTTTTTGGGGGGAAATTGGCTGGGGGCTTGGGGCAGAGTCCTTGCTGTGGCTGGCTTTAGGGAACTTTTTTTTTCCAAAGGACGTCTGCGTCCCTGCTAGTGCTGAGCTTGGGGTGCTTTCCATCTACTCCTGAGGGAGACATTTTGCCTTTCTATTTTCTTTTTTGGAATTTAGCAATCACCACATCAGCCCTTCTTTGCAATCCTGAAAGGGGGGGGGAGTTGCAAATAATAGTTTGCTGCATTTCTAATCCAAAGTCCTCAGCCAGAGTTTCATTTTTGCAATCACAAGGTCAGCCAGTGGCACCATTGATCAAAAGGTTCAAAGGCAATTTATAGTTTCCAAAGGACGTTGCCAATCCTGTCAAGGCATTGCTGATGTTCTTCCTGATGTTCAGGTGGAATCTCCTTTTCTGTAGTTTGAAGCTGTTGTTCCACGTCCTAGTCTGCAGGGCAGCACAAAACAAGCTTGCTCCCTCCTCCCTATGACTTCCCCTCACGTATTTGTACATGGCTATCATGTCTCCCCTCAGCATTCTCTTCTGCAGGCTAAACAAGCCGCTCCTCATAGGGCTTGTTCTCCAGACGTTTGATCATTGTAGTCGCCCTCCTCTGGACGCTTTCCAGCTTATCAACATCTCCCTTCAATTGAGGTGCCCAGAATTGGACACAGTACTCCAGGTGTGATCAGACCAAGGCAGAATAGAACGGTAGCATGACTTCCCTCGATCTAGATGCTATACCCCTATTTATGCTGGCCAGAATCCCATTGGCTTTTTTAGCAGCCGCATCACATTGCAGGCTCATGTTTAACTTGTTGTCCATGATGATTCCAAGGTCTTTTTCACACATACTGCAATCAAGCCAGGTGTCCCCCATTCTCTATCTTTGCATTCCATTTTTTCTGCCGAAGTGAAGTATCTTGCATTTGTCCCTGTTGAACTTCATTTTGTTAGTTTCAGCCCATCTCTCTAGTCTGTCAAGATCATTTTGAATTCTGCTCCTGTCTTCTGGAGTGTTAGCTATCCCTCCCAATTTGGTGTCATCTGCAAACTTGATGATTGTACCTTCTAACCCTTCATCTAAGTCATTAATAAAGATGTTGAACAAAACTGGGCCCAGGACCTTTATATTTTTCAGTCCAATTGTATGAAATTTACCCTGATCTCCCATAGCAGTAAACCTATAACATTTAAACCCCACTAAATTAAAAAGGGACATCATCCCACAAATCTGTAATTGAGTTTATTGGAATATTGAGGTAGTATTCCCTTGCCAGGAACTTGTGCTTTTCATCCATATGCTGTTCTATTCCAATTTTCTGAATGCTACCACACATCACTGGATCTGCCAAATTACAGAGGGGTTGGACAAAGGCTCCATCTTTTAGAAGCAAATATATGGAGACACACCATACATTTCAAATGAAAAACGCACCTGCTCTTAGCCTGCTTCTAACATCTGTGTTTGCCATTGCAAACACCATTAAATTAGCAGACTTTCCGTTGCTCTGAAGCAACCTCCAATAACAGAGCATCAGTCATGCAGTACTGAGCATTCAAAACAAAAGTGGAGAACGTGTAAATAAGTGGTCTCACATTTGACATGTCTTACTATATTTTTATGTAAACTAAATGTATGAGCACTTATTCCTTTTCTTCCCCATTATTTTCTAGTCATTTTCAGCCAAGTGACTGCATATCCTACTATCAGTGGGTTGCTGTGAGTTTTCATGGAGTATGGCCATGTTCCAGAAGCATTCTCTCCTGACGTTTCACCCACATCTATGGCAGGCATCCTCAGAGGTTGTGAGGTCTGTTGGAAACTAGGCAAGTGGAGTTTATATATCTGTGAAAGGTCCAGGGTGGAAGGCAGGGCCGGTTCGTAATGGAAGCCCTTGAAGTCGCCGCTTCGGGCGCAGCCCTTGCTCTCGCTGCGGCGGTGGCGACTGTGACCATTGGGTCACTTGCCGCGGAACAAGGAAGTCCTTGCTATTCTCACGAGATTTCACGAGATTTCTGCGAGATCTCATGAAATATTGCAAGAATAGCAAAGACTTTCTGGAGTTCCACAGCTGGAGAGCGCGCCGCCACCACCACTGCCGCCGCCAGTAAGTTGGGGGGCGTAATTTGGGGGGGGCGCTTCTGGTGTACCCATCTGATTTCAACCTTCCCTGCGCCCAGTTTAAGGAACATTAGTACCTTGGGAAAACCATGCCAATAGGTTGTGTCATTAGCTTTGGTTTTCAAGTCCTCCAGCGCCTTTCTGGTTCTAGGTTTATCACCCACTATCTGGAAAACTTCCTCTTTGTTAGTAAGCACAGCCATTATTATTTTTTTTATTTCATGTCAAAAGCATTGTACAACAAATACATTTCAAATAATGGAAATAAAAAAAATAAAAAAGAAAAAAGAAATCACAAGCAACTAAATAGTTTTGGACCAAAAGTGGGCAACAGCAACCGCATTGTCTGTAGCTTTAAACAATTCCTCCTCCGTACATGAGGCAGGCCATCGTGGGCAAGCATACATATGCTGAGTTGTTTGTTCAGCTCCACAGCCATGAGAATTGCTCACCTGCAAACTCCTTCATGGCCATGGACACAGTATTTGGCATTCCCCCTAGCACAGGAATAATGGAGGATTTATCCACTTCTATGGTCTATTTGGGAATATGGTGCAGGGGTGTAGATAGTCTTGCATTTCCTCTGACAAGTCAAATTCCCTCAAAGTTTGGTGTGGTGAAACTGTGGATGAGTTGAAAGTTACATTAAAGAACTCCAGGCTTCTTTAGGCCACCTTAATTTTGCTTATTAGGTAGCATCCCCTGGTAGGCCTTTCTGCACTGGCTTGATAAGAGACAAGTAGTGGCCCTTCCTATACTATATGCTCCAATGGCTAGACTCAAAGCTCAAGGGGTTTTGTACATCTCACTAGAAGGCATTCAGGACAGCCTTTTGGGGTGGGTACTCTAGTTGGGGCAGGTGGTAGCTGATTCGAAAACAGTTCAGGGAGGGCCTTGCAACTAAGGGATGTAGTGCCATGGTATAACAGCTGAATCTCCATTTTCAGAAACCCAGAACAGATAAGGCCAGCGAGGAGGACTACACTTACAATTCATGGGCCACAACAGGGGCAATCCTGTCCGGTCCAGGTCTTGGCTTGCTTCTTCAATGTGCAAGGCTTTCCCCCTATCCTGCCTTTTGTTCACTAAGATGGGAGCCCCCTATCTAGATATAAGTGCATGGCCATTTACCATCGGCCCCTTATGGAGCTTAGCCTGCCATGTAGGATTGGGGCACCCTCTACTGCCACCTAAGGAGGGGTCTGGATAAATAAAAAGCAAATGGGGCTGTGGTAATCCTCCACATACACCTCATACGTTCAGCCAGCCTCTTGCTACAAAAATTGGACACTGCTGGGTATTCTCTTTATTTACTTTCACAGAGCTCATGCACATGGCGGACGGCTAGCTATCCATCTCAGCAGAGCAAGAATTGAGGTGCCAGTCTGGGAGTAGAGTGCCAGAACTTACAAGTCTGGCACAGTGGACAAAGACACCTAATCTACCCCGCAGCAAAGTATAAGCAGCAGGGTGGCAGACTATTGGCAAATAGTCCCTGAAAGGTGAAGTTCACGTTCATTTTTCCTTAGTTGGGATTTATTGGGCTACAACTATCAGGGTTGGTGCGGGGTTCTGCCCCCCCCCCCTTTGTGACATATGGCATAGGCCCTGAATTCAGTTTGGGTACTTCCCACCTTATTGGAAGGGGCGAGCATCCAGGTGGCTTATTAGGGGTGCGGCAGTACCAGTGTCCCGGTCGAAATTGGTCAGAAAACTGCCTGCAACTCTTACCATTGTTTGGATGAATTGGTCAGCAGCTGGCTGTCCAATTCATGGTCCAGAACCCATGCATAAGCATGCATGGCTGTCACTCTGTTTGCATTGTAACCAATAATGCAACGTGGCCTTTGGTTATACCAATATTGTGTATTGATCTATTTATGCGAGGAGAGCGGGTGGTGATTGGTCACCCATGCCCATGCAATGATCTTGGTATAAGATACTGCAGGATTTTTGTCATTATGGACTGAAAATGATAGATGATAATAAATAGATATAGATAGATAGGGACTGGAATGTTTATGGCCAGGAAAGCTTGTGTATGCATAATATTTCAATGAGAAAATGTGATTTTTGATAAATATTTATGTTTTGAAGTTTTAAGTATTTCAGGATAGAAAATAACCAGGTTATGATAATATGCTATTTGAGCTTTTATTTAAAGATGGGAAAGGAAATTACTTTTATATCTTTCAGCACTTTTTAATAGCAAGATTAACAATTTTGTTTGCATGTCTGTGTTTATGTGTATATGTACAGAAGCTTTGTGTGGGCTTTGCTGATATGTGAGCTTTGCAGATAAGCAATTATTAATATCATTTAAAATATCATTTATGATGTCACTATCTAGTCACACATACATTTAATATATGTTAATTTATTCATTAGTATAGTTTGTCAAATTTTCCTGTTGTAATATCCTTATTATCGAAGCGATAGCTCACTTCTCCAATATTCCTCTTTTCCCCTGCCATGTTAATATAAATAGCAATCAATCAATGAGAAAGCAAGAAAGAATCTTGTGGAATCTTAAAGACTAACACATTTAATATGGCAAAGGGTTTTCATGGATGAATCTGCTTAACATGTGCATTAAGTGTAACTTTCAGTTGAATTATATGGATGTGGAAATTTTAAAAATGGGAAAGAAATGGGAAAACTATTACCTATGTCAATTAATAATTATGAATTAACATAGCTACCTTTCTAGAAATAGCAACTGGTAAATTACCCTGCTGTGTGTGTCTACAGATTGTCTTTATCATTGAGTTTCCTAGAAAAAATGTATTCATAGAAGGTTTCCCATTGTCTTTCTCAAAGGTCAAGAGACTGTGACTTACCCTAGATTACCCATTGGGTTTTCACGTCTAAGCAGAACCTTGAATCCTGGTCTTCTAGAGTTCTAGTTCAAAACTACACCATGCAGCTCTCAGTAAGTTATCTACTGTATCTTTGTTCTGAACTTTCCAAGTCTTTATATTTCAAGAATTCTTAGGAGACCTAGTGAAAGTGGCCTACATATTACTCCAACTACAGATAACATAAAATGTGTGCTTGTTTTCCTTCATCAAATGTTAGAGGATCTGTATATTTCATGCATATTGTATGCTGTATTGAAGTCTTCCAGATCCTAAAATCCTTATAAATTTGAAAACATTCCACAATAAACTAGGGAAAACATACCACCCAATCTGTATGACACAATTGGTTAGATGTGTATTTCCTACGGCTCTGAATGGCTTAAGTTGATTCTTCCTATGGTCCAGGGTGACGGACTGAGTGAATGCATTGTTGTTATTTGAGAGGTCCTCTTGATCTCTAAACAGTTTTTAAAGCATGGTACCATGCTGCAGTGTTAACATTAGGGTGATACTATTTATTATTATTCCATTACACAGATATTTAGAAAAGGCCAAATCATTGAGAGGTTTCTTATGATTGTCCCAAAAAGAAAACATTTGCATTGTATGGAGCGTGATTGGGAACACATGTATTTTTCACACCCCATCTAGTGCTGCTTTCTGTTACAAATAATTGGGAAAGGAAACCAGCTTTTTCTTTGAGTTTGTCATTTACTTTGGGATACTCAGTTACAGCAGGGAGAGTTTCTTTGTTCCCTGAGAGAAAATCTATCATGGAGTACTGGGATGAGGCAAGGGGCGGGAGAAGATGTCAGTATTTTCTCTAAACTATCCTCTCACTTTACACCAGTGGTTCTCAACCTATAGGTCCCCAGATGTTTGGCTTTCAACTCCCAGAAATCCTAACAGCTGGTGAACTGGGGGGGGGGGATTTCTCAGAGTTATAGGCCAAAATACCTGGAGACCCACAGGTTTACCCCTTCCAGATCTGTTCCACTACAGTTACCATCATCCCCAGTCAGAGTGGCCAATGTAATCATAACCATTAGGCCTGTGCGATCAATGAAAATAGTTTCAATACTCATAATGAAACTAGGAGGTGGGGAAAAATTGTTTCTAAACTGTTTCCGAAATTGGACAGGATCTGTATCGCAACTATAATGATTCAACTACTTTTTCATTACTTTTTGTTAAGTAATTAACTGTGCAAATAGGGAAACTTTAGGGGTGCCTTTCTCCCTCATTGTTAGAGCTATTGGCACGAAACTTACTATGGTTACAGAACATATTTACCACTGTTAGCTCATCAAATTTCAGAACAGTTTAAAGACATGGTTCTTCAGTTTAACAGCTGAGTTACCTGTGTGCCATTATATGAATGCCTGTGAATATCATGCTTTTCTTGACTAGTGGTTTTCAAAAGATGGTCTCCACATGTTCATGGAGATTCACATTTGCCAAATGGATATGACATCATTTTTTTTCTTTTCAATAAAGTTATGCTTGCCATTTCTTTTCAAAAGGATATGTGCTCAGAGACTGAGTGCAGTTATTTCCAATATGAATTCGCTGGCATAGGGATCCTCGCCTTCCCAAACTACATTTCCCAGAATTCTGTGCTCTCTCAGTCTTTTCCCAGCTCACTCAGCTTTGTCCTACCTTGCTGCTTTCCTCACCTCATGGTGAGATGCCATTAATTTAAAGAGGAATAGCAGCTTTTTTGGCTTTGCCTCACTTGTGCTGAAAATAGAACTGACTTTGATAGACTTTAAGCATTACAGTATTTGAACAAAAAAGCATTGGGTGAGTTTCGATTCTTAAGTTTTTGTGTGGGTGCCATCCCCGCATGTTTCTTGGTATATGTTCGTATACATAAAACTTATGAATTACATATGACTTACTAATTAAAAATGAAGTTTTGCACAGCCTTAATAACCAGGTAATATAGAAATACATTATGGATGGTTGAAAAGTGCCATGTTTGAGGGCTGTCACATAGATGATGGAGCCAACCATTCATTGCTACAACTTGATTAAAAAAAATAAAAGTTACAGAGCAGTATAAGTGTGAGAAGAGGAGTTTAAGGGGGTACGCGGAAGCATTCAGTGATCCAGAGACCACAGATTGGTGAATTGGTGCAACTGCACAAATGAAGAGAGGTGTAATATTGAAACTGGTCATCCATGTATATATCTGATATCTGATCACACAACTACCTTGGAATAGTGGCTTTGTGCAATAAAGTCCTCTGTGAAATGAAGGAAAAAGAAGAACATACACATATAATACAGCTTAGCAGACATATGCTTTGGTGAAATATTGAAATAGATGAAGGCATTTGACAATGAGAACAAGATAACTTTGCAAGGAAAATATTTGAACTGTTGTAAGTTGGTTATTTTCAGATTTAAAGTGGCCCAAAATGTTCAGGAAGTGGGGTAATCAACCTTTATTTCTGTGTTCTCACAGGCAATGACACTGATGACTGAGAAAACTGAAGTGATTTGTGATTAGTAAAGCCCAAACGTTTAGGAGTTTGTGGAGAAAAGGGTTTAGTTTTTTTCCAAACACATTAACTGAAAAACTACACTTGAAACCTCAGACCCAGTGGTGTGCTTTAACTCAAGGGATAAATATGGGTCGGAAGCAAAGGTTATATCTAGAGACGAATCTTTCCCAAGTTGGAGGGTGTTTTGATCTGGGGATTTAATCCTGGCCTGAATCCAAAAAGAAAGTTAATAGCTTACCTGCATGTGACCTTCTCCAACATGGAGAGTTACTTGTTTAGTCTCCTGAGTGCTTTCCATTCAATGTATATTTTCCCCCAGATTCAGATTAGGGTTGAGGAGATTTCTGCTAAATAATGTCTGCTGCACTCAATCTCTTCCACCACTGAATTAAGTGAGTAGAAAGTGGGGCACATGGGGAACAAGGAGTCTAAATTGGCTTTGTCTCTCCAAGAAAGTGTTCTGGGGGGTCATCATTGAAAGCATACTAATAAGTTCAGTTTGGTGTATTTGGGAGTGAAAGGCATATTATGTGTTAGTAATAATCAGGAAAGGTACAAAAAGGAGCAACTGCAGTGTGTTGAAGTGGCAACAGAAGGCAATGCTATTGTAAATTGCATTAATGAAACAATAGTGCCCAGATTAAGGGAAATAAGGGCATCATTGTGTTTGGCTTTCACAGAGAATACTGTATCAATTTCTTGGCCCCAAAAGGCACTAATAAGCTAAAACATATTTTGAAGAGGATAATAAAGATGATAAAGTATCTGGAAATTAAATGCTGTGAAGAATCTTTGAGGGAGTTGGGTGTATTTACTACATAGAGAACTGAAAGACAATATGCTAGTCATCTTCAAATATCTGTTACAATAAGGAGCAAGCTTGGTTTCTGCTATTCTAGAGGACAGGATCTGTTTGAACAAAGAGTTTCTAACTAAAATTCAGGAAGAATATCCTGGCATATTTTTATATAAAACACACAATCCATTTTGCCCATTAATTTAAAAAAATTAAAACAAATTACATATTAACTTCAACAAGTTAAATTCTGAAGGCCTGTTTAAATAAGATCTTCTCCTGATGGCATTACCAAAGTACACTTTTATTCATTCTTTGTGTTTCTGACCATCATCTCTCTACTACCAAAGAAAATGGATAAGAAAAATAATGAAACTCATAGAGTCAGTATAAATGGTACCTTTATAAAGAAAGTGGAGCCTTTCCCCAATCATTCCTCCCTCTCACTCCCTCTAGCTCTATATCTTGAGAACAATTTTGTGTAGCCAATAAAAGCCCAGCTAATTTCTAAATCAGCATGTAGCCAAGTCAGCCACCCAGTTGCTCAAACCTTGGGCAATATTACCAGTGCACAAACAATCTATACTAAAGCGATCAGTTTCCCTCTAGCCTGCCAAGGGAACACGTTAACTGAACCCAAAATATGACAGGAGGAAATTTATGTGCAACTTTTACACATAATATCTCATTATGACTCTCCCCAATCTTTCAATTTAAAAAATAAACGGCCTTTGTAATGATTTTACCAGGAGCGTGTTGGAAGCAAGATTGAAAACAAAAGAGAGAAACAGACTTTGGCTCTTTTTATTTCTTTCATCATCTCGTCCCCCTCTCCCCCTTGCTCCTCTCAGCTTTTGCTTTAATTTTCTGGAAGATGCTTCTACCCAATTTAAGAAGAAATGGAATTTTTCCTCCCTATTTCTTTCACTTCTCTTTCTTTCTGTTTTGGTCAGGGGTTTCAACTGACAGAGTGGCTGACTTAATGAAACCCCTGTCAATAGCAAAATCATTTTGACTCATCGGTAAATAATGAAAGTTTCTTGCTAAAGTGCAGCTTGATTCACCCAGGAGACCAGCATTTGGTTACATTCCCGACCAACAAATTGTCATCTATCCCACTTTGCAAGAAAAGGAAAAGAAAAAAAGTGATCTAGTCTATTGCCTTGCCTTTTAGTAATAGCAACAATAAGGAGTAGGAGAAGAGTCAGTTATTGCTTTGGAAAGCAGAAAATGAACTTTTTGTTCCCTGATTTGGTGACCCAAAGGAAGAGATGGAAAGCTGGCTTGCTAAGGGCTAGGTTAGCTTCTGAAGTAGTTTGGCCTGGCTCCTGATGAGTCCAACAAATATTGATAATGCAGTATTAAAATGTCTAAACAAAACTTCATTGAAAAGGATAATTGTTTCCAAGGAATAAATTACTCCAAATTTCAGTGTAACAACTCCCTTTATGGATGTTGTATGAAATGCTGTGTTTGAATCTAAATCCATGTACTCCATAACTGTGACTCTTGAATGTGCTGATTATATTAAGGTTCTTATGCAGTCACTCATGCATAAATCAGTTAATGTGACAAAATATGCTTCTGCCACAGTCTGAAAAACACATTGATCCCAGTACAGTATATAGGTATCTCCAGGACTGTAACCAGAAAAAAATGTGAGGAAGGGGGGTTTGAAACATTTTTACTAAATCATAAATAGTAGGCCCATAAAACAAAACAATTTAAATTATATGATTCATTCTATATTTTATATAGACTTAATTAAATCAAATTTCTATTTTAGCTACAGAGATTCAAGTCTGAAAAAAACTGAAATAACTCTTACTGCCTCATCACACTAGAACATGAATCCACTTTAAATCCAGTTTTTGCCTCCTGCAGAATTCTGGGGTTTGTAGTCTGATGAGGCCCTGTCTGGCTCAGCTGTTTAAAGCCCCCTCTCTAAAGTGGATTTAAAGTGGATCCAAGCTCCAGTGTGATGATATCCTCTATTGCTAATTTAGTGGTTACAGAAAAATACCACAATGCCTCTTGGAAAAACGTGAAAATTGTGTCAATACACTTTGACAGAAATCAGGCTCCATCGATAAACTTCAGTGGAAACTCAAGAGTGCAAGTCCAGTCTAGTAATGTTGCAGAACTCTCAAGAAGTTTCTTCACATTCTGAAAAAAACTATCTATCACAAGCGAGACATGCTTTTGATGGTTTTTCTGCAGGTGTAATCTTTTTCCATTTTCTATACAACAAGTCAAACTCTTCTTCCATCAGTGTGTCAGTATCTTGAAGAAATTCATTGTAAAGTTCTGTGCACTTGTTCAAGTTGGATTTGAAATGGCCACAATCAGTAGGGAGGAACACTTGCATTCCTGAACTACTTCCCTGTGCCTTGTAAACCTTTCTTGAAGCTGACTACAGAAAAAGTCTGGAAATTGGATGTATGCATTTAGCCTATAATATTCTATTGGTGTTGGTGAAGTTTCCTGGTTGTTGCTTTTACAAGTTCTGCCTTGAACATATGCGACACAGCAAGACTCCACCACTGATATTGTTGTGTCAAAGATCTCCTAAATTCTTTCACAGATTCCGTGCACATATCACTCATTTTATCTAAGTGACTGTTGACATGTTGCAGACTACCAAAAATGTCCATATCTTCTCTTTGTAATATTTTGCAATGCTTAAGGGATGATGACAGAAACTTTCATAGGATGTGCATGGTTACTACAAATTCATCATTCAGAACAATTAAAAGAAGGTATCTAGCTTGTGAAGAAGTCTCACTATTATATAGAGGACTCTCTTGTATTTCTTCAAGTGTTCTCAGCACCACACTGTACAGTTCAACAAAACATAAAATTGCATCACGTTGCTTCAAATTTTTATGCTCAACTTGTGTAAAAAGATGATGTAGGAAGAAAGTCAGCATTCTCTTCATGTGTGTTGATGTAAACTGAATAACAGCACACCTAAATGGGACCAATGGTTGTACTGTACCACACATCTATGAAAGACATTACAGAATTGCAGGTAGAGTCTAGAATACACAGTATAAGCATGAAATCCCAATTGTAAAATAACTCATACAAACTCTCCATAAGACATGAAACCTGTCTCTGAAACCTATTGAAAGAATTGTGCCTACATATGACAAAGGCAACAGAGATTTTCACCACATACCTGTGAAGATTTTCAACCCCTTTTCAGCACAAAAATAATATTTCTGTTTCCTGTTTGAAACTACAATGCACAAATTTTGTATAGAATAAGATCTGAGTTGCAAATGGCTTTTGAAAACTGTGATTTTTGAATATTTTCTTGCAATAGGAAGAAATTTAGTAAAACTTTATATGTACCACACCATCCAAAGGTGAAACTGCTGTAGAATTAAGGCAGTTTGATATCATTTTAACTGTCATAGATCAATGTTATGGTTTCATAAGAGGTGTAGTTGGTGAGGCAACAGTACTATTTGGCAGAGACTGTGTAAACTACTTTCCTATGATTCCATATCATTGAGTCATTGTAGTTAAAGTGGTTTCAAACTTCATCAATTCTACTGTGTAGATGGGCCCCTAAATGTCAAAGCCAACTAACCTGTCCATTGGGAAAATAACTTAAAAAGAAGAAAAAGAAGAGCCCCTAAATATATTGAAGACTTTGACTATAGCTGTGACCTCTGTCCTTCAACAAATTAGTGCTCTTGCTGTGTTTTGCATCATATCACAACAAGCAGTGTGTGATGGTTTTTATCTACATTTTTAGGAAGTTTTCAATGTACAGAGGGAGAAATAATTCCCATCAAAAATTTCTCATCTTGTACCTTGTTCTCAAAGGAAGTATTCAAGGAACCACTAGGAAGGAAGTGGTGGGCAGACAACTCTGGGTTCACAGACCACATTCTAAGAAAAATTGCCTGATTTGAACATCTACAGCAAGTGTTTGGGCATAGAACTTTTTTTTCTCATGAAAATATGTTTTCATTCCTTGAGAATGTAGCAGTAGTGGTAACATGGGAAATTGCTCTCAGAAAGTGGGAAAAATGACATCTGTCAATATAGACTGACTGAGTTTTCCATTGTGGTCATCTTAGAGAAACAATTCAGGCAAATGTATTAATGAGGGCTTGAGGTAGGTTAGATCTTTTTTTTTTAAAGATGATAAATAATGAATATATAGCTAAATTTCAAAAAAAAAATTATAATGTCAGAGCAATGTTATATACATTGCACTAACTTTAGCTGTCACCATTTGTTATATGCCTAACAAAGCTCATTGAAGAAACTTCAGATATCAGGGATCTCTAGGGGATGAATGCTTCATAATTGCAAAGAAGCCATCAAACATGACTGTCTAAGTAGAATTGCCATTTTGCCTTCAGGAGTAGATGGGATATGGGCAGATCACAATATTTTTTATAAAGGAAGTGTCTCAGGTTGGCAGGACTCATGCACTCTAAGATTTATAAATCAAACCTAGCATCTGGCTTCTAGTGTGGTACTACTACTTACTTTCCAAATGGCAAATATATCGGTCTATCCACAGCAGGAAGGTAGCTTGCAACATTTTTGAAAGTCACTGAAACTAAAATATTCCAAGACTCACTGCAAGAAGAAACATGTGTAGAAAGACAGACAGACAACTTTCTCTGTGTTGTGCACACTGCTGCATCTTTAATCTTTCTTTGCATGTTCATTGGAGATATACAGACTTAGCACCTCTTCACATGGGCCATGCCATTGTGCCAGCAAAGGGAAAGGTGTGTTGCGCAGCTCGTGCCACCTCGCGTGACCTCCCTCCTCCCTTCATCACACTGAGGGGACAGCAGAGGGCATGTTGGCACCCTTTCCCTCCTCCCATCAGATGACAGAAAGGGTGGCAATGCACATTGCCCCACTGACCTTTACTCCATCACACAGGGAAATAGAGAGGAAATGGTGCTTCTCCCAATTTTGGGAGGAAAGTGGGTGGTGCCTTCTGTGCATCATGTGATGGCGCATGGCAGGCCCCATCTTTGCTGCGAAGCAAAGTGACAAAACAGGGCAAAATGCCCTGATGAATTCTAGATCCATTTCCTGTACATAGTGGCTTTGCATTGCCTTCCATTATTTTAAGTGCAGAATGCCAGAAGCTGATGGTTTTACTCAGTTCAGCGTGCTTTCTGCCTTGTTTTCATTTCTTATGTCTGACACATAATTGTCAGATTTGTGAGATTAATTGTTAGCTGCAGCCAGACTGACATATATCCATGAGTATATATACTCACTTGCTAGTCTTAACTGAAATGAACCTATTGTATGTAAATTCCACTGAACCAATGGGCTAATAATAAAATAATAATAATAATAATAATAATAATAATAATAATAATAATAATAATAATAATAAATTAAAACTTTATTTATAGCCAACCCTAGCTCCCCGAAGGGACTCAGGGCAGCTTACAACAAAATAAAACACAGTGACAAACATTGAGTACTTGTTAGGATTCACAAAAACCTGCAAAAATAATGAGTTGTTTCTTCAATCACCACTTTAAGATGATCACTTCACTAAAGTTGAATTGCCCTGGGAAGAAAAAGGTTTATGCTGGATTTGACAGTGTTAAAACTGTATGTCAAAAGATTAATTGTAAAAAGGAACACATCTCATTTTAAGAATTTGTGTATTTCAGGCATTTAGCGGGCATTTCATAGAAATGAAGTATGCATAAATAAGAGCATATATTTAAATTGTGAATGGTTATGTATGTGCACAATTAAAATGTACATATATACTTTACTCAATGAAGAAAATGTATGTGTTAGGTAAAATGTGTAGAGGAAAGTGTGCATTAGGAAAAATGCATTACAATGTGAATGAATGTCTGGGGGGGGCAGGGGGAATCTCATAATCCAATACGAAAGAAGAAGAAAATGCAGGAGGAATTCAGGGAAACATAGTGAAATTGAGACTCAAACATTTTTACATCCCTAGTGATTCCCCGCCCGTTGAAGTCATCTGATCAGGCCCTGCTCTGCGTTCTTTCTTTTTGATGGGTGAGATCAGCAGGCGTGTGGACCAGAGCATTTTCAATCATTACTACATAACAATGGAATGTTATATGGGGTTCTGATGGTTCCTGTCTATGTTTTAAGAACCTAGTCTCATCTGTGCTTGCTTACCACTTTCTAATAATGCAGTGAGAAAAGTTCAGTTTTTGGTGAGATTATTACGATTGGGATCTTTATCTTTACACTGTTCTACCTATTAATAACCAGCTAGAATAAGAGTTGGCACCTCTGGCTCACTAACTGATGCAATTCACACCAGTAAAGGAGTAAAACAAGGCTGTCTGCTGGCACCCACACTCTTTAATTTATACTTGAATGATATAATAACAGCACTTTCAGGTCCAGAATTCTTCCCACCCTCAGTCGGTTCAAAGAAGATTTCTGCTCTTTTATATGCAGATGATATGGTGTTAGTCTCATTCGCCCAAATAGGTCTAAGAAGGCTACTTACTAAACTGGGCATATACTGCTCCAAAGAAAAGCTGAACATCAATTATAATAAAACAAAGGTGATGGTGTTCGGAAAAAGACACTCACAGTTCAGATGGTCCATTGGTGGCCATCAGATTGAACAATGCAGGGAATTTAAGTATCTGGGTGTATATTTTTCAGACACTCTATCATGGAAGCCCCATATAGAACATAGCAGAGAAGTGGCACTAAAATCTATTGGAGGAATCCTCAGATTTTATAACACAGCAGGTGGCCATCTGGTTGCCCCAGCTCTGAAAATATTCCAGAGCAAAGTTATTGCCCAGATTCTGTACGGCGCCCCAGTCTGGGGATGGGACGATTCACAGATACCAAAATTGGAGGCCATCCAGAATACATTCCTTAAGAAACTGCTGAGACTCCCACCTGGCACTCCAGCAGCCTTGGTCAGAGCAGAGGTTGGTTTACCCTCCATAAGATCTCGCATTCACTTCTCCCTATACAACTATTGGAGAATCGTAGAGGATTCCCCAGCTAGGGTTTTCCCAAAGCTATGCTTTGAACATCTTTCTGAATGCAAACTTTGGAGCTTAAAACATCAGAAATTGCTGAACATATACCCTACCCTGTCTCATGAGCCTTCAACCCTGAGTTCAAGAGAGAAGTTGCATGAATACATTTATAACCAAGGTATTCAAATGGACAGGCAGACTATTAACAGCTCCAAATTCTCAACATGGTACAAATTATACAAACTCGACCATGAAAGGGCTATGTATCTAACCAACCTCATATTCCCTAACCTCAGGCAAGCTTTTACAGCTCTACGATTCCAAAGCATGCCCTCAGGAGTGCTGGATGGTAGATACTCGGGCACTCCTTTGCCTAGCCGGATATGCATATGCGGGGCCTCAGAAATTGAGGACCTGCCCCACTATTTGTTTGCCTGCACTCTATACTCTGCACCAAGAAATAAATTCTTAGGGCCCATTCTATGGTACCTACGATTGAATACGGTTGCAGAAAAGATCTTCTACCTTTTATCTGACACCAACTCCACAATCACATATAAGGTCTCTCTCTTTACCTTGGCAGCAAACAAAATCAGAGCAAGACTGATTGCGGACATTGCAGTCGACTGCGCCGGAGATGCTTTTATCTAGTTTTTAACATGACTGATATTTTATATTGGCTTTTTACTGGTTATATTTTGCAAGCTCTGTTTTATACTCCAGGCACCGTGGTTTTAACTGTGGAAGTTTACAGGGTTTCTACAGATGCTTGGTTGATATTTTTACATATGTTTTTTAAATGACTGATTTTATACATTGGCATTTTACCGGTAATTGTGCAGTCCCCAGCACATGTTGCACTTGTGCTGCTGCACCACACAATGTATAGTTTGCATGTTCTGTTTTATCCTGCTTGCATCCTACTTTTAAGTGTTGAATTTTACAGTGTTTTGTATAGACGTTTGTTTGATGTTGTTTCTGTAAATGCATATGACCATTGGGCGGAGCATTAATAAATTGATTGATTGATATTAATATATTAGGACATCAACCACTTTCTGCTGTTGCCACTGGCTTAGTCATCTTGGAGAAGAGGGAACTGGGGGTAGGTAGCATGGTCTTGTGAATCTGTCATCATCCTACTGGCCTTGTTGCTTCTTCTTGTGAGCTGAGCCTAGACTGACCTCAACTTGAGAGCTAAATTGGAAAAGAAGTGGATAAGCAGGCTAAAGTACAAAAGTGGAAAGATGAGGCAGAAGTCCTAGTAGACATTGCTCACAGTGCTAGAGGAGCTGCAAAACAGAGCATGGAAAGATGAAGTTTGGGAAGCTGACTTCCAGATCAGGTCTACTATTTGTTGCTGCTACAGAAAACACCTTGCCCACCTGCAGGAGGTTCCATTTTAAAGCTTGGGAGGTATGATTTTTTAAGGATTGTGCCTCAAGCCATAAAGAAGATGACTGTTCTGGAGTCATCTTCTTTGTGACTCGATGTAGCATCTGCACAAAATAAAAGCTTTTTCTTGGAAACACACTACATTTTGTCCTACTGATATGTTGAATCTTCAGTAAAAGGATTTGAAATGTAAATATGTGTATGGGGGGAATGAACCATGCTAACATGAACATAGCAATCATACATGGATGGGTTGTGACAGCCTGAATATGGAGTGAGAGGCAGACAGCAGGTGCTGCATAGTTTTGAAGGCGATATGGCAGCAGCTTTCTCTCCATTCTCTTCTCTTTTTCAATAGTTATCTTTTCAGATGCCTGCTGTTCCTTATCTCAGTTAACCCAATACATTTGATGAAGTGCAGGATACTCTTCAGTCACCCTTGTTAAAGTAAGGTTCATCTGCTCGTCTAGATAGTTTCTGTTGGTGGAATTGATGGGCTTCATCTTGTTTGCAGGCCAAAAATGTATTTTGGCACTCGGTGAAGTTTCCATCAACAATTAAAAAAGTTGATGTCACCTGATACTTATAGCATTGAACATGACCTTCATTGCAAAATTGCATTTAGTCTCCATGAATGTGTTTTTAATCCAGATGAGGGGGTCATAGTGATTTTAGTAGGTACTTTAGAGTTCCTAATAGATTATTTTGTCCTCTACAGTTCAGCCATCAAGGTCTAATTAATTCAGCACTTTGAAAATCCTACCAGATCTGCCCTCTGTGTTGCTGCAAGGGTCAATCATTGCCTCCAGCTGACATGGTTTTGTGGTTGTTGTTATTATCTCAAGGGCTGTGCAATGATTTACTTGTGAAATCCTGCAAGACTTGGGGAAGCCACAGAAAAGGACTCAAGCTTCAAACTAAGTTAAATAGTAATATACTTTAGTGTATATATGATAAATGATCATGAGAAACACTCAACAAATATAGAAGTGGAAAGAGAAAAATAATTTAGTTCTTGTCTTGAAAATCGGTGAACAGTTAAAACAGTTCTACAGGGCAATTTCATTGGCTTCTCATCCTTATGAGAAGATTTGAGTGAGAAAAAGAGGCACTCTTTCTGTCTTTTGACCTCATTAGACGGCAGAGAAGCGTCTTCTACCTGCCTCTCTGTGCTGCCAGCACGGAGTCCCCCAGAGCCCATCACATGACGCAGGGCTACTTTTGGCAGAAGTCCATGGGGCTCTGTGCTGGCAGCATGCCAGCAGCAGAGAGAAATTGAGCAGAGGAGCTGAAGAGGAAGTGGGGACAGTTGGGAAACATCATGGGAAGGGATGGCACAGACCCCAACAGTAGCGAACACAGCCAGATGGTTCCCTACACTGCCCGATGATTTCCCCTGTTATCCCCCAGTGTCCCCTGCTTTACAAACCATCGTCCAATGAGGACTTAAAGGGAGGCAATGAGAACTGCACTGTGAACAAATCTTGCTAAGAAACCATAGTTGAAACATTGGTGCACATAGTGCAACATTACATTCCTTTAATGGGTAGGATCTCTCTTAGAGAGGCCTTTTCCACCTTCTGCAATGTAACCATCTAGCTAAAAAAAAAAAGGAGGGCCTTTTCATTCAAACACTGTCCTCTTCCAATGAGTCATAATCTAAACAGGATTTAAAAGAAATGTTCAAAAAAATATTTGGCATAATCAATGATTTTTCATGAGAAATCTCTACCACAATAATGAGGTTGAGGCATGGCATTACTGAGCCAATTTTAACCTTTGTAAGTAGGAATGGGGAGTAGGGATTGAAAGAATGTGATAAGGCCTAGCAATAGAATATTTGGAGAGGTAGAAAGATGAGCATAAGAACATGTGTTTGCCAGATGGCCTTAAACACTCATGAACAATGTCTTTATCACTCAGTTCATAACTCCACTAATGCTTTTAGTAACACTACATGATAAGAATATGCTTATACTAACAACACTTTCCAGCTTCTTTCCTCCATTTAGCCACATTCTGTTATATTCCAGAATGACCAGGAAATTGTACCCTATAAAGCTAAGCAGCGATAGTACAACATTATAGGAGTCTCTTAGACTGGGGATAGGGAAGAATCTTGTGCAGAAATTTCACACTTTTGAATATGGGAACTGAATCTCTATTTTCTTTCAAAATCAAACTTCTAACCATGTTGCAGCTGAACTCTCTAACCCTTTAAAGCATATAAATGTGTGTTTACATTATGGAACTGTGCCTCCAAAATGTATATGTTAATGAAAATTCACAAATACATTGTAGTTGGGAAAATTATTTGAAAAATTTGTATGTACAGAAAAATATGAATATTCATGTCTGTTAAAAAAAAATCTAGACCTTTGAATGAATTCAAATTCAGGAGTAGAAAATGTTTAACATTCAGATTGAATGGTAGGTACTAGGGCTGTGTAAAACTTCATTTGGAACTCATTTGTCATATCTGTGTCTGGTTATGTTGTATCATTGAAAACAAAAATGGAAGATAATAGCTCTTGTCGTTTTTTTAATGTACATAAAAACATTTTTAAAATTCCCAAAAATCAGTGAAGCTTATTCCTGATAGCTCTAAGAATGAGGGAGAAAAGAGCTCCAGAAGCTCCCTCCCTGTGCAAATATTTAACAAAAAAGTAAGGAAAAAAAACCATTATATCATTATAGTTACAATATGGACCTCTAACAATGTTTTAGAAACACTTTAGAACCAACCTCCCACCCCAATTTTGTAGTGAGTATTGAAATATTTTTCCATTGATTAAACAGGCCTAGTAGCTACCCTTGAAAATTGAGAAACAGACCAACTGAGTTTAACCAGGGGCCCTGACTGGAGAATAAAATGACTTTTAATGACCATTGATATACACTAGTTTTTGTAGAGTCCAGCAAGCAGAATGAGAAGGGAATTTTGAGATAAGATAAAAATCTAGGAATTTAGACAGAGAAAGTCCTGGCTGGTCCATTGCTGTTGGAGTTGGTGGCTTGGAAAATATATTTTTTTACTTTCACTCCCAGAGATAATCCAGTTAAACAGGTAAATCTTCCAACCTCTGGCTTGTATAGAACCTCTTTTATCTTTCTTTGCTCCAGAAAAAAAAGATTAAGGATTATTTAACATCCTGTTGCCTGGAAAAGGCTTTCATACAGTACATTCATAAGTTATTAAAAACTACATGTATATGTTGTTATTGACTATGGTAATGAAGAAAAAAAATGTGGGGACAACAGCTAAGTATATTTTCCTAGTAGCAGCTCTCATTCAGCAGCTGAGTCATATCTTTGAATCCACTTTTGTATATTTAGAAATCCTGGGAGATTTTTGTGGACCTGTCAGTTCCTTTGGGATAATCCAACATAACCAGAATAAGAACATGATTACGCTAACTGTTTGTGGTCACAAATCCCAGAAAGGTCAGGCAAAGTTCCTAAGAGGATAGGGCTATGACTTCTCTACTCTCAAATAAAATGTTTACATTCATAACAAACAAAGACTGCAAGTAGTATTGGTCGCAGCATTAAAGAGTCACATGTATTTTCATTTTGGCCATTAAATTGCTTTTACAAAAGGCAAGTGAGCTAAGTTAAAATAACAGGCCCATTTGGAGAATGATTTGAATTAATTAAACCCACTACTATATATAGATATTGGTCTACATATTTACATGTCAATTGAAGCTGAACACACTTCTGTGCTGAAAATACCTGAAAATAAGTTGCCAAGTAGGTCAGTCTAAGATTCCTGGCATGTTAAACTAAACCAAAGTAAATTAATAGTATGCTTTTGTTTTGACCATTGAGAGCTGAATTAACATCACCTCTGTGCCTACATTTAATAGTTAGACAGTGATGCAGTTGCACATATCTGAGAAAACATGTGTTTCAAGTCAAATTAATATCTTCAGTGAAGCTTTGTACAGATTAAATATAAATTTTGTACAGATTTTAAGAGTCATGCTTTCAAATAACTGTACAAAATTATGTGTGTATGTATATGTAGACTCAAAACACCTATTACTTTTTAGGTATTTGTAATAGGAAGGAAGAAAAGGAGAAATAATAGTGAATAAGTTTAGCTTAGTTTGTTTTATGTACTTTTACTGCAAAAAAGCACAAGCCAGAGGAAAAAGAGAAAAAGGCACACAAGATAATATAATGAACACTTTTAGTAGTCCAAAAGGGTAGAAAAAACAAATAACAGAACCTGAAATACATCAAAGGTGGTTTCCTCTGCATTTGGAGTATGAGAGGTGAAAAAACCCACAGCCTCTACATTCCCAAAAACACAAATCTTGTCGGAGGCATGAACTCACTGTAGTGGCTTGTATTTCATTGCTTCTCTGATGGGGAAAAGTTGAAAAGTTGCTTTGTAGGATCTGAAAAAGCTGACATCTCATTCTATAAAGATATGCTTTTCTAGGTCATAGGATTATTTAAAAACAAAAAGAAAGAAGTGTTGCTGGCAACTTTTACCAGTGGCTGCAGTCCCATCAAGATGTTCTCTATTCAGTACCTTCACAGCAACTAAAGATAACAGGAAAGAAAAGGGAGCAGGGGGAGAGATACAAATAAAGAAAGAGGACATGAGACTTGTAGTGAGTGTTGGGAATGGCAAGCGTTGATTCTGAAGCCAATGATTGTATATACCACTGCTTCTTAAATAAATGGGGTCCCCTTAGCTCAATGTTGGGATCACAAAAATTGGCAATAGTAAAAGGTTGCTGAATGCCACCTAGATGTTTACAAAAATCTGTTAGCAAGAAAGCGCAGTGTTTGCAGCGGCCTCTGCAGAAATTGCTTCAACTGTACTTCATTAAAAGGAAAATCACCCTGTTTAGCAAGCCTTACAAATGTAAATGCTTCATTTTTATATAACTGATTTATATACCTATATACCTGGGGTCGTGACAAGAAAATCTTGGGCAGAAAGAAGTTGTGAATGGAAAAAGTTTAAGCCCTGGCAGTGAAAAAAAAAAAGATATGATTGACAGGAAGTCTGTAGAATCAGTTTAGGGGGTTGTACTGAGGGACGAAAGTGAATCCAGAGTTTCTGGGCAGTAAGCCATACACAAAGGAAACACAGAGACAGCTCAGATAGCATAGGTTGTCAGAGATCTGCTTTCTGTTATCAGATCCAGAACTGTGACAACGGTTCTGCAGTATTTCTATTTTTTGCCATTATAATGTTTTGATAGCAATCCATTCCCAACATTCCCTTTGCACATGTGCATAAACCTATGTATGCCTCTGGATGCAGTGGCCTTTCATGCAGAAAACACATATACTAATTATTGTCACAATCAGGGATAAAACTTAAATCAGGTTGTGTTCCAAGCACTGCTTTAGTATAGTAAGACCTTCATTCACTCACATAGAATTTACTGTTGCTATTGTTATATTTTTCTGTGATTAGAATTTTTTTTGCATATTTTTTGCCTTTAAGATGCCTTGATTTATTTAAACTTTGAACAACAAGGAAGGAGAATCCTTCTCCCAGAGTGGAAGACTCATTAATGTTAGTCAAAAGTTACAATCAATGTAACTAGTGAAGTCATTAGGATAATTTCTGTCTGGGGTAGAGTGGAAAGTATTCTGGGCAAATCTATTCCTGACAATAAGGGCATTCATGCTGGCATATATCCAGTATCAGTGATCAAACAACAGCTATGGAATTGTGGCTTTATGTGATAAAGATTGCAGCTTGTGGGTTGCAGTTTCCTTTCCCTGGATATAAACCAAATGCTAGGACAATGAATTCTGTTCCCTCTCCACCTAGGCTGAAAAAACAAAATGTAAAAAGAACTCACATGCACTATGAAATAATAACTGATGAGTGCCATCATTCAAAAATGTCAAAATAAACTAATGCTTTGAACTGAATTCAAAATTGCCTTTTCAAATGATATTTTGACATAGTCTTTAAAAAAGAGGAGTTTGTCATTTTTAAAAGTATTAATTTTAAATGATTTCCTGGAAGGTTGTTTATTTTATTCTGTTTCTTAGATGCCCTTGGAAAAGACATTGTGACTTGCATTGCATTGGTGTTCAGGGAGAAACCCAAATAATCTGTATGACTTAATCTGCCTTATTATGACAACTGAGTTGTCTGCCGAGGGCAGGCTGATAACTGAAGGAAGATGATGCGCTACGTGGGGCTGGAGAAGGGTTCCTTCTAGTCTGGGGGTGCCCATTATGATGTTCCAGGGCAGGAATTGTCAACAATTCCTTTGACATGGACCGATCACTATCTGATCAGATTTAGACTCACTGGGGCTCTGAACCTCTGCAGAGGTAGGGAAATGATTAGGAAGGTCCACCCCAGGAGGCTTATGGATTCAGATTGATTCCTGATGGCTCTTGGGGAGTTTTCTGCCACTTTGTTAGGTGATTCTGTCAAAGCTCTGGAGGGCCTCTGGAATAGGGAGATTGCCAGGTCAAACTCGGCCAAGAGTACAAAGTCCAACAAATTCCTCGCTTGCCTTGCAGACAATTTTATGGTCCAGGAGGTAGAAGAGGCAACAAAGGGACCGGCTACTCTCAATCTCATCCTAACAAATGTGGAGGACCTGATCAATGCAGTCAAGGTGGTTGGATCCTTAGGGGCAAGCGACCATGTGCTCCTGCAGTTTGCCATACAAAGGAAGGCTGAAACTAAAACAAGTCAAACACGCATTTTGGACTTTAAAAGAGCTGACTTCCAAAAAATGAAGGAAATACTGAGCGGCATTCCATGGATACCAATATTAAAAGACAAGGGAGTTAAGAATGGATGGGAGTTTTTTAAAAGTGAAATACTTAAGGAGCAAATGCAAACAGTGCCAACAAAAATAAATAAATAAGGCAAGTGCGAAGAAGCCAGAATGGATGTCCAAAGAACTTCTAACCAGGCTAAGACTCAAAACAGACATGCACAAGAAGTGGAAAAGGGGAGAAATCACCAAAGAAGAATTCAAATGAATAGCCAACTCCTGTAGGGAAAATGTTCACAAGGCTAAAGCGCAAAATGAGCTCAGGCTTGCCAGGGACATTAAAAACAACAAAAAAGGCTTTTTTGCTTACATCGGCAGAAAAAGGAAGAACAAGGAGGCGATAGGGCCTCTGCGAGGAGAAGATGGGGTGATGGTGACAGGGGATAGGGAAAAGGCAGAACTACTTAATGCCTTCTTTGCCTCGGTCTTCTCACAAAAAGAAAGCAACACGGAGTGGACAAAGGATTAGGGGAAAGTTGTTCAGCAATACCTGGCCGCTCTAAGCGAATTTAAGTCCCCAGAGCCAGATCAACTACATCCAAGAGTATTGAAGGAACTAGTAGAATTTATTTCAGAACCACTGGCAATCATCTTTGAGGGTTCTTGGAGAATGGGAGAAGTCCTAGCAGATTGGAGGAGGACAAACGTGGTCCCTATCTTCAAGAAGGGAAAAAAGAACGACCCAAACAATTACCATCCGGTCAGCCTCACATTGATACCAGGCAAGATTCTGGAAAAGATAGTCAAGGAAGTGGTCTGCAAACACTTAGAAACAAATGTGGTCATTGCTAATAGTCAACACAGATTTATCAAAAACATGTCATGCCAGATTAATCTGATCTCTTTCTTGATAGAGTTACAAGCTAGGTAGATACAGGGAACGCCATGGATGTAGCATACCTGGATTTCAGTAAGGCCTTTGACAAGGTCCCCCATGACCTTCTGGCAAACAAACTAGTAAAATGTGGACTAAACAAAACTACAGTTAGGTGGCTCTGTAATTGGCTAAGTGAACAAACCCAAAGGGTGCTCACCAATTCGTCTTCTTCATTCTGGAAAGAAGTGACAAGTAGAGTGCCACAGGGTTCCGTCCTGGGCCCAGTTCTGTTCAACATCTTTATTAACGGCTTAGACAAAGGGTTAAAAGCCATGGCCATCAAGTTTGCAGATGACACAAAACTGGGAGGGATAGTTAATACTTCAGAAGACAGGAGCAGCATTCAAAACTATCTTAACAGACTAGAGAGATGGGTTGAAATTAACAAAATGAAGTTCAACAGGGTCAAATGCAAGATACTCCACTTAGGCAGAAAATGCGATTTCCTGCTTCTTCGCAGGGGGTTGGACTGGATGGCCCATGAGGTCTCTTCCAACTCTATGATTCTATGATTTAGGCTTGCTCAAATAATTCGTTTTCCCCGTTAACCGTTATTAATTCGTTATTTTCGTTTGTTTTGAAGCAATTTTGAAGCATTGGTTGTCCACACGTCTGGATATTGCGGTTTCGAATCGCGAGAGGCCGTTTTTCGTTATGTCGTCGTTTTTTTCGTTAGGAAAAAAAAGCCTTTGCAAATCACCCAAACTCCCACCATTCAGGCCCTTTCCTTTTGCCCCTCAGCAAAAGGGGAGTCACGGGCTCAGCCAATGGGAGGGGGCGAGGGGGAAGGAGGCCGAGGAGGAGGAGGAAGACGGAGGGGGGAAATGGCCGCCGCCGCCGCCGCCTCGCCTCAGCTCAGGCCTGGTGTCTCTCTGTGAGGCGGGAAGGCGGCGGATGGAGCCGGGAATGGAGAGACCGAGAGAGACAGAGAGGGGCCCGGCGGTGAGGTTTTGACGTCTGTGCGAAGCTAGGCAAGTGGGGTTTATATATCTGTGGAAGGTCCAGGGTGGGAGAAAGAACTCTTGTCTGTGGGAGGCAAGTGTGAATGTTGCAATTGGTCACCTTGATTAGCATTGAATAGCCTTGCAGCTTCAAAGCCTGGCTGCTTCCTACCTGGGGGAATCCTTTGTTGGGAGGTATTAGCTGGCCCTAATTGTTTCCTGTCTGGAATTCCCATTTTCTGGGTTTTGTTCTTTTACTGTCCTGATTTTAGCTTTTCTGTAGCTAAAAATGCATATAAAATTGATTCTATAGGGAGGATAAATGATTGGATTTCAACTCCTACAGCTTAGCTTTCTCTGCCAATAATGGTACCATATCAAACTAAACCTCCCAAGATTCTGTAGCAGTGAGCCATCTTGGATATTGTAAGGGATTTATTATTATTATTATTATTATTATTATTATTATTATTATTATTATTATTAGACCTTGCTCCCAGGAAGGTGCCTTCGCTGTGGCTCCCAACTTATCTATCTACCTTTCCACATATTCTCCACATTGTGTGTATGTGTATGTATATTATATATACATGAGCCCCGATGGCGAAGTGTGTTAAAGCACTGAGCTGCTGAACTTGCAGACCAAAAGGTCCCAGGTTCAAATCCCGGGAGCAGAGTGAGTGCCCGCTGTTAGCTCCAGCTTCTGCCAAACTAGCAGCTTGAAAACATGCCAATGTGAGTAGATCAATAGGTACCGCTGTGGCGGGAAGGTAATGGCACTCCATGTAGTCATGCCGGCCACATGACCTTGGAGGTGTCTATGGACAACACTGGCTCTTGGGCTTAGAAATGGAGATGAGCACCAACCCCCAGAGACAGACATGACTGAACTTAACGTCAAGGGATACCTTTACCTTCACCTATACACACACACACACACACACACACACACACACACACATTATGCAGGGACTATATATATATTATATATACACAGTATATATCACACACACACCAATTTAACAAAGTTTCAGCCACAAAAACAAAGTTTCTGAAGTAGAACAATGACTTTCACAGTAAAGACAACCCAATTTAACAGGAAATAAGACTTTCAAACCAGGAACAGATTTCTGCAATTATTAAAAAATGGTTTATTATAAAAGCTATGAAAATTCGCCAAAAATCAGAGGATAAGGGAAACATTCCAAATTTTGGTGAGCTATCAGTGTTAAATGTGTTCTACCACTGTACTAAGTTTGAAGAAGATCACTCAAAAAATGAGGGTGGGAGAGTCCTGTAAAGTCCTCTCCCTCTGTGCTGTTTTTGGGAATTGCGCATGCGCGTCCGCCATTAACGAATTAATTTAGAAAATAACGAATTTTCGTTAATTTCGAATTTTTTTGGGGGGCAAATTCGGAAATACCATCAGAAACGAAAAGCTGCCCCCCTCTAGTTTTGAAACGAGTTTAGAATCAAATTTTTCGTGGATCGATCAAGCCTACTATGATTCTATTATTCAGTTGATACAATTGCTTCTGAACGTCTCCTTTCATAGAGCAGAGCCAAATCAGTCCCCTGGTATTCCAGAAAGCTGGTAGCAATGAAGTAAATGAAACATACACTAGAGCAGCATTGGCAGAGTACTCAAAGTGAATCTGACAAGACACAGCTAAAGCATATTTAAGATACTATTCCACAGCAATGAAGGTGGTACAGAAATAGTTTATTGCCTCCAACATTGCTTCTGCAAAGAACTGCCCAAGAGAGCTGTTTCGAGTGGTCAGAGGACTATTAAACCCAGTTCAGACATGGATCTCTGACCAATCGACAGCTCATTGTAATGAATTTGTTAGTTTCTTCCCAGACAAAGTCACTCAGAACCTGTGTTGTCAAAGGCTTTCATGGCCGGGATCACAGGGCTGTTGTATGTTTTCTGGGCTGTATGGCCATGTTCCAGAAGTATTCTCTCACATCTATGGCAGGTATCCTAAGAGGTTGTGAGGTATGGAGAAACTAAACAAGGAAGGTTTATATATATCTGTGGAAAATCCAGGGTGAAAGAAAGAAACTCCTAATTGTTTCCTGTCTGGAATTCCCATTTTCTGGGTTTTGTTCTTTTACTGTCCTGATTTTAGCTTTTCTGTAGCTAAAAATGCATATAAAATTGATTCTATAGGGAGGATAAATGATTGGATTTCAACTCCTACAGCTTAGCTTTCTCTGCCAATAATGGTACCATATCAAACTAAACCTCCCAAGATTCTGTAGCAGTGAGCCATCTTGGATATTGTAAGGGATTTATTATTATTATTATTATTATTATTATTATTATTATTATTATTATTATTATTATTAGACCTTGCTCCCAGGAAGGTGCCTTCGCTGTGGCTCCCAACTTATCTATCTACCTTTCCACATATTCTCCACATTGTGTGTATGTGTATGTATATTATATATACATGAGCCCCGATGGCGAAGTGTGTTAAAGCACTGAGCTGCTGAACTTGCAGACCAAAAGGTCCCAGGTTCAAATCCCGGGAGCAGAGTGAGTGCCCGCTGTTAGCTCCAGCTTCTGCCAAACTAGCAGCTTGAAAACATGCCAATGTGAGTAGATCAATAGGTACCGCTGTGGCGGGAAGGTAATGGCACTCCATGTAGTCATGCCGGCCACATGACCTTGGAGGTGTCTATGGACAACACTGGCTCTTGGGCTTAGAAATGGAGATGAGCACCAACCCCCAGAGACAGACATGACTGAACTTAACGTCAAGGGATACCTTTACCTTCACCTATACACACACACACACACACACACACACACACACACACACACACATTATGCAGGGACTATATATATATTATATATACACAGTATATATCACACACACACCAATTTAACAAAGTTTCAGCCACAAAAACAAAGTTTCTGAAGTAGAACAATGACTTTCACAGTAAAGACAACCCAATTTAACAGGAAATAAGACTTTCAAACCAGGAACAGATTTCTGCAATTATTAAAAAATGGTTTATTATAAAAGCTATGAAAATTCGCCAAAAATCAGAGGATAAGGGAAACATTCCAAATTTTGGTGAGCTATCAGTGTTAAATGTGTTCTACCACTGTACTAAGTTTGAAGAAGATCACTCAAAAAATGAGGGTGGGAGAGTCCTGTAAAGTCCTCTCCCTCTGTGCTGTTTTTGGGAATTGCGCATGCGCGTCCGCCATTAACGAATTAATTTAGAAAATAACGAATTTTCGTTAATTTCGAATTTTTTTGGGGGGCAAATTCGGAAATACCATCAGAAACGAAAAGCTGCCCCCCTCTAGTTTTGAAACGAGTTTAGAATCAAATTTTTCGTGGATCGATCAAGCCTACTATGATTCTATTATTCAGTTGATACAATTGCTTCTGAACGTCTCCTTTCATAGAGCAGAGCCAAATCAGTCCCCTGGTATTCCAGAAAGCTGGTAGCAATGAAGTAAATGAAACATACACTAGAGCAGCATTGGCAGAGTACTCAAAGTGAATCTGACAAGACACAGCTAAAGCATATTTAAGATACTATTCCACAGCAATGAAGGTGGTACAGAAATAGTTTATTGCCTCCAACATTGCTTCTGCAAAGAACTGCCCAAGAGAGCTGTTTCGAGTGGTCAGAGGACTATTAAACCCAGTTCAGACATGGATCTCTGACCAATCGACAGCTCATTGTAATGAATTTGTTAGTTTCTTCCCAGACAAAGTCACTCAGAACCTGTGTTGTCAAAGGCTTTCATGGCCGGGATCACAGGGCTGTTGTATGTTTTCTGGGCTGTATGGCCATGTTCCAGAAGTATTCTCTCACATCTATGGCAGGTATCCTAAGAGGTTGTGAGGTATGGAGAAACTAAACAAGGAAGGTTTATATATATCTGTGGAAAATCCAGGGTGAAAGAAAGAAACTCTTATCAGTTGGAGGCCAGTGTGAATGTTGTAGTAATCATCTTAATTAACATTGAATAGCTTCATCTCCTGGCTTTTTCCTGCCTGGGGGCATCCTTTGTTCAGTCGTTAGCTGCCCCTGGTTGATTCTTGTCTGGAACTCCTCTATTTTCAGAGTGTTGCTTCTTATTTACTGTTCTGATTTTTGAGTTTTTAAATACTGGAGCCAGATTTTGTTCATTTTCATGGTTTCCTCCTTTCTGTTGAAGTTGTCCACATGCTTGTGGATTTCAGTGGCTTCTCTGTGTAGTTTGACATGATAGCTGTTGGAGTGGTTGAGCATTTCGAAGCTGATCAGGATGTCCTTGGTGCTTAGCTTGAGGTTGCTGATCTTTTCTATGAAGTGTGTTCAGTCCTTGATATAGTGTGTGGTGAGCCCAATATGGGTTTGTAGCTGTGTAGCCAGAAATTTTGCCAGGTTGTAAGTCGGAGATCCAATGGCACTCACAATGGGTCTGAGTGGGATGTAGTCTTTGTGGATTTTTGGGAGTCTGTAAAGCCCGGGTGGGAGGGAGCATCCACCCAAACATCCAATTCACCGTGGGAAAAGAAAAGGAAGAAAAACTGCCATTTCTAGATGTTCTGGTCATCCACAAACCCAATCAACAATTGGGCCACACAATTTACAGAAAACCTACACACACAGATAGATACCTTCATAAAAACTCCAACCATCACCCAAGTAAAAAAAGAAGTGCAATCAAAGCCCTCACAGACCGTGCACAAAGAATTTGTGAAACTCACCTCCTCCAAGGTGAACTAAACCATCTAAACTGGGCTCTACAGGCCAATGGATACTCCACCATGGACATCAGAAGAGCTGTGAGGCCAAAAACAAATCATGAGAGTAAAGACAAAGATCCACCCAGAGGAAAGGTGTTCTTACCATACATCAAAGGAACCACTGACCACATAGGCAAACTGATGAAGAAACACAACCTACAAACTATCTACAGACCCGCAAAGAAAATCCAACAAATGGTACGGTCAGCGAAGGACAAGAAGGATCCTCTCACCTCTGCAGGCGTCTACCATATACCATGCAGCTGTGGACAAGTCTACATAGGGACCACCAAACACAGCGCCCAAACATGAGTCAAAGGTGATTACTACAACATTCACACTGGCCTCTAACTGACAAGAGTTCCTTTCTCTCACCCTGGACTTTCTGCAGATATATATAAACCTTCCTTGCTTAGTTTCTCCATACCTCACAACCTCTGAGGATGTCTGCCATAGATGTGGGCAAAATGTCAGGAGAGAATACTTCTGGAACATGGCCATACAGCCCGGAAAACATACAACAACCCACTCAGAACCTCTCTGACTTAGACAGCAGTATTGATGCAGTCTCCATGGATGCTCCTGAGGCATCCGACTGTCCCGCTTTATGGATTTTTTTTTCAATTTATACAGCCTGGACAAGATCTTGGGAGAGATGAGGGAGTCCACTTGCTCTTTGGATCCTTGCCCTTCCCGGCTAATTACGCAAGCCAGAGGGGGACTGACAAAGTGGGTGGAAGTGCCCATGAATGCCTCCTTGGCACAATATTTAATACCAGCTAACTTCAAGGAGGCAGTAGTAAGACCCTTATCAAAGAAACTGGCACTGGATTCTACTCAACTGGTAAACTACTGGCCAGCTTCAAACCTCTCCTTTCTGGGCAAGGTTCTAGAGAAGGCAGTGGCCTCTCAGTTCCAAAGTTTCTTGGATGAAACCAATTATCTGGATCCATTTCAAACTGGTTTCAGGTCTGGTCATGTAGCAGAGATGGCATTGGTCGTCTTGGTAGATTATCTACAAAAATTGCTAGACATGAAGAGTGTGTCCCTGTTGGTTATCCAGGACCTCTCAGTAGCGTTTGATACCATGAACCATGAGATGGGATTAGGAAGCACTGTTTTACAGTGGCTCCAGCTGGGGGGTCCCACGGGGTTCTATCTTTTCCCTCATGTTGTTTAATATCTACATGAAACTGCTGAGTGAGATCATCTGGAGTTTAGGAGTTCGGTGTCATATTTATGCAGATGACTCTCAACTCTATTACTCCTTTCCACCGGAAGCCAAGGATGCTGTTTTGACCCTAAACTGGTGCCTGTCATCAGTAATGGACTGGATGAGGGTTAACAAATTGAAATTGAATCCTGACAAGACAGAGGTTCTCCTGGTCAGTTGTAAGGCAGATCACAAGAAAATGTCATGAAAAGTCCCTACAGTAGAGATATGAATCTAGGTTCTCCATTAAACGGGTTTCTTGGCATGTTCACATCTCAAAACAGAAGTCCTATGGTAATTGCACAAGTATATTTTCTCTTTTCCAGAGAAAGTCCTTTAGAGTACAAACAAAATAAAACAATTCAAAGCAAACTATAATCCAGAAAGCTGCTTCTTACTACTTCCAATATATTCTGGGAAATCTCAACAAATTCTGGACAATGAGTACATAGATATAAGGCAGGATGCATCTTTTCATAAATATTGTCCAGCATGGCTAACAATTTTGTCAACCCATTTTATCCTACCATGATAATGGGGTGTAGACACAACTTTTTCTACTTTGCTCAAGATTTCCATGCCCTTTCTTTCCTATCCCGATGCTCAATCTTTGGAATTCTCTATGTTCACCCAAAAAATAGGGGAATCAACTCCAAGATGTCATAGAAGGAAAGATGAATAGAATAATAATAATAAATAAAACTTTATTTATACCCCGCCATCATCTCCCTGCGTGGACTCGGGGCGGCTTACATGGGGCAAAAGCCCGAACAACATAATTGAACAAAATAAAAAACAACATAAACATAATTCACAGTATAAAAAGATAAAAACAGCAATACAATGTAAAACAAGAATATTATAACAGTTAATAATATCAGTCAACCACTGGGCACAGTTCTATTATCTACATAGGTGGAGAAACTGAAGCAGCTGTCACGAGTCAGATGCCAATTAGCGAACAAAAATAGAGTTTATTCAGCAGATAAGCCAAAAGGTAATGTTAACACAGAAAAAACCTTGAAACACTTCACTATCAGTGCTTCAAGAACAGTTCAAACAAAAATATAATTCAGCAACACAAGCAGGTAAAAACAAAGCTAAACAAACTTAGTGCAAACTGCACTTTCTGAGTCCAAACCCTGCCAGCTGGCTCTGTAGTTTTCAAAGGAACAGTTCCCAAAAGGAAACACCAAATTGGTCAGGAAACAAACAAACAAACAAAGAATGCAGTAGACTGCTTCCACAATGTGGATAAAGCCGAAGGCTCCAAAAAGATGGTGAAAAGACGTCGTCCAGGATTCCAAGGTCAGGTCAGGAGATAACAGCGGTGTCCAAAGAGCAAGCCAGGAGTCAAAAGCCGATAGTAGTCATCAATCACAGGGCGAAGGCAGTAGCAAGGTCAAATTCCGATCCAAGGTCTGAAGAGGGTGCAGTCATCCAAAACAGGTCCACGATAAGACACAGCGAGAGCCAAGCTAGGTGATAACAGCAGGTTCAAATCATAGTCCAAGTCCAGTCTTCATGGAAACACAGAGATCCCAATGGCGCCTCAGCAACACCTTGCCACACGCAAAGTGCAGTGGCCAAACATTCCCATTTTATTCCCCTTCCTCCTGGGTGACCAAACACTCACACCCAAACACCAGGTGTCCCAAATCTACTCAGAGTCTGAGCTCCACACAGCTAGAGCTCGTGGATCTGGAGTACCTAGCAATTCGTCGGAGTCCCAATCATCCTGCCCACACTTAGCCCCATGAACACTTAAAGAACCATCCTCCCTTCTCCAAGCATCCCAATTGGGATCAGCTCCTGCAGAAACCCCAGGTTCAGAAGTATCCATAGACCCCAAATCCCCAGACATCTCCGGTGGCTGTGCCCATTCAGTGCCCGCTTCCCCAGCCACCACCTGTTCCTCAGCATCCATCTCCCCATCTGAATCTTCCTCAGAAGATCCCCCATATAGCTCTCTAAGTCGCTTCCTGTGCAACTCCTCCAGTGAACCCTCATCACGAGGGTTTTTTCTTCCTCTTCGAATTCCATCCCCATCAACCATAATCCCCGAAGGCGCAGTCACAACAGCAGCAATGCAAGAATAAAATGATGAATTAAAGTGCATAGATGATAAGGACCTAATAAAATATAGGATAGAATTCTAATATCATCTGGGACTGATTATTTATTTATTTATTTATTTACAGTATTTATATTCCGCCCTTCTCACCCTGAAGGGGACTCAGGGCGGATTACAATGAACACATATATGGCAAACATTCAATGCCAATAGACAAACAACATTCAGTTTTAGACAGACACAGAGGCATTTTTAACATCTTTCCAGCTTCACGATTTCCGACCACAGGGGGAGCTGTTGCTTCACCATCCATTGGTGGCTGTTCTTCCTCTTCTTTTCCTCGTGAGCAGTTTTATGGTGTTGTAGATTAGTTAAATTAGCCTCCCGCATAAAGCGTCCCTAAATTTTCCCTACTTGACAGATGCAACTGTCTTTCGGGACTGCTAGGTCAACAGCAAGCCGGGGCTATTTTTTTTTTTATGGTCGGAGGCTTAACCCGACCCGGGCTTCGAACTCATGACCTCTCGGTCAGTAGTGATTTATAGCAGCTGGTTACTAGCCAGCTGCGCCACAGCCCAGCCCTTTCTCACCAAAGGCCAACCTTTCTCAAGAAGAATTCTATTAAACTGACAAATTAAAAATCAGATTACAAATTTTCAAAAGCTACTGGCAGCTGGTGGTTTCAATAAAAATTGGCAGTGAATCTAATTGGGGTTGAATTGGGGTTGTTTGTTTTGAACTTTTTTAGAGTTTCCACAGTATAAATTTTCTTCCCAAAATAAATACCCAAATTCAGAGTGGGGCCACTACCTCATTTGCTGGGGTGCTACTAGCTATCACTCAGAAGAATTCTCCTTGTCTTCTAGTGAAAGCATAACATGTCATTCAGCGTAATCCTCCCATAAGGTTACAACCTAGACACACAAACACCAATCTAAGAAAAACCTGCTTCTTTCACTTTGTCCCTGTACTTGATCCATCTGCACTGATAACATGCCTGTTGTGATAGTTTCTTCTCTATCAATTCCCCTTCACTTTTATATTGTGTAATAGTCTGACTATTTCAACAGAGAATTTTTCCATTTTAACCTACCAAGGGTATAAACTCCATATTGACCCAACTGCTGGGCTGCGTCTTTCTTTTTAAGTGAAAGGTAAATCTCCCATTGACTTTAATGGAGAAGCAATAGGCCCTAATTCCCTGTCACCACTGGAGCTCTTTTCCAGTGAATTGAGTCTTCTTTTAAAATTGGCAGCACATCAAAGACAGCTCACAGTCACCCCCCCCCCCCCCAATCCTCTCTTTCTTTAAGAGGAAATAGGAGTTATGTTATATTTACAATGACCCGGAGCTCCAGGGGTGCATGAATATCTCACTTAAACAAATAAACAGCATTTCTCTCCCTGTTTAGGGCAAAACCTCTGAAAGGCAAAACACACTTGACTGGAGACTGACCAGCTCCTACAGTGATGTGCACAGATGCAGCCCCTGGGTGTCAACAACATACTAACCTACAAACTCCAAACACAAAGAAATCAATCAAACATCACCCACTAACCAAACAAGCAGAGTTCAGAAAGTTTAGAAGAACTGGCAGGTGATTATTTTGGAGGAACAAGTCTTGCTGTGACCACAGACCCTGCACTTTAGCCTTTATATTTGCTTTAACAAGTTGATTGTTTTCCCATTGATCATGAAGCATAGTAGGGGTCCCTCAGGAGATTAGACTTCAGCTTTGAATTGCAGAGCTAAAATGGAACTCAAGTGCATCTATGTTCTCAAAATATGAAGCAACAGAGAAGCCTTTTCATAGAAAGGCAAGCACTTACAAAGGGATAGAGAAAGATGATCATTACAATTTCAGTGAATAAACTGAAATTTGCACTTCCGAACCAACATATGAAGTGAAACACATTTAAATTTCAGACTTCACATTTTCCCAACTTCTGAAATGAAAGCCTTAGCTTCAAAATTTCATACAACATGTATGTATTAGGGAACCTATGGGTAAATGTTTGCTTTGTTTTTTACTAGTATTATGATGATCCCCAGCCAGAGCTAAGAAAATACAATGTAGGTTTAGAATTTTTTAAAAATCTGGACTGAGATGGAAGCCATCAGAGTTTTGGTCTATCCATTCTTGTATAGTCTCTGGCTAAGTACTTCATCACAGCAGCTTGTTGTCTAGTGGCAATCAAATTCTTTAAGCAAACAGAGACATACTATTATTGGAACAATCACTTTCACACCTCTCTGCAATTGTGAATACTACTTTGATATGAATTCCCACAGTCTTTCTGTTATGGTTGAGCCTTCTGGCTCCGGTACTAGGAGACGTGGCCGTAAGACTCCTCGAGAGTCAGACTCTTTTGAGGAGCGTGAAAGGAAACGGCTCCGGGACTTATTTGCAGAACCAACAGATGAAGACTCATTTGAGGGTTTTACCGAGGGAATGGAGGAAGAGATGGTTAGCTCATAGGAGGATGACATGGAGTGGACTCGTGTGAGGGAGGATTTGGGTGTCACCGGCAATGATAGCATGGGAGGCAATTGGCGGGTTGCAGGATCAGACCCATGGACGGACTGGAGGGATGGAGCGGGATCCACAGCTGGGGATGCTGTGGGGCGTAGTCAAAGGTGTTTTAGCTCTGATGAGGAGGATGATGATGAGGTACCTGGAATTAGGATAGCAGCTGACAGCGATGAGGAGTTATGAACTGGGATAAAATGTGGTTTAGGATCAATGGCTAATTGCGTTGGGCAAGGTAATCTGGACGAACGCTTGGGCTCTTGTTGGGGAACTTCCTGAAGACGGGTGTGATTCGTTGCTGGATACGTAAGTTACCAAGGACACTGGGCATAGACGGCGGGAGGAACTGTGTGGGGTTTTTCTGTGCAACTTGTGTTTAATCTTGATAGCTTGGACCTCCGTCGTCTTTTTGACGGACATTAATTACCTACTCTGGATTGACGCTGGACTGACTGACTGACTGACTACGACCCTGGACTATCCCTTCTGTGGCTATCGGTGGAACTTGTGGACGTCTGCACTTGGCTTTCGACCTTGGACTGGATTGGGACCCACGCTGACCGTCGTTACCCTGATTGATGTGCCTGGACCCGGATTTCGCTTGTTGCACGGAGGAGTAAACAGCCTGAGTTACTCATCTGTAGCTTTTGAGTAGCAGAGAGGAATCTGCTGCCAGTTTTTTGTGTTCATTTTGACCTCTGTTTTCCAACTTTTGTTTGTTTAAATTGTCAGGCTGAAGTAAGCACTTTTGCTTTAATCCGGATTAAACTCCTGTTTAATCCGGTTTATCCTTTTGAACCATTTTAATTCAAACGGAGCTGTTTCTGTTACTTTCACACTGAAGACAAGTGTTTGCCTAGTCCTTTGCTTCCTACGGGCATTTCTCAGTTCTGTAACTTTAATAAACTGTGTTGTACTCTATTTGGTGGCGTTCTGTCTATGACAGATTGCCCAACGCCATAAAAGAAAGTTTTTCTAGTGGGGTATCCACGTCAAGAAGACGATGGAGGAACTTAAGGCCCGTTTTGACCAGCTGCAGGCTGCATTTTATGCTGCACAAGCAGCACAGCCAGCTAAGGGACATGTAATGACTCCTGAACGTTTTGATGGGTCCCGGAACAAATTGCCTACGTTTTTGGCTCAAGTTGAACTTTATTTTTCTCAGATTAGCCCACAAGCTTTTCCTACGGACACCAGCTAGGTGGCATTTATTTTGAGTCTATTGACCGGTCCTGCAGGACAATGGGCAACTAATTTGATTCTGGGAAATGATCCAGTCAAGGACAATTTAGATGATTTCAAGAAATTATTATCAGACACTTTTGGGGATCCCTTCCGTATGGAAAATGCTAGCTGGGCTCTTTATCGGTTAAAACAGGGAAAAGGGTCTGTTTTGGACTATTTAAATAAGTTTAACTCTTTTCGTCATCAATTAGATTGGGGAGAGAACGCGTTTATGCTTTTGTTTACTGCTGGTTTGAATGATTATCTCCAAGATGAACTGGCGCGATTAGAGCCGGCAGAAAACTGGGACGCTTTGGTGGCTAAGGTTTTGCGTTTGGACGCCCGGTTTGAATCTCGTAAACAGTCTAGGGCTATGTATGCACCATCTGTATCTGCGCCTAGGGCACCTGTGGCAAAGGGGGAGGAGCCTATGGAACTTGGGGTGTTTAGAAAATTGTCAACGGCGGAAAAAGACCATAGAAGGCAATTGGGATTATGTTTATATTGTGGGACTGCTGGGCATTTTGCTAGGAATTGTAACGTTAAGCCTTCTCAGCTTTCGGGAAAAGGTCAGCCCTAGTGCGACGTGAGTCCAACGCATTAGGGCTTATAAAGCAGTCACTTGAGGGGAAGAAACATGTTTTTGTACCCATTTCTTTATCTGTTGGGGGAAAAGAACTTGCTTCTACTCTGGCACTGCTGGACTCAGGGGCTACGGTCTCGTATGTGGATGTTGGGTTTGCAAGGAAACATAGGCTTCCTACAGTACGTAAAGCGTGCGATATATGGGTGGAAGGAGCGGACGGGAAACTACTGGAGTCTGGGGTGGTTAATCGTGAAACCTCAGAAATAACGTGGGAGGTACAAGGAGTAACTGGAGAATTTGTATGGGACATTACACGGTTACCAAGATACAATGTAATCCTGGGAATGGATTGGTTAACTTTAGTAAATCCTCAAGTGGATTGGGTGAAGCGTACTATAGCTTTTAAGAGGCAGGGATGTTTTGCGTTAAATTCTTCTCAGATTGACATGGAGTACCTACTGAATATAGGGAATTTCAAGATGTGTTTTGTAAGATTGAAGCGGATAAGTTGCCGCCTCATAGACCATACGATTGTGCGATTAGATTGGTAGAAGGCGCTAAGTTACCAGCAGGAAGGTTGTACGCTCTAACGGTACCAGAAAGACAAGCCTTGAGAGAATTTCTTGACGAGAACCTAGCCAAAGGGTTTATTCGCCCATCTTGCTCTCCAACTGCTGCACCTGTGTTCTTTGTGGCTAAAAAGACAGGGGAGCTTAGACTAGTATGCGACTATCGGGTTCTTAACAAGCACACCATTCGTGATAGATATCCGCTACCTTTGATTTCGGAATTACTATCGAGAGTACAAGGGGCTAAGATCTTTACTAAACTTGATCTACGGGGGGCGTATAACTTGATTAGAATACGGGAAGGTGACGAATGGAAGACGGCATTTAACACGTGCTTCGGATGTCACGAGTTCCGTGTGATGCCTTTCGGATTATGCAATGTGCCTGCTGTCTTCCAAAGATTCATAAATGATGTATTTAGAGATTTAATTGATCAATTTGTAGTGGTTTATTTGGACGATATATTAATTTTCTCTAGGGATCAAAAGGAACATCAGCAGCATGTAAGGCAGGTGTTACAACGTTTACGGGATAATGGGCTTTTTGCTAAGGCCTCCAAATGTGTATTTCACGTGTCTGAGGTTGAGTTTCTGGGACATGTAGTTTCGGGAAAGGAACTAAAAATGGACCCGCACAAAGTTGACACAGTCAACTCTTGGCAAGAACTCAAGTCTAAAAAAGATGTACAGCGATTCTTGGGGTTTGCTAATTACTATCGGGAGTTTATTCCAAACTTTGCTAAACTTACTGTACCTTTAACACAACTCTTACGTAAGAAGCAACCGTTTGTGTGGGGACGGGAGGCTCACGATGCGTTTATACAGTTGAAATCTAGTTTCCAAGCTGATAATATACTAATACATCCAGACATTGATAAACCATTCATAGTAGAAGCAGACGCTTCTAGTTATGCGTTGGGGGCTGTATTATCTCAAAGGGATTCATCAGGGATCTTGGGTCCCTGTGGATTCTACTCCAGACAACTAACACCTTTTGAACAAAATTACACCATCTGGGAAAAGGAATTGTTGGCTATAAAGGTGGCTTTTGAGGTGTGGCGGCACTGGTTAGAGGGCGCACGTCATCAAATTGTGGTCAGATCTGACCACGAGAACTTAGAACATTTACAAACTGCCAAGAAATTGAATCAACGCCAGATTCGATGGGCCTTGTTTTTCTCTAGGTTCAACTTTAAGGTTCAGTTTGTGGAAGGGAAGGTAAATCTACGGGCGGATGCATTATCTCATAAACCTGAGTTTAAAACTTGCGAGCAAACAGTGCGTCAGACAATATTGCCTACTGCTTCTTTATGCGTGGTAGAAAACGAGGCTGGTTTACACACTCAAATTCTAGAGGCTCAAAAGAACGACAACTGGACTCAAGAGCAACTCATATTGCTTTCGGTTGGGACTCGTACCGGGCTGCCTCATTTACAGGACCAGGAGGGGGTATTGGTACGTAATGGACAAGTTTATGTACCGGCGGGTGCACTCAGGTTGGAAGTCAATAGGGCACATCATGATGAACCGATGGCTGGGCATTTTGGTAGGTTTAAGACTGTGCAACTTATTACCAGAAATTATTGGTGGCCTAAAATGCGACAGGACATTCTCCGTTATTGTGATAGCTGTGCAGTATGTCAGCAGAGCAAGACGCCTGTTGGGCGCCCTAGGGGATTATTATCTTCATTGCCTGTTCCTGAGAGACCATGGCAGATTATTTCTATGGATTTCATTTCTGACTTGCCTAGGTCAGGGGGTTATACATGTATTTGGGTGGTGGTGGATCTATTTTCTAAAATGGCTCATTTTATACCTTGTTCAACGATTCCAGCAGCTCCTACATTGGCTTTACTTTTTACCAAGCATATTTTCCGTTTGCATGGGGCTCCTGAGGTTATTATCTCTGACAGAGCTCCTCAATTTGTGTCTCGTTTTTGGAGGCATTTCCATGAGTGTTTGGGAACCAAGTTGAATGTCTCCTCTGCTTTTCATCCACAAACGGATGGACAGTCTGAGAGAGTTAATGGGTTGTTGGAGCAGTATTTGCGTTGTTTTTGTCTAGAACAACCGAGTGCTTGGGTAAAATGGTTATCGGTGGCTGAGTTTGCTTATAATAACGCTGTGCATATGTCTAGTCAACACACACCATATGAGTTAACTTATGGCTTCCATCCGCGGGGAGGGGTGGCGCCGTCGACCAATGTGGTTTCCCCTGATCCGGTGTACCGCTCCTCTGAAATGGCTGCCTTACATGATGTTGCTCGTCGGTTGTTATTAGAAGCTAAGGCAGCGCAGAAGACTCAAGCAGACCGCCATAGACAAGCAGGGGAGGAGTTAAATGAAGGGGATCTGGTTTGGTTATCCTCTAAATATATTAAACATACTGGGGGAAAGTTTGCACCACGGTATTTGGGACCTTTCCCTATTGTTAAGAAGATTTCTTCTGTGGCGTTTAGATTGCACTTGCCACCTTCTTTTAAGATCCACCCCGTCTTTCATCGCTCTTTATTGAAGTTGGATACTTCTGGGCATCGTAATGCTGTAGCCGAGGAGATCACTGCTGTGTCCTCACCTTTGGAGGAGGAGGCCTTTGTGAGAGGGGATAGTGTTATGGTTGAACCTTCTGGCTCCGGTACTAGGAGACGTGGCCGTAAGACTCCTCGAGAGTCAGACTCTTTTGAGGAGCGTGAAAGGAAACGGCTCTGGGACTTATTTGCAGAACCAACAGATGAAGACTCATTTGAGGGTTTTACCGAGGGAATGGAGGAAGAGATGGTTAGCTCAGAGGAGGATGACATGGAGTAGACTTGTGTGAGGGAGGATTTGGGTGTCACCGGCAATGATAGCATGGGAGGCAATTGGCGGGTTGCAGGATCAGATCCATGGACGGGCTGGAGGGATGGAGCGGGATCCACAGCTGGGGATGCTGTGGGGCGTAGTCAAAGGTGTTTTAGCTCTGATGAGGAGGATGATGATGAGGCACCTGGAATTAGGATAGCAGCTGACAGAGATGAGGAGTTATGAACTGGGATAAAATGTGGTTTAGGATCAATGGCTAATTGCGTTGGGCAAGGTAATCTGGACGAACGCTTGGGCTCTTGTTGGGGAACTTCCTGAAGACGGGTGTGATTCGTTGCTGGATACGCAAGTTACCAAGGACACTAGGCATAGACGGCGGGAGGAACTGTGTGGGGTTTTTCTGTGCAACTTGTGTTTAATCTTGATAGCTTGGACCTCCGTCGTCTTTTTGACAGACATTAATTACCTACTCTGGATTGACGCTGGACTGACTGACTGACTACGACCCTGGACTATCCCTTCTGTGGCTATCGGTGGAACTTGTGGACGTCTGCACTTGGCTTTCGACCTTGGACCGGATTGGGACCCACGCTGACCGTCGTTACCCTGATTGATGTGCCTGGACCCGGATTTCGCTTGTTGCACGGAGGAGTAAACAGCCTGAGTTACTCATCTGTAGCTTTTGAGTAGCAGAGAGGAATCTGCTGCCAGTTTTTTGTGTTCATTTTGACCTCTGTTTTCCAACTTTTGTTTGTTTAAATTGTCAGGCTGAAGTAAGCACTTTTGCTTTAATCCGGATTAAACTCCTGTTTAATCCGGTTTATCCTTTTGAACCGTTTTAATTCAAACGGAGCTGTTTCTGTTACTTTCACACTGAAGACAAGTGTTTGCCTAGTCCTTTGCTTCCTACGGGCATTTCTCAGTTCTGTAACTTTAATAAACTGTGTTGTACTCTATTTGGTGGCGTTCTGTCTATGACACTTTCACACAGACTCTTTCTATCCATTTTTGCTCTACTCAGTGTATGTCCACTCTGTTCTTTTCTACTTTCCCTTACCCTCCATTTTGCTGTAAATGTGTTGCATTGCACAATTTCAAAATTCTCAAGATACCCTCCTTCACTTCACCATATTGCAGTGGTAGGACATTATCACACAAGGAAGAATGATGGAAGATGATCAATATTGGGTTAATTTATGGGGTTTTCCCATCAATGAAAAGAGACAATGTCAATCAAAATTTCAAGCCCAACATGACTACAGAAGAGCCACAATGTCATGAGATAAGCTCCATCCAGACACTTATCCTGCTGTAATTACCCAGGTAATAAATTCCTTAACCTCTTCTCAGATGGAAGAGAGAATTTTCAGGGCAAAAGCACCGCCGTGAAAATGGTCATCAGGAAGTCCAGAAATAAGTCTTTCCTAGCCCTATTTTAAGATATTTTTTGAGCTTGCAAGCTTTGCATGCCTGCTTAAAGCTTACCAATTGCTAGTTTACATGTTATACTCTAGAAGTTTAGGCATAACATAGAAATTTGTCAATTTCTTTTTTGCTATTTTCCCCACAACCTCTTCCTTGCTCCACCACTCAAAACTGTAACCATAATCTCTTCTAGGTCTCTCTCCTCTGTAAGACCCAGTATTTGATTATTTATAATTTTGCAGTTTGTGATTAAATCAATTTTCTATACCTTTACTAAGAAGGCTAAGATTATTTATTTTCTCTGCAAGACACTGTGTGCAAGTGGATGGGTGTTAGGAGCTATTGTTCAGCTGCTGCCTTGCTAATCTGATTGCTCTGCAATAGCAATCCATTACTATCTCTCACATTTCCCAACATATTCTTCTGTAACAAAGTTTGGGTGATAGCACAGAACTACAGCACTTCCTTAGGACTTTGTTCAAATCAAATCTTGTTCAGCATGAAACATTTATTATACTGCAAGCTAAATTTCTCCATTATATTTTTGAATGAAATGTCCTGTAAAGATTTTTTTTAAAGTCTGGGTGTTGTGTCAGAATAATCTATACACTTGATTTTTTTTATGTGTGTCACTTCGTTTCTGTTTAAAGAGAAATAATTACTTCAGGATCATTTTAACTACTTGATCTAAAGCAATGATTAAAAGAAACAATTACATCTGGTGCAATGTTTGTGTTTGAGAATGTTGGCACCAGAGTTCTTGAACAAGTGTATGTCTGTGTGTACCACTGTGTGTGCATGAGGTAGAAGCACAAAGGTAGTAACTATGAGAATATTTAAAACTCACGTATGAAGCAATGCCTCTTGCAGTGGATATTCTCTTAGGGAGCTAGAGGATCAGACAGTGACAGACAAGAAAAGATTCTAACTGGAGTGATATGCTTTAGGCTGTTGTTTTGGTCTAACAACATAACCACAAGCCTGTTCATGTTAAGAAAGAAACACTACCCTCCTTATACCCTCCCTTTTCATTCTGGCTATTTCCAGGAATAAACTTTAGAAATATAAACAATAGGAGATGAAAACTAATTCCTGCCTTATCACAGATTGGCACACTAGTCTCTGTAAGTCTGAGCTTCCCTTTCTCCCACTTATCTCTTCTACCTTTCTCTCAAAACATTGCCACATCAGAAGTTTAGCTACCAATTTTAGCTGGTTTCTAGTTCATGTAGCATAGGGATATAACTGCATAGCAGTAGAACCTGCATAATATATTCAGCTCTCCACATTCACTGGGGTTAGAGGCATAGGACCATTATGAAAGTAAAACTGTGTGTTGACATTTATTTATATATACCATCGTTCGTTTAACTCCAAATAAATTGTCCAAGTTTACTGGCAACAAGTGATCCCAAATAAAGATATGGCAGATGAGAGATGAAACTGATCTTATGCATCACATTTTTTAAAAGTAGGGCAACTTAACTTTATATATAAAGTTTTATTATTTTGGTCTTTTGGCTGTATTGTACAGTATGACTCTCCTATCTGTGGATTCAATATTCACTGTTTCACGACACATAGCCATTCTTCAAAATGTCATTGTCATCATCATCATCATTATCTATCACACGTGGCTAAGTATGATTATCTTCCATAGATAGAATCTTGGCTGTGAGTCCACAGATGACTTTAGAGTCGTATTCTGGATCCACGTGCTCTTTCAGAGTGAGGACATGCATTACCAGATGGAAGGTGGTCCCAGCAAGCCTTCCTCTTGGCACTTTTCTCTCTTTCATCCTCCATTCATTCCTCCTTACAATCCACAGCAATGCTGATAACAGATGACCCCCATTTTGAATGCTCTAGGAATAGGGCTTCCCAGTTCTTTGTGTTTATTCTACATTTTAAGGCTAGCTTTAAGCCCATCTTTAAATTTCCTTTACTGTGTCCACTGGCATTCCATTTTCCATTCCTGACCTGAGAATAAAGTAGCTGCTTTGGGAGATAGTGAATGAGTATTCGGACAACAAGCTCCAAAAGTTATTTCCCTCTGGAAGAGTTTGTGGGCCTCTCTAGGCCCTTTAATATGATTCTATGGTATGCTTCCAACCCAAGTATATTGAAAAAATAATAACCACAATTCCAGGTATCTATGGGGGTCTAGGAATGCATCTCATGATACTGGGGTCATATTGTTTTTTAATTGCATAAACTGCCTTGGGTCTCATCTTGGGATAAAGCAAGATATATATTAAACTATATTTTCCTATATGAGCCCTGCTGACTAAGTACTTATGCAAAAAGATCTCTAATATGTGCTGCTTTGTATTAATCTTGTCAAAGTCTTAAATGATTTTGTACTATTTTAAAATATTGCTATTTTACAATGGTAGTCCATTTGTTTTTTAAAATGTTTTTATTAATTGGTTTTAATGCATGCATTTCCCTTAATTCATCTTGTGAGCTACCTAGCACCCTGTTTGGAGAAAGAAAGTACAATAAACAAACTAACTACCAATTTTCCACATGCCAATCATTTGGGGAGGTATCTTCTCTTACCAACAACCTTTGCTAGTTGCAAACTGTTTTACAAGAACACTAAAGAGGTTTGCCAGAAAATGTTTATGTAGCCTCTGGAATGAGGGTGTTACGAGGCATGACACATTTCAGTACATAAAATGTCATGATCCTGATTCAAGTGCGTCAACAAAGCAACATTATTGCCACCTTATTCCTGTCTAAACAGGGAGGAAACAGCAGTAAATTCACATTCCCATCCCTCTCTGCATCTGAACATGTTTTGCTTGTGTTCTGGCTGCATTTGCAAGCGCATGTCCAGTTTCTTCACTTCAAAACAGAGAACCATGTGCACAAAGAAACATTAGAATGAACTTATGTTGTATTGCAATGTTTATTTAGCCTAAGAAGCACTTCCTCACTTTGTCAACTATCTAGAATATAAAAGAGCAACAAGGATAGACAAGCATTGAAGTGAAAGAACATAGCCAAGAAAAGATCTCTTAGGTCTTTCTGCCATGAGTTTTGGATCCAGATGATAACAGACTAAAATTTAGTCTATAGTTTGGAAGGCAGAGGTCATACAAGAGAGACGTGTGACCTCTTCCCTCTGAACTATAGATTAAATTGTGAAAGTACAAATGTAACTAGAAAGCCATTATTTTTCTTTGAATCTCGTGAATTGATTTTGAAATAAAAAGGTTCCGGAGCTGTTCATTAAGACACAGCAAATTCATACTTCATTGTAATTTGAAATAGAGATAGAACTGTCTCTTCCTTGTTGAAGTCTTCCCTTTCACCCATGTTTTGGTCCTTAATTCCATTAAATTCTATACCTAAATTAATCTACTGAGGTATTAATATGTTTAAGTTATTTAAAATCAATTCTGAAGTCATACACTACACACACATTAAATGGAGACATAGGCCAGGATAATATTTTGTGGACAGAGGATAGGATTGCACAAAGAGTGGACATGATAGTTGTGAGATAGTTTTCCAAAATCATTTTCATCTTTCATCACATCTCAGGTTATAGGGTAACCTAACAGACTGTTTAATGGTATTTTACTCCTAAATTTTATGTTGGTTCATCATGAAACATTTGTTATTCATGATATAATGGTAGATGTGGGGGGTCAGTCACACATTTGGGGAGATGATCTGAGTGAAGTAGACTTCACTTAACTTTGTTCATGTAGCTGCTTAATGCAGCAATTAACTAGATTAATGAAAGAGTGGCAGCGTTACCATCATCTGTAAAGATTTTATCTTCTTCATGAGGAGATCTGTCCACTTTGAAACCAGTTTTGAGGGCCTGTGCTTAGTGCTGAACCAAAAAAAAAATACACAACAGGGATGCTGCTGTACAACCCATCCCATCACCCAGTGGTCTTCATGTCTACACTGTTCAAAATAGTCTAAACATGGTGCTGCTGAGCTTAAGGACAAAGGTGCATGACATCAACATGGAGTTAGCCTGAAGAGGATTGCTTGTAATTTCATGGTCACCAGGAGCATCATGGGACTGTTGCACATCATCACTAGCTCAACATATGTTGCAAGTAGGAATGCAAATATTTAACTGTGCTGGTACGGCTGTACCAGAAGCTCCAACTTTATTTTGTTTCTGCTAATGTTTGCAGCCATAGGGCAGGCCACCTGTCCATCATCATTAAGTTTGGTTCCGCCCCTTGTTCAGGGCTCTGGGAGGGAAGGAGCCATTTTTAAGTCAGTCTCACTTAAGGAAGCTAAGCTATAGGATGTAGACCAGCTCATCCCATAGAAAAGCTTCATATCTCAAGAACATCCGGGGATATAGAACATCCAAGAAAACAGGAATAGAAATTCCAGGGGAAAAGTCCCAAAAGCTCTGGCTGATAGCTCACAGCCTCTCAGCCTCACAGCTCTTGAGGGAAATAGCCCTAAAGTTTCCAAAGAAACCTCAGAGAGAGAACAGCATCACAAATCCACGGAACCCCAGCTGAAACATCTGCAAGCTTTGGTTGGTAGGTCTACTCGATGCCCAGACGCATTTGGAATCGGTAGTAGGTCCCACATCAGCTAGGCCCATATGATAGATAGCCTGGGAGAGGTTATAAGGGGGTTTTCTTCTTACAGAGAAAGTACAGTTATCCAAAACCAATTGCCCGTCCCCTGGGGACAAGATTGAAAAGCCAACAGTTTATTAAGGAAACCTTGAAGTGTTATTTGACTCCTTGAAGATTTATTATTTGTTCAACAATAAAGACTTTGTTATTTCATTAAAGACTCAAAAGACCATCCCTTTCAGGAAAATCCTCAAGAACCTCTCTTTGAGGTGCCCTGGCTGCCCGCTGGGCATAAAGTATACGTCCTATTCAAAGACAATAGTTACAGGCCCAGCGTGTGACAGAACATTAACTATTGGGCAAAACGTAGTTTCTGGAAACCATCTCATCCTATTTCCAGAAAATACAAATATATCAGTTTTGCACAAAGCTCTCTCCTGTATGTATAAGTATTATTTACCCATTGCCTAATATATTTAATTAGTGGCCTCGTCTGCACTAACAAAAAAGACTCACCTCAAATCCAGTGTTGTCTGTCATCATGAAGTAGTGGAACTTCTGATGAATATGCCCTTAACCTGACTTTGCCCTGCTTTAGAAAAAGTTGGGGAATACCTTAGAGTTTTCAGGAAACTTTGGAATATCCTCCATATTCATGATATAATGGTAAATGACACCACCTCCATCACCCTTTCTCTGTGCTGACCAGTGTAGGGAAAGGGGATGGTTTGTCCCAATGTCCTCTCTGCCACTCCATGACAGTCACAGAGCTTGCTGTGAGTGCCTGGTTGGCATGATTGCACCTGCTGATGTGAGAATTGGGCACTGATATAACCAGCAAGAAGGAGAGAGTTGCTGTATGCCCTCCTTGCTGAATGCACCCTACAGGTGATTCCCAGGTGCTTGCACAGAGCTCTATGACTTGTGAGTCAGCCCAACTGGAATTTCTGAATGCCAACACAGTGCTAAGTGTAGACACAGCCGTTATTATTTTTAAAATATTGAAAAGATCAACATAGCTACTGTTTCTATTCTTGACATACATAAATAAGGTTTATTAATACAGTATTATTATATTTCATTCCATGTCAGTTGCTATACCCTTATACACTAAGTTAACTGTCAGATTTAGCTGTGTACAGCATTCCAATTGTCAAATACAATAACATGATAAATACCATTGTTTATTATTTATAGAATACTGCCAGACATTATGTCAATTACTATCAAGTATAAAAGAGTGAACTGAGACATCTGATATCACTGGATACCAAGTGCTAATACTATCATATCTTTGCATAATATTTCTGTATTTTAAGAATATTTATCTATGTGTTGATTTACTAGTCAAAGTTTGATCCAATATGTCTACTTTAACTGGAACTAGCCAATAGAATTCAGACCTTTGTGTTTTCTGGACTATCAATTAGGTTCTCAAATAACTTTGCCAATGTAGCAATAATTCAATCACCACATATGGTAAGACTGCTTAGATAAATCTTGAAACATGTATCCTTTTGTACGGTAATGCTAGATTCCTACCACTTTGATTTTGATAGATGTAATCTAAAAAGTGATCCCTATTTCCCCCCCCCCCTCCCCAATTCTTACTTGGAAAAAAGGCAGGTTTGTACAGTGTTTGTCAGTGTAGAATTCTCATCTTAGGTTTAAAAAAGTATTTCCTAAATGAAAGCTGTAACGATCCATCAAAAATACTTAAAGAAACTGTCCAAAGGGTCAAACATGTATGAAAGACCTCAGATTATAGCAAGTGCACAGAGCTTTCTCTCACACTATATCACCACTTATTCTTAAACTGAAATCTGATTATATCAACAGAAGAGTGGAAAATAGTCTCTGTAACAGCTTAAAATTCATCACAATACTTATGCATTTTTTACTTCTAATTTTCTTCCAGTAACTTGGCTAAAATCCAAGACACAAAGACATCAATGGAGAGGAGAGGGAAGATGCAATGGCATACATAATAACTGTTCATCTCCTCTTCACTTTGAAACTGAAGCCACTGTCTGTATTGTCAAAATCCCCTCCCCCTGCCCCAAAGTGGCAAGTCTCCCATCATCACCACGGCACTAACTTTCTGTGGTGGTGACACTGTGTGTTCTTGTGAGGTAAGAGAATTTGTTGATGGCACTGGTAAAAATCTCCCATTGCTCCCAAGTCAGACAGGCTTTTACTGGGGAACCAGATCAAACTTGCCAAACAGCCATTGAGCAGCAGCAGTTGGGGGGGATGCCAGAGCTATAGGATCTCTCACAGCCCCAGTCAGCATGGCAAGAGTCAGGAATTCTGGGAAACTGAAAACATCTAGAAGACCAATGTTTGGGAAACATTGGCTTACTAGTTGGTAATACCACAGTTCTTTGACTGTTTGAATAAGAATTATTGCCTCAGGCCAGAAATGTTGAAGTAGTACAGATTTAGCCTTCAATGTTACACGCTGTGTGTTGTGAAATAGTGTTTTGCAGAAATGATGAGAACTAGTAAATTCATATAATTTCCCTCGCTGCATTCTTGTTCTTCACTCCAGTTTCAGAAGTGAAACATGAACAGTCACTCAATTTGCACAGATCCACAAATCATTACTGATGTTTGTAAAGAAAAGATTTAAATTAAATTGACAGCCATTTTAGCCAATCCATAAATTGAAAGGTTGCAAAGTTACTGTTGTATGTACCTTTACAAATCTATGCTTAACCTATGCTTTTGAAACATCCTTGTCAAGAGTCAGACGCCAGTTAACATACAAAACAAAGTTTATTCCGAAGATAAGCCAAAAAATAACATAAACACAGGAAATATCCTTGAAACACTTCACTTTTCAGTGTTTCGAGAGTAGATTGGACAATAATAACTCAAAAACGAGCCACGCTAATTTCCCATGCTGGCATTCAATAAAAAACTAAATAACGCTTCAATTCAGCTTTGGAAAACAAATAGAGTTAATTGCTGGAAAATAAACAAACTAGAAAAGCAGTAAAGCTGCTTCCACGGTGCAGATAAGCCGAGAGCCTCAAAGGGATGATGAATAGCCGTCGTCAGAAGAATCCAAGGTCAGGTCAGGAGGCAGCAGAAATTCCGAAAGACAAACCAATAGTCAGAAGCCGGGAGTAGCCGTCAGTCAGAGGGCGTAGAGAGAAGCCAGGTCAAATTCAATCCAAAGTCTGAAGAGGGTGCAGTCATCCAAAACAGGTCCACGATAAGACACAGCGAGAGCCAAGCTAGATGATATCAGCAGATTCAAATCATAGTCCAAGTTCAGTCTTCATGGAAACACAGAGATCCCAATGGCGCCTCAGCAACACCTTGCCACACGCAAACTGCAGTGGCCAAACATTCCCGTTTTATTCCCCTTCCTCCTGGGTGACCAAACACTCACACCCAAACACCAGGTGTCCCAAATCTACTCAGAGTTTGAACTCCACACAGCTAGAGCTCGTGGATCTGGAGTACCTAGCAATTCGTCGGAGTCCCAATCATCCTGCCCACACTTAGCCCCATGAACACTTAAAGAACCATCCTCCCTTCTCCAAGCATCCCAATTGGGATCAGCTCCTGCAGAAACCCCAGGTTCAGAAGTATCCATAAGCCCCAAATCCCCAGACATCTCCGGTGGCTGTGCCCATTCAGTGCCCGCTTCCCCAGCCACCACCTGTTCCTCAGCATCCATCTCCCCATCCGAATCTTCCTCAGAAGATCCCCCATATAGCTCTCTAAGTCGCTTCCTGCGCAACTCCTCCAGTGAACCCTCATCACGAGGGTTTTTTCTTCCTCTTCGAATTCCATCACCATCAACCATAATCCCCGAAGGCGCAGTCACAACAATCCTTACAAAGAAAAAGTATCAAACTCTTAAACAAGTAACTGTAATTCCGTGTTTGGTGAAATACTAGTGTATAAACACAAGTATCTCCTTTACATGTAATTCATATTCTCTGCTGCCCCTGAACTTTGATGTTTCCATCTTTAATTTTAATTGAGACATATACAGTTACTTCTCTTTTTTCATATATATATTTTCAATATGCATGCTTCAAATATCAGTGCATTTCCTTATCTATTACGATATGGTTTTCTGAGATAAATGAAACTGCATTTGACCTTTAGTGGAAATGAAACCATCAAGAGTTACCTGTTACCAGAAAATTGCTTGCAATGTACCCCACTAACAGTTTACCCCCACTTTAGAGTTTCAAATTTAGTTATTAATGTAACATAAATAATTGTAGTACTAAGGAGGGAAGGGAAGTATATGTCTTGTATCACTTTTGGACAATTTCTCTCAATTCTCAAACTTTTCTTTTTACAGCCCTCCCCTTAGGCATGGGGTGGGAGGGAATTGGTGTCATAGTTTTAGTGTTGATAGACACTCAAATTTATTGCCCAAACAGCCATACAATTACCTCACAACCTCTGAGGATGCCTGCCATAGATGTGGGCGAAACATCAGGAGAGAATGCTTCTGGAACATAGCCACACAGCCCTAAAGACATACAACAACCCTGTGATCCCGGCCATGAAAGCCTTCGACAACACATTAGCCATACAATTTATGGGTGGCCTTGGTGTGTTACTATCCTTCCATTACAGGATGCACAGTGATCACATTAATTTCATCCCTAAATTACAAATTCAGTAGCAGTGATTTTTTGTATATCCAGTCTTTGTATGTATGTATGTATACATATTTGCCTATACTTTTTAAACACATAGTGAAAGGCCCTATTGGCAGGCTGAAGGCTTGATGAATTTTCACCCTTCTTAACCAAATGAGACACAGGAGTCTGTCTTTCCCACTTTATAATTCTTCACTGAGTGCTTGTTCTGAAATTGTTTCATAACCACATGAATTTGGAGTTTTCATTTCACCCTTGGATGAAATGTAGAACCTGGCAAAGTGACAAGTATAACAGTGTGTAAAAGCACAATTAACTTAGGCTTTCACCCCATTTTTTTTTTTTTAAAAAAACACATTTCTATGGAAGCAGTGAAATTTCAGAGTGATTGTTTTTACATCGGAGCCAGCAGCACAGGTTTTCTTCAGTTCATCAGCAATCCCAAGCAATCCTGCTCACTATAATCGGCAACACATGCCCTCTTGGTTCACAACCCTCAGTGCACATACCTCAAAATCAGAAACACCTGAAGGCCTTGATGGTTAAGAGACAAGAAGAAACACAGTGGTCTTCTTAAAGCAACAGACTATACCTGGGTGGTCATGTACAATTAAGAATCAAAGGTAACTGAGTAGACTTTCCTAACTTGATGCTCCCAGATATATTGGACTACAACTGCCATTGTCACTAGCCAACATGTTTATTGAGGGTGATATAAATTCTAGTCGAACAAATCCTGAAATTACCAGGCTTATTGTTCATGTACTCTGGCTCTGTTAAAGCACAGTCCTCATTGTATTTAACAAAACTTGGTTGTGGTAATGTGAGTGTGTGCAAGAGGGAGGTCTTTTCTTAAAAGAAGAAAATTGCAACTTTCATACATTTGCCTAGGAATAAATTTCCTTGATTAAATGTGACTTATTTCTGAGTAGGCATATCTGTGGTTGCACTGCTTAGAGTGGTAACTATATACACACATATGCATTTTAATGAACAAATATTTGTTTTCATTCCATATACCACAATTCTAGTAAAAATATTTTATAAATATTTGGTGAATGGATTTGTTTGCATTTTCAATTCTGTAACATTTTTAAAAAAGATTCACATGGGTCCTTCTTTATATTGTATTTAGTTAAATTCTGGAATTCATTTCCAAAAGATATAGTGACAGCTTTGCTTGGACAGCTTTACAAGAGTATTAGATAATTTCAGTATTTACCTCCATTATCAGGGATTGCGTGCCTCTCAATACTACTTTTATGGAAACAGGAGTAAAATATTGGATTAAAAAGGTCTTTAATCTCCTACAACCCTCCTTATGTTTTTATGGACATGTTATTGAGTATACAAGAAAATAAATTCCTTCCTTCACTCTTTGCTTGCTTAAGCGAAGCCCTTTGTGGAGACTACCATGGAAATGTGAAAATAAATTAAATTATTCAAAATAAAAAAATGGAGAACAGAGAATAAAATAAAAAGGCAAGAACCACACAAAAGGCTTGTTGACACTAGTAAAAAAAAACCCTGTACTCAACCTGAGTCCTGTGTTGGAAATTTTTTTGATGCACAGTGGCCTTTGGTAACTATCCAGAGTTTTAGCCCTTTCTCTGTACTAAGAAAAAAGTTTGGAAATACTTAGGAATTTGCAGGAAACTCTGGAGTATCTCTGGGCTTTGTGGCTATCTGGACAGCTGGATTGGGTCCATTGTATCCTGATCCATTGTCCACATGCACACTGTTGCTTTTACAGTTTCCCTGCACTGATCAGCAGAAGGAAAATGGGACATTTGTACCTTGCTGCCATCACTCCTTGCTAACTTCAGAGCTAGCCAACATTGTAATAGTCACATCTGCTGACATCAGAATGGGGTGTCTGTGTTTTCAACAAGAAGGAGAGGATCACTATTCCTTCCTTTCTGAGCATATGAGCACACCCTGTTATGCCCTCAATAGATTTGACAGACAATGGTCAGGCACTTACAAGGAGCACTTCAGCTAGTAAGGAGTGGTGCTGGCAACACATAAACATTAGGATAGATCCACAAGGAGATGGGAGAATCATCTGAACACATGACCTGGGATTCAGCAGGAACATGCTAGATTTTGGGCAGCATAAATGCTCCAGATAAACCTGCCCCATGTAGATCTGCCCTTAGTCATGCTTAGAAGAGATGGACTGAAATCATATCAGCCTACTGGTTGTGATCTTCTACTGGCATCTATTTTGAGCACAAATAAATCTAGATCTAATCAAATAGCAGCAGAAATTTTACCAGCAGTACCAATGGTCATACAACCTTTTAAAACCCATAACTATCTTTTTAAAATGTGAAATACAGTTTTAACTCCAAATCTGGCTCAGAAAAGAACACAGCTTCTCTAGGAAGGGCATTTCACAACCAGAACGCTCCCACTGAAAATGCCCTCTGCTAGATGGCTATGTCCACTTGGCAAGAGTACCCAAGGAAGGACATTATTCATCATGTAACTTTGGTCCAAGATGTTTATGATTTTGAAAATGAAAACCAGCATGTTGAATTATGTGCAGAAACAGACTAGAAGACACCTTATTTTGAACTCATGAAAGTTTCAAAGCAATTCTCAGGGCAGCCCTGCTTAAAAAAGTATAGTTATCTAAATGGACATTTATCAAAATATCAAGGAGTCATACTCAATTATGTTTGATGCAATAATGTTTGATGTCTCACCATTTGGGACAATCCATTGTTCTGGAATATGGGAAGGAGCCTTCTTTATTTGACACCCTGAGGCCCATTCACACTATACTATAGTGCTATTATAGTGCCACTATCTATCATAGTTCCATTCTGTGGATTCATGCAGTTTGTAATAGGGAGGACACTGGAGTATTCTGAGAATTCTAAATGCCTTTCTCTAAACTGCAACTTCCAGGATTGCATTGGATGGAACAATGGCAGCTTAAATGGACTGATAGTATTATAATTCTACAAGGCAAATAGGTCCCTGATCCTGTTTGATATAGGAACTAAGCAGAATCAGACTCCTAGTTGTGAAATTTTCTCCCTGAAAGGGCCTATTGAAAGCCACAATAGTTTCATTCTGTTGCGAAATTAAAACATGGTGTGAGAAGCTAATTGTTCTTATCCAGTTATTTTATGTAATACAATGCCTCCTCCAGACCTGCAGGCCCTGGAGCAACCAACAAATCATAATGTAAATGTGGATATGCTGAAGCGTGTGTGGTCAACACACTGCCATTTACTAATATAGGGCATCCCTTTATATACATGAGAGTTGTCCTTCAACCACCATTGGCTGCCCCAAGGCAAAAATAGACTTCATCTTCTTTGATCTAAGAATATCAATCTCTGCATCCAATGTGCATAGAAAAATGCATGTTTGAACATGCATGGGAACTCAAGAGAGGACTACATATCCAGGCCTATCTGTCTGTTTACCCTAACTGACGTCTGGTTTGGATTTCTCCAGTGCTTCAAGCAGAACACCAAAAGGCATATTGCTCTCTATGTTGCTTTGTATCTAGCCTGTTTGCAAGTTAGCACACGAGTGATAGGTTCCAAAGATTAGCTATAGCCAATGAAAGAACAGCCATGTGCAAATCAAACCAAAGAAAAAGCAAAGCAAAAATTACAAAAGTGCATTCTTCATTCAAGAAAGGAAACAAGCAACACCATGGCAAGTTCTTTGCAAGATCTCTTTTTTTACAAGCCTAAGCCTTATTTAATAGCAGACTGAAATCCTAACAAGCAAACACATAAATAAATCCCACAGAATCTCTTTCCCTCTCCAAAGCTATTATTCTAGTAAGTTAATAAGGAAAAAATGGACTCATGCCCAGAAGGATTGGGGTGGGGGCGGAAAGAAGGAATCCTGTCAAATTATTTATATCAGACCGTTTTGCTTTTCAGTTTTGAATTGCTACTATTTATCTCAACATTTTAATAGTCTTTTAATAAAATACCCACAAGCTTTGCTGTGGTTTCAATTCACTCTTCTAACCTTATGCCAACATGCTTCCTTTTACAATTGCAGAGACAAAGACTCTACCCTAAGGTCTCCAACATGTCATGGTCTCTCTAAATAGGATAAAGCCAGATTATCACATTACTGCATAGGGAAGCTTTGTCTCTGAGGACTAGTTACACACTGGTCTTTGAACTATAAATGGAAGAAACATACAGATAGGATGAGTGGTGTGATCCTATGCCACATAGGTGTGTGTTTACATATGTTCCAGGTGAGGGTTTCTCTCCCTACACTCAACTTTGCCAAGCTCACACTTCACACTCAGGAATCCATCTATTAGCATGGTCATGACTGTTTTCGAGGGGAGGGACACATAGTCTCGGAATGTGTACATAGAAAAATACATACATCTAAAGTGTAAGCAGAACATCCCTTAAATCAGTAGTTCTCAGCCTGTGGGTCTCCAGATGTTTTGGCCTTCAATTCCCAGAAATCCTAACAGCTGATAAATTGGCTGGGATTTCTGAGAGTTGTGGGCCAAAACACCTGGGGACCCACAGGTTGAGAACTACTGCCTTAAATGACATTTTAAACTACAAAAAGAAACTGTTCAAAGCATGCATTTACAAAGAAACATAGATTGAAGCAAACAATTCAAAACCTACAAACATATGCACATTTGTGAAAAGGGAAAAAATAGGTATGGATTCTATCAAAACAACTCCTAAACGACAGAACTGATAGGTAGTACAAGTGGTACATATCTATGGATATGTTGTGTTTGGTGTTCTATTAGTCACCATCTGTAGGTCTTGATGTTGCATGGGAAGGAATCATTATTCTACCCTTCCTCTTTTTTATTTTTTTAAAATTTATTACAGCATTTCTACCTTGCCCTTCTCACCCACAAAGAGGACTCAGGGCGGCTTACAGTATAAACACATATATAAAACAATTCGAAATACATTTCAATTCAATTTAAATTAATTACATTAAAACAGTCATATAAAAATACATATAAATATACATTCAAGGTGTGTTCCGAGTCTGATCTGGGTCTGTCTTTATATCTTGAATCATTATAGTTGTGATTAATACTGCTGCTATTGTTCAAAAGCCTGGTCCCACAACCAAGTTTTCACTTTTTTCCCAAAAGGATAAAAAATCACAGTGAATCCAATTATAATGCTACATGTTAATTTTTTTTAAAAAAAAGTTAATTCTATATGGGATCAATCAAAGAAAGAGAACGGAGAAAAACCCCTAGACTTCACTGTTGGAGAAATGGCCATACAAGAGATTGAAGCAACTCTCTTGGGGGGGAAAGTTACAATGTTTGGGCTTCTTTGTCTTAACAAGCTAATGGAGTTGCTTGATTATACAACCCATCTGAAGTCTCATGTGAAAAAAACATAATTTTGTTTATTGTTCCCCATCTTGATCTATGGGGAGAGGTGAATGAAATAATAATAACAAGAACAACAACAACAACAACAACAACAATAATAATAATAATAATAATAATAATTTTGTGATATGAAATCCAGCATATCTATCTTGTTTGCTGTGTCATAATAAAATAATAATTCCTTATTTTAGGCAAGGTAAAGTGGCTGTCTCAAGCAGCAGAATTAGGGAGTTATGAAATGACATCAGATATTTAGTTGTTGACTCCCCTTTTACTGTTACTGTGTTCATACCACCAGAAGAGGAAGAGGTGCCCATCACATTTACTGTTTCACTTCCCAGAGTATCTTGTCTGGGTTTCGGTGCAATGAACATGGGGTACAGTTCAGGTGGTGCCATTTACTGCTGTATCTCTGGCCGTATAAGAACTTAGGCTGGCCTTATTTACTCGTGGTCAGTCATCTATATAACTTGTGTAAATACCTGCAGAGTATTACAAGTGGACAAAGTTAAACCTGTATATCATATGTGCATATATTGTACATGCTGAATCAAGACTTTCATGCTTTAGATTTCAATGGGTGATATTATTAACTAACCAAAACGTTGTAGATAACCAAATACTGACTGCTTTGTAATTGTTTTGGTGCCAAAGGAAACACCCAACTCTAACTATTTCTTAACTTACTTTCTGATCCTTATGAAAACTTTCCCACCCATGTTATTCTATTAATGTGGAGTGAGAGTGGGAGGAAAGGAGAGACTTCTTATGAAATTGTGTTCCTACTGAGAATAAAGATTAAGATTTGTATTCAAAATATACTCACTGAGAGGCACATAATGGCTGGTATATTCTGCACCCACGCCATTTATTTCTTTATTTATTAAAAAGTGAAGGTATGGATTTCAAGTCCACATAAAACAAAATTGGCATCCTGCACCAAAAATAAATCTTAAATATCTTGAGCCTCCAAAGGGATGTACCTTACACGGGGAAGGGAGGGAGAGAAAACATTTGAAAGGAAAGTTCTCTTCTCTGCCAAACTCATGGTTGAAGGCCTTCCCACGGAAATAGTTACAGGAGACAGATTGCTGACAGAAAACATTGCCAACCAAAGGAGGTCTTACTTGCTAGGACTGCATAGGGATTGGAGGATGAAAACTTAATACCACCATTAAAGTATTCCTTCCACAGAAAGGAGGCTGGAACGTGATAGATAAAATGTTCTAATATGAAACCAGCAGTACTATTCTATGTACATCTGTTTAGAAATAAGCCCTATTGAATTGAGTGGGAGTAACCAAAGCAATTCTCTCTAGGACTTTGAGGGTTCTCATTCATGTGTCACCAAAAGTCATAGCTGACTTGACAGCAGTTAACAACAAATTTGCTTGCTGTTGGTCAGAGATTGTTGACATCTCTTTGTGTTTTCTGTGGTGTCATCCAGTTAACAAGAACAGAACGAATTTTGCATGCCCAATGTAGTTATCTATTATACTCACCATCATTTCCTATTTTCTTTCAACTAAACTCAAAATACTAACTATAAGTGCATCAACTCTAGAATAATTCGCACAGGAAGTCTACAGCAGTCAAAAGGCCACATTGTCATTCTAATATGAAACAATAGTAAAGTGCACCAAGCACAAATGCATTTAGGAAACACATTTTTCATTAAACATGGAGACGTGGCCCCTGATTTTACCTGTATTTTACTGAGAGTCCATTGACTGCAGAATCTAAGAAAAATTGAAAACAATGAAAATTACCAAAGTCAAGAATCATACTTGAATGATTGTGTTTCACTTTTTATTTATACACAGTGCTTGGAAAGTTACTTGTAAGATGTTACAGTTCCAAGCCACATTATAGATAATTACTGGAAAAGGTATGATTCCTTAATATCTCTTTCACTTTCACACTATTACACATTCTTCAGAATATCAAAAACTACTGGATTGTGCCATGAAACACAAATAGTGAGGCCACACATACTCTATAGCTATACATTTACCCAATCAGCTAGAATTACACCACTAAAGAATGGAAGTTCTCCCTGATTAGCACTCATAATGCTTCTTAGACCCCTCTACACTGCCATATAATCCAGTTCTAAGCAGATAATCTGGATTTTATATGGCAGTGTAGAAGGAGCCTTAGTTATCATTAGTTATTAGGAATTAATTAGACATGAATAATTATTTTCAGTTACTTTCAAGTTTCTTAATGAACATATGAAGTAAGCTGGTAACAATGGGAGGAAGTGAAAGGGGGAAGTGAAAGGAGGAAGAAGAAGCTAGGACATTTTAAAAGTAGTTGAAAAGTGGTATAACAAAGGGTCAAGTGGGACTATCTATGCCAAATCAAGACAGTTGGACAGTTGTTGGGAAGGGGGGGGGGTGGAGGTTCAGGAGGAACAGTGAAATGCTACTGCTGCCCCACTTCCAGCATCTGCCACATAAGGCAATTGCTATATCCTGCCTGAAATTCGGCAAAAGCTTATTTAAATGAGATCAGCATGCCATGTGATTCAGATTTTTAATTTTACAGGGCCTGATCATATGGAGCACCAATATACAAACATCTAATTTTGTATAGCTTGCCCTTTTCAAATGTTCACTAAAGCATGTGACATATGACATTAGTGCTGTGGGCTGTTTTTTAAATTATTATTATTATTATTATTATTATTATTATTATTATTATTTCTTTATTTGCTTGCCCCAATATTTAAGGCAGGTTACAACATAATTTTTTTAAAAAAGGAATAGATAAAAACATATAATCATTAAAAACACATTAGACTTAAACACATAAAAATAAGATTGAAATGCACATTAAAATCATTCAAACCAATAAAATATCAATTTAAAATTTATAGTTTCAAATTGATTGGGTAGGCCTGCCAGAAGAGATAGATCTTTTATTCTTTTTAAAATCCAGGCAGCATGTTTAGCTGTCAGATCTCTTCCTGCAGGTTATTCCACAAGGATCCTTTAAAACAAATAGATCCCATTGATGCATTCAAGCACCCACACCTTGTCTGAATCATTTTTTTTTTCAGATTCCTCCATGTAATTAGACACATAGCTCCATGGAGAAAGACAAATCAAAAACATCAAAATCTGTAAAATGCTGTAGCAGATATTTTATCAATGCCTATCAATTTACAGTAACCATAGGCAGTCCATAAGGGCTACTAGTTTCAGCCATACAATGATGAAGAAAGTGTAAGTAGAAAACTACAAAAATTGCTAGAAAAAAAGGACAGAGGAATTAAAAATTGAACTGCATAGATTACAGCACTGGCATCATTGCCTCACAATCTGGTCGGGGACCCTTCTACACCAAAAGTATGCTGCAGTTGGAACTGCTATGGTAGGAACCAGTTTCTGTGTATGGGTGATTAGATTGACTAGTCTGGAACTGGAGTAAGGCCAAGAATGTGATTGCATTAACCACAGAATTTGGTCTCAAATAGTTGTGCACTTTTTTATCCATTTCCCGAAAGAGATGTGCATCAGTACACCAGAAGCATAGGGTTTTTTTTTAAGTGACAGTTATGGGGGTAATTAGCCTTCTGCCACCCAGGCATGCATTTTTGTCAGCTTCCATTTGGAATTCTTTAATGTGTCTCAGGAGAGATGGGTGTTGACAATGTAGTCCGCATTTTGCAAAGACTATTTCACCCTGGATCTGGGATATACTTAGATCTGCTGTAGCACATTTTATGTCTTAACTTGGACTTCCCTGAGACTTTTTAATGTGCTGTATCCCCTGTAATGCATGTGCATTGGTGGCATGCATTTTGTGGCTGCCTCAGTTTCAAGTAATCTTGAAGCTGCATTATACTGTAAAACAACAACGGTGTCAAACTGCAATAATTCTATGGTGTAAATACATCCTTGATCCAGTAAAAGTATCAGAAGTTCTGAGGTCTACCTTTCTTTTCTCACTGCCATTTCTCAATGTTCATATAAGTGGGAAAGATAGAAATGGAAAGAAAATTCAAAGACATTTGAAAAAATGTTGAAATACATCTTTTTCAAGAGGCAAGAAACTATGACAAGAGTCCTGGACTGACAAGACTTATTCTGCACAAAATTTGCATGGGTTTTTGTGTGCAGGAAACAGTATTTTGTTTGTGGAAAATATTTCATTACATAAATATTAATCCCTGCACAGACACAAAACCCCACATTTTTCTGTGTAGAAATAAATTAAGGAATTGTTCTGTGTAAAATTGGCACACAGTTGATTGGCTTAGAAAACAGCAGTTTCTAATTTGGGAATTATTTTTCTTCATTTGGGACATTTCTATACCGCCTTTCTCTGAAGACCCAAGGAAGTTTACAGCAGCAATTATGTACAAATATAAAAATAACCATTAAATAAAAGTCCATCAATATGCAAAAGTCAGGGAGACTGGGGCCCCAAAATTGGCCAGGAAACAAAAAATCATACCCCAAACAGCATTTTTAATTTTTTAAAAAACCATATCATCCCAATTACAGTTTGTTTTTCATACAATATCATTTTCTGTATAAGAATTAATAGTTCTGCATTTAAATATTATTTCTCCTGCTGAAAATGTTTCCTACACAGAAAACCGTTGGGGGGATTACATTGTGCAAATTTTGCATATAACAAGTCATGAATTGCAAATAATCTTCAAAAACTGTGGGGTTTAAAATTATTTTATTCACAGTGGGAATATTGCTGAAAATACTCATGGCTATTTTTGAGAAGAAATTTAGTGAAGAATCACATCCCTAGAGAAAGACTTTTCTGCCTGCAGTGTTGAATAACTCTTGACAGTCAATAGATGATTTTTAGATTGTATGGAAATCTGGCACAGTACAAATCAACCTTCTATAATCAACCAACAGTACAACATGGGGATTCAGTTTAGTTCTATTCCAATGTCTTAAATGTTTGCTCATAGATAGCACTAAAACAGTTCTGTAATACTAACAGAAGCACTAAGGAGTACCTTTAAAGGGAAGGAAGGAGAAAAAATCAAGTTAAAGCAACTCTCAATTCCCATGTAAACTGGGATTTAAGAGTGGAAAAAATTCTGTTACCTATTCGTTGGGTGGTACAAAAATGTAAAATTCCTATAGCTCTGCTTTTCTGGGCCAAGTCAAACAAGGATATTGTCCTTTTAATGTCTTAAAGGCTCTGTTTTCTTGTAATGCCAAATGCAATATTTTTTTGAAAACACTACACCAGAAGTTTCCCAGCTGAGAAAACAGCTTGGTGAAAAATGGTTTCACAAAATGAAATAAACTATGCTAAAGCCATTCAGGGTGTGTGTATGATATTAACATCTGGATTGGGGTTGTTAAATTGCATCTTTTTTTCTTTTTCTCACAGCTGTTCAAAACAGTCCTGGGGGCAAAGAGACAGGTCAGTGATCTTGTTGCACCTTTTTTTCCTTTTTCAAAAATCTCTTTTCACCTAAGTAACTGATCCTGGGTACATATGTATTTAATAAGTAAAAGAAGCACAATGAAAAAAAATACTAAATCCTAATTCCTTTTACTTGTGTGTGTGTGTGTGTGTGTGTGTTTGCAGAGGCGCGAAAGGAAAATAAACTCCAGATTTTAAATTCTCTCCAACAAAAAGCTTATGGCTCTAATAAAATACTTCTTTCAGTACACGTGGGTGTTTTTAAATCAAAAGCAATATAGATGGACTATTTCTCTCCATGTCTTGAAAAAAGAATAACAGGAGGTTATTCCATTATAATTTGACAGAAAAGCGAAGTGGGAAATAAAAGTTCTAGGTTCACTGAACAGTGTCTTCCAAGAGTGCTATAAAAGTATACATGTTTACATTTAACAAGCTTACATTTAATTTCAGGTTGCAGCTTCTCCCCAGCCGGATTGGCAGAGAAACTGAATAACAGTGGAAGGACTATATTGCTCTTTCCAAAAAGGAAAAAAAGATAATGCAGAGGTATATCATTTTGATTTTTTAAAAAAAATAATACTTAAAATGTTACTCTTGCTTAAACTCTTATGGCCTTTCTCAGATTTCCTCAGATATTTTTGTAGGCTGCAGGTCCCTTAAATTCAAATCTAATTTTGCTATAAAGCGTTAAACATTCAAGTTAATTCAGGTGTGCTATCACATTTTATATCCTGTTCTGAAGTGGTTTTATATAGGGTTATGTGATAACACAAATTCATCACACCAGTTCCATTAATTCTGGAAGCCAATGAATCCCCCTCTTGAGATTTTTCAGCTTGCCTTTCTTTTTATCTAGTGGTGAAGAATTTTCTTCAGCCATCTCAAAATCTGTCTAGGCCAAAATTGAAGTAGTTGAAATATTAATATATATCCTTTTATTGAATATGGTTTCCAGAAAAAGTAGTGATTTGGCACAGAAGTCCAAATAAGAATTCTGTCTAATAGCTAACACAGCACAGCTGATTTTTACTCTTATTCTGAACAGCTATTATTGCCACCAGTATTTTCTTTATCATTCCTTTCTTTCTCATCTCATTAACTCTTCTGCCACTATTTAAGTTTAGTTTTGGCCTCTAATTCCTCTACCTTTCTCTATCTAACTCAAATGATTCACACTGCCTTCAAGAGCCATGGCTTCCATGAGCTGTGAAGCTTGATCCATCACCCCAAGTACAAGACTGAGCACTGTCACACTTTCCACACCATCAGCTTCTGCCCTTACGGGACTTGCTGCCACGTCATCCACAATGCAGAGGGGCACTGGGCTGTGGTGGGGGTTCGAGAGGTCATTATCAATGAAAGACAACATAACTTCAGCTTTGCTTGGCTTCCCAAGTACTATTGCTGCCAATGGGCTGCTGGACAGCCCCATGTTCACCACCCCTCTGCCCCTCCTGAATGCCGATGATTTTCTGGGCTCTCCCACTCTGCCTGACTGTACCAGCAATATTTTCACTTTCTCCATCCAAGAGCTGATCAAACTCTTTGCTCCCAGCATGGGGGTGCGAGTATTGGGTGGGGGCTTGCCCACTGCTTTTCTCCTTAGATCAGTGATTCTCAACCTGGGGTCCCCAGATGTTTTTGGTCTTCAACTTCCAGAAATCCAAACAGCTGGTAAACTGGCTGGGATTTCTGGAGTTGTAGGCCAAAAACATCTGGGGGCCCCCAGGTTGTGAACCACTGCCTTAGACCCATGTCTGAAAACCCCAATATGTTTGACTCGCCCTCCAGATTCCCTCTCTGACTAGGAGGCCTATCTGAGCAACTCTAGCAGCAAGCGCAGTAGCTCGTTTTTGCCCATCCTGGAAACATCAAGGCGTCTTCCCATCTTTCACAGACTCTCCATCTCTGACAAGTAACCTGGTGTTGCTTCTTGACCTTTTCCCCTAACTCTCTATTTCAAGGATGGTAAAAACATCAGAACATCCGGGTGTCCCCTGGGCAACGTCCTTGCAGATGGCCAATTCTCTCACACAAGAAGCGACTTGTAGTTTCTCAAGTCACTCCTGACACAAAAAAGCCCTCTCTATTTACAACATTAAGCTTGTAATCTTTCTCTCTTTTTGAATTTAAAGATAAAGGTATTTAAGATCTAGTCAGGGGTTGCTATGGTTTAAACTTTAAATGTGTTTGATTGTCAGGACCCAGACTGCGGAGCACCAATAACCATGCGCAGAGACCAGAATCTATCTAATATCTTTATTAAGGAAATATATAAAGTCAATAAAAATAAGTGTAGAATATAGTTCAGAAGTAGACCTTTCAGGAAAGGTCAAATATAGGCCAGGGAAACAATGTCCAATATGGGATATTAAAGTCCAAAGTTGTAATCCAATAACCGAAACACACACTTTGCCAAGCAAAGTGAGGGGAAATGACAAGGTCCTTTAGTCCATGGAGCTTGATGCAAGGCTGAAGAGTAAACTAGATTCTTGGCAAACAAGGCTTGATTCAAGGTAACAAGAAGCGAGGAACAAGAACAGGGTCCGTGGCAAAAATCCGTGGCGAGGTCCAGGGAACAAGGCAGGGCGGGAATGAGAACAAGGTCCTGGAAACTGAAGTAGCGTAGTCCACACACAATCTACTCCCGAAGTTGACGAATTGACTCCGCAAGGAATCCTTGTGGCCAAACACCTATATAGGATCTTGTTTTCCCGCCAAAGAACATTTTCTCTGGGGAACAAGAAACGAAACCTATTCTGTGTCCAGATGCAGGACTCCTTAAACTTTCCCAAGGGAAACAGACTTAATCATCTAATTGTCTGGCAGCAATCCTGGCGCTCCTGCGAGTCGCCTCCCGAGCGCTTCTATCTTGATTATAATAAAGGCGGCGAGAAAATGGGGAAGATTTCTGCTCAAGGCTTGTTTGGCTGACTTCTTGCGGGCAAACATCTTGCAGCTGCAAGGGCTCCAAATCTGGCAGAAATGGTGGGAAACCCAAGTTTTCCTCTTCATCTGTCACAACAGTACTAGGAACGGGACTACATGGCCCATGAGTCATCACATTGATGGATTTTAACTGAATTTTTAATACTGTTTGTGTTTAATTCTATTTTAATGTTTGCATATTTGTACATTTTAAATTGGATACCAACACTTTTATGTCAAGCTGCTTTGAATTCCCTTTGGGGGTGATAAAGAGAGGTATAAATATAATAATAATAATAATAATAATAATAATAATAATAATAATAATAATAATTTTGTTTGATTTTCTTAAGTTACTGCATTTGATAGGTTTGTTCACATCTGTTTCTTCCTCTGCTCATCCTTCTCCTGCAATAGGTGAAACAATTAGGTGTATGAGAACTATCATAGTTGAATGAAGAAATCTGCAGCACATAGAGTTGCCAGACTGAAAAACTGAGAGGATTCATGTACTTTTGCATAGCAAAGGAAATTTCAGCAGCTGCAGTTTGTTACCCATGGCAAACAATACTCTCGAGTTTTCAGTCTGACAACCCTAAACTAGTAATTGTATGATACATAATTTCTTCTCTTTACTAGACAGCAATAGTATCAAATGAAGATTTCCATTCATGACTGACCAGTGATACCAATGACTGAAATTTCATATTACACATCATCTCAACAGATTTCTTTAAGTAAACAATCAGTTGACAAATTCATCTGAGAAACAAAACATATGATTTGTGGTGTACAGTGACACCTAGCCAGAGTAAGCACGGGATCTCCAATCCAGATCAGGACTTTATTATGAAATAGGGGCTGTTTATCCTCCCCTCTTATAAGAGCTAGATCCAGACTGAGGCCAGTGTGCCAGTAATTTAATATTGCAAAATGTTTATCAATTTCTGCTTCAAATCCATTGTTTGTTAAATACATTTCAGGTGTGATTGATCATTTTAAAACAAAGGATCATTATTCTCTATTACACATTTCTGGTGCAGTGGGTGCATTCCAGTATAAGAATATAATATAAAGTCCCCTTTACCCTAATCTATAGTGGAAGCTCAGTACATCCTCTAGAGTAAAAAATAAAATAATCATGTACTTTGATTTTGCCAAATAACCAAATTATATTAGCATACATGTGAACCATCTAAACCTATACAGAAAAATCAGGGGGGAAAGCAGTTTAAGTGACTTAAATAAAGGCACCTTCATTAAAAAAAACCCCCTCCAAACAATTTCAACTTTCTCTTTTTTAAAAAAAAATACTAAAAGGTTGGTCATTAATATTTTTATGATGAGCCCTATAAAAATGCTATAGGGACATAAGTACTGGAAATATTAGACTTGGTGACTGTAAATGTGGAGGTCTTATTGTTCTGATTTAATGGGCTATTGCAATCATCTGTTATACCTTGTGTTCTTGATCTGTAACCCTCTCTGCCCTTCTATTAAACTCCAAGGATCTCTAGTGTTAGGTCAGAACTCTGTAGTCATAGCCCATGGCTGTTTTCCAAGGAGTTATAGTGTCAAGAAGAGTTGAAATTGAGGTCTGGATGGGGCCTAGAGCTGACCTTGGGAGAAAGAACAGAATGACTTCCATGCACAAATTGAAGGTGACAGATGGGCTTTTGGAAGGAGGAAGTGATAAGCATATTGGGGGGAAAGTGAAGGCTGTTGCAATGAACGTTTAGTGCTCTGTCTTTTGGTTTACAAATACTGCTAGGCTAGTTAGTTCAGAATAACCCGTCTGGATTCTGAAGTCATTTTGTTTCTTGACTGATTATGATAGAACTTCAATTTTCTTTTGAGTGTTCATGCTGCTATTATCAGTGGGATCACACAATATTTGTACTATTCAGACTGATGAAGTGCAGCAGTACAAGTGGGTTAAAAACCAGACAAAGGTTAAAGCAAATTCTTATCAAATAGGAACATAAACAGTCTATAAGCCAAAATAAAGAAAAGATGCATCCTCAAACACAACTGTATCGAAAGCATTAAAAAAAACAGAACTTGTAGCAGGAAAATATTTCCATTTGAATACAGTTTGCAGTTATTTTAAAAATTGCTGAAGTTTATTTATTCATTTATTTACAGTATTTATATTAACAATAAATATCCAAAAAATACAAATTCAAAAAGTATACAGGGGACAGACCAAGATGTATACCAACATTTGAAGCTTGTTTTTACTTGGTACCGATACCTGTTTCACTTATTTTGAGAAAACATTTCACAACTAGGATGCCACCACTGAAACAGTCCTCCATTCTTTCAGCATAATACATGTCCATAGTAATGACCTGTGGAGAAAGGCTTCAGGAAAAGATATTCAAGCACAGACAGGCTCATAGCAACAAAACTGTTCTGATGTTATTTGCTGCCTGTAGAGCTAGTATGACATTTTATAAAAATTTCAAAATTGGCAGAATTTCACATCATTCACATTTGTCATTTGGAATCTGAAACTTTTCACATTTTGATTTTGCAATGTGACATTGAAGGATCCCTGGGGAAGAGGGGAGTTCTTGATTTGTAAATAAATCTGACAGGTTTGTACATCCTAGCAAATGAAAATCAGATACACATACAAACAACTTCAATCTATGGCCAGCATAGATTGCAGAGAATGATGGAAGGAAAGCAGCAGGCCATTGAACTGTCCACAGGGAGGAATTAGGTAATGAATTTTGATGGCAGTGCATTTTTTTTAAAAAAGACTTTTATTGCAATTAGAAACCTCAAAAGAAAAAAAGGAAACTTGCACAGTTATGTAATATTCAGGCAATCTGCAAATATGCCCTTGCATGAGTTACTAAAGAGTGTTGTGGAGTGGTTCCCTGCTTTCGGTTCTTCTTAAATCAGGTTTCAGTCATCTGATTGGTGAAAAACAATCTTGCTTTTCTTGTCCTTTAACTGGGGATCTGCTCCAGCTTTCCATCTGCAATATGCTAAGCCTAGAATAAGAACCTGGTTTTTATTTGAGGAAGAAAGTTAAAGACTGCATCTGCTGTCAATTAGCAAGCAATTAAGGGAGTTGAAAACAAACCTGTTTACATTGGCTATGAAGTCACAGATAATTTGTGAGATGTCAGGACAGAATATTAAGACATATTAATGATCTTCTTGTATCTCTTTCTTTCCATTCTGCCCCCACCCCAGCATTGTACTTCCTCATCTTTCTTTATGAGCTCCTCACACAGTGATTAACTGAATCTGAGGAGGTGGATCTCAAACCGTTAAAGTCAAGAGCAGTTGGGAGATGGAATTATTGCCAGGAGACAGAGGATGTGCAAAATGAGCAGCTCTTTCAAACTATGCAATTACAGTACTCTTATTCCATTTTAAGTGCCTGGGATGTATTTTATGGACTCCTGGGGTTTGGTGAAGCACTAGAGCTTTCCAGGTGAGAATTCTAAATTCACCTTCATAAGCCTTGAATCCTCTGATGCTATAGGATGGGATCATAAGAATTACAATGGAGTCATAGCACTATGTTTAATGTGAAAGGGACTGAGGTAAGCATCCCTCCTTGAATGTCTGAGAGCAAGATAAGGTAGGCCTAGCTTTGGTACTGATAGTCCTCTACCCAACCCTCTGCTACCAGCAATATTGTTTCTGTTTTTCAAAGAAAGGAAATTCATTTAGATGTTCCCTTATACTTATTTTCTCCACCAAAGTGTAAGAGGACTAAACAACATCCTTGCAAATCAGTACTGTTGCCCTAAATTTTCAAATGACTTTCAGGATATTAATGCATCCCATACCATTCTTGCAATTCTATAAATATACTTATCCTGAAGCCTTGATGTCACTCTATAGTGGCCTAATATATACAATAGCCTGTGCTAAAATAAAAACAAATAAGTCTGCTACTACATTCTTTCCTTTTCCCCTCGACCACCCCATGCCATAGTTCAACACACAGAACAGTACATGATTCCAGTTTTTGTAGACTGCTCTGCTTTCCTAGGTCCTTTTTTTGTTATTATCTCCAATTCCTGTACAGAGAAACAGGCAAAACACCACAGCCCCATCATGTCTATCTGAGCATATGCATAGAAACCAGCTTTACTTCTTTTTTTCTCTTTTTTTTTTGTAAACAGGTCTAAAGTTTTTTGGTTCTGTTCTATATTTGATAGATTACCTAAAAGAAACATAAGCGAGGGTTTTCTTTGCCTTACTATCAGCATCTAGTGTGGTTATTGCTGCTTTAGTGAATAAGTTCACAGCAAGCGCTCTCTATGCTTTACTATTACAAATCCAAAATATTTTTTGCAATCCAGATGTTTGAAGAAGTTCAACTTTTTTTTTACTCCTCTCTGTCTCCTCCATTAAAAAAAAGAGTCCTGTGGGAAGTGCTCATAACCAAAACTTGGGAATCTTATATATCTAAGATAAAGAGGAAGAAGACAAATGAGAAAATGAAGTGGAGGGGTGGAATACTTTACTCCATCCCTTTACATCCCCAGTGAGTTTACACTAACAAGAAAATTCAAATTCATCTCAAATCCACCACACAAAACACATAATTTCCCATGAGTATCCTGTTTTTTCTTGCCTTTGTCTTGCTTTAGTCACAGTTGAAGGGGGCACTCTGGAGTTTGCTGAAAACTTCAGAGTATCATGGAGTTCCATGGCAGTTCGGACAGTTGGATTGGGACTGATTCGGCCTGGTCTCTTATTTATTTACTCAGCCAGCTTTTCTACCCAGCTCTTCTCACCCCACAGGGGACTCAGAGCAGCTTACAAGTTTTGGTAAAAATTCAATGCCAGTGTTATACAATAAACACAAAACTCAATAACATGTAAATAACAATTAAAACAAATTTAAACCAATTAAAACATGTAACCAAATCATAGCTAATCACAAGGATTCTGCTAAAAGAGGGAAGGATTTGTTCTGAATGATGGAAGAAGTGAACCAGCATCAGGAATGGTGATGTAACTGAGTGGCAAGATGGCAGAACCCTCTATTGCTGAAGCCCCCACAGGTGTGGTCATTTTATGCCCCAGCCTCTGGAGGCAGTCAGGTGTTCTTGCTGGGCCTTGGATTCACAGAGTCACCGAGTTCACAGGTTCAAGGCCTCAGTTCTGAAAGGAGTGAGTTCCAGGAGCTGAGCCAGAGGCAGCTAAGAAAACAAAGTCTGCCTCTTTCCTCAAAGCCCCTGGCAATGGTACCTTCACTCCCTTGATGATCCTCTATGGCTGAGGCCCCCACAGGCATCGTCCTTTTATATCCCGGCATCTGGAGGCAGGCAGGTGTTCTTGCTGGGCCTTACTTCTCAGTCACCAAATCACAGGGTCAGGGTCTCAGTTCTTCAAGGAGTGAGTTCCAGGGGCTGAGCCAGAGGCAGCAAAGAAAACAAAGTCTGCCCCTTTCCTCAAAGCCCCTGGTGATGGTACCTTCACTCCCTCACTCCTCTATCTGACAGAAGCACTTTGTCAATATTCCTTATCCAGATAGACACCATACCATCACCCTTTTTCTGCACTGATCAATAGAGGGGAAAAGAGATGGCTCATCTCAATGTTGCTGCCACTTCCATGCTGTCATGGCACTCCATATGAATGTCTGGCCACCTGCACAACCAGCAAGATGGAGGGGGCAATCGCTGTTGTAACAGGCATTAACACAAAACTCTGTGGCCAGCAAGGACCAACAGTAGTGTCATTCACAGCAAGCTGGACAATGAGGTATCATCCCAGCTCGGCCATGTGGACATTGACACAGTGCTGCTATCAGGGCTAATGATGAGGATAAAGATGAAGGACTGTTTTACCCAGCATCTGAGTCAGGGGCAAGCAGAGAGCAGCAGCCTGACACTGAGGAATCTTCTCCTGCAAAGCAGTATCAGGAGCCTCAGGGTAGTAGGGACACAGAGTTAGGGCAGGATCAAGAGCTCCAAGAAGCAGACCAGGAGGTAAGCATTCCAGCTAGGCTGCAATTTAGAACTGATGCCATCCAAATGAGGAGTTCTAATTGGTTGGCTCAGTGGAGGGACAACAGGTGAGAGCATTTGGGAAAGTGACATTAATAGCTAGAGGCTGGAGTTGGTAGTTTTCTGGGAGGAACATTTGTGGTACTGTTACAGCCTGAATTTTAGTTGGTGAACTCTTGGAAGGAACTTTGATTTTGGTGACCCAACTACGTCTTGAATTGGTGGGATAGCTTGACCTTGACCCTTGGAAAGAATTCTGGTGAAGTGAAGTGAAGTGAACTCCAGATTTCTAGGGATCTTTTCATATGGGGCTAAATTTGGCAGCATGTGTTGATTTAGCTCCAATCACCCACAGAACCAGCCAGCTCCCATCAGATGATGCCAGTGTGGCTCTATGGGTGAATGAGAGCTGAGCTGGTGCATACCGCTGCCAGGACAAAATGGGAGGGCTCTCATTTTTGCATTACAATGCATGGGGTGAAGTAGCACACTTCACATGCACTCATACTTCCCCCCATCTGATTGGCCTCACCTGGAGCTGGGCGATGTGAGGTGTGGGGTGCCAGGTTTTCCACACCAATCTATGAAGCAGAGCACCACTGGTGGCCTTGTGACAAGGTTGTATATTTATGTGACCTGTTGTCCTCTACAGAATATTTCACCTTTCTAAATGTGGTGAAAGTAGAAGTAAAACATGTTTTAGTAAGTTAGACTGGTGACTCATCCCTTAACACAGACCACAGCTCTGGCAGATACTGCCAGATACAAGGGCCTTATTTAGAGTTTCTGACTATAAGCGTGCTTCCAGAAAACTGTGGTGGATCAGCTGTTTATTTCCCAAAGTTACATCATTCATGACTGATTCCAGGAAATGTGAATGATTGATGTACTTGTAAAGATAATATATTTATCAAGATAACAAGTCTGAAGGAAGGGGGAAGTATTAAGGTTCTGAACAGTTGAACATGATTTCAGACTTTCTCATCATAAAGGTCATAATGGTTTAGAAGAAGATATAGTCCTGAAAGAACATACAGTTATTTAAAACTAGCATACACCTTTATTAAGTGTATTTTTCCAGTATGCTAAAGAGAAGAGAATCCTGAAATCAAATGATTAGAGGAATAAAGAAATTGGATTTGAAATAAATCAGATTAGAAAACAATGCAAGGGGTTGTGGGACTACATGAACTAAATGTATTGCCATCACTGATATGCACATCACACAACTATCTGCATCATTTGTGCATTTTGCTACTTTGTAAAGGGCTCTGCTCATTTATCAGTTTAGATGACAGAACTCCTCCTTGCTTTATGGGCACTAATTGGTCCTAAACAGGATGGAGGAAGTCTTTGCAGGCATACATACATACGAATCCTTTCACTTATTATACAAACAAAGCCATTGTGTACAGGTGTAGATATTAGGGGCGTGCATTTTTTTCGTTAGAAGGCTGTCACTGCAATCGTTTTTTAACTGAAATTGCTGTGTTTTATCTATGATGTATTTTTGTTATATTTTATTGTATGTTATTTTGTATTTGTATTTGTACTCTTTGGAAACCGCCCTGAGTCCCTTCGGGGAGATAGAGCGGTATATAAATAAATTATTATTATTATTATTATTATTATTATTATTATTATTATTATTATTATTATTGTATGACACAGCAAACAAGATAGATATGCTGGATTTCGTATCACAAAATCACAAGTCGAATACTTCCCAAGTGTCTAGGACTGTGTGATGTATTTTCGGATGATGCGCGCAGATCCCAGTAGGGTGGCCTTTTGCAGTTGGCAGATCGTAATTTTGTCAATGTCTATTGTTTCCAAATGCCGGCTGAGATCTTTTGACACGGCACCCAATGTGCCAGTCACGACCGGGACCAACTGCACTGGTTTCTGCCAGAGTCTTTGAAGTTCAATCTTGAGGTCCTGATAGCGGCTGAGTTTTTCCTGTTGTTTTTCGTCAATGCGACTGTCACCTGGGATGGCGACATCAATGATCCAAACCTTTTTCTTTTCCACAACTGTGAGGTCCGGTGTGTTGTGTTCCAGAACTTTGTCAGTCTGGATTCGGAAGTCCCACAGTATCTTTGCGTGCTCATTTTCCAATACTTTTGCAGGTTTGTGATCCCACCAGTTCTTTACTGCTGGAAGGTGGTACTTGAGGTATAAGTTCCAATGAATCATTTGGGCCACATAGTTGTGCCTCTGTTTGTAGTCTGTCTGTGCGATTTTCTTACAGCAGCTGAGAATATGATCAATGATTTCTTCGGTTTCCTTGCACAGTCTGCATTTTGTGTCATCATCTGATTTTTCGATCTTGGCCTTAATTGCATTTGTTGTGGTGGCTTGCTCCTGGGCTGCAAGGATCAGGCCTTTTGTCTCCTTCTTCAGTGTCCCATTTGTGAGCCATAGCCAGGTCTTCTCCTTATCAGCTTTTCCTTCAATTTTGTCAAGGAACTTATGATGACTAATAATAATAATAATAAGTTCCTTGACAAAATTGAAGGAAAAGCTGACAAGGAGAAGACCTGGCTCTGGCTCACGAATGGGACACTGAAGAAGGAGACAGAAGGCCTGATCCTTGCAGCCCAGGAGCAAGCCATCACAACAAATCATCATATCAATTTCGCTAAACTCATACTTATGATGCGATATCCGGCACAAAGTCATGGCTTTTGCCAAAAACTTAAGAATCAATTACCAATTACTTTTTCATTTGAATTTTCTAAATCTTGGAAGCCTCCCCAAGTCAATTTCATTTTCAGCACAAGGAATCAAGGCAAAGTCAAAAAGGCTGCCTTACCTTTTTAAATTAATGGTCTCTTGCCATTAGAAAAGGGAAGAAGTAAGGAGAAGGCAGAATTCACTGGGAAACTAGAGTTGGAAGAGACCTCACAGGCCATCCAGTCCAACCACCTGCCAAGAAGCAGGAAAATCACACTCAAAGCATCCCTGCCAGATAGCCATCCAGCCTCTGCTTTAAAAGCCTCCAAAGAATGAGCCTCCATCACAGTCCGGGGCAGAGAGTTCTACTGTCGAACCGCTCTCACAGTGAGGAAGTTCTTCCTAATGTTCAGGTGGAATCTCCTTTCCTGTAGTTTGAAGCCATTTTCTGTGTGCTAGTCTCCAGGGCAGCAGAAAACAAGCTTGCTCCCTCCTCCCTACCATCTGTTCTCTGATTTGGCGAGAATGAGTCCTACATAGATGGCAGCAGAACAACATAATTGATGGTTTTAATTGTGTTTTATTGTAATTTAATGTGTATTTTAAATGACTTTTCTGTATTTTTTTGTAATTGTTTTAAGCGGCATTGAATTATTGCCATGTTGTTAAGCTGCCCTGAGACCCCTTCCAGGGTGAGAAGGGCAGGGTAAAAGTATAGTAAATAAAATAAAATAAATAAAGTATTGATTCTATGATGCCATGACCTTTATATAGATGGGTATATGGAATATGGAAATGTAAAGAACAGTTTCAGATTGTCACACCCTGAATGAGGAAAGATGTCTTAACATATTGAGATACACTATTAAAACTGATGAACCACTGTAAACTATATCACCCTTATGAAACAACAAAAGAGCAGCATATTCTTTTAGAGTAATAGCAGTAATTTTGATATTAACTTTGTGACTCCTACAAAAGGAGTGTTTTGGGCACATTTTCTGGAGTGGCAGTTTTCACAATGAAAGTCCTGAAAATCTTCACAAATGTGTGGAGACTCTCATAGAAAACCTGTGTAAGTTTTCATCCTTGTACAAAAAAAATATGAAGATTTACATACCTATATGAATATGTAGTTGACAGCCCTGCCACTGGTGTAGGGAGACAGGTGACTGGCAGCAGGTTTACTGTCTCGAAAAGCAAGTTGTTCGTTATTTAGTCTACTTTGGTTACTGTTATAGTTTTTCACTGCCATCAAGAAGAAAAGACACATGAGATCTTCTGCTCTTTGCCCATAAATAAATTGTCTGATCTAGATATGATAAACCTTGATTTTGGAAGTGGGAAGTACCATTTGCTGCACTTTGGCTTGCTCTGCATAATTTCAAGACTCTACAAGACAACAATTATAAGCCATTCTGTGTTGTTTTTAAAATATAAATAATCATGATCAACCATGTCCGTGTGGACTGTATTAGCCACAACGAATCTGAATTGGTGCACTTTTTTGTTGAATGTATTTTTGTAACAAATTCTTTAAAGATGTACCAGAATCTCTTTGTCTCCAAAAGCCAAATATACTCCAGGAAGACAGGAGGGGGTGGGTGGACTAAATGGCTCAGCTACTGGCCTCTGTTATCTGAGAAACTGAGCTAGGTTAAGTGGCATAAATTTTGTGTTCATTTTAAGAAAGTTTATATTTAACGTGGGCTGGCTAGCAGGGAATGGTAATGGCGGGAAATGAACATAATGACTGTAAGTTTTGTGGGTCCCTCAGGACATCTCAGACAGATTTCTTTCTTCCCACATCCCACTATGAATGTGAACCAAAGGCTGTGTTCAAAACTGTCCCATTCTTTGATGAAGTTGAACTTAGTGGCAAAATTCTCAGTTTGCTAAATGAGAACTGGAACTCTTAATCACAACTAGTGTAATAGCAACACAGAAAGACTGAGCGGCTTTACAAGCAGATCTGTCATCAAAGGCAGTACAGAATTCCTAAGTTAAGCTGGTAGAGTGGCACTGGCTTGCAGCCAATTAATGACATTTTCAGCTCTGTTTAAAAAAACAAGATGAATGACTAAAATAGACTAATTATGAGCATTGCCATATGATTACTCAAAAGCATGAAGTATCTCCAAGTTTACTAAGCTATCTACTGATCTCATTGTGTCTAATGTTCTTTCAACAGGGAGCATCCATCTTCTTTAACAAAGTCTCCTTGGTTTGAAAAAAAAACCCAGACATAAATTAATTCCTGGAATCTTACAGTAGGGAAACATTAAAGCCTATTTAGAGGTTTCTGTGGATACCTTGGTCTTTGCTTCTTTGAGTCATTTATTTTGCCTGTGGCATTGGAGCCAGTGTGCAGGGGCATGGGGTGAAATACGGGTGAAGCTACATACAGGGACGTGCTAGACATGTTCAGAATGCTGGACTAGATGGATCTTGATGGGAAACAGCCAGACAAATATTATATCCTTACATAGGATAACTTATGTAAAGGCTGGGAACAGAGATACATGACTAAGACTATTTATAGGCCATATCACTTTTGCATGTGTTCAGCTTTAAGTATGATCTGCCCTGTTATTGCATTAATCTGGATATCTCCCCCTCAGCCAACTCTTCCATATAAAAATGCATTGAAGTATGTTTTAATATATATAGTAAAACAAAATTTTCTATGTACACTTGTAATCATATTGCCCCTAAAAATACTTTTTTTGTAGTGAGATATTCCCTCTCGGAGGGTAAAGAGGACTAAATCTGACTTTAGATAGAGAAATCTTGTTAGAGCCTGGAAGGGGGGGGGGGAGGAGTAGGAGTAGAATTCCTGGAATCCCAGTGACCATGCTGGTTTTAGGATTCCAAGTTGCTATTCAAAAAAGCAACCTTTCCAAACTTTCTTTCTCTCCTATTAACTCCCACAAAAATTTCGGAAGCCCTTATCTCTCCAATACTGAAACAGAGGGAAATGAGCCAGATTGGTGGATGCCCCTGACTGTGCAGAGTTAAAACCTGCCCAATTGCTTGACACAATCCTGGAGCTGATTGACACAATGTCACATTGATTGCTTGTTTTTTATGGGGCAAATTAAAACACATTTACCTTAAACAGGGGCTGTATGGCCATCTGTCAGGGATACCTTGAATGAGATTTTCCTGCTTCTTGGCAGGGGGTTGGACTGGATGGCCCATGAGGTCTCTTCCAACTCTATGATTCTATGATTCATCAGGAGATCAGGTTTGGTATCCGTGAACTTCCTTTAAAATTGTTTCATTAAAAACATTATATCCTAACTTGAGGAATGTGTGCTAAGGGAAGGTTTGTGTACTTAATCATGCATTGTGTGATTCAGTGAATCCCTTGTCAGATGTGGTGACACCTATCTCCTTTAATGAGCAAATGATGTTAGCTGCTGGTCATATGTATCATATATTATGTCCAACCTCAGAGGCAATGTGTCTCTCAGTACCAGTTGCTGGCAGACACAAGGCATCTATGTGGTCATGTCAAACTAAAGGATGCTAGATTCAATGGGCCTTTGGCCTGATTCATCCACTATGCATTTTAATGTCTTTATAGGGGACTGGAAGTTTGCAAAGAAATGTGTCTGCATGATTTTAGTAGGCTTGATTTTTTTTAAGTGCTACCCTTTGACACAAATATGGAGGGGGGAAAAAAAACCCCACACAAGGCAAAGATTTCTGTCTTTTTGGATCTCAGGGTTCCCAGAACTTCAAAAGGTCTTAATGTCATGCATCAGCTGGACATGCTGAAGCTACAGGTGCTGCCCTGGTGAAAGTGCAGAAAGAACATTTTATTCTGGCCAACCCATTATGAATGTTATAGATCCTGCCTGTGATGTTAAAAAATAAAAATATGAATTTAGTTCTCTTTAATTTCCTGCTATTGTGCATCCTTATTGCCACAAGTCTTTTCATACAATAAACATTTCCTGAAAACTCACTTCCCTTTTCATGGGTTTGGGTGGAGGAAAAACACCTTGTACTAAGTGGACAAGTAGAGAGAGAGAGATTGAAAAATATGACTTTGTCCCTAGATAGTTGACATTTCCCAGCTGATTAAAATAGATCTTTATTATTTGTGAAGTTAGGGTTGTCGCAATGACTTCCTCAAATCACATACTTCCAAATAAGTACAGCAAGGAACACTCAGTAGAAAAGCTAAAAAAAATTCCAGTTAGGCAATACCATAGAACAAACCAATTGTCACAAAATAGTCAAGAAACTTTTAATTATCCAGCGAAGACTCAATATAACACAAAGAGTGATAAAAAGTAGGATTAAATATAGACTGTAGACCTGAATATGGACATCACCTCAAGATGTAGGTGCCATATTACTTTAATTGTCCTCTTCTGAGTGCTGAAAATATCATTTCAGGGCAAATAATAAATCTGCCACTGTGTGTATGATTTTTATAGTCTTAATTTTCCCAGTGAACAGTAATGTTCTATCTTTAGTTATTGTTTAAGGATATATACATGTGTGTGTGTGGCGGGGAGAGATAAACGAAGAAAATAAGCAAGAGGCTTTATATTTTTAAAATGCTACTTTTCTCTCTTCCATGCTTTATTTATTCATTTAGACAGAGTTTCATTTTAAAACTGTAAGTGTGCTATGACATTTGCCTTAATGGGATAGGCTTGCTCGATGCGCATGTCATTCATAAATTATCAAACAGTAGTGAAACCACTAACTAAAAGTTGATCCAGCAGACATAATAAAATTTAAACCCCAAACAGATTCTCAAATTCTATTAAAACATGAGAAATGGGGTAGATTTCATGATAGCTTGGTGGAAGCCCAGTATAAAATATAACCAGTTCAATCAGCAGTGAAATTATAGAGCTCCATTGCCCGTCTTATTGACTATAAGATGGGTCCCTATTAGACGTGTGAAAATTTAAAAAAAAACCTAAATTCTCTTTGGATGAATTCAGAGGCTGCCAAATGTTTGTGAGAACCCTAGCATTAGCCACCACACTCTGATTCAGTGTCAAGAACTTGGACTATCTCCTGAGTCTCTGGTGCACAACTCATTGAGTACATTTTCCTTTGAGTGTTAACTCAAGAGAAGGACCATCTTAGGGCACATCTCACTGGCCACTTTCAGTGAAGGAGACCCAAATCAGGTCCCCTTGTATGAACCTGCCCAGGCCCCGAGAACTTCAGGAGAGGCCCTCCTCCTGGTCCCACTTCCATTTCAAGCTCAGTTGGCGGGAATGGGAGAGCAGGCCTTCTGGGTGGCTGCCCCGCAACTCAACTCCCTGCTTAGGGAAGCCAGAGTGCCCCCCTCCCTGCTGTCCTTCTGTCAGCAGGCTAAAACCTTTTTATTCAGGCAGGCTTTTAAAGAAGAAGGTTTTAAAGATCAAGTCAGGGGGTGTTGTGGTTTTAGTTCTGAATATGTTTTTAATCTGTTTTTCTGGATTTTAACTGATTTTTTAAATTCTATTGATATTCAATTCTGTTTTAATGTTTGTAGATTTTAAATTGTATTAAAATGCTTTTAATGTAAGCTGCTTTGGATTTTCTTTGTGGAGAGAACATGTGGGGTATAAATAAACATAATAACTAGTGCTACTACTTTCTAAACAGTGTTATCTGAAGTGAGAGAAAACCATCAGATCCAAAAGTTTACATTCAATTGCATAATGCTTCTTCTTCTTCAATCACATAGTAGTTTCCGACTCTTCGTGACCTCATGGACCAGTCCACGCCAGAGCTCCCTGTCGGCTGTCACCACCCCCAACTCCTTCAGGGTCAACCCAGTCACTTCAAGGATACCGTCCATCCATCTTGCCCTTGGTTGGCCTCTCTTCCTTTTCCCTTCCATTTTCCCCAGCATCATGATCTTTTCCAAGCTTTCCTGTCTTCTCATGATGTGGCCAAAATACTTAATCTTTGCCTCTAATATCCTTCCCTCCAGTGAGCAGCCAGGCATTATTACCTGGAGGATTGACTGGTTGGATCTTCTTGCGGTCCAAGGCATTCTCAGGATTTTCCTCCAGCACCAAAAGCGTCTATCTTTCTTCGCTCAGCCTTCCTTATGGTCCAGCTCTCACATCCATAGGTTACTATGGGGAATACCATCGCTTTAACTATGCGGACCTTCATTGCCAGTGTGATGTCTCTGCTCTTCACTATTTTATTGAGGTTGGTTGGCCATTGCTCTCCTCCCAAGAAGTAGATATCTTCTGATTTCCTGGCTGCAGTCTGCATCTGCAGTGATCTTCACGCCTAGAAATATATGGTCTGTCACTGCCTCCATGTTTTCTCCCTCTATTTGCCAGTTATCAATCAACCTGGTTGCCATAATCTTGGTTTTCATGATGTTTAACTGCAGCCCGGCTTTTGCACTTTCTTCTTTCACCATGGTGATAAGGCTCCTCAGCTCCTCCTCACATTCAGCCATCAGAGTGGTATCATCTGCATACCTAAGGTTGTTAATGTTACTTCCAGCAATTTTAACTCTAGCCTTGGATTCGTCAAGCCCCGTACGTTGCATGATGTGTTCTGCGTACAAGTTGAATAGGTAGGGTGAAAGTATGCAGCCCTGCCGCACTCCTCTCCCAATCTTGAACCAGTCTGTTGTTCCGTGGTCTGTTCTTACTGTGGCTACTTGGTCTTTATACAGATTTCTCAGGAGACAGATGAGATGACTTGGTATCCCCATACCACCAAGAACGTGCCATAGTTTATTATGATCCACACAGTCGAAGGCTTTAGAATAGTCAATAAAGCAGAAATAGATATTTTTCTGAAACTCCTTGGCTTCCTCCATTATCCAGCGGATATTGGCAATTTGGTTTCTCATTCCTCTGCCTTTTCTAAATCCAGCTTGGACACCTGGCAACTCTCACTCCATGTATTGCTGGAGTCTGCCTTGCAGAATCTTGAGCATTACCTTACTGGCATAATGCTATGATTACTGAAAATAAGGGCACAAAGGAGCAATTTCTGGCACTGTAAAAGAGAGGGAATGGAAAAGAAATTTTCTGTTGCCAATTAATTTATTTGGGTTCTGTCAGACTTTTACCCGAGGCACCAAATGATTAACGTAGCAACAAAATAAATTCATTTATCAATATTACTTAATATGCCAGGATTTATTTTTGTATGTGTGCAAGTAAGCATGTACATGCATGTGCACGATCTTATAATTTTTACATATAAACATGTGTGGGGATAGTAATGTTGCCATATATATGTCTGTGGAACTTTGCTTTGATGTGGCTTGAACAACCAACAGGTGGAAAGATGCTATTTTTAAAAAGTTCATTTATTTTTCTCTTTTCAGTGCTTTTATTTCAAATTGAGACTCTTCTAAAGGTGTAGAAAGGGGTTAGAATTTTTTTTTGAAAATGTTTAAATTACATTTAGAGATCTTTCTGCATTATATATAAATGATAAAGAGGCACCTAGTGGCAGGTTTTTTTTTAAGAATTTGGAAAATACTGATCCAGAACTTGTTCTCACAATAGGATAAATCAATTATTGTCTTCCATTGCTAAATCTTCACTACGTTAGAGTACAGCTAGATGTTCAACTCAAATGAAGTTTTGAAAGTGTTTATGTAACAGATACTGCATGGAGTAGGCTATAAAGTGTAAATGTGGGGTTCACATTAAATAAGGCAATTTCAAATACCTTACTGACTTGAGGGGCCACAAAAATTAAAGAAAATGTTACACAGAAAGGATTCAAACTGTTTATGTGCTTTTATTTGAGTTGAAGTTAAACAGGCAAAACTTAATTCCCTCTCTCAAGAGAGCAGATGAAATATTAAAGCAATAAATTCTATGAACTACAGGGTAGGTTTTTATTGGCTGATGTCTTGTTTTCTACAACCATTCCATCTTGAAATCTGTTTCACAACAATGTAAAAAAATCTTATTTAAAATATTTAACATATATTTCTTATTTCAACAGAGACAGCAAGAGAGTTTTTGAAGCTTAACTGGAGTGCATGTAGAAATTTCAAGTCTTACTAAGCTATTTGGAAAGGAAGAGGCTATGAAAAGTCTGGAGATGGCCTTTGACTCTATTCTCCTTGGATTGGACAATATGCCTAATATTGAGTGGCAGTGGGTTGGGGTCTCTGTTGGGATAGTTTAAATGGGGGAGGAGTTCCCCCTCTGGATGAGTTGGTTATACATATTTATTTTATTTATTTATTTACTGCACTTATATCTTGTCCTTCGCACCCTGAAGGGAACTCAGGGCGGCTCACAAAAAACATATAAGTGAGAATGATTTGGGCCTTCTTAAAAGCAAAGTGTTAATTTTGCAAGCCTTGGCTAATATGTTGGCTATTCGGGATGTTTGGCCATCACTATTTAAGATGAAGTTTCCTTTCATTATTGAGTGGCTCTGTGAACTGGCTCTGGTGGTCGGTGGGCCACTGGGACAGAGAAGAGTAAATGGTGTGGTCGTAGACCAATACAATTAGTTTGGTGGCAGCAAAGTTATATTGTGATATAATCGGCACTTGGCAGTTGCGATCGACCGTTGTAATCTGCAAGGGGGCATTAGAGCTGTTTTGGCAGTCTTGGTGGTGGATAGGGGCAAAGTGGACACTTAATCTGTGGCGGGAAATTGTGATGGAATTCACATCTTGGTGTGCACCTAAGGCACCCATTTTGGTAAAGGCCAAGAACTGGAACTCCTAACTGCGTGTTCGGGCAATCAAGGTGGGGGCGAATGGAAATGGCCTTGGAACTGTGAGGGAATCCTAACATTACTAAAGCTTTGTGGCTTGGGGTTGAAATACTCAAGGCAGCTTTCCTAGGAAGTTGCCTTGCGAACAGCTTGAGTTAAGCAGAGTTGTCTTCGGGGGATTCAGGTGTCTTGCCCAAGTTAGTTGAGGAAGAGGGTGTCTGGGTAGGCCAACTGCCTCAGCTTATCCCACATCAAGTTCATCCCTCATATAGAGTTTTTGCAATTCATTAAGAGGGTTGAAATAGGTAACAGTTAATAAAGTTGCCCATAGTTATTCCTACATGGTTTTCTGGCCTCATTATTTCAATTCTAGGGGAGCAAATCTGCAGCGCAAGGGAGAAGCAGGCTAATAAACTATATTATTTATTTATTTATTATTTAAAACATTTATATTCTGCCCTTCCCACCCCAAAGAAGACTCAGGGCGGAGCACAACATATATCAAAAACACATTGAGTTACCATTATTATTCCCGCTTACTTGGAATAAAATCAATGAACCCCAGCAATACTGACATGAGAGAAGACATGCATTACACTATGAATGTATCATTGTGAAGAGGAATGTAGACCAAGTGGAAGGACATTATTAAGCACACAGGGCAACGCTATGTGGCTAGGACTGTATGTTGTGTTCTGTTGTTCTTACATGGGACACAGTCTGTAAGACCATCTAAAAAGAAAGAAATCTGCTTGTGACAGGGGAGAGAAGGGCTGAATCTATACAGGAGCGGCCCTAGGTTTTTTCAGGATGTAAGCCAACCTAGGGCCGTGCGCCCCCCACCCCAAACTTACTGCCACCGGCTGCAGGTGGCGGCGGCAACCATTCACTCACCGCAGAACAAGCAAGTATTTTGTATTCTCGTGGGATCTCACAAGATTTCAGCGAGACCTTGCGAGATTTCACAAGATCTCGCGAAATCTCACAAGATTACAAAATACTTCCTTGTTCCGTGGCGAGCAACCCAATGGTTGCCGCCGCTGCTGCCGCCACCTGCCACCCGCCGCTGCCGCTGCCGCCGCCACTTTGAGTGCACCCAGAAAGGGCTGCTCCCGAAGCGGCGGCTTCAGGGGCTTCAATGAAGAACCGGACCTGTATCTATACCACCATATAATGCAGTTATAAAGTGTAGATCAAGCTGGAGACTTCTCCAGAGAGAAAGCAGACTTCACCCCATTTGCAAATATCCTGAAGTTTTTTCTGTAACAAAACGTTATTTTATGTGTAGAAAGTGCTCTTTTTTTGCCTTAACCTCCACAAGTCATGAGCATATGTTGCACAAAAGCACTTCCAGACTAAAAATTCTCATCCAAAATTTTCCTCCTCAGATTTCTTTGTTACATGTAGAAACACATTTTTGACCACTTTCTGAATATTTTCAAGTAATCTTTTCCATTCCTCAACAATACAATCATGCACATCTGTTAAAAGGTCCAATGAGATTTACTCCCACGTTAATAGGTAAAACATAGTCCAAAAATGGGACCATACCATTTTGGCTGAGCACTTTCCTCATGTTTGAACAATTGTACCCTCGTATAACCAAAGATAAGCTGTAAAACATACAGTTGAGCAGCTTAGGCAAAGGGCATAAATGGGAGGAAACTGGAAGACCTGGAGTTAATGTTTCAGCATTTATGAAAATAAGAAAAAAGAAAGTGATGCATTACAGTTTTTTTTAGGGGGGTTGACATTTAAAATAAGAAAAAGGCAAATATTGGCCTTATTATTATGTAGTGAGCTATATTTATTCATGTTTACTAGTTTCCTATAAACACTAAAAGCAACATATGCCCATGAGATCTGGGTGAATAATTTAAATATATATAAACAGAATAATTTATTTGGAGAAATATTGTGAAATTTGCTATATACATTATTCAAACAATTCTAATGCATACATATATACACATTAAACATACACATACATACATACATATATAGCTAGACTTGCAAAAGAAAACCCCAGCATCAATGTAGGTAATGAATAAAAAGCTGTTTTTAAAAATCTCATTGGACATGATGCCACTTTGTCTGGAATGCAGGGAGTGTGTTTTTAGAGCAGATCCTTTATCTAGTGGGCAGTTAACACTATAGACATAAGTAAAGTAAGAAGACATATAATACTATTTTTAACAGGCTTCTAGATTTCTGAAATGGGGAACCTGGTCTACTATAATAAAATATTTGATCATAATCAGATAATTTGCTAATACTTCAAAACTAAGGAAGACCAAAGGGAGATTAATAAATAAATGTCTTTTCACAAATTTGTTGGAAACCTGTGTAAAAAAGCCACATTGAACTCAGGAGGACTTTTAAAAAGTCAAAGCCCAATAGTATTACCAACTTATCATGCTTACCACTGGAAGTAGCCTAGGGCATTTCCAGTCCAATTCTGACAGAGCCCCATGACACCCATCTCATGACACTCGGTGACATCTGATGAGGCTCCCTGCTTGAGCTGTGTAAGAAGCATCCTATAACAGAGACACTTCCTCCACAGTTCAAGCAGGGAGCCCCTCTAGAAGTCACCCTCCATCATGTGTTGGGTGGAATGGGAGGTTCCCCATTGCAGTTCAGGCACAGAGCCTCATACAGATAATAATAATAATAATAATAATAATAATAATAATAATAATAATAATAATAATAACAACAACTTTATTCTTATACCCCGCCCCATCTCCCCAAAGGGACTCGGGGCGGCTTACATGGGGCCTTGCCCAGACACAACAATATAAAAGCAGAAGCAAAACAATAAAACAAATTTCTCAACAATAAAACATCAACATCGGTAAAAACAGTCATAAAAGGTCAACATACAAAATGAAATGTTAAAACAAGAGATGAATTCACGAATCTGGGCCAAAGTGCAAAATATGTCAAAGTCAGGGAGAGGTAGTTGCACAGCTGACATAGTCAAAAAGTGCTAAGTATAATACTGAGAAGTCATACCAGTGGGCCTATTGTTAAGTAGGCAGACAAATCAAAACCTACAAGGATCAATCATCAAAGGCCTTTTGGAAGAGCCAGGTTTTCAGGCTCTTCCTGAAGGAGAGGAGGGTAGGGGCCTGCCTGATATCCCTGGGGAGCGAGTTCCAAAGCCGGGGGGCCACGACAGAGAAGGCCCTCTCCCTCGTCCCCACCAACCGCTACTGCGAGGGTGGTGGAAGCAACAGGAGGGCCTCCCTCGACGAGCAAAGAGATTGTGCGGGTTCATAGGGGGAAATGCGGTCGCTAAGGTAGGTGGGTCCCAAACCGTTTAGGGCTTTGTAGGTAAGAATCTGCACCTTGAATTGGGCTCGGAAAATAAACGGCAGCCAATGGAGCTCCTTAAACAGAGGCGTTGAACGCACCCTGTAATTTGCTCCAGTTAGAAACCTGGCTGCCGAGCGTTGTACTAATTGTAATTTCTGGGCCGTCTTCAAAGGCAGCCCCATGTAGAGCGCATTGCAATAATCCAGTCTAGAGGTAACTAAGACATGGACCACCATGGACAGATCTGACTTCTCGAGGTATGGTCCCAGCTGGTGCACAAGTTTTAATTGTGCAATTGCCCTCACAGCCAACACCTGGGCCTCCAGAGTCAGCCCCGAATCCAGGAGGACCCCCAAGCTGCGGACCTACGCCTTCAGGGGGAGTGCAACCCCGTCAAGCACAGGTTGCCACCCAATACCCCGATCAGCCGTACGACTGACCTGGAGGACCTCTGTCTTGTCAGGATTAAGTCTCAGCTTGTTCGCCCTCATCCAGGCCAATACAGCGGCCAGACACTGGTCCAGTATCCCAGGGGCTTCCTTGGATTTTGGTGGGAAAGAGTAGTAGAGATGACACAAGACACATGACACAAGGTGACTTCCTTTGGGTCTCCGTGGCTGAACTGTAGAGGAAGTGTCTTATGAAGCTTCCTCCACAATACTGGAGGCTTCACATGTTCTGCTGGCTCCAGGAGCCAGCATGGAGGTAAGCCCTGCATCAATGCTTTCCCCCATGTGGCGGGAAACCATCGCCACAGCTGATATAGTGTGAGGGGATTGCCTTACTGTTCCTCCAGATAAGTGCAGCATCCCTGCTTGGCTTTCTCAGATTTTTTCCCTCCCATTCCCAGTTTTCCCCATCCTTAGAATCATAGAATTGGAAGAGACCTCATGGGCCATCCAGTCCAACCCCCTGCCAAGAAGTAGGAAAATCGCATTCAAAGCACCCCAATAGATGATCATCCAGCCTCTGTTTAAAAGCCTCCAAAAAAGGAGCCTCTACTACAGCTCTCAGTTAGAAAGTGCTTCCAAATGTTCAGGTGGAATCCCCTTTCCTGTAGTTTGAGGCCATTGTTTCGTATCCTAGTCTCCAGGGAGCAGAAAACAAGCTTGCTCCCTCCTCCCAATGACTTCCCCTCACATATGTATACATGGCTATTATGGAGGATGGGGGGATTTCAACAATATAAAATGGAGAGGATTTTTCAAATTTGCCAGAATTGCCAATGTTTTTATTTCTGCTGCCACCAAATATGTAGAGAATTCGAACCCACTACCTTTGTCAAATGCTGCCACCAATGCTTTATTCAGGAGCCTCTTCTCGGTTAGGATATTGAGAGAGAGAGACATGTGACACTTTATGTGAGGAGAAACAAGAAATGGTTGTTTATTTGTAGTTTGAACAGTAAAGATGCTTAACAGTTTCATTAAAGGCTTATGCTTTTCTCTTCTAAGGATGTTCATATAACTTGGTTTCTATGTAAATATGTTCCTTCACCAAGGAAACACAAACAGGACAATTTACTTTTAAATCCACTTTTCCTGGGATTTAAATAGCAACTCTCTAGACTATAGAGTTCACAGATAAAATTCTCAGCCCTTCCTTTCCTGAAGACTTTAACTATATTTCCTCAAAAAGGCTTCCTTTTTAAAAGACAGTTCCCAACTGACTGACTTCCAAACTTTAACTCCTAACAGACTGAATCCCAAACGCTAATGCCTAACTGCCTGAATTCCAAACTACAACTGAAAAAGAATTCCCTGACTCTCTGGGTCAAACTGTCACTTTGGCCAGTTTCTAAGCAACTTTTCATTTGCATTCAGCCAATCAGACTGCACCTATTGTAATGGCTGCTTGACTGCTCCTCCCCCTTGCTCTGCTGAGCTTCTGCAAGTAATGGCTGTAAAATGGCTTCACCATCAGCCCTGCTTACAAAATAGCCACACACTAGTCCTGCAAGGTGGGCCTCTTACCAACCTTGTAAGGTAGGCAAGATCTGTTACAGCTATCATGTCTCGTCTCAGCCTTCTCGTCTGCAGGCTAAACATGCCCAGTTCTTTAAGCCGCTCCTTTGTTGAGTTCCTTTGTTGAGCTTCTTTGTTGAGTTCCAGGGCCAGAGAAGCAGATGGTGAAAACAGAAGTACGGCCTGCCCCAGGGGAGTGTGCTTGCTCCATCAAAGTTTAACATTTACACAAATGATCAGCCACTGCCAGAAGGGACAGAGAGTTCCATCCTATGCTGCCGATAGTGCCATCACTGTCCAAGCAGAGAGCTTTGAAATGACTCTACAGAAGCTCTCAGAAGCTTTAGGTGCTCTTACTACCTATTACAGAGATTCCTAATCTAACAGGTATGTGCTTTTCACCTTAAGAGCAGAGAAGCATATTGAGCTCTAAGGATGACCTGGCAAGGAATCTCACTGGAACATTGAATCACACCAAAATACTTGAAAGTTACCCTGGACCATGCTCTGACTTACAAAAAGCACTGTTTGATTATCAAGCAAAAAGTGGATGCTAGAAATAATATACAAAAGCTGACTGGCACAACCTGGGGATCACAACCATACATAGTGAAGGCATCTTTCCTTGTGTTTTTCTACTATGCTGCTGAATATGCATGCCCATTGTGGAATACATCTCATCACATTAAAACAGTGGAAGTGGCTCTTAATGAGACATGCTGCATTATCACAGAATGTCTATGCCCCACACCACTGGAGTAATTATACTGTTTAGCCAGCATTGTACCACCTGACATCCGCCAGGAAATAGCAGCCAATAATAATAAGGCAAGGACATCTCTGGGCCATCTCCTGTTCGGATATCAGTGAGCAAACCAATGTTTTAACTCAAGAAATAGTTTTCTAAAATCTACAGAGATACTCACAGCAATACCTCAGCAAGCGAGAGTCCAAAAGTTGTAGGCTAAAACCCGGGACCTCAACCCATGGTTGATACCAAATGAGAGACTCCTTCCTGGGCACACAGAAAACTGTGCGACTTGGAAGGCACTGAACAGACTGTGCTCTGACACCACAAGATGCAGAGCCAACATTAAGAAATGATGCTATAAAGTGGAGTCAATGACATGTGAGTGTAGAGTAGAACAAAACACAGACCACTTATTACAGTGCAGTCAGCCCTGCCACATGCACTATGGAGGTCCTTTTTATAGCAACACCAGAGGCACTTCAAGTGGCCAGCTATTGGCCAAAGGACATATAGTATAATGCCAAGTTTTTTTAACTTTCTTTTTTCAAATACATTACAACTTGTATGTTCAGTTTGCTTCTGACACGATAAATAAATAGCCACTCCTCATAAGGTTTTTTTTTCCAGATCCTTGATCATTTTCTTCACCCTTTTCAGGACACATTTCAGCTTATCAATATATCCCTTCAACTGCAATGCCCAGAATTGAACACAGTATGCAAATAAATAAATAAATAAATAAATAAATAAATAAATAAATAAATAAATAAATACATAAATAAATAAATAAATAAATAAATATTCTGACCAAGGCAGAATAGAGAGGTAGCATGACTGCTCTGGATTTAGACCAGTGGTTCTCAACCTGTGGGTTCCCGGGTGTTTTGGCCTACAACTCCCAGAAATCCCAGCCAGTTTACCAGCTGTTAGAATTTCTGGGAGTTGAAGACCAAAACGTCTGGGGACCTGTCACAGGTTGAGAACTACTGATCTAGACACTATACTATTTATACAGGCTTTTTTAGCTGCCACATCTCATTGTTGGCACATGTTCAACTTGTTGTCCATAAGGACTCCAAGATCTTTTTACACATACTGCTATTGAGCCAGGCATCCCCCATTCTGTATTTTTGCATTTCATTTTTCTTCCTAAGTGGAGTATCTTGCATTTGTCTCTGTTGAACTTCATTTTGTTAGTTTTGGCCCGTCTCTCTAATCTGTTAAGATCATTTTGAATTCTGCTCCTGGCTATCCCTCCCAATTTGGTGTCAACTGACATTTTGATGATCATGCCTTCTAACCCTTTATTTAAGTCATTAATAAAGACTTTGAACAGAACTGGGCCCAGGACAGAACTTTGCGGCAATCCACTTATCACTTTTTTCTAGGATGAAAAGGAAGCATTGGTGAGCACCCTTTGGGCTTGTTCACTTAACCAATTACAAATCCATCTAACTGTAGTTTTGCCTAGTCCATATTTGACTAGTTTGTTTGCCAGAAGGTCATGAGGGACCTTGAAGAAGGCCTTACTGAAATCCAGATGTGCTACATCCATGTCATTTCCTGTATCTACCCAGCTTATAACTCTATCAACAAAAGAGATCAGATTATTCTGGCATGACTTGTTTTTTTTTTTATAAATCCATGTTGATTATTAGCAATGACCACATTCATTTCTAAGTGTTTGTAGATCCTTAATTATCTTTTCCAGAATCTTGCCTGGTATTGACATGAAGTTGACCGAATGGTAAATGTTTGGGTGGTCCTTTTTTCCCTTTCCTTCCATTCCTCCCATCCCTTGGCCACTAAGAGGAGGGAGAAAAAAATCTTAAAGTAATTATGATTTTTTAAGCTCCTTGTGGTGAGAGTGGGGCTGGGCCAGGTGCCTGGTTGCTCTCACCACCTCCTTCTTCCTCAGTAAACATTTACCATTTGCGATCTGTATTTGTGTTGCATCTTTTTCTTTTCATCTGCATCGATCCTGCCTGATACCTGCAGAAACCTGGCAAGATGCAATTTGGAAACCCCTGCTTCCTCTCTGTCTGGAACAAACTTAAATCTGGGATTGGGGAGAGAAATCTATCCTCCCAGAACTCCCCCCCCTCCACACACACACCCATTCCCTGCCAATCACTTTCCTCCTCTCCTCCTCCTTTGGCTCCTCTCTTTCTCCATTTGAAGATGCTCAGGGACCAGGGAGGGGGTTCTTTCTTGTAATGATTTCTGCATCCTTTTCCAGATGGATTTGAAAGGGGGAGTTGAAACTCTGAGATGCCTGTTTCCTTCCAACCACATCCTCCTCTCTGCTTCCTTTTCCCCTTCTTTGCTACTTGCGATGTGGGCGATGTGGGGTGCTTGGCTTTGGATTCACTCAGCTGCCCCATCAACTTGAGACAAAGGGGACAGATCAGCTGTTAAGTGTGAGTTAGTGCCAAATAGCATAGGCCTATTGAATAATAAGTTGCTGGAACATAGACTCTTAGGTATGTTCCCTTGATTCAGTTGAAAATAATAACTTGACTTAGATCTAACAATCCCCCTGTTCAATGTTTTTATCAATTGGGTTTGCCAATGGGGTTGAAGTCAGAAATCTCCAGAAATCCATTTTGAATTTCAGAAAACAGATTTTATTTTTAATATGCAACTCATTCAAAGTGTGAATCACTATTTGTGTGGGATTCCAAGTGAGATCTTTCTTATGGCGTGTCCTGAGTTCCCTTGGAGTTTTTTTACTTGAATTCCCCTTTTTAAAAAACCAATTAGGATTTATTCAGCTGAATTGGTGCTGTAGTTTCTTTTCCTTTTATTGATATTTTCAAAACTGTGTTGTTCCTTTAACTGTATTTTAATATCTAAACTTGCTTTGTGTTTTTATTGAAAATAAAAATCCTCACTTCTATTATCACATTTAGAGAAAGATGGGTCATCAATTCAATTTGTGACTAAAAGCCTAGGACAAATCACAAAATGAACCCTCTATATTCCATGTGAAGAAGTCAAACACAACTTTCCAGCATCAGGTAACAGTGGCATCTCACTGCCTCATGACAGAAATTCCCCTGGTCTCATTGCAGCATTCAAAAGCAATTTCTTAAATCTATCCCCTTTATTTTCATGGTTCCAGTTAAAGAAAGTCACTTCACTCTGCTTTGTTGCAAATCAGCAACAGCAGCAGGGATTGGCAACCCAAAGTGCACCTTTTACATGCCCTTCGAAACCCATAAGCATCTCTTTTTCTTCATTGCCCTTTCCTACAAGACTTTGCAGTGGAGAAGAAGAATGTATTGCACAGCTCTATTTCACAGGATTTTTTAAGACCTTGCTTTTTGCCAGCAGAAGAGGTCATGGCTTGTGGGTGTAATCTTTGTGGGTGGATTTAGATCAGCTATTTTGAGTAATGGTTTCCCACCTTGCCTGATCCTGTTTTCTTTTGTAAGTTTTATTTGGGCTATTCCCTTGTGGTTCACAGATATGTGTATGCTCTGGTGTGTGTGTGTTTGTCTGTATCTCTGTCAGTTTGGGAAAATAAAATATTCTTCTCTCATTTATTTCTTTTACCCTCCATGTCTCAGCTGCCTTGAAGATATGTATACTTAATGTGTAGAATTAAAACATATATGTAGTGCATGAATATATGCATGTGTGTATGGGCATATGTGTGCCTGAATAAGGGGACAGTAGTTCTCCTTTGTTGCTTATTTCATTGCTGTTTATTAGCATGTCTTCACTCCCACAGAGAGAAGGGGAAGATGATGGGCCAATTAGATAGTCGATCAGTTTGTCTTTCTTCGCTTCTTCCCCCACTCTTTTACACACATGCTTTCTTGAGCATCATGGGACTACAAGGACAGTAGTTATTGCAAAGAAAAAAATAGGATGACTAAAGGTATGGGAAACTGGGAACATCAGATTTGGTGAAAGAAGAAAGAACTGTGGTGAAAAATAATTTTGAAAAGTGAAAGGCACAATGTACCATTAGACAAGTTACTTGTTTCTCAGTCTCACAAGTTTACTTTTGGTGAACACAGATACTAGAGAGAAGTGGTTCCCAAACCTTGCTCTTCAAGAAATTTCAGACTTCAGCTTCCAAAATTCCTGACTGTTGGTCCAGGTTGGTTCCACACTGCTATGTATAGCTAGTTCCCACACCAGCCTGAAAAACCTGTGCTTTTTCCACTGTCTACTCGATGCCCTCCCAGAAACTCTACAAAAATGGCCATCTGTGAAATGAAACCATGCCTTGATACATCAAGACACACTTTAATAATAATAATAATAATAATAATAATAATAATAATACTTTATTTAAACCCCACCACCATCTCCCCAACATAATACAATACAACAACACAATACAAATCACAATATAAAAAGATAAAACAGTAATACAATATGATACAAGAGTATTATAACAGTTAAAACCAGTCAATTAAAACAAAAATACAAGGATAAAAATTGCATTTGAAACATAAATGGTAAGGGCATAATAAATAAAGGATAAATTATTAAAATAAAATGTTAACAAATAAAATTACCAACCACTTGAGACTATGTAAAATGTGGAAAAAATATATGAGTTTTTGAATATAATTTTTATATAAAATGATGTATTTCAGAAAACATGCTATTTTCTGCATAAACATGTTTTATGCTCAACTGGATTTTTTTTGCAAACTCTTAATAAATAAAACCCACTTATTTGTAAAAGGAAGGAAGGGGGGAGTCCCTGGGGCAACAATTCATTTAAATGCTTTGTAATTCTATCAGTTAAGGAGAAAACTTGGAAAAATGATTATTTTTTAATACAATAAAGAAATAAGAAAGTATTCAAATCTCTAGTTCTGAAAATCATCATCCAGGACTTGAGTCAAATTGACATATACAACTTGGAAAATTGAAAGCAAACAGTGTACTTCGGGGTGGGAGTCATCGTTCCATGGCAGAGACTGTGGTTTTCTTACATAATGTCTCACAGGAACAATATCTGGCAGCTTTAGTAAACCTCTACGTTGGCATGCCTAGAAAGACCTTTGTCAGACACTCAGGCATAATAATAATGAGTTAATTGAAGCCGTTCTATGTATCCTCATGAGGTTTTTGGTCATTATCTCATTTCTACTAAATCCAAATTCCTTTTGCTATAAAAGAAATATGCCAAATATCCCCTGCATTAAAAGTCAAGCTCCATGTCTGCTTCTCCTTTGCATGTAAACACTGCAATTGTTCCCTGAATTATGCAATGTTTTGGAATTTGTACCACTTGTGGACTGAGCTGCAGAACTTCCAATAACACAGGAAAAAGACCTAATTTAACCCCAGCACTTGGAAAACAGATCTAAGCAAGCATTGGCTCCTTTTTCCAGAAAGAACTGCTGATGATCATTGCTGGTGTTTGGTTTTACCTTCTGGTTTCCACAGTTTCCATGCAGTTACCATCATCATTGGCATAACAGTTCTGGAAACTCAAGTGGGGTTCCTTGTTGCATTATCCAGCTACATATTAAAAAGGAAATGTGTCCAAAAGTATCAGTCAATGGATGGGAAAGCGAAGTAGGGAGTGGGGGAAGAGAATAGGAGTACCATAAAAATGAACTCACCACTCCCATTTTCCACTCCAGCAACAGTTGAATTTGTTTTTCTTTTCTGTTTCAGGGATTAGTCATCTGCCCAGTTTCTTTTGTCAGATTTGGATTTTTGTTCATGGCTCAACCCCCTCTCTCTTTTCTTAAGTGTTATTGTAATAAGAAGTATATACAGTTTTATTCTTGAATTGTTCTCTTCTGAAACAAATGCACACCAAACCAATGGTGCCATTTATATACTTAACTATACAATGTGATGCTTTGGAGTAAGCCCAAAGGCACTCCAGGAACTTACCATGCAAGTGTCTATAGTAGAGCTTTCCAAACTGTGTGTTCTGGAGCATTTGTGTGTTGGCTGCAGTGTGTAGGTGTGTTGCACAAATATAATAAGCAATGACAACAATCTCGAAAAAAAATCATATATTTTTAAAAATATAAATGAAAAGTTTTCATGAGATATGTTGTGTTCCCATGCATTTTGTTATTTCAGTTTATGTATATGTCAGTATCTCTTATAAGGCATTGGTTTAGCCTCTGGTTTGCTAATGAAACTGTGTTTTGAAATTATACATGTCTAAAAAAATGTGTAGTCAACATGAAATGTTTGGAAAGCTCTGATCTATAGGTTTGCAGCCTGAGTGTCTCTCAAATGCATAGCAGGTTGGGGGAAAACAAGGAAGAGTAAAATGTCTTTTTGGATATCATTTGGGTAGCATGGAACTAACAGTTGGGGAAGGGGATGTCAGTCATTGTTTTGAGCATAAATAAGAACAATATGGTCTTTCAAGATGTTGTTGGACTGCAAGCACCAGTATTCCTTAACATTGTTTATGCTACCTAGGGTTTGTAGGGGTTGAAGTCCTACAGCATTTGCGGGGGGACACAACTTTTATTTCTAATACAAATAGAAACTTTGTGGTAAATGTTTAACTTTTTTCAACATTTTTTTTTAAAAAAATGCACTAGAATATTGCTAAAACTACAACTTTCTTGAAATGTACACAGTCACTGCATCTCTGTTTTGTCACATGAAGGCCACTATTGTGAGACCTGCCAATAATGAACTCAGGCTTGAGTCCTTTTGGCCAAAGGAGATGGTCACCAGAAGCTTAACATAAATCTATAAAAACTGCATTTATGTACAAACAAATATACAGGTTAAGCATTGGTAGAAGAGAATCAGAGGTCCTGCCCTCCCCCCCCCCCCAAAAAAAAAAAAAACAAAACCCAATGAGATAAGCACCATACCATTAGGCTTTAAGCTTAGGGGATCCAAAAAACAGCTCCTTGTGCATTTTCCATTCTGTCACTTTTTAAAACAACAATCTATTGTTCTCCACCCCTCTCCCACTGCCCCATGCGTCATCTCTTCCAACTATTAACCACATTTCTTAGCCATCTCAGTTCCCATGGCAATATACTGAATGTGGTTTACATAACAAATATGGGAACCCATACCTAATGTATCAAGGACCTTTGATTTCTCCCAAATTTCCCATCATTATTATGTGGTGTATCCACACTACATAGTTATAGTATTCTTATGGCATTTCTATGCCAATGCTCAGGATTTTTTTAGGATTCTCCAATTTGTAGTTGAGTGGCATACACAGAATTTTCTACTTTTGAACTCTAGTGCTAGCTATAGTTCATGGGAGTATGCTCCCATTTCTCTAGCATACTCCCATCAAATGACAAATCCCCGCTTCCTATAGAAAGTTGTGACAGGTAAACTGGGATCAAACTCCATAACAATTGGGAAACCCTCCTTTCATTATGATCTTCAGAGAAATTTGCATTATCCTGTTGTCAATTGTCTATTTGAAACCTCTCTCACTTGCCAAACCTTCCTGCACACTCTGCATACACAGGGAATCCTCTCAGCTGCCCTGGAAAAATCATAGACATACTACTTTCCTCTCTAGTCCACTGCTAACACCTGGGAAAATCTGTTGATGTGGAAGACTTATAAAATTTAAGCAATCATAATTTTGTTTATACTGAAGAATTAGAAAATTCCCCATTGACCTCTGAGTTGGTGATTCTGGATGCCAATTGCATGACTTGTGTTCATCTGATTATCAGTTTATTACTTTTTCTTGTGATATTTGAACTCCAGATAGCAGATCCAAAGTCCACTAAAGTCAGTGGGAGAGTGTTTCAATTTGCTTTGTGCTGTTTGGAAGACAGGAAAGTAAGAAGGGAGAGGCACAAGAGGTCTTGCAAAAAATGTAAGTGGGTGTTAGCTGGAATGGAAGAGATTGGCTACTGCAAGGCTATAGAACAGACCAGTAGCTATTTAAAGAGTGTGCTTGCTACTAAGCGATCCCCTTTCAAAGGGTTATATAAATATGTTCTCGTCTCAACATATGTGGAAAAACAAGGTCTGAGGTGAGACTGTATCCCTTCATTTCTTATGGGAAATAGTGTGTGGACTTGAAACACCTCCTCACTCACCACCCACAGGCCCTGGAAACCTCTTACCAGCTGTGTACAGTATAAAACTAACATCCGGTAGCACTACTTAAAAAGTCCAATGCTTTTCCACTATATCAAAACACCATTTTAACCCCTTCCTTTTTTTATGACAGGACTATAAAAAAAATCAAATGAAATGTGTTGTACACTCTGACTGACAAGGGAACATATGCCTTTTCTCAGCACTTTGCTTCAGTTTGGTATCTTACTGTGTGAAACCAGACACAAAGGTCTAAGTTATGTGTTGGAAATCTCAACCCATTCCCAGGTGGTGATAAGACTCATACTAAAGGAGACACTGTAAGTTTGGGACTGGACTCTTATCTCTTTGAATTTCTTTTTAAGGCTTCTGTGGTTAGGAATTTGGGGCAAAATAGTGATGTTTAGGGATGATGCAGTTAAAGATTTCTGCCCATGATATCCCCCCCCCCCAAAAAAAACAACCAAAAAAACACACACACACAGTTGCCATTGTTTGACTAGGATAACCATAAATGTAATGGTACATTTTCTCTAACATGGTGAATTGTGTATAAAAGGGATGGGTAAATAGAAAAGCACTATAAAATAGGGATTAATCCTTTCTCCTACTACAAATCCAAAAAGCAATCCTTAATTTTGCTGCATGCTGACCACTATACTAATTTGTAGTGTAATGCTACACACATATAGCAGACATGCACTGCTATATGATCTTGTCACACAGCCACAGGAGTTGCTCTGCTTTGTCAGGGTATGGGTAAGCACAGGGAGCACCCCACTCCCTGCATTGCCTGGCTCCAGCTGAGGGTGATCACATGGGGGGAAGCATGGAGGTCACTTGGAGCACATGGCTTCTCCCCATAGATTTCAATGGCAACGCAGGAAACCTCCCATGTTGCTGTGGCAGCAGCATCTACCAGCTCTGCCCTCCTTCACCTATGCATCATGTGATGGAAGCCGGTGAGCTCCATTGGTGACCTGGGCTAAACTGGTGCATGCTGCTGATTTTAACCCTGTGTAAATTGGTCCATAGTCTCTCAACATTTCACAGATCATCAAGCGCTCTCAAGCTCCTGTTTGAATTATTTGCCATTTTATTTAATGGAAATTCAGAATCCCTGGATTTTGGTGTACATATGGGGTCCTGGAATTAAATCCCAGAGGATATGGAGGGCCCACTGTATGTATGTAAAAACTAAAACACTGCTTCATTTACTATAGCAATGCAGTCATTTATCCTTCTCCTCCATGAAGTAAATGATTAGGCAGCCAAAATTTGTGGCCACTGATGGCTGTGAGCTGTTATTGACATTGTATAAAGTGTGAAAGCAAAAAAAATGCAATTTAATTTTTTATAATTAATTTTAATAGAAATTGAAATTTAACAGGAGTATATTCTATGATGATGTGACAAGGACAGTTTGGCTGAAAACCTGCATGGAAGTCATAGCTACAACAATGCAGTTACAGTCCAATTTGTCCTCCCAAATTCATCTGAAAAATTAGGTAGCTGCATCAACTGAAGAGTTTTGCAACACTGGCAGGTAGTGTATTGAAGAAGGATGAAGATGCCATCTGTGCACACAAAAGGACTGGCAGTTGACTCTTCCTTCAGCAATGGTATGGAAATTAATCCACCAGTGCACCTGAGGGCACAAGGCTATTTTGACTTGCATGCCACACAACTTGACTTGGAAATAACTCTGCCTTTCCAGAAGAGAGGAACAGCAAGGAACTTTTGAGCAACACACTAGGAGGTTGCAATGGTTTTCTCATGAATGTTTGCCAGTTTAAGAAACTTGTGTGATAGGTGAAGTGACCACAGGTATTTTACAGGAATATCCAGTTCATTCTCTTGACAAATACTCCACATCATTTACACATTTGTGGAGGTTTCATGTTTTATGCCCTCTTCTGCCTATTCAGTTTTGCTTAGTCCATTATTTGCACATGTGCATCATCATTACTTATGTACCTAGTAGGCTTGATCGATCCACGAAAAATTTGATTCTAAACTCGTTTCAAAACTAGAGGGGGGCAGCTTTTCATTTCTGATGGTATTTCTGAATTTGGCCCCCCAAAAAATTCGAAATTAATGAAAATTCGTTATTTTCTAAATTAATTCGTTAATGGCGGACGCGCATGCGCAATTCCCAAAAACAGCACAGAGGGAGAGGACTTTACAGGACTCTCCCACCCTCATTTTTTGAGTGATCTTCTTCCAACTTGGTGCAGTGGTAGAACACATTTAACACTGATAGCTCACCAAAATTTGGAACATTTCCCTTATCCTCTGATTTTTGGCGAATTTTCATAGCTTTTATAATAAACAATTTTTTAATAATTGCTGAAATCTGTTCCTGGTTTGAAAGTCTTATTTCCTGTTAAATTGGGTTGTCTTTACTGTGAAAGTCATTGTTCTACTTCAGAAACTTTGTTTTTGTGGCTGAAACTTTGTTAAATTGGTGTGTGTGTGATATATACTGTGTATATAGTCCCTGCATAATGTGTGTGTGTGTGTGTGTGTGTGTGTGTGTGTGTATAGGTAAAGGTAAAGGTATCCCTTGACGTTAAGTTCAGTCATGTCTGACTCTGGGGGTTGGTGCTCATCTCCATTTCTAAGCCCAAGAGCCAGTGTTGTCCATAGACACCTCCAAGGTCATGTGGCCGGCATGACTACATGGAGTGCCATTACCTTCCCGCCAGAGCGGTACCTATTGATCTACTCACATTGGCATGTTTTCAAGCTGCTAGGTTGGCAGAAGCTGGAGCTAACAGCGGGCACTCACTCTGCTCCCGGGATTTGAACCTGGGACCTTTCGGTCTGCAAGTTCAGCAGCTCAGTGCTTTAACACACTTCGCCATCGGGGCTCATGTATATATATATAATATACATACACATACACACAATGTGGAGAATATGTGGAAGGGAGCCACAGCGAAGGCACCTTCCTGGGAGCAAGGTCTAATAATAATAATAATAATAATAATAATAATAATAATAATAATAAAAAATCCCTTACAATATCCAAGATGGCTCACTGCTACAGAATCTTGGGAGGTTTAGTTTGATATGGTACCATTAGTGGCAGAGAAAGCTAAGCTGTAGGAGTTGAAATCCAATCATTTATCCTCCCTATAGAATCAATTTTATATGCATTTTTAGCTACAGAAAAGCTAAAATCAGGACAGTAAAAGAACAACACCCAGAAAATGGGAATTCCAGACAGGAAACAATCAGGGCCAGCTAATACCTCCCAACAAAGGATTCCCCCAGGTAGGAAGCAGCCAGGCTTTGAAGCTGCAAGGCTATTCAATGCTAATCAAGGTGACCAATTGCAACATTCACACTTGCCTCCCACAGACAAGAGTTCTTTCTCCCACCCTGGACCTTCCACAGATATATAAACCCCACTTGCCTAGCTTCGCACAGACGTCAAAACCTCACCGCCGGGCCCCTCTCTGTCTCTCTCGGTCTCTCCATTCCCGGCTCCATCCGCCGCCTTCCCGCCTCACAGAGAGACACCAGGCCTGAGCTGAGGCGAGGCGGCGGCGGCGGCGGCCATTTCCCCCCTCCGTCTTCCTCCTCCTCCTCGGCCTCCATCCCCCTCGCCCCCTCCCATTGGCTGAGCCCGTGATGCCCCTTTTGCTGAGGGGCAAAAGGAAAGGGCCTGAATGGTGGGAGTTTGGGAGATTTGCAAAAGCTGTTTTTTCCTAACGAAAAAAACGACGACATAACGAAAAACGGCCTCTCGCGATTCGAAACCGCGATATCCAGACGTGTGGACAACCAATGCTTCAAAATTGCTTCAAAACAAACGAAAATAACGAATTAATAACGGTTAACGGGGAAAACGAATTATTTGAGCAAGCCTAGTACCTAGCATGATACAGTTCTAGTTTCAGTTCATCCTACTACTGGCAAACTCACCTTCGAACTCTAACTTTTGCTCTGCATTTCACAGGTGTGGGGAAAAGACAATCAGGCAGAGGATGCCGGGGATAATAATGGACTGACAGATATGCTATTACCAAGTGATTGCGTGAGGAACTGAATGTTTAACATCAATATACAAGATGGGGAAGCATAACTGTAAACTGAAACTTTGGATTAATTGAGTCCACATTTGTATGTGTGGGCCATTGTTTGCCTTTTCAAGGGAGCATATTTTGGCAAAGGAAGGGTGTTATTGAATGATTTGGCTTATTCCTCCCCTCCCCTAAAATGCAGCTGTTAGTACTATATGCGAAGCATTCAGGAACATGTGTGACCAATCTAAGGACGCAGAGCTTGGCAGTGAGAATTTGGCAAGGTTTAATGAAACACGGAACAAGTGCATGTATATAATCTTTATTTATTTTTCCATCTGGAATCTGCAGCAAATCATGTTTCCTGAGCTAATCTCTGTAGACTTAACTACAAACAAACACCTTGATTCTAAAAAATAATTAAAAAATAACTCAAAATGTTACATTATTGATCAGAGAGGAAAAATACATGATCCACTAAACATAGCAATGTACATTTTCCCAATTTGTGGTAGTTCTACAGTGGTGAGATAGTCAGTCTACTCCAGCTTTGTTATGAACTTTAAAAGAGCTTCTTCAGGGTGCCGAACCTATTTTGAGGATAGATTTCAGTTGTACAGTTTGAACATCCCATATCCAAAATCCAAAATGCTCCAAAATCCAAAAATGTCCACTTAGGTGATTGAAACAGTGACACCTTTGCTTTCTGATAAGTCAATAAACAAATTTTATTTAATGCATATGTGTATAAGGTGTATAAAAACATGAATGAATTTAATGTTTAGACTTGCGTCCCATCTTCAGATATCACATTATTTACATATATACAAATACAGGTATTCCAAAAAAAATTAAAAAATTTGAAATCCAAAACACTTCTATTTCCAAATATTTTGGATAACATATCTTGATTTATATAGCTCTTTTCAATTATGGTGTTCAAGCATATTCACAAGCTCACTGACACAAAAGCCACCAGCTGCTAAGGTTCTTATGGTCTTCGTGTTCTTGAGATCCACAAAGCCACTGTGCAAATCCATTCATTCTGGAAACAAATATTTTAATCATCTTAGAAGACTAAACAATGTGATAACACAAGTGGGGAAAAGAATAAGGAAAGGAGTTACACATGTGCTGGATTGTTTCATTTTTAGAAGAAATTGTTATGAGGAAGGAATGAGAAAGAGAAACGCTTATTAGGGCTAGATCACCATTATCCACAAATGTATCATTCTATAATTTAATATAATTTAATTAATTCTAATATAATATCATTAATTCTTAAAAAGTAATCTGTGTATGTTTTTGAGCTTTCATTGTTCCTTAGAGTACAGCTTGGAACAATTGCCTTTTTGGACTACAGCTCCCAGAATCTTCCAATCATGATAATCAAGGCCCTTCTACACAGACCCTAAAGCCCATGATAGCTAACAGGTTTACCTGAGGCATCCAAATTTCTGAGATTTCTCAGTTACCCCCGCATTAATTGGACACCTGTAAAGGTCCAGACCTTATGTTAAAGACAGGACCATTGTAGGTGGGGGCCCTGTGGAGATTGACTCCCTGGATTTCTGGAGTCCTGTGGGTTGATCCCCACAGAAGGAGACCATTAACCCCCTCCCCAGCCCCCCATTTTCCCATCCAAAACTCACCTGAAGTGCAGGCCTCTCCAGCGACATCTCCTGATGCATGAAAGTGATGCATCAGAAGGTGGGGCAGGGGAGGGGGGTGAGAGGAAGGTCTTCCCCCATCTCTTGACACATCATTATCATGCATCAGGGGAGGTCTCTGGGGGGCCTGCGCTGCTGGCAGGCCCATCAGGTGAGTTTTGGATGGGAAAATGGGGGGCTTGATAACATCCAGGGTCAACCTTTGGTTGCAGGAGGTTATGGGGACAGAAACCAAGAAGGAACTAGGTTAAAAAGAACACTTCCTCTTGGGATTTGAGCTGTTTGGAAGGAATTTACATATGTATATTGGCTGAAAGATTCTAGAAACTGTTCTTCACAAAGATAACTGTTCCCAGTCAACCTGTGGACAAATCAAAGTAATATGTTTTACGTGTAAATGCACCTTCTTTTGTAGGGTAAATAATGTTATGAATAATGGAGAATTTCCTTGAGAATGCTGTGCAAGATAAAAAGAGATATGTTTTGTCCCATGTATTTTGTTATCTCAAGCCTGATAATCCTTACAGCAACATGTTTAAAGTTAAATTAAAAGAGGTTTACTGTATTAATGCTTATAGCATGTGATCTGAAGCTGCAGGGTTGATACATCCTATGCTCCACTCCTATTTTACCATCCCATTTTAAGGCAAAAAGAAAAAGAATAGGGAAACTGAAGTTTCATCAAGCTTGGGTTTTGAGAGTGAGTTGGATGAAAGACTCATCCCATAGCTATGTATCCCAATGGATGACTGCAGATAATTTTTTCTGGTCATGAGAAGGAAATAACAATTTCCTTTGTGTGAGAATATGTGTGCATACATGCTTATATTTTTGTTAATTGTATTCAAAAATATGCTACAAATAAACCAAATCCTATTTGTGCTTTGGGCATATGTACAGCTCACATGAAGGACCATTTCATTATTTATAACAATAGCATCTACATGTGGATGTGATTGACTGACCAACACTATAGGTGATTCCAAGAAAACTATGTCATCTGGAACATATAAAGTGCACTGCAAACATGCCATCAACTGGCACTCCTAATGACAATGTTTTTACTAGTTTACTATTCATAACACATGGACTCATGTTTAAAGGATTTTGGGAAATCTGTGTAGGGTTGCTTCATCCAATGCCAAGTACTCTAGTAATGAGAGCTCCAGGAACAATATGTCCACTAGTTGCAGTTCATTCAACAACAAAGGCTATGCTTCTTAAGCTGTATCTTGACTTGTCACTAATACATGGTCCTTTGATTTAGCCCTCCATACAAATGGCTCCAAATGCAAGGGATTTCCCCTCACTTCTTCTTGCTTTAGGAGAACCCATGTTTTTTTGGAAGGAGGTGTCATCTTGTCTGTGATATAAATTAAATTAGGGCTAGTGAAAGAAATTAATTTGCATCACTGATTTCCACTAAACAAAATTAGACCTTGTGTTTGAAAAGGAATTTATGTATTCTGAATTCTAATCCACCAAAAAGGCAACTACTATTTCCATTTTGGGATGTTAATTTTTCCAAAGTTTACATATATATGTTTAAGTTTACATACATATATATGCACTACTATAATGTACCCTCCAAATGTCCTGGTCTGGCAGATACAGTCCCAAATAATCCCATTTTCCCATTTTTTCAGCTGCTGACAAAATGTAGTTTTTTGTGCATTAGCCGCGAAAATGTAAAGTTTCTCTTTCTTTCTCCTTTCATCCCTTTTCACCTTTGCCATCAGATTACTTCATTGATTGGAACAGTTCAAAATACAAAAATAGTTTGCACTCAAATAAATAATCAGAATAGAAGAGAGCATAGTACAGTGAGTTTTGACCTTCCCAATGCACTTAGGCAAAAGCAAACTGATGGAACCTATCCAAACTTATCTGTTCTTTCACATTAATGACTTCTGCCATCTTGACGCACTCCAATATTATTTGGCCTGACGTGTTCCAAGCTTCATCTGTGAAGTGTCAGAAGCTATGCTATAATATATCATAAGCTTCTTTTCAAGGGAGGAGGATGATTTATTTTTAATTTGAACACTTAAAACAATCATTTATAATTGAACCCATTGAGCCCACATTATGCTATAAACACAGTTTGAGATTAGAATATGGGAGATTCAGATCCTAGTTCTCACCAATTATATAAATCATTTGATGATCTGGTCTTTTGAGTGTGTTTTTCAACATGATAAACCAGTCAGAAGAAAATGTGTTGCTATTGGGAAATGTGTGAGTTAGCACTAGGAACCTCTTCACACAATCCAAAATTTGGTGGTGGTCACGGTTTTTGTTTTTTGTTTTTTTGTTTTGTTTTTTGCCATGGAGTCCGCCGGCTCTCATCACACTTTGGAAAAGTACTTTCAGGACATCTCTGTGGCTAAATTAAGGGGGGGGGAGACGCTACTGCCATTGAAAAAATTGGCAGAGGTGGGCAATGGGAGGCACCCTGTCTTTCCATTGGGAAATATGGGTTGAGCCAGCTTAAACAGGCTTCCCCTCATGTGATGAGGAAAAGGGGAAGCCGGGATACTTCAGGGCACAAAGCAACGGGTTCCCACATGCCTTGGGCAGGCACTGCCACAATCACCACAATCCGTGGTGATACTAGCCAATTCCAGTGGCACATGTGACAAGGTGGTAGATTGTTAAGCATAGTGATAAAAAAGAATTCTCCCTTGTTCTCTATACAGAAAACAGTATTTTCTGCATGAGAAAATTATTTGTTTGTGAACAGAAAACAGGGGTGTGTTTTGCATAAACAAAAAGAGCTTTTTATCCAAAGAATAAATCTGCAAATATCCTTTCCATACCCAAATTCATACTTTATATTATGATACACTATAAAGGTTCTCTGGAACATTAATGTTCTCAACTTAAGTCCACTTTTTTGTTTAAAAATGCAGTTACAATAAGAAGTATGAGAAATCATTTTTTTTTTGGAGTTTTACTTGGACTGCATGTAACTTTCTCCATTGATATGTCGTGAGTGATACAATGAAAATGACAACAAATCTCAGAACATTACTAGTTTTCAAGGAAATTTTCTAACATTATAGCTGAGGGAAGTTGAGATGCAGAAGGTGATATATGGCTTTGTTATTTATAAAGCCATCATACATGTAGAAAACTTCTCCTCAAACACCTGCACTTTTATTGGTTTTAGCAATCTAACTGTTAAGCAAGTGCAAGCCATCAAGATAAGTGGTAGCAGGCAACTGGCAGCTTTGTCTCTCATTTAGTCATGATTGGTCAGTTAGTGATGTTTACCGAGTAATGGAAGAGGTGGAAGTGAGTTGGGCATAATTAATTGGACAATTGGCTAGGTTAAGCTACTCTGATTTCAATTAACCTTTGAACTTTTCAGCCAAAGAATTTGACACTTAACCATCACTGACAGGTCAAAGGATATAAGTAAATACATTTGAATTAGGTATTCTGAAAAACCTTTGAAAATGAATATAGTTAAGTATACTATGCTTTCAGGATTGGCAAGGTAAGTACAGAGAAGAAATACAAATGTAAAAAGTGATATATGCTGTTGCAAAATATCATGTTCTACAGTCTACTTCAAACTCAAAGATGTGCTGACCATAGAGGTTTAGGATTAGGCTAAAGTCTTCTCTTCTGGCAGAAATCCCCCTTTACCAGCAAAACTCTCATTTGTTGACAACCAATGGGGACATTGCCAACAAAACTGCTTTTCTACTGGTATAGAAGGGATGAAGTGTGTGAGAAACTATATTATGCCAATTCTAAACATCCTGTATCCCAGGAACACAGCAGTGATTCTGTCATAAAGTCAAGGCAGGGCAAAAGCAGTCTGAAGTAACTTGAACATTGAATTCACAGGACTATCAATAGGGGGCAGAGAGAGTCCAAAGTATTGTAGACTAGTGGTATGGAGGGGACCCCAAGATCTGTCTATGTTGTGTATGTTTTTTCTTTCTTTCTTGATAGTGTAATTACTTGTCAATTGTTTTAAAGATCCTTTGTAAAACTTGGGATGATTTAATATCCCCAGATACAAATAATGACATGCAAAATTCTGTACTATGAAAGATTTTTGGCCAGTCCATACTTCCTGCAAAGACAAAACTGGACTAGGATTCTCATGAGGGAAAGGAAACTGAAGGAGAGCAAAGGGATGCAGTAATTGTGGTGAGTGGCAGGAAGGGAAAGGGGGGAGTTGGGTGCCATCTGAAGACAACTGCAAATAAAACACAAAACATTCAATGACAGCAGTGATGGGTGGAAAAAAGAGACACAGAGATGATGAATCCACTGTGGTCTGAGCTGCTCATAGGAGGGGAAAGATAAGGAATGCCTCATTTTCATGACTCAGGCAGATAGCTCTTCTCTGACTTTGCCGATTCCTTTGCCTCTAAGAGAAGTTTCCAAATGTCTACCATCTGACTTGGAATGCTGCTAAAGGGCACATGATCTCAGTCTTTGTGTGTACGTCAAAGAAGTGAAGCACGTTGCTTGTGGGGGTTGGATAGGTTGTGGATTGCAGTAGCGGTGGGTTGTGAGTTGCAGTGGCCAACCTCCCCCTCCCCAAAAGCACCTTGCAGGAACAAATGAATTTCCAGTCCCCCCTCCCAATTCCATGAGTGATTTTTCCATTATATGTGTGGATGTCCTTTTGGGGGGCACTAAGGGCTTTGTTATCACCATCTGTAGAACTAAAAACCACCCAGAAAACCCTGGCAGTCTGAAAGCTGACATAATTCTAGCTATGGGATGTAGACATACACTTTGGTGATGCTGCCTGCTTGTCACAAAAGACAGAATGGCCAAGCCTGGCAACTTAGGGGTTTCTCAGTAAGAGTTAGGGAAGGTATATCATTCAGCCTAGAATAGGTCCACATGTGGATATTTACACTACACTGAGGTGATGTTGGATAGTAGCTGTGCAGTATCTTGTAGATGAAAGGGAGATATAACTCATCCCCACTTCTGTTAAGCTTGTGTATCTGCTTAGAAGACCATGAGACAAATTAATAGTGACTTCTTATTCTATTAGGACAACATTAGAGGCACTGATTCCAAAAACTTTTGCTTTATATGTCAAAACCTACCCAGCTAGTGAAAGGAAGACTAAGGAGTATCTGTGGGCAATAAGAATGCACTTGAAACATTACTAGAGGGATTCTGAGTATAGGAATGTCCTTCATATATTACATTTTAGTTGCTCAATTTAATGTCTCGATGATAGAAGTTTCTGGCGGTCTTCCCATAATCAATACTATTGCAAAGAGGAGACTCCTTTCAGCAGTGATGTAAATTATCAAATATATGCAAATAGATTTGTAAATGTTAATTGCTTGGGTTGATAGGTGATTAATTTTTTGGATTACGATCAGTCATTCTTTAGAAGTCTTACTAAGGCAATCTGCAAAGTGATAGCAATGAGGCTTGCCATGCTGTTAGCATGCCTAAACTAGCAATAAAAATACCTGCAATTGACAAAAGTACTACAACATAAATAGAAAGGAATGAGAAGAGGATGAATGCATGAAAGGTTATGTTTTTAGATATTTCTGCAGTAGAAACAATTTATAATTATGTTTCAATAGGGTAATGAACAAGGAGCACCTTCACCCTGTGGTCAGTTTCAAAAGATTGCAGAATTATGTGGCTTCTGCAAAGCTATAAAATCTAACAGTGATTTACACCTGGAAGTGAACAAAAAGTCTCAAAATGTCACTAGGCATTGTTCCGTCCCCCAGGACGATGGTTTGCCTTACCTATTGGTCGTTTGTTTGTTTTCCCTCCTTTACATTTTGTTTGAGCCTCTGGCTGCAAAAGCCTAGGAAAAATGGTTTGGAATCTGCAAGAGCTGGCTGCAGTTTTCTTTGCAGTGATTGGTCAAAGAATGCAACATCTTAGGACCGCCCTTTTTACCAGGGTCTAGTCTCCATTTTGGAGCTTCATTCTGGCTATAGTCTTCCAACGTGCTGGAGCTGTGCAAGGCTAACTGGGACAAATCATCCTCAAAACCAGGCCAATCTAAGCCTATCCAAATTAGATAAGTATTGAATTATATTGATCTGGAATAGGAAATCTAGTTAGAGGAGCAAAGTTATTCCATCGCTTCTAGAACTAATCTTTGCTGTAAAGATAGGGAAGGAAAGAGTTTCTCCTTCTAATATAGGCAGCGTGATTAGGGTATAGTGGTTTTATAATCACTTTTGCCTTCTGGAACCAGGGATAATTCTGCAACTAAAACCTATGGAAATTTGTTTCATTTTCTGCAACTTTAAGATCTGTGCCAGGTTTACAACCTTGTATGAATAAACATCCTTTTTTGAAGTTATCCAGACTCAGTCGTTCAATATCTATAGGACAGCTTATAGGGATTTGCAGTTCGCCCGGATAAAGGACAGCACGTTTCAGTTTTATAGTTTTTTATTGTCCGGCGGACGGCACAGTTTTGAGGTAGATCAGCGGTTTTTCCGCTTGAGCTAGCTTGCACGGCTTATAGTTTTTTATAGTTTAGGAAGTTTAGTTTAGGCCGCGGCTTTTCCGCCTGAGCTCAGTCTGCATACCTAAAGACTCTACCAGCGTCTGAGGCAGTGGAGCCCGCTCTCAGACCTGAAGGAGTCAAATAGTGGGGCTCTATTTCCTTGCTATTTGGCTCGCGTGTGCGCACGTGGCCCAGTGGCTTTCTGGGTTTGCACAGGCTGTGCAGTTCCCAGCAACGTCCAGGGCTCCCTCGGCGGTAGACCTCGAGCCGCGGAGCACCAGCGACAGTTCTTTGGCTGGCTCTGAGGCGTGAAGCCCACCAGAACCAGGCTAGAACCTGGACAGGCCTGGCAACGCTGCTGCGAGTTCGGCCGGAGCACTCGGCCGGCTTCGACCTGCCTCATCGTCCTGCGGTGGTGACCTGCCTCATCGCCTGGCGGTGGTGACCTGCCTCATCGTCCTGCGGTGGTGACCTGCCTCATCGTCCTGCGGTGGTGACCTGCCTCATCGTCCTGCGGTGGTGACCTGCTTCATCGTCCTGCGGTGGTGACCTCCCTTCACAGCGGGGAGGAGGCGTCTTTTCTCTCCTCCTTTCCAAAGCCAGCCTCGGTGCTCCTTCGGCGGCAGGCTTCGAGCCGCAGAGCACGAGGTGCTTGAAAATTTGGCGAAGTCGCCATTTTGGCAGTTTACGTCACTCGGGCAAGGGAGGTATCAAGTGGCAAGTCGCTGTCAGTTGGCATTTTGCAGCTTGCCCACTAAAATCTGGCGCCAAAGGTCACAATCTTTGTAAAGTATAGTTACTTAGTGATATATATTGCTATGGTTAAGTGTTGTGCATTGTATTATATATTGCATTTGCTTTTATTGTAAATTTACTTGCTGGTATGTTGTATTTGCTTTTGTTGTAAATTTACTTGCTATTAAGAATACATAATGTCTATGCAATTTCAAGATGATACAGATGGTATACCTCCTTCTGAGGCTGAAAGTAGGAATGAAAGGCCCCAAAGGATAAAGCACCCTTCAGCCAAGATGCTAGCCCATCTAATAGGTGAAAAGGAGCTCCTCCATGTGAGGTTAGGTTCGGCATGGGAGCGAATTGTAACATTGATGGACAGAATTGAGAGCTTGGGTATTACAAGGGTGCCATCCATATTACAGACCGACCTTGAAGAGACCTTCGGTATTTGGAGGGGTTTGGTGTCTAAGATAGTCCAGGTCCTCGAGCGCATTAACGCCAAGGATTCAGAGTTAGAAATAGTGAGTGTCTTAGCTGACACTAATGAGAAAGAAAATAAGGTGAGGGCAATTCTAGATGCCTTGGAATTTAGTTCTCCACCTGTTAATCTAAGGTCTGAGCCAAAAGGAAATCAGTCTTCCTTATGCAGCCATGAGACCAATCTTTTAAAATCACCTGCTGTGGCACTTAGTCTTAAGTCCAACCGCTCTAGCCAGGTATCTAAGCTAAGGGAATGTGCATCATCTAAACATAGCCACTCTAGCAAGTCTTCTGCTGCTGGGAGTGCCATCTCTTCCCTAGCTGCCTTGCACATTAAGGAGGCTGCACGTCTGAAGCTAAAGAGCAAGGTAGCGGGGGCGGAGGCTGATGCTAAGGCAGCTGATCTCACCCTTCCCTTTAAAGAAGAAGAGCAACGACTGCAAATAGAACAGGCCCGTAGACAAAGCGAAATGCAAATAGAACAGGCCCGTAGACAAAGCGAAATGCAAATGGAACAGGCCCAAAGGCAAGGTGAAATAGAAATGCTTAGAATAAGGATGGATGCTACTGCCAAAAAGGTAAGGGCTGAGACTTTGGCCAAGGCCCTAATTGAGCCACTCACAGAAGAAAATGTAAGTCAGTTGCCGAAGCAGGACCCTTCTTCCAAGGTGCTTGTGCATCTTAATAGCTTAAACAGCCAGTTTTCGGATGAGGAACAGGAAGACTTCTCTCCTTACCCAGAGCAGGGCCCCAAAGTCACTTTTGAGTTTCCTGCAGAGCAGAGCGTCATAGCGGGGAGCTCACCCTTGCCCGAGCTACCTGTGCCTCCTGCTAAATCCCTAGGTCAGTCAATCAGGGCCTCAAGGCCAAGTGCTAGTTGGCCCTTACAGACAGCTGCACAGGGAGCCACCGATTCGTCAGTGGTCGATGTCATCCCTCCAAGAGGCCAAAGGTTGACGCAAGGTGCACGGTGGGAGTCCACTCCACAACAGCAAACTCCTCAATTGTTCCCTTCGACGCCAGAGTCCCAGCTTGTCTCCATCATCAGAAGCCCCAGAAGAGATCTTAAGGACAAGGGTGTCGAAAAGTT